>NC_065414.1:5642500-6267500 GCF_024362695.1 Pectinophora gossypiella | reverse complement strand
CGTTGGGCGCCACTGAAACACTAGATTTTTGCTTACCTATAGGAAGGTAGGTAAATAGAAAAGGTGTTATAAAAATACAGATGGATATGTTTCAGAAAATTTATAAAGAGGTGATTACCTGAAGGGCACAGCTAGATATTATAGAACGGTGAGCATGAGACAAAGAAAACTCCCTTTGAATTTGTATTATAATTTATATATACTCGATTTGAGGAGCTCGGTGGCGCAGCGGTAAACGCGCTCGGTGTGCGATTGTTGAAGTAAAGCAACTTTCGCAAAGGCCGGTCATAGGATGGGTGACCAAAAAAAAAAAAAGTTTTCATCTCGAGCTCCCCGGACTTCGGAAGGCACGTTAAGCCGTTGGTCCCGGCTGCATTAGCAGTCGTTAATAACCATCAATCCGCACTGGGCCCGCGTGATGGTTTAAGGCCCGATCTCCCTATCCATCCATAGGGAAGGCCCGTGCCCCAGCAGTGGGGACGTTAATGGGCTGATGATGATGATGATGATATATACTCGTAGATATAAATTATACCTTGTAACAAACCATAGATCAGCTGGAAGAAATCTCTTTCTTAGAGATAAGGTTACCTATACTGTTTTCTTTGTAAGTATGTTTCTTTCGTCTCTTCTATTATGTACACAAAAATAAATAAAAGATGTTACGAAGGATTTAAAGCCAGTTTTGTGTCTACCCTATAATTACATCAGTAAATAAATGTTTAAGGAAAGTTTAACAAAAAAAGTTAAAGTTTAGTTTAGTTATTTAGTTTTTGTTGTAACTGGCGATCCAAGAGCTGACAGCTATTTTGCGCAGAAAATAGGCCTGGCAGTTCAGAGGGGAAATGCTGCCAGCGTTTTGGGCGCTCTGCCTCAGAGATATTCTATTTGGGTGAATCTCAAAATTTCAAGTTTGGTGGCGAAATTTCATATTATTATAATTTTTTCGTGAAAAATTGGGTTCCGATATGAAAAAGATCCAAAAGGATCCTCGGTTCCGACATGAAAAAGGAATTTTTCAATTCCCAATTTCCCCAATTTTTCACGAAAAAATTATATGACAGTCGCCACCAAACTTGACACATTTTGATATTGACCCATTTATAATAAGCTCGTATTGTTATTATTAGATCATTTTTTAGAAAATAAATGAAAATGGTACTTAAATAAATGGTTGATTTAGGAAAGTTTGTACTTACGTAATTAGCAACTAAGTCGGGGTGGTCAGTCTCGAGGCCGTCGTCGAGGATGGTGACGACGACGCCGCGGCCCGTGATGCCTTCCCGCCACGCCGGGATCACGTTCATATCCAGCCCGCCTCCTCGGTTCTGCAGAGGTACAACATTCATTATAACACCATTCCATTACTCCTGAAGGAGACAAGAATAAAAAGGCCACAGCGAAGCAATTCATTTAACCCGGGCACTTTCAAGGCCAAAGTGAACAGACACCTTCTGGGCAATCTTGCTCCATCTTAAGCCTCGTCAATGCCTTCGCGCAAGTCTGGGGCCAAAAGCAAACCCATCAAAGGTAAAAAAAATCATCTAAAATATTGCTTTTTGACATTTGTTTGAACTGCATTTTAGATGAAGTCTAAAAATACAATTTACCCTAGTTTGAGCTCCAACTTCTGCCAATTGTTGTTAAGTACTTGTATTTAACTTGGCATGTACCTAATTTATGTAGGTAATTAAGTTTTTGTTTTTATCATCATCATTTGTACTGTACTTACTGATGTAAGTACGTAGTCGTTATACGTATATATGAGTCATGTCAGGGGCTCAATAGTAACCCTGACACCAGGGTTGATGAGGTTGGTAATTCACCTCACAAACCCACACGATAGAAGAAGAAGATTTGTACTGTTGCTAAAATTTAAAAAAAAATAATTGTAGATATGTTTTGTTTGCGTGCAATATAAAGTATATATAATTTGATGATAAACAGCAAAAATCAGTAGCAATACTTATATATTATTTGATCGAAAGTTATAATTAATCGCATAGAGACAGCCCGGACTCTGCAGAATATGAAAATCTCGTTATTACCGCGTCAACCCGTTCGTGCGAGCGAGACAGACAATCCGCGCTCACTCCCTTACTCCTTAATAGCTTACGGTCAGCAAGACTAGCGGGGGTGAGGTAAATCTAGCTCGGTATGGATGCAAATTGGCGCGGGGCGAATAGTGTCTGTTCTTAATGTAAATAGTAATACTTTTTATTCTATGTCACAAATTGATATATCACCAATTTGGAAAGAATATTTGCAGCCTCACATTTTAGTCGTTATTGTTAAGGCACAAGGGCGTTGTGTCGTTTTAACACACTTATATTAGCTTCACTTGTGTGTTACTTACATAGATAGAAGCTTAAGAAATAAAAATCTAGGACGATGAATTTAATCTAGTTTTAATTACAATTGTCCATTAGAATCTTTGCAAGTAATGCGAATGATTATAAAAACATTTACAGTTGATCACAAAGCCAGAAAAAAATACAATAAAACCACTTATTATAAGTACTACACTGAAGAAAAGTACTTAAGTGATTACTAAACTTTAACCGAGCAAAAAATATTTTCATGCCTAAGTATTTATTAAAAGTTGAAGCAAGAAAAACTAATTACAAGAAAATCCCTTCTAAACAAGGAGTAAAGTCAATCTATCATGAACGGTCAGCCGGTTGTGTCGCGGTTAATTAGTTATTTACGAGAAACTTTGAAAGAAAAAATGTAGGCAAGTCTTAAGACGTGTTCAATCGTCTGTTTTCATTATACACTATGGACTGTCGATTTAAAAAGAACATCGCGTTGTTTTTATTAACATAGTTAGGTACTGGTGCATTAGCACCAGCATATATTATGAACAGTAATTATACTGTAAATAGTTCATAATATATGCGGAAAATCTACAATAAATCACGTAAGAAAAGATAGACCAGGTTCGAATACGTAATGTGACGTGAAAAATAAATGGAATTGACATGTCACCTTAAGACAATCCCACACATTTTGAACTCATTTGTAACTTGACAGAGGCCCCTGGTATTGCGTGTGGTTACAAACACAATTTGCAACGACGCCCCAAAATCAGTTAGGTTTAAGCCTACAGCTGACGACACACGACAGCAGCTTTCACTGCTGTCGACAGCATAGTGATGTCAATGGGTAAGCGCCCTTACAGACAAACAAGCCTGGGAATTTTGGCTTCCCCGACCAATATTTAAGGCCTTATGAATTCCGGTAAAAGAAAATTAAACTTTCTTTCTGGTTTGTCGGATATTTTCCTCGTGAAATAAAAAAAAAAACGGTCAAGCATCGTCAAATTTTATGTCTTATTTTACAACGGTTCCGTACTAAATTTTATATTCGAATCGAGAGTAATTACGGAAATTTACTGTCAGTAATTCATTTTGATTATTCGTTTTATATTCGTAAGTATTTAATGATTCGAATAAACTTCTCAATACAAAGAAATTATGTTTGTTAATTTAACAAATAGGGTCCTATCTCAATTAGACGCCATGGTACCGCCAAATGTAGGTATACAGTTGAATAAAGGGTACTTATCTAACCTGATTGCGCAACTATCCCGCTGATGACTCCACCAGGACTTGGAGGGCCTTGCGAGGGCCTTTAAGTATGTATTATGTTTAACTTCTTTGTGTTTCGTCTAACATAATGGATGGCAATATTTGATTGTATAATCAATCAGTTTTTTATTTAGATTGTAGATTGGCTTCAGATGGCATTTCTTTACGTGTCCCTAAAGCACAAGTACCTACCAAAATTTTCAAAATTAAAAAAAAAAATCTAAGCTAGCAAGTGACTTTTATCCGCATTCCAATCCAACAAATGGCAAAACAAAACAAATTCACAAGCCGCTACAAGTAATTACAAGTTCACTCCGTTTGAAGAAGAGCCCCTTCAAAGTGAAACGGTTCGAGTGTTAATATCGAGTAACTTCATACTTTACTTGACTTCACGCCTTCAAGTTTACGCTTTGATTACCGAGAAATTTATATATTGGTAGTTGCCGAAATTTGAATATAACGGCGAGTTTCACCAACTCATTTCAATAGAAAGACTTCGGAAACCCGATATTGGTTTTACAATATTATGTACTTACCCATTATTGACGCAATATGGCTCACCACCTACTTATTGCGTTGGTCTAACAGAAAGCTCGGTAAGATATGGGTACTCAAGTACTTAGTTCATCTTGCGATGGATGTACCTCTGTCTACGTCTTGGTATATAATCGTGAGTTAATGTAGTGTGTTGCGTATATCTACTTATTATGAATTTTAAAGCTTAATTTTAGCAAGAATTAATAATAAATACATTGCAAGTTTGGGAAAACCGACATTTTGATAGCATTATTTGTCCCTATTAGTACTTGCTCGAATTTGAGAATTGATCAAATTATAGAATGATACTGGACCCAAAATGCGGGATAAACTTGTACCATTGGGACATTCGAACAAGATTATAATACGTCACGGGAATTAAGGGGCCGTTGACAACATTACTTATTTCAAGTGTTTCATGGTTAGGTCAATTTGAAGACCCCTGAGGTCCTTTTCTAACCAGGCAACGCTCATAATTGAGATACACATTGGCCCATTATAATTTTCTTACCCGCCGAAAAAGAAAGAGTCGGATGATTGACAACTGTTAATTTTAAAATGAAAGGATAACCCGGGCGAATAAAATAAGCATTACGCTCATATGCAATCCGTTTGACTTGTGCTGTCAACTTAATTCTGTCGGGTTATTGCTGGGGTATTGATTTCTGCCTAAAATTGACGTTTGTTCCATAATTGTTGAAAATAACAGGTATGACTTAAAATAAAATTTAGATGGTGTATACCGGAATGTGCACCAGTAAGTAATTAAATTAGTAGAGATAGATATTTTATTGGCAAGCATCATCGGTTGGTTCGGTTGCCGTGCCCGCAGATTTCTCCAGCCGTGTTGTAGCTGAAAATCAGCGTTTTGTTCGTGAGAGCAAAAACTTGCGCTGAGATATGACCGATTTGCGCTGATGCAGCACACATACATACCTGGCGTGTTTAATACTGAGCTTCGTCTCTGTTGATTGGTTGTCTGTATGTATTCTTTTTCTTTTTGTATGCATGTGTGTCTGTAGACCAAATAAATGTTTTTATCTATCTTATCTATCTATATTTTTTCGTAAAAAAACAATAAAGACATTTATTCACTCCGTCCTAAATCCCGTGGGATTTAAAAACTTTCCTAGACGGCTAAATTAGATTCTCCCAAATAATGAGGTCAATTTATAATAAATTATTGGATGGCAGACACGTTTTCAAAATGCTCAATGGTAAATTGATTCGTCAATACACTTTCAAACATTCAACAATGAATGCTAATGGAATTTGTTTTTTTTTTTCATGGGATTTTCCTTGTAAAAGAAGGAAATAAGTGTAATTTAAAGATATTCACATGGGCGTTGCCATTCAATTTCGAACAGATATTCGATCACGATAAGCATTTGTTTTGAAAAAGAAAAATGGAGGCTTTGTTTTAAAAGACTACCTACGAAAAAATATTTTTTTCCAGAGGATGCTTACAATTTACCTTTTCTGCTTAAATATTACGTTTCCCAGCAGTAGGCCGTGGCTATTTGTGTTTGTTTTTTCATTTTACTATTTATAAATTTTTGGCAAAATATTTATGTAACTTTGATATTTTCTACATTTAATAGCTTGAACTTAGTTGAACAATAAAGATAAAAACAAAAAGCTCAAATGTGGGCCGAAACACTGTTGAGTGTTCCTAAATATTGACAGTTCTCCGTAATGTCCAGCTAAAATTCAATAAGATATAAAATGTGGAGCAACGTGGAGTGTATCCCGTCTGAAGAATCAGTTACGAAGAAGAAAAGCCATGACTTGACAGAAGGTAGTCTTGATTGAAAATTTTTCTTTTGTCCGATCTTAAGGGAATAAAGATAACACTACGATTTTGCACTTCAACGCTGCGCAAAGGGCTATAGTGTAAAAATATAACCATAATATAATGTTTGTTGACTCAAATAGTCAAAATTTAGGAACATTCAACAGTAGCGACACCTGATGGGAGAAACAGGCAGTTTGTATCTCCCATTGAAGCGGCTTCTATCCAGCAGTGTGAATCTCCAAGGCATTGTCATCTGGTAAGCTTCGTCGACGAACATTCAATGGTGGCTTCTTGTACATAATGTTTTTTGCTTTGTATTTGTCTTCAAAGACTGTACTCATAGTAGTTTCAGCTCACGCATTCGCGAGCGCTGATGTCGATTCTTTAAAATATATACACTTTTTGTCGATTACATAATATGTATATTATACATATAATTATAGTATTCTAAATT
Source organism: Pectinophora gossypiella (assembly GCF_024362695.1). Lineage (NCBI taxonomy): Eukaryota > Metazoa > Arthropoda > Insecta > Lepidoptera > Gelechiidae > Pectinophora > Pectinophora gossypiella. The sequence continues at coordinate 6,261,124 of NC_065414.1, read as the reverse complement.
TTATTTTATACATTTTATTGTTTGTGTTGTTTATGTAGGACGGTGGGTTTTTATACCTTTAATAAAACAATAATAAAAAAAGTAAGACGCTCCGTCAACAACCGATACCGCTGCGTAGCTCTTAGAAAATCGCATAGCAGTAGAGGTTCAGACACAACTAGATAAAATGAGATTATCAACTTACAAGATACCTACCCATAGTATAATCAAAGATAAGAGCCATGGTACCTCAGTTGGAGCAACGCTTGACTCTCACTGTATGGTCGCAAGTTCGAATCCCGAGTTCATTTTTGAAGTGATTATCACGTTCTCAGCGGTGAAGGAAAACATCGTGACGAAATCCACATTCCTGAGAAATGCGTTTCGGAGTTTTGCGACCTAACCTGTATTGGGCTGGATTTTCCTTCGCGAGTTGGAAGATCAAACAGGTAGTCGCTTCAGTAAAAATCGGATCTGACAAATCTTCAGGTTAGGTAAGCGGAGTCTGTGAAAAACGGGAAACGCTAAGGAGGCGGATGAACAACATGATAACACTTACAAGGTACCACATGTGAGGCCATTTGGGGTCGTTGAGTTGGAAGCTGGAATCGGCGGCTCTCGGCCGACCTTTCACCCTAGTAGGCTGGATGGCCCGCTTGGACCCCGCCTCCCGCTTGGACGACGATGATGGCACGGGTGCGTATGATGACCTCGTCTCAGCTGTCATGAAAAAAAAAGTTGATTAAATTTCCTATTCGACAAAAAGATATTTTTTTTATTACAATCAGGTTTGGGATTGAACACAGTCTCGCCTAATGGTAAGTAACGATGTGGATAAAGGTGGTGCACATTTACGTAGTAAAAGCCTACTCACTTTTAAATTCCAAAATTGTAACGAGTATTGGTAATAAAAAAGACGCCAGACTTCAGTCTTCAAATTTCAAATTGTGTGTTGCTGAACAAAAATACGGAAATTTTTCAGTTTTTTTAACAAGAAGATTATAATTATTAAACGGTGCTTATTCCTGTACACATTATAATCATGCGTCCCTTTCCTTTTCGGCGGATAAGAAAATGACAGGTATAACTTAAAATAAAAGTAGGGTGTGTCTGCAGGAATCGGGGCCACTTCCTCGCAGTCATGTTCTAACTACACCTGCCGCGTATTAAATTAGTTCTCCCTTATAGTAAAACCTATCTTCCAGCTCTGTCTTATACAAGGAACCCGCAGAGGCTCTTAGTAATCTCTCGGTTGCATCTGTGAGATGTAATGAGCTCGCTACCGTGCTTTGTGCACACAATGCAATGTCATATAAAAGCCTAAACGACAAATGTTCCCGTTGTTGTCGAGATTTTAATTGAATGCACATTACTTGTGTATACGAGTATGTCGCACCTGAAATCCAACTGTATTATTTATAAATGATAAAAATAGCATCAGCATAAGAGGAGCTCGGTGGCGCAGCGGTTCACGCGCTCGGTCTGCGATTGTTGAAGTAAAGCAACTTTCGCAAAGGCCGGTCATTGGATGGGTGACCACAAAAAAAAAGTTTTCATCTCGAGCTCCTCCGTGCTTCGGAAGGCGCGTTAAGCCGTTGGTCCCGGCTGCATTAGCAGTCGTTAATAACCATCAATCCGCACTGTGCCCGCGTGATGGTTTAAGGCCCGATCTCCCTACCCATCCATAGGGAAAGCCCGTGCCCCAGCAGTGGGGACGTTAATGGGCTGATGATGATGATGATGAAGAATAGCATATAATAGGAGACAGACGAGCAGACGTATCGCCTGATAAGCACCATCGCCCTTCTGCCACCACGTTACATACGCCACGCCGCGTCAGGGTTCTTTGGTGGCTTAATAATAACACGGACACCAGGGTAGATGGCTGGTAATCCACCCCACAACCCGCATCATAAAAAGAAAATCGCCCATAGACAGGTGTATTTTACAATATTACTTAGTACTTACTAGGTACTTAGTCGTTAGAGAAAAATTGCCATTATGTGAGTATATTATCACAACTCAAATCTTCCATATAATTATAATGAAATAAGGCAGTTTTTATTTCATGTGCGATGTAAATAGTGTGGATTGTGTGTGAGTGTGCGAGCCTTTTGTATGATGAATGAATTTGAATGGAAATGTAATTTTTCGTATCAATGATATTAAATTCCATATCCTTTATGTCGGGTGTGTTGAAATTGAATGCGAAGGCGTAGGTAGGTACTTCTATCTCTGTTTAATGCTTAGTCGTCTCTTTCTCCGAAGGTAATATGTGCACAAAATCAAAAAAAAGAAATTTAAGTAAGATTCTTAATCCACGTAACTATCAACGGCAGAGTCCACATTCTTAAAAATATTATTATGTAGATACGAGTAAGAATTTTTTCTATCAGAGGCAGGAAAACAGGTATTCGGAACTATTGGATTCATAGAACTTATATAATATTTAGTTACCTGTAGTTGAAATGTGTAAAGGCAAAAAATCTCTCTTCTTTCTGGATAGTGCGCGCTGTTGCTTCGCCCATCTCACTCTTGTGTCTCCCTCTAACTTGCCGTGGTGTTCTTGTGAGGGAGAAAGAGAGCGCTTCGACACTCGGTTGTGATGAAAGTGGTAGTGATTGTCGAAGATCTGAGGACAAAACAAAAAAAAAATAGTAAATAATATTCATAAGTTTTTGCGGCCGGCAAAAGGTGTACTGCGCTTTCCGGTCCGCGGTCACCACTCCAGAAAACTGGATCAGGGCTGCAGAGGATCGATCAAGGCAAGCCTTGGGTTAAGCCTATGATGTCCAGCAGTTCAGAAGTTCCAAGCTTCGAAGTATAAACAAGATTCATGTACTTAAATAAAGAGTAACAAAGAAGAAAATTGTGATTGAAAGTAATACGATTTATGACATTTATTATTCTTTTATTAGTCTCAGTTGTCTGTGTCTGTCTTCCAAGCAGATATTTATTATGATTACTCAAAAGGAAATAAGAAAAATGAAATATTATTTGTAATGTTTTGCATGTCTATTTTAATAAATATTTTGCTGCCACAATATATCACAAAGCAATCATTTCTGTGGCTTTAAAATAGTCTTTACGGACCAATAATTCAATCGTATAAAAAATAAGTAGTTATATTATTTGGAATGGTGGTAAACACTATTTACTTGCAAATATTACATCGCAGAGCAATAAAATACCTATACCTAATTGTATAAGTTATAATCCTCCCAGTATATATGTCATACGATGTAGTAAGTATCGTTAATTATACTTAATGTATTTATTCAACCAAATAGAAAATTATGATATTTAAATACAGCTGATTTCAATTAACAAAATATACTAAATCACCGTAAACGAGATAAGCCTCTTTTATGATTGTTTACAAAAGTCTAGGTATTCAAATGTAGTAAGTATTTTCATGGAGGTAATTCGGCTGAATTTTAGTAGGTAATAGCCCAATTTTAATTCACCGCGGAAAAGCGAGCCATTTTCGAAACCGCCACGTGACCTGTTTAAATTAAACTGTGGTTTTCCTTCGACAAAACAAATGCGATTGTACGCTCGTAAAACTCAACAGAATACCGGTTAGCGTTTTACAAATTGTGTAATGCGCGGAAATCGTTGAAATTGATAGTGTCCATTGAGGGGCCATGTCAAGGGGCCATTATTTTTGCTACTTATTTATCACTTAGATATTAGCAACCCTGAACAGGATGAATACTTTGGAAATTAATACTTTTAGGTTGTATGGAAACGCACACTAATAAAGTGTCACGGACAAGCGCCATCTAGCGCATAATTTAGGAACCAATTACTTCGCTTCGTTCGTTTGTTTTTACCTCAATGACAAAATATTTGAAAATGCAACTTAATAATCAAGAAGTCTAACAGATGTCGCTATTAACCAACGCCAATAAACAAAAATTACCAAAATGGACACGGCTTATATTTTCCGCTCCCGATTAATATTACTACAAACCAATTCAACACAATATAAACCAAATTCTCATTCCCATTTCTATATAAAAGCATTAAGCATTTTTGTATTGTACCTGCTGAAATCCACCACCAGATCAATTTACAAAATGAAACCGTCCGAACACAAAAATGGATTATTAAAGCGTAACGTTCGATGTAATTAATAGGCTAGGGGTGAAATAGTGAATCGCTAAAAGCAGTCGGCCGTAGTAAAGGGATATTGCACGAATAATAAAATCGAATGAGAATGCAGAATAAAAATTGCGAATCAATTCACCCACACACGAGTCAAACGCAGACTTTACCCTCGAATTGGCCCTTCACTCCCGCGCCTAATTTTGTTACTTTCCGTTTATGCGGTGTACTCAGTATTTACTTTATTTGAAAGGAAATGTAGCATCAAAAAGATGTGAAACACACAAATATATTTTGTTGTAATTGTGAACATATATGTATTTATATCATTTGTTGATGTAAGGAGACTTTTGCCTGGGATCGAAGTAGGCTACTGGATAATTATAACGACGGTTCCACGATAAGAAGAAAAATAAAGTAAAATATTTTATTACCTATAATTAACAATAAAAAAATACCCGGACCTGTCAAATCTTCAGGTTGGGTAAGCGGAAAGCGTGAGAAACGAGATAACGCTTAGGCGATGATTAATTATAATTATCTGTTATATTATAACATTACATACATTAACACAAACACGCAATATTTTTTAATATCTTCTAATAGGCAATAAACTTAAAAGTAAATAATTTTATCTTTACTAGCAGCTATCAATCGGCGAACCGTACAGACACACGGTTTTTATTTATTTACCGTCGCAGTAAATTTTTATCAGCTGTCCAAACGAGCGAAAACTCAACGTGAAATAAATTAATTTGACTTTAACAATCCTTTTTAAGAACTTACTTCCATGAACATTATTTACATTGAAGATTCAGAATTGGAATATAAAAGAACGAATATTTAAATATTTTTTCATTATTCGCTTCACAAAAACGTTTAATAACCTAACAAAAATAATATACTTATGTTTTATACATGAACGGTCACGAGCCTTAATATGTATACACTTTGGTACCATGTCACATTAGCTTTTTTGACAAATTGAACTGTAAGTCTCACTAAATTTCAAATGTGTTAGTGCGACAGAGTCCTAACGTGGGTACATTATATTGCTCATGACTGTACATACAGGAGATCACGCCTTTTTTCCTTGGACTAAGCAGAAACTAACAAATTTCAATTACTTCGATCCCGACGTACAACTTTCTCTTATTTTACTCTTATCAAAGTCGAAATATCGAGTCGAGATATGTTCTCATTAATTTAATTATTGTGGTTTGGATAAATGACATATCAGAAGATAACATACTTGGTGATTGATAAGTCATCATCTCCCTAGCATTATCCCGTTTTTTCGCAGGGTCCGCCTACCTAACCTGAAGATTTGATTGGTCCGGTTTTTTACAGAAGCGACTGCCTGTCTCACCTTTCAACCCACGGAGGGAAAACCAGCCCAATACAAGTTAGGTTAGGTTAGAGAATGCATTTTTTGGGAATGTGGGTTTCCTCACAATGTTTTCCTTCACCGCTGAGCACGTGACAATCATTTATGATCCAAACATGAATTCGAAAACAAATTCGACAATCATTGGTTTAGTTAGGCCTGTGCTATTCTACCAACTGCGATTGATAAATCTTACTTTAGAAATATAATTATTCTCTCATGATGCAATGTTCACGACTCAACAGCATCCACAACTTACGAATAGACGATATTGGGCAACATAAAACGTTTGTGGAGAATAGACATTTTTATAAAAAAGAAAAACGTTTCTTTTTGATATTGTTTATTGCCACTGAGCATAGTTTTATTACGAGCAACACATCCCTGGTTGATAGGCTCCAGCAAAAATGATAGACGCGGCTGAGCCGTAAATCTTTGTGACTAACCTTGAGACTGAGTATCAAAGTTTCACAACGCCTCCAGTAGTTTTGGCACCCACGCGGCGCGGAATCGTCGCGACATTATGAATTTTATCGCTGCTCTGAATGTGTTACGACTGCTATATATTCCCGTATATGAATAACTAGTTATAAGCCGCGACTTCGTTCGCTTATAATTCGGTAAAGTACACAAAGCTCATTGTTGGAAAGCACTCTTAGTTTGTCTCTAGAAAGTACCTTTTACCCCAGGTTTTGATCCATCTATGTGCCAAGTTTCATCCAAATTAGCCCAGCAGTTTAGGCGTGAAAAGGTTAAAATAGACAGAGTTAGGTACATTCGCATTTAAAGTATTAGTAGGGATATGGTAATAGGAGGTATACCCCTTTCTGGTCCCATTTAACTGAATGGTTTGCCATTACACACTTCCGCATTGTTACGCAAGTTAGTTAGCGGAATGGATTCGCATTCGCGTCGTCGTTAGGATTTGCCAGACTTAAAGCCAATTGGGAATCAATGTCGTTAACTTAGGATTCGGCTTCGCTCAGAAGCTAATTAGCTTACTAATAGGTCTTAGGATAAACTTCGCAATGTAGGTGTAATTTCGGATAATATTCGTGATAGAATTATCATATCCGTAAGCAATGAAAAGCGATGAGACATGCAAATGCAATCTACAACGTATCACAACAACATAAGATACCAATTATAGAATTAAACAAAGAAAGAAAGAACCATTTATTATTTTTGGAAACCACAGATACAGACAGGTACATTACATTTAGGTACGCAGAACAGAATCCACACAAAAAGAAAGAAACTAAAACTAAATTCAAGCAGTCTCTTAAATAAGACGCCCCCTAAAAATGATCAATTATGTAATAGTTTTAACAAACAGAAACCCAAGAACATTGTTTATTTCGACATGTGTATTTTACTTGGCAACAACTTGACAAATACACTAAAGGCGAGCCAACGCGCAGAAATATAAAGTTTAAAATTGAAAAGTTGCGGATACACTTGTAAAGAATTTCTCAATTTCGCACAAGGCAACCGGAACGAACCTCCGGCGATTGTGATGCCAAACACGTAAGTAAGATAGCCACCCTCAGTATTTGTACTTACTTAATTATTCAGTGAACTTCAGAGGTGTGCATCTACCAAATAGTTCATACATGGTGTTAACTTAAATCCATACATATCCTCATCCATACATCTTTATTTGTTTTTATAACGCCATCTTATTGTTTTGAATATCAATAGCACTTTTAAACTAAAATTAAAAAATAAAGTCTAGGTACTTATATTCAGACCTGTCGATAGATTTTCTAAGGAATGTATTGTGATTGCTACTACATTATTGTTATTTTGGTCAATTTAGAGACACTCTGTATGTGTATTTTTGCTTCCCCTCACATTTTTCTACGAACCAGCAAGGGTCACGGGATCCTATCTCTATTTACTCACGCGTACCTATTTATTTTTCAACCCTCCGTGAAGAAAAATGTGTTGTTTTTGCACGTTAATAAGTTACAAGGTACTCTACACAAGCAACGTCGTAAGCGAGTACTGATTTTGTTTTCCTACAAAATCTCGCTACGACAATATCTATATAGCATATTTTCGGCACGGTACATTTCTATGTTAAGTAAAAGTTTTATCGCGGAAAACCTTTGCGCTTTCCGAAAGGCCGATTCGAAATGTTTCGGAAGCGTTCGAAGCTCTATTTATGAACTGGGCCGGAAAAAGGGCGCGAGTCGATACATGCACATTTTTAGTGAGCCTCACTTGGATATCGAGATGTTAAGTGGACCTTAAAAATGGGGAGGATGGAAATGGAGCTCCGGAGATATACTTTAGTCATTGGTCTCGAAAGTTAACTCGCATGAACGTACGGATAGGATCCCTTCCGGGAGCTATGGGAACAGTACTTTCGCTACTGTGCACAGTAAATACCAAAATAAGAATTTATTGAATAATTTCGATTCAATAAAAGTAAGATGATAAGTAATTCAGGAAGCACTGATGTAAAAACGTAGTCGTTACATGAGTCATGTCAGGGGCCTATGGCGGCTCAATAATAATCCTGACACCAGGGTTGATGGGGCTGGTAAACCACCTCACAACCCACACGATAGAAGAAGAAGAATATAATTATATACCATCTTGGGTCAAAATGTGAGTCTGTTTTAGACTTGTAGCTCTGCTCATCCGGATAGAGATACGGGCGCAATTTCTGTATTATTTATATTTATGTATTTGAAATACTTACTTTTCTTAAGGCCGATTTATCTATGTAGACAGATAGTGTTTATTCGTAGAATAGTCTTCCAAAGATGTCATATAAAATTTTGTTATTCCTTTGACAAAATAATTTATACGTTTAATGAAAAACCAGCTCAATACAGGCGACACTATTATTTCGGTTTAATTGCCTATTTTTTTAAATACATTTCTGACACTTTCAAAATATAAAGTGCATATATTTTTTATTTACCCACGTTACCCTATGACTATGCTGTGTGAAGCTCATAAAAACTCGGTCCCGCTACTTTTCCGTTCTTTATAAATGTTTAGAAACCTCTCGGCCCATGCTGGAGGGCATGACGTGACCTGCACCAAGGAACTGGAGCATACAGCCTTCACCATTCACACTGAGGTCATTGACTCACATCGCAAATGTGAAGTCTTCAATAACGAATATTATAATGTCATAACTACTGGGTAGTACGGTGAAATAGGTTTTTATCTATTTTGGAAGCTTCTATGTTGGCCTGGCGTTATGCTGCTTACGTTCCCGGGTATGTCGTAAAAACCGACAGTGGACTTGTATCAGTTGTAACTGGACAATTTATATTGGGAGTTAGATTGATTTCCATTTAGTATCGGTATTGAAAGTGGTTGCAAGCTATCTTCGAATTCTATTATTTGAGACAAGAAATGCGATACAGTAGCACTCTGCTGCGGGGTCTTACGATAACTATGCAAAGAGATGGTCTAATAACATACATACATATATAAACTCACGCCTATTTTCCACCGGGGTAAGCAGAGACTATGGAATTCCATTTGCTTCGATCCTGACACACTTCTCTCTTTCTCTCTCTCATTTCTCCCTCTCTCTTTCTCTCCCCCCCCCCCCCCCTCTACGGTGGCTGGTTAGCGCCGACATCGAGTGTGTTGTATTTGTATTGTATGGATTGTTTTCCCTCAGCGGGGTAATATGGAACTAAGTAGCTAAGTAGGGTATACCAAGCTAATAATAAAATGCATCCTATTTCTATGCTCAATAATATAAAATAAAACCGTTTAAATGTACCAGCATAGTATCACGCCTTTATCTCTGAAAGAGTAAGCACAGGTGTATAGAAATATCCACTAATATCTACTTCTCGCCAGTTACGTTTAAGTCTCAACAGAAATAGGGGACGAGCCAAGTGCTATTAACTGAGCACAAAATTGTGGAAACCACGTGATAGCAATTGGGTCGTGTACTAGTCAAACTAAATTATGAAATTCTGAAACTAAATAAAGAGAGATGTGAAAGTAACGAAAATAATTTTCTTTTTTCTATTTAAGTAACTTATTTATGAATTTTAATCAAGAAAACCGTAATAACAAGTCCGACATTTTATCACGTTCGTCTATGACGTCACAGTGTGCTTCTTCATACAAATTCTATAGTAATTTCGTATTTTGTCTTTTAATAAAAAGTAACTAATTTGACTAGTTGGTAACTAGTCTATTAATCATCTAAACATGAATTTTCATAAAGTCGTATTCAGTATTTTCGAGGCCGAGTCGGATTCCAACCTTTGACACGATATATGTCGCGCGTTCAATATTCAATATCCTTCTTCTTCTTCTTCTTATTGTTCTCCGTATTTATGCTTAATGAATAGTATAAACCACTATGATCCAATTGCAGAGATCGTAAAACAATTTCTCACGCTATTCCCCCGAACGATGATCGAAAAACGTAAGCTCCAACCGAAATCGCAAACTCCAATATTTATTACCTTTTGTACGCTCTTATCAATCTTTTCACAACGTATGATGGATTCTGAGGTACTTACACAAACGCCTATGAATATTTTAGCCTTTGATTTCTTGTTTGTATCGCTCACTGTGTTGTTATAAGCGATAGAATATTTTATCTTTCAATGTGAAAATAGGTAATAGATTTCGATGTAAGTATTTGGTGCTGTATTTCTCTTTTGGGATTGTCTATACAAAAGTACTTTCTTTAAATACAGTTCAGTTGAAAATAGTAATGATAATATCTGACAGAGAAAAAAAGAGGGAGAGACGTATCGTGCAATAAACATATTTTAATTAATTACATTCTTTTTTATCTAAAATAGAACTCTGTGGTGTCTCCACCGAACTCTTCGTTAAATAAATGTGAAAATAAGTAAACTATATTAAACTTACGCACATTTCTAAAAAAATACTAAATAAATCCGATTACCTGACTATCAATTTCACAAAATAAGTATTATTGTTGAGCTTTACGAGAGAAACCGGTTTTGCAATGTTCCTGTAAAGAGTTTTGGACTGAATGTTTTAGATTTTAGAGTGCTGTAGGTGATTTGAACCAACTCTATTACAGTACTTTTTATAGGAATATATAGTAGCAATTATAACATTCCGTTTATATTCTTGGTAAAATAATAAATGTACTTACGTATTTTAAAAATATCTTTTTAAACTGTACAATACGAATGGCTTGAGAATACATTAGCTTTAATTTGTTCTCATTTTAGATCAAATGTTACTTGATGTCGTAAGAAAAGTCATAAAAAAAAACATACTTAGTTGATTGTATTTTATAAACCAAAATCAGATAATCAAATTATTCCAAATGGGAATTAAACATACTCAAAACATAATTTTGTTCCTATTCAAAATAATTTCACTAACACAATAGCTCGACCACTATAGACGGAGATACGGCTGATCTATCACGGGGGTCGCTAAGCTTGATGAGGTGTAAGTACTTACTTCATCTTACAATGGATGTACCTCTCACAACCTCAATTGGGATATAAAAAACCCAATCAACCTCAATCAATTAATCAATTAGTCCTTAGCTTATGATATGTATAAAAAAATTTCAAGATATTAAACCCACGCTTCACGATCTGACTCACGCTTGGCACTGCAGTTTTAATTTTTCATCTGCAATCGCGGACGCACGGTAATCCCGCTTCGTTCAGCCATATTTTCAGTTTCAGTAGTGCCGTAAATTGGCAAAACTACCAGCGAGATCGATCTTTTAGCTTTTATTGCTCGATTCCTGCTATTGTTACCAAAAGATATGGCTCTAGGTATGTGGGTGCGAGCATAGGATTTATGGTCTGTGACGATATTGGATTGAACGGAAAGTTTAACTACTAGACTACCACATTATGGCCCGTACGCTACTTACCATAAGCACCTATAAAGATCGAATGACAGTACTTGACACTAAAAACTTCTTGGAGTATACGCGATAGTTTAAAGAGGCTGAGAGAAGTTACGCAACTACGCCAAGGGATCAATTTTCAAACTTTTCGACGTGAGAAAGAACTAAGTTAATAGTAGAAGAAGTTAGTTTATTTATATTATTTATTTATTATACTTTTTTTCTTTTTTTTTTGTTATGTTGGTATCATTATAAATATGTTTGTTGCACCAGCCCGTGCTCCAATGAATAATCTTCTTTCACCCTAAGGTTGCCTGGCAGAAATTGCTGTTTAGCAATAAGGCCGCCTATTGTGCTTATGTTTTATTCGTATGTTTATGTCCTTAATATTATGTTCTTGTGCAATAAAGTATTATTGATTGATTGATTGAAGTTATAATATGATCATTTTGGCGGCGCATATAGGGCTGATTTTTATTTAACATCAAAGTGCAATTGAACACGAACAGCTTCAAATAAAAACAAAAACTATTTAATAACTCCGAAATTAAGTGTCTGTTTTAAGCAACAGGTTCAATATCCAACTTGCGTTACTACAACATCAGATTTATCGGAACATGTAGGTAGGTACATCGTAAATGGCAATATCCTTACACCGTCTTGTAAAACAAGCACTCCGATTATCTTAATACAATATACCGATCACGATAAACTTATATCGGGATAAAATAATATTTTAAAGATAAAAGCATTGCCTTTTCTCTCAGCTCCGTGTATCCCAAGTCACGGCGCTTCAAAGAAAAAAGATTGCGCATTTCTTTTCACAGAGTATATTTTAAACCTGGGACACTTAACGTTAGGGACATTATTTATTCAGAACCACGCGTTACCCTTTACTCAAAGGTGCCTGTGGAATTCTAAGCGCGGCAGTTAAGGGAAGAGCTCACCCGAAAGTTTGGGTGTCGGCCTCCGCTGGCTTCGGTTATGGTTAGTTCAAACATAACATAACAAAGCAGCATATATTTGCGGGTATATCCCCGAAGGGGTACACAGAAGTAATGTACAGTCACGAGCATTAAAATGTATACACATTAACTTTTTTGACAAATTGAACTGTAAGTCTCACTAAATGTCAAATATGTTAGTGCGACAGAGTCCTAAAGTGGATACATTATATTGCTCATGACTGTATATAGTAAGTCCCATGTAATAGGGGGCGAGTTTATTGCCATAAACCGGACACAAATCCTGGAAACTACCTATAATCAAACCATGAGCACATACAGTCGAATGCAGTGGTTTTGTCTCTACAATGTATGTCACATGTTCCCCGAATAGAGTTATCGCGGTATTTTTTTTCCATTTTGGAAACATAATACCAACTACTAACTACTACTACTACTATACTTAGTTAAGAGACTTTTGTAATTATTTCTTTTATTTTGGTGCAATAAAGTGTATTTGTATTGTATTGTATTGTACTAGCTGATACGGTAGACCGGAGGCGCCGCACTCGCGAGTCAAATTGCAAATGTAAACTATCCTGTAATCTACTCGCGAAATACGCATATTTATTTTATTTTTTGCGAGACTAACGCATGGTAATTAGTCAAATCAGTTACTTTTTACTAAACGTCAAAACACGAAATTAGTATGGAAAAACAAACTGTGACGTCATAGAAAAACGTGACAAAATGTCGCAGTTACTAGTACATTTTTCTTTATCCAAATTAATTACTTGAATCGAAAAATAAAAGGTTTTTAGTCATTTATAGATCTGTTTTTATTAAGTAATCAGAAGTTCATAATTTATATTTGATTAATTTACCTAGGAAATTACCCAATTGATTTTGTTATATAAAAGGTGTGTACCGATACTGCTGGAGATTTCCCGCCGCGATTCAAATGTTCTGTTATCGGTTTTCCCAGCACCGCCTGGGTGTAAATACTTGATCAAGTGTCAGGTGCCAGGTGTTTGGTTTAAGTCTTCGTTCAGCTCAATTCCCCAGAGACGCGGTGTAAATATGAGTGCTTGGTGTAGAAAATTGTATTATCAATTGACTTTAGGCGTAGATATATAGTATAGTCCATGTACGATGTTTATTGTTAGAAACTTTTCGCCTAATACTTTATTATATTTTTTTAAGTGAAAATATAAATACTCTTGGTGCATTTTACTAACTTGCTCTGCATCTATTTTGCTACTTGCACCAATGAGTTATTAATTCGTCTTAGGAACAATTTTAATTGACACAGTTGGCTCGACCATTACAGACGGCGATACGACTCACTACCTATCACGTTGTTCTAACACAAAGATCGGTCACGTGTTGATACTTAGTTGATATATCTCTGACTACCCCAATTTAAATGTGTTATGTTGTGAATTAAGTTAAACGACTTTCTATTTTTTTATGTTTTATGATTATGATTTTCTATATACCTTATCTTACCAGGTACTAGTTAAGTAAGTAGAATAAATCTTTTACTCAAGATCTTTGCAAATATTAGTATGAAAGATCTTTCCATCTCCTTCATCGCTACTTTACTTTATTAAAAAGAAACTACTTTTCCGAGTTTATTTCAAGTTTTATATAAAAATACCAGAGGCGCTATTTAGAAGTTGTCTTTGTCATCTAGTAAATTAATTTGTACAGCGTTCCCGTCTGCTCGTAGCTGTCGTAACACCTGCTACTGCTACGACTACGACTCGCTACGTAGCAATGCTCGTAGCAATGAAGTTTAGTAAATTCACTGTTACAGACTGGAGATAAGAGTCTTGATTAAACTGAGAATTAAAACACGCTTTTATTTTAAAATTAAATATATTTCACTATCTTAGAAATACTTTAGTAAACATTTATTTTTATTTCTCATTCTAGGAAGTCCGTTATTACTACACGAAAAATTATCTTCCTACAAAGTATCGAAAATTTATCAAATGCAATATGAACAACTTACGGTAATAATGCAATAATAATAAACTATATGTATATACGTAAATATAACTCCATAGTCTCTGTTTACCCCGGTGGGAAATAGGCGTGAGTGTATGTATAGTAGTCGTTATTACCATCCAGTTAATATATTTGACGAATGAGTATTAAAATACACTTGCCAGGCATAAAAATAGCCTACTTATGGTATAGCCACCATTATCAACCTGAAATTCAAATCCGCCATCAAATCCTTCGCAAACAGCGTATCATTTTCAATAATTTCGTCGACCAAATTTAAGGCTTCGAGTCGGGTCGGTGGCACGCGTCTCGTTGCCATGGTAACGAATAGGGAGTCTCCCCCGCCTCCGCTCCCGCTGAGGGGTATAAACGTCCATGTGATGAAGAGAGCAGATATTTTTCGAATTGATTTTTTCTTTATTTTTCTATTGACGACGGGCTATGAGCCGTGGTAGCCCAGTTGGTAGAACGCTTGCCTCTCACTTTGAGGTTGGAGGTTCGAATCCAGCACAGACCTAAACCAATGATTATCGAATTCGTGTTTGGATCATAAATGATTATCACGTGCTCAGCGGTGAAGGAAAACATCGTGAGGAAACCCACATTCCTGAAATGGATTTTCGGAGGTATGTGACCTAACCTGTATTGGGCTGGTTTTCCCTTCGCGGGTTGGAAGGTCAGACAGGCAGTCGATTCTGTATAAAACTGGACTAGTGTTGCCGAAAAATCGATAGTTTTACTATCGATAGTAAACAGCCAAAATAATCTACCCAACCGATAGGCCTATCGATAGTATCGATACTATCGATAAAGTCACTATCGATCGTACAAAACTATCGCAATATCGAAGAGCGATACTATCGATACTATCGATAGTTTTTCATCTTTTAACTATCGATAGTATCGATACTATCGTTGCTTATCAATAGTATCGCCAAAAAAGAGCTATCAAAAAACGATAGTATCGATAAGATTAATTATCGAAACTATCATTTTTTGGGAAATTATCGATAGTTCGATCGAAAACTATCGATAGGGCGCTATGGAGCGGCAACACTAAATTGGACCTGTCAAATCTTCAGGTTAGGTAAGCGGAGCCTGTGAAAAACCGGATAATGCTAGGATGATGATGATATTGACGACGGGTAAATGTAGATTTCTCTACCGGGGCCAAATTGTGAACGATTACGATTTTTTTAACGTTACTTATTGCACGTTGACCTTAGATGGCATTAACTACTTGGTCCGACAAATAGCGTTGAGACTCTCCCGTACAAAAATTCAAGACTACAGAAGAATATTAAAGACCGGCCGGTGCAGGCTTACTTTATTTTTATCCAACTGTAAAGCAAGTTATTTATTATCGAGCCATTTTAACCCAATGAACATATCTTAAACTATAAAGCATTCGTCATAATAAATAACTTCAAATGAACTTGAAAACTAAAAAAAAGAAAAGCACGTTGTCAAAACATTTTTCGTGATTATAATTTCTTACGATCAAACAAACTGGCAGAACATTTTATCGAGAATAAAAAACGTTTTGAATTGAAACGCGTAACTTTTAATTCACTTAAAAACTTGCTGAAGTATTTTTAAAAGGTTCATTGGTTCGTGTCACCTTGTCACCTATTCAATAAGATTCGTGATAGATTAACCTAGCATCTGTTGAGATAACAGATACAATAGCTTTTATTTTAAATTGTTTGTGGTATGGTCTATAACCCCTTCGGTTGAGGGAATGCCTGTGCCCAGCAGTGGGACGTATACAGGCTGTTTATTTTATGCGTCTGGTTGAGATCGTCCGACAAACGAGTTGCTAAGCTTCTGTAATATGTTTATTAGGTATTGAAAGTATAGAATAGTATAGAATCTAGAAAAAAACAAACACCACCAGCAATGCAAACACCATAAAAGCACCTATACTGCAATAAAAAAATAATATTAGGATGACGTAACCAATTTGTGAGTCTATCCTTTGTTTGGTTAGGACATTGCAGGCTTGAATCACCTAATTGTCCGCAAAAGTAAGATGATTGCGTGCTTCAGATGGCACGTTAAACCGGCTATTAACCGTAAAACACCTCCACCAACCCGCAGAGGAGCAGCGTGATGGAGTATGCTCCATACCCACCCCGGTTGATTGAAGGAATGCCTGTGCCCAGCTGTATGACGTATATAAGCTATTTATGTTATGTTTATGATGTATGAAAAGTGTTCTGCCCACCCCATTAGGGATTACGTGCGAGATTATAATATGTATATATCTATACGCAAGACTAGGTATGACTCCTTAGAAATCTGAAAGTACCTAAGTGAATACACAAAATTACCAGACCTAAAAATAATCTAATATAACTTTTCCATTCATCCTTTCTTTCTATAAATAGGTTATCCGCACAGAACGTTAATGGGCATTTTCAGTACAGCTTTTGTTTTTGTTCGTTTCTTGCTTAGTCATGTTCAAAAACAAATGGAAATTGTGAGATACCGATTCAATACAGATTTGTATTGAAATACATTAATGAATTTGCCATAAGTCTCTTCAAAGTAGCTTATGGCCCTGTTTCACATAGACACCTCATAAGTTTATTTTAAATTATAACTGTATTTTTTTTTATCCCGCGAAAAGGAAAAGGACAGATACTATCAATTATAAAATCAATGAATAATCCAGCTAATCAAATAGACATCTCGCTGGTATGCGGCCCCTTTGACGTCGGGTGTCAACTTAATTCTATCGGGTTAATGGTCAGTGTAAAATTTTGAGAGGTTTGTTAAAATTTCCGCCTGAAATATTCTATAAATTTTATGGCTGTCGATTCTCTTTCCATATCGACGAAAAATAAAATTATAGGTACTTACTACAGTAAAATTATATGGTACACCATAGAAGTATTACCACCATTATGGGCATAACCTGAGAGTATAAATTGTAATCCAAAAGAACACGGTAACATAAAAATGATAAAAGCTTTTTGCTGTAATCTACAATTTTAAACACATGTCACCGGCCTAAAGTAACATTGTAAAGCGAAAATGAGGCATAAAAAATGTGCGGAAATGGCCGGCGGTCGCCATGGCAACGCGCTCGCTAGCCTCTCTGCTGCAAACAATGACGTTTTTCATGCGGTTTTACCTACAGGAATGAAGGCTTTAACAATTTGAACGTGGAATTTGTTAACAGTGAAAAGTTCTATTGTGGTGCTCTATTTATCTTTACAGATACAAAGCTACGTGTGAATACAGTACTATGTTTATTTTAAATGTTAGCTTTTTTGGTTTGTGTTAGACCGGTAGTAAAAAGATACGGATATTTTTTGATACAAATATAGATGATAACATCCCGAACATGTTTTACAAGTCGACTAAGGGGCCTTTATCACTAAGACACCATATTAATGTTTGGTTTTTTTTTCATCCTCATATGGCAAGCATTTGTTCATAAGCCGTGGTAGCCCAGTTAGTAGAACGCTTGCCTCTCACTTTGAAGTCGCAGGTTGGAATCCAGCACAGGCCTAAACCAATGATTGTCGAATTTGTTTTCGTATTCATGTTTGGATCATAAGCGATTATCACATGCTCAACGGCGAAGGAAAATATCGTGATGAAACCCACATTCCCGAGCAATGCATTTTCGGAGGTATGTGACCTAACCTGTATTGGGCTGTTGGTTTTCTCTTCGCGGGTTGGAAGAGTCAGACAGGCAGTCGCTTCTGTGAAAAACCGGACCTGTCGAATCTTCAAGTTAGGTAAGCGGACCCTGTGAAAAACAGGATAATGCATCACTATGCTTTCCTTCACCGCTGAGCATAAGAATTACAATACAAAAAATAAATATATTTTTTATATAATAATACTTATACGGGAAAACGGTTTATCTATACCTATTGTTAACCTAACCTCACCTAACTTCTTGTATATTTTCACATCAATCTAACTAAATGAGTCATTTGCTAACAATGATTTATAGTTAGAATAACCAAATCTAAGCAAGTCATTATAGAGGTAATAACACATATCACCGCAAAGCATTTCTCGGGAATGTGGGTTTCCATTGAGCACGTAATAATCAGTTATGACCCAAACATTAAGCTCGAGCTCGGATTCGAACCATACTTAATATGCACCGGAATAGAAAATGTTCCACGCAATAACCAACAAGAATCCACTAAACAATATGAAATCGAAATTCCCGGTGCAACTGAAATTCATTGGTAGAAAAGCCCGTGCAAGCCCGCCGTAGCGAAAACTTGTGCTATTGTTAAAGGCGAACACACCCAGTGAGACTGTCCTTTTGGTAGCGATAAAGCGGAACTTAGTGCAAGTCTAACCTTATATATATATATATATATATATATATATATAATATATAGACTAGATATCTATCATATCATATAAAGATTTTGGACACAACACAACTAAGGTTGGACACGCCTACCAAACGCCTGTTCACTCTAGCCTTGAAAACTCCAAGATAAGAATCTTCAGAGAACACAAACTGCAGACTTCTAGTCCATTGCTGTTCGCATGTTGCAAACGTCGACTATCTTCGGCAAATATACTATCTACTTAAAAGGTTCATGATATCCACCTCAGGACTTTGTATCGAAAATGATTATTTAGATGTAATTGATATTATGATTGATTAGTCTTTACTCTGATGAAATGGTCGGAATAATAAGAATTTGTTCACTTTCCTTCACTTTCAGCTCAACAGAGAATTTAGACTTCGATGAATCTAATGCTTAAACTTGTTTATAATAGCTATATAAGAATACACAATAAAGTAACTTTGTCGTTATACAAATAATCGTTATTCCAGCCGTCTGATCCTAGTTTAGACTTAGACACCCATACCTAGTGTTTTTTAGTGTCTAAAATTTCACGTTGTAAATAATGACCCGATTTTTATTACCTCAGCAAAACGGCTAAGTACACCTGTTGAGCCCCTCAATATTATCATACACTTAACACTAACACGCACGTTAAGCCGTTGGTTCTGGTTACTACTTACTGATGTAAGTAAGTAGTCGTTACATGAGCCATGTCAGAGGCTTTTAGCAGCTCAATAGTAACCCTGACACCAGGGTTGATGAGGCTGGTATTCCACCTCACAACCCACACGATAAGAACCACAAATTCCTAGCAATAAAATAACAATAAAGCACACTCCCTTCCGTATCTCGCTGTCCGCTACTTGCCGACACTAAGACAGGTGTCACCCCGTCACCCCCGCGCTTCACCCCGCGCCCCCTCCCCACCTTCCTCCCCCCAGCTGGCGATCCCCCGTCTCCCCCTGCATCCCAGCTGATTCTCAGCCGCATCTAGACAGCGTGGCGGGAGAGTCGCGACTGGTTTATATCGTCCGACTACCGTGTGGATAGGAAGTTATTATGAAACTTTTAGACACTGAAGTAAACTATTGTCAACTTGATTCGAACTTTACAAACCGCAAGTGATTAACTTCTTTTATCTGTCTATTTACCCACACTTGATTTGAAATTCAATACGAAAATACTTTATTGCACTAAAGGAACATACGGCATCATTACAATAGGATGTTTCAGGTGATTTATAGGAACCATTGAATTTATTTACATTACGTAACATAGAGTCGCGTCTGTATCCTCAAAGGGGTCGGCAGAGGTGCATAGTATACACACACACTCTTCGTCAGCTAATTAATAAAGGGCGAGAACACAGTCAATAAGCGGGCACAAATCCAAGGCAAATGACTTACTAAAAGTAAGGCGGGAAGGACAGTACTGTAATTTTACTAACGGCCTCTGTGGTCCAGTGGTTGAGCGTTGGACTCACGATCCGTACGTTCCGGGTTCGAATCCCGATGGGGACATATCACAAAAATCACTTTGTAATCCCTAGTTTGGCTAGGACATTATAGGCTGATCACCTGATTGTCCAAAAGTAATATGATCCGTGCTTCGGAAGGCACGTTAAGCCGTTGGTCCCGGTTACTACTTACTGATGTAAGTGAGTAATCCTTACATGAGCCATGTTAGGGGCCTTTAGCGGCTGAATAATAAGCCTGACACCAGGGTTAATGGGGTTGGTAATTCACTTCACAACCTACACGATAGAAAAATACTAAAAATTGCTTTTTTACTACAATCCCGCTACGTATAAGGCGGCCTCAAACAGCACCAACGTGCTGTCTACCTCTATAGATTTCACACTATACTGTTTTAATTAACTTCCTGTGCTGAGTATAATTAAACGAAATGGCTACTTAATATCCTCTACAATTGTTGTTTAAATACTTAAACGAACTTATGAAGGTAATTCTCGGAGTGAAGTAGTTAAACGTTAGGTACATACTAAGTAGATATTATATAAATAAGTTTCTCTGACGTTGGTCGTTTAGTCTACTTATACTTAACCTGTATTTCTCGTTCCGTTCCATCATAACATAAGCTCACGACTATACCCCAATTGGGGTAGTCAGAGGACTTCCATTGGAAGATAAACTAAGTGCCTACACCTCACCTGAGCTTTCTGTCAGTGTCAAATCAACGTGATAGGCCCTATCGCCGTTTCGTTTCGTGCACAGAAAAGCACAAAAAAATAACTCCACGTTGCGACTAATTCATATATAATGTACTTACTTAAACTATAGGCACACCCCGGACACTTCATACAAACAACCTCGTTTTACACAGACGCTACACATTGACATTATCGTACACGTATCTGTGTGCGTGACGTCTGACACCATATGATGTAAGACTAAACTATGTTCGAGGGGGGGTGAGGTAAACCTAGCACAGACGCTGGTGGGGAGCGGAGAGCTGCCGTTCTATACTATTCTTTGCTATAGGTATATATAGTACGTAGGTATTGTATATATAAAAAAAAATATTCTAATAATTATGAATGACTGTTTACAGGCTTATCTCGAGAGTCTCTTTAGTTTTGTGATATTTTTTTTAATTAGGATTATGTCTGCATTTAATAACCACCAATCCGCACTGGGCCCGCGTGGTGGTACCTATAAGGCCCGATCTCCCTATCCATCCATAGGGAAGACCCGTGCCCCAGCAGTGGGGACGTTAATGGGCTGGTGATGATGATGATGAAATAAAAAAAGACATAAAAATATGTGCTAAAGTATATTATATAATTTTGTAAAATAAATTTAAAACATGTGCTTAGTGACTTTATAAATTTCAATGGACTCACTCTCCCACTAGTCCTCACTATATTTCAAATAATACTAACCAACCTAATCGTATACCCCGGTACTAAATAGGGTTATTCTGCCCGAAAAGCAATTGTCTTATCTTCCCAATTAGTTAAGCGTTTCAGTTTATTAACCAGTACAGCGCGGTTATGCTAATACACCGCGTAATTAGGTCTATGTACTCTCATAATGCGTACAAACGAGATAAGGGATGACTACACCTTTACAACGAAGGGAAATCCCTTAAGCTATGGAACGTGCCAACAGCCTATTTAATTCACTTATCTTGGCCAAATATTAACTTAAACGCTTAACACTTTTTGTGGGATGATAACAATTCTTATACAGATTAAATTTTATTACTTATCTCAGGACTAACAGCAAATTATTGTTACTATGTCTACCTAGCACGCTAACGGCACGAATAGAACGAGTGAATGACAAAGCCCGAGTTGTCTTTGACAGACGAGTTAGTACTTCGTTCACGGATGGACTTGCCTGCGACTTGAATGTGATAAGTGAGTGACACAAATGATGTTACAAATTATCAATTTTCTCATTTCTTATAAAAATAAGTATGTGATTATTTTTTCTTATTTAAAAAGTCGTGTATGTCCCGGTAGTCGCGTGTACCAAGGTTCTTATTTAAGGTTGCCTGGAAGAAATTGCTGCATGAGCTATAAGGCCGCCTGTTGTGCTTTTCTGTATCTGTTGTCCTTATCTCTGTATTTTGTGTCCATTGTGCTCAATAAAGTATTTTATCTATCTTATAATTTTAGCTCGAGTCGTGTCGCGTCGCGCTTACATAGCGTGCTAGGCCTGCTGATTTGTACGCGACAAACACTAACAGTTGACAGTGTATATGCACAATATCGCAAAAAAACGAAACATTTTAGAGGTCACCGTTATGCCACCGGCTTGCTATTCAAACAGGGAACACCGGTTCGATTCCCGGTACTTGCACCAATGGATCAATCATTTATCACTTGCACGGTTGGCTTGACCATTGCGACCATTGAGAACCGTCGTAGCCCAGTTGGTAGAAGGCAACTCTCACTTTGACGTCGCAGATTCGAATCCAACACAGACCTAAACCAATGATTGTCGAATTTATTTTCGAATGCATGTTTAGATCATAAATGATTATAACGTGCTCAGCGGTGAAGGAAAACATCGTGAGGAAACCTACATTCCCGAGAAATGCATTTTCAGAGGTATGTGACTTAACCTGTATTGGGCTGGTTTTCCCTTCGCGGGTTGGAAGGTCAGACAGGCAGTCGCTTCTGTAAAAAACCGGACCTGTCAAATCTTCAGGTTACGTAAGCGGACCTTGGGAAAAACGGGATAATGCTAGGGATGATGATAGTTGACTTGACCATTACAGACGGCGATACCGCTCACCATTTATAACGGTAGGTCTAACAGAAACCTCGGTAGGCATGGGTAATTAGTTCCCCTTCTGATGGATGTATATCTGACTTGCCCAATTGGGAACATAGTGAGCATTTAACAACAAATATATGACAAGAGCGATTTACACCAACTTGAAACAGCTAAAATACATGTTTTACTTCACAAGTTCAATTTATTTACATTAAGCATCTGATAATTCACTCTTAAAATAACAAAATTCCGTAGAATGTTTTTCAGTCTTTGAAAAGTATCAAAACATTTCTGATTACTTAGAGCATCTTCAGAAATGCGATAAAATACAAAGAACCATTAAGTATAATTAAAAAAAAGTTTGACATTTTGAGAGGCATCTGACTCTGAAGATCATTTTTGTTTCTTAAATAATAAATTAAAATAATAATAAATAAAATGTTTTTATTAAAGGTAAAAACCCAATAATTACAATGTTAATAATGATTTATTATTATAAATATAACTATATAATACAAATTACTTAAAGGTACAATAGTACCTACTTTTCACATTTGGAACATAGATCTTATCTGTTTTCTTTGTATGTTCCTTGTGTCTGTTTTACCGTGTACAAATAAATAAATAAATACATATAATTTTATATCACATGGCTTCCAGGATTTGCGCCCAATTAATGGCAATAGACTCGACCCTATTACATGGGACTTCAACATAACTAGCGACGAGTGAATGTAAAATACTATGCACCACTGTCTACCCTTTGGAAATAAAAGCATGATCCTATGTTATTTTTTATGTAGATAGCTATTGCTACCTAGATCCAATCAGGCCCAAATACTAAGAATAATTGATAAAAGGAAAGAGAGAGATGTGGTGTAAAAGACGACATATAGTGACTAAGATTGAGAAAGGACGCGTAGAAGGATAATAGGATTACGAAAGCGGTATATGAAGCGAAGGTTGATGGTAGGGCTGACAGAGGAAGACCTAGAAGGACGTACATTGACCAAATTGGAGACATCCTTAGCAAAGGTTTAGTACGATTTACTCTGAACCGGCACACGTGTATGACACGATTGATGAATGTGGAGGAAGCAAGTGTAGTGTGTCAGGATCGAAGCAAATGGAATTCCATAGTCTCTGCTTACCCCGGTGGGAAATAGGTGTGAGTTTATGCATGTATGCATATATAGGGTAGACATCCATCGCAACATGAACTAAGTACCCACACGGCACCGGTTTGTCGGACCAAGAAAGCACAACCAGACTAGCAAAGTGCAATGACCCCTAAATGTTCCATCCACCTAGTATAACGGTGACATGAGATGTTGTGATAAGTGATAACAAGTTCATCACGTTCCGTGTTAGCTTCATTATCATACCGTGCGTAATTCCTGTTCTGTCACGTTCTCTCGCTCGAGTACGAGATTTACATACATGGTAACATTTAACACGTTAATATGTCTTTGTTATATTGTTTGTCTGGTAATTTTAGCAACTGTATACAGGTAGGTGTCCAGCTGTCCGTTAGTGGGGTCAATGAAGTTCATTAACACTGGCACGGTAAGGTCTTCCGTGATCTTATAAACCACAAAAAAAGAAAAGAAGAATGAAATCTGCCACCCTAAGGTAGTCTGGCAGAAATTGCTGTTTAGCAATAACGCCGCCTACTGTGCTTATTTTTATTCGTATGTATATCACCGTTTATAATTATTGATTGATTGAATTCTTAAGTTTTTTAACTTTTTTAAATTTAATAAGTAAGAAACGAGATAAATCACAAGAATAAATTACAAATAGGTAAACGTCAGTAACACCTATGTAGTGTCGCATATCTTAATCATAATGAAATATACTCGTAATCAGAAAGAGCATTCCGATTTTGTTCTTAAACGTACCTAACATAAGATATACTTAAAAATTTTGAGCGTTAAATGGCGATAATAGTATCGCCGCGTATAGACGCGGTCCTGAAGTTCAAACCAATAACCAATCTTTGCTTTAGAAATATCAGCTGCGTCAGGATTTCAGTTATAAAAAAAATATTATTTGATGAATTTACTTTTTACTGCGAATCAAAAGAACCATGGTATTTTTTACTCTGCTGAAATATTTAAAACGGCAATTAATATTTTTTGTTACAATTTGCCCCGAATCAAAAAAGCACGGTATTACTGTTCTAAAATAAGCCGTCTTCAATATAAGTACTTACAACAAACGCACTATCGCTTCTTCTTCTATCGTGTGGATTGTGAGGTGAATTATCAACCCCATCAACTCTGGTGTCAGGGTTATTACTGAGCCGCCATAGGCCCCTGACATGACTCGTGTAACGACTACGTACTTACATCGGTAAGTAATAACCGGGACCAACGCGAACGGCTTAACATGCCTTCCGAAGCACGGATCTTTTTACTTTTTAGACAATCAGGTGATCAGCCTGTAATGTCCTTACCAAACTAGGGATCAGAAAGTGATTTTTGTGATTTGTCCCCACCGGGATTCGAACCCAGGACCTCCGGATCGTGAGCACAACGCTCAACCACTGGACCACGGAGGCCGTTACGCACTATTTAACGCGGCATCTCATAAACGTTCTAAAGCAGTTTTTAAACCAAGGAAAATTACTATTCCATATTCTAGCTACACATTGGTTTACGATAGTTTATATTGAAAGAAGCATGGCCGCCTTTATACACCTTCAGAATTGAACATCAAAGGAGTGTTTACAAGTCGCCTCGTGACGTTATTGTAGTTCAAAACAGGAAGCACTAATAGAACGTTTCTTTATTGAACGAGACAAATGTAAACACGTTTTGTAGAAAATACATATATGCACATACATAAATAAGATTACGTCTGTTTCCCGCTGAGGTGGTAGAGACCAAGTAATTCCACTTACTAAGAAAATAAATGAGAAAATAATAATGTCCTTAATAATAATGTCTTGTAAAAAAATAATGAATCAAAACTAATTTAGTTTTGTTTCTGTGTTTCTTTTCCGTGCATGGCCTTTGTACCATAAAGGCCAGTTAAAGGATCTTTCTTAGTAGTAGTCCAACCGACGACCTCTCTGGTCTATTGGCTGGAAAAGTGGAAACATTTTTCGTGGGCTCATAATAAATTTTAATCAGAAAATAGTAACTACGAATATGTTTCTATCACTTCATTTAAAATTGTATTGTGTGTAAAGCACAGCTACGATTTTAAAGAAAAAGTGAATATTTTACGGATTTCATAAAAAAGAGAAACATATTTATAAAACCGATTAGGGCGAGGTAATCCAGCAAAACCATTTCAGACATAGAATATATTTTTTTGAATCCTGAAAACAAGACACTTAATAGTAACTGCATGTTACACATGGTACAGGGCTGATCCAGCGCTTATTTTCAGCTCAAAACATAATATTATTACAGTTAGCACTTAGACCAGCTTGTTAGGAGTAATTCTCGGCTTAAAATGCACTAGAAAATTAAGTCCGTTCAACTGTGTATCTAGCGCGACGAACTGAGAGTGCGACAGCAGGATAAATCTGAATTTATACTTTATACCAAAATGGGATAAAATATTTTATTTGTTTCTGGGTAGCGGTCTCATGCGGGCAACTTAATACATTTTTTTAATAATGTAAGTGCCCGACACTAGACTGGACCGAGCTCGCACGGGATCATGACTTGTGGAAATACCTGGAGGAGGCCTTTTCCTAGCAGTGGGATCGAGTAGGCCAGCAATAATAAGTGCCCGACTTCAGTAAAATCATGTTAGCTATAAATAATTCACCGTAAGATTAAAGCGAGATCAGATTTTCTACGAAATGACAAACATACAACCGTCATCAAAACATAAATATTAAGTAGGTAAATATTTCGCAGGAGCACTTACGAACTCTCAAAGGAGAAAGATCTAAAAACAGAACTCTTATTAAATTTTCACGGACCGAAATGGACATCATTAAACAAAAAATACTGCAAATACATAAGGTCCATACATAATTAAGAGCCATTTGTTTTACGGGTAAAAGTTAACATATTCGTTCTTCGTTTTCGCGTGGCTTATTCAATTAAGGCCCGCACGCACTGCAGTGGTGTGTTCTCCTAATGAGCCAAGTTTACGGTCACCCTCTTATACTTAGGGCTCTGGATCTGAATAAAAATGAGCTTTATTTTAATCTTGCCTGAGTAGTGCTCGGAGGAAACGTAACTTGCTTTTTGCTACTTTTATGTCTCGGCTTATTAACTTTGCCTTGCGTGTTTGCCTTGTGATAAATAACACTTTTACCAGCAGAAACAACTTCAAAAGTATATCACTTTCTATATACAATTTGGATGCTATTGTTTTTATAGTTTTTGCTATACTCTGAGTAAATGGTCTGAACTCTGTGCATGGCTCACAATTCTAATCGGGTTCGGCGATTTCTTTCAGAATTCCAGTTTTGAATTTTATTAGGAAATACTTTCAAGCAAAAGTGGATTTTGCTTTATGGCGGACAAAGTTGAAGTATTCAAAGTTGCATTAAGTAAAAAAATTAACAAAAAATGGCTGCGGGCTGATTGACGATGATGAACTCCAAACAGTTTACTAAAACATCAAAGACAAAGCAAAAAAAATCGCAGTAAAAGTCATTGTCCTCGACAATGTATCTCCCGCTCAAACCGCATCCATATAACAAAATAATAAACGCGCCCCAAAGTGAAATAATGGGCCGAAATAAAACAAGGCACATTTTGTTTGGTTAATACTCTGTCCCTATGGGAACTAAATGTTCTGAATTTATGTGAAGAGTTAGTATTCACACGAGTGTTAGCAGGTGGTGATAATTACATTATGATGAGTAGAGAGACGGGTAGTACCTATATTCCTTGCGGCAGGACCGATCCGCAAGTAATGTACAGACCTCAGCTTTGAATATTTCATGAACGCAAAAAGGCTCAGGTTATCTGTATTTTTCGTTTTGCGAAATTCTGTCACTACTTATTTTCTTATTTCTTGTTTTTGTTCTTATATTTTAAAAATGATTGCTCGTCTTGACTCTCGTGCTCCCAGATTTACTGTAAAGTTCAGCTATAATTTATGGCTTAATTCCTTACGTTATAAACTGTTTTCAAGTATCAGGGAGTTGAATGAAAAAACAAGATTAAACATTTACGTACAATGGAAAATGAAATCCTTAATAACATTTCACTAATTGACTCGGATTTGATTTGCCGGATCAAATTAAATGTGTACGTGAACCTTTTACGCAATGGAAATTAATTAGTCCGGACTTTGATATTCGAGTTCAAGGAAAGTAAGCGAATAAATGAAGCTCAACGATTTCACAAAATTTCGACATTCATGGATTTACTAATATTATTTTCAACAATATCAGGGTTTCTAAACAGCTCACTTTTTGTTCAAACGTATCGCAACGAATTCTATAAACAAACTATAAAGAAGCCTACATTACAGAAACTTTAAATCCTTATATTTCGCGCTGTTTCATGTGAATATTTCCGTTTACATTATCTAAAACGATGGTCGAAAAAGATGGACGTATGAATTATACGATCCTGACAAGCAGACGATTAACATAGAGGCGGCCAATCAGCTCACGACAATAAATACTTCAGAATTCCGATACCGATACCGCCGGCGTTTTCCCTCTTTCAGCGCCTATCACTAACGCCCAATAGGGTCGATTGATTCTTTCAATTATAATCCTCTCAAACGCCCTGAGTCTCTGACTTGTTGTCTTAAATTGTATACCGATTGCGAACCGTCAGCGCTCTCCATTTGTCCGGCGAAGTAGTTAATGCCATCTGAGTAAAAAAAATAAAAGAGGTTTTGGGGCGGCCCCTACACTAAGGTTTACCCTATATCGTAGTAGCCCTAAAATAGTAAAATGTTGTTGTTCAAGCGCGTCAGGGATGTTCGCTGAGGCGCGGGTCGACTGCTTCTACACCACAATGCGTAAACGATGCACATCACTGACTCGTAGGATCCGCGCCAGCCCCAACAGTATCCTGAGCATGATTGTAAGTACAGGAGCAGTAAATAAATGTCATATTTTTATTTCAATTTTATTGTGTATGTGTGTGTATTGTGCATCTATGTAATACTAATATTTGTGAGTAAGATATCATTGTTACTAACAACCTGGGTCCAAATTACCCGTAATAAAAATTATTTTATTTTATTTATTTATTTAAAGATTAAGTATACAAAGAGTAAAACAAAAGTCGTGTAAAATAATAAGCGAATAAAAAATATATAGTTGCAATATCAACCCATCGACCCGGTAAACGAGAACGAGCGCACTTTAAATAGATCCATCACAACTACGCTCATATCCGTCTTTCAACGTAATCCTTGCTCACTTTCCGCAGCTTAGTTCCACAATATTTTGCCGTGACACACTTTTAACTATCAACAATACAACCAAATAGACTGTGTCCTGCATTTTTGCCGAACAATTGTAATAAAATTTTCATTACGAAAACAACGTTTCCCAAATGTAAGCCAACAGAGTGTTTCATTCCCTAACTTAACTGTCTGATAGATAATCAGTACGCATGGTTTTATTACGGCGTCTGTGATCCAGTGGTTGAGCGTTGAGCTCACGATCCGGAGGTCCCAGGTTCGAATCCTGGTGGGGACATATCACAAAAATCATCTTTGTGATCCCCAGTTTGGTTAGGACATTACAGGCTGATCACCTGATTGTCTAAAAGTAAGATGATCCGTGCTTCAGAAGGCACGTTAAGTTGGTGGTCCAATCGTTACGTGAGCCATGTCAGGGGCCTTTGGCGGCTCAATAATAACCTTGACACCAGGTTTGATGAAGTTGGTAATTCACCTCACAACCCACACGATAGAAGAAGAATTACGCTGATTAGACGTCTAATGTTGAAAAAACACGCAAAAATCGATTAAAATGACGCAGTTGATTAACAAGTGCTCCATATGCGCGGGCGAGGGCGAAGTAGTGGGGGGAAAGCTAGTGTATTTAACAGATTAAGTTAACTTCGTTACAAACTCGAGTGCAAGAGTATCGAGCATGCCACAGCAGCGGCCAGCGAGTTGTCACACCTAAATTCTTCTACTTTAACATATAATTGGTATAATTAATAATAAAACGTCTATTAAAATGTCGCAATGTGACCGAATAATTGGGTGATAGGCAAGTAGTGAAAATATACCTAAGGAAATTACGCGTTTTTAATACTTTGGCAACTGAACAAGTTGGGAAATGTAATTATGCCAATAGTTGTTTGCAAATTGAAAGTTTGGCAAATATTTTTCTGGAAAAACATCAGAACTCAAATATACGCCTAATGTGAATATTTTCGTTTAGGACTCATTCTGTTGACGATCCTAAACAAGTCGAATGGTGACGGAAGTATCTATTAGTCAGATTAGACAGAACCCGTTCCTCTGTTACTAGGAGTCTAGAGGTTGTATCGTCGATGTGTACTTCTACTTAAGCCGGCATATGGAAGGTAAAACGTTTTTCAATATCCTGCATGCTTATGATATCTGCAGGTTTATTTTTATTGCATGCCAGAAGTTCGTCGCGGTATTTACAGGGTAAATACCTGACCTAGTGGCACGAAACGGTATGAATGTGGAATACTATATTGATATAAAAAATTTCTACTGCATTTCCATGCAACGTTATGTGACAATGTCTCATTTATTTTACACAAGCAAGGAGGCGGAGAGTTCATTGATGGACTTGTAAGTAAAGAATCTGACACAGGGCAGCAGTAACTGTCAGTACTATTCAGAGGCGGAGGACAGGAGTCCTAGTACGGCTTTGAAATAGACTACTCTGGGCGTTATCCCACTCGCGTCAAAAGAGTACTGCGGGGCGGAAGGCAAGAGGGAAACCACTCCCGTATTTTCCCCTAAAAAGTAGCATGGAGAATGCTACATCGACAAGAGCGTGGCTCTTAAATTTGTGATATGAATATACTTAACTTCTTACTTTTACTCAACAAGAGGATAACGGCAGACTAATGGCAGTATAATCCCGCGTGTAGAGTTTACAAAACCTCCATGAATATAAACATAAGGCAATAAGTAATGTCACCAATACTAAATAAGTAGCTGTCCTTTAGAAAAGAGGATTAAGAATCAGGGTCCAAAAAAACGTAATATTCGTAAGTTTTTCAGTCTTATTTATCTTATAGAACCGTGTCCATTAGCATAATACAATCCGTGTAACAAATTCCATTTCCGCTTTCAAAAAAATAAGTAACATTAAAGTTAGAACCGTTATTATGTATCTAACAAAAAAGCAATAAAAAATAAATTATTACCATAAACCCCCAGAAATGGGTGAACAGTGAAATAATCCGAAAGATACACGGAAACCGTCATCATATCGTAAATTCTGAAGTTGTTCGCAAAAATTGCGAAGAAACATTAGACACTTGCAAAGTTGGCGAAACTTTTGGAAAATATCGCGAATTCCTACCCTCTGCTTCTTGGGAAATTCTGAAAGAATCGATGAAATAAGGGAGAGTCGAAAACTGCGGGAAGGTAACTTTGGAATTTCTCGTTCCGTGAAATGTTTTACCCCTTTCTGTGATTTGCAGTGCAAGTTTCTTGCGTCAAAGTTTGCAATAGATACATTTCTTTCCCAACTTTTCTAAAAAATGGCATAGCGGGCAAATGAGTTGTTGAGATTGCAAAAGCTACGGCCCTGGTTTACAAGTCAAGACATATTCACATACAAAATAAAAATAATATTAAGAGCTCAAAATTAATGCGACTGTTACTATGTCTCTAGTTAGCGCGAGAAACGGATATATTCATTACATGTACTCAAATTCTTTACTTCAAACAACCTAGTTGCTCTTCTATTTACCTTTTTATCCATATAGCAGCAACAAGACATCCAAATTTCTCTCGGAGCGAAACCAATGTCGATACATCTACAACCATGTTACCTAAGACCTGAAGTGTGACGTCATTAAATATGCACGCTCCTTGCACTTACCCCGCTAGTAGCAATATAACATGTGCCTCGACTGCAATGTTGCATACTTGCAATGCATAACTTCCTTAGCAACGTTATTTCCTACAATTCTTACCTTGTAACTTGGTTATTATGTACAATTTTTGAATTTATTTCGCTACTGAGCTTCAAAAGTTGGAGCTTGTATTAGTTTCCTGTATTGCGCGAATGCATTTTGATAGGTAGTAACATTTTCATCGCTTGCATCGCATAAGATAGCTTCCGGGCAAAGCGATACTTTTTATTTTGTTCGTAATTTAGTAGAAAATTCTGCAACGAAAGACTGCTTCTCATTTTTGTTCAGCAATTTCCAAATAAATAACATAAGCATTACGTTTAAGTAAGCAATAATTTTACCAAATAAACTGCCCTTTTGTGCTTCAATCTATTCTAAAAGAAGTCTTGAATCCCTTCAAAAGAACTTTTAAAACATGTGCATAAAACTGTGCATAACCTCATACAGTTACCAGTCATATGAGCCGTATTTCTCAAGATGCTCTGTTCCCTCGGGGATATTATATGGTTCAGCTAAGTCTGCATTCATGAATGTGAATTGAAGAAAATCCTTGGAATTTAAATCTTGTGAACTTGAACATTTGTGGAGTAATCGATGGAATTGGCCGTACTAGGTGAAGGTCAATTTAGATTTAGACAGAATCAAGTGGATTATTTATTTTTGGAATGTTCTGTTATCTTCAATTATATTAAACCATATTTTTTATGTGTTTTGTTCTTTGCAAGTATTGAATCTGTATTCCATACCACGTGATAGGTACCTAGGCATAGATGTTTATTTAGTTAGATTTAGGTAATGACGTATCCACATTTTTCGTCTAGGTACTAAATAGTTCTACCTCCCGTAGGTATTCAAATTATAAAGTTGAGATGACTCAAATAACAGGGCCTAAAGATAGAACAACCTACAGTCATGAGCAATATCATGTCCACTTTAGAACGCTGTCGCACCATCACATTCGACATTTAATGAGACTTACGGTTTAATTTGTCAAAAAAGTTAATGTGACAAGGTTTCAAAGTGTATACATATTAGTACTCGTGACCGTACAAGTAGAATATGGCGATACTTTTTATCTAATGTAGTCTCAATTTATCTCGTAATGTTACATTCGTGGTCTACATGTCGGTTGAAACTTTTATCTGACCGAATTTACAACAAAAGTAAGCAACATTTCTCACGGAGAATCAACAGGTGATCTAAAAATAGTCCAGCGTACAGAACTTGTGATGCCCAACAAAAGTAGCATTTTAACAAAGAGACCTATTCAAGACAATGCCGCAGTTTCACGAACGTTCTAAACGGACGTTTCAAGTCAAGGAAAAGTCAACTTTTCAAACTTTGCAGAATAATGTGTATAGGTCGCCCAAAAATGTATGTTATGATAAAATCTATTAGAAGTACTGATGCTTAACTTATGTCTGCTTTTTTAACTGAAACATTATGAATTATTGTTACTCACATTACGCTATTTATTTATCTCATGTCTGCTTATGTTAACATTAAGATAATTGTTACAAATTCAAATTTATTTTATTGCATTCAAATAAGGTAAACGTTAAACTGACTTATACACCACCGAAAGAAAAAGAAAGAAAAAATATTTATTCGACATACTTATTGTTTTAACATATTAATATAAAATAATACAATTATGAATGTATGCCGAAACGGTTCCACCGCCGCACCGCAAAGACTAACGTTTATGACTCATAAAGAAAGTCTTTTTTGTGTACCTATTCTCATAGATGTAAAGATGACCCTTTATCCGCTTAATGGGCTTTAGTAATAAAAATCTTTTACTTTTAATATGTTACTGAAACACAAATTTTTTAAAGTCTTTATCATGGATGTTTAAATAGTTAATAAAACTGAATTTTATGTAGTATTTACACCAGAAAAAAGAGAAGCGTCATTCGTAATTAAAATATTAAGAATGACGTCACAAAAGCTTCTACTTTATGCAATCGCAATCAAAGTTTTTCGTTACTTCCAAATTTAAATTTAAAATATTCGACTGTTCCGTATTTTACACATTTTCTCCGTAGCATTATTTCGTTTTCCACAGGGTCCGCTTACCTAACCTTAAGATTTGACAGGTCCGATTTTTTACAGAAGCGCCTGTCTAACCTTCCAACCCGCGAAGGAAAAAATAGGATCGTAGTAAAGTAGATCGGTGTCTGTCTACCCCAACGGGAAATAGAGAGAGCTACGAGAGAGAGAGATCATCTCTTTCTCTCTATCTTTATTTAAGAGCTGCGCTCTTGTCGGTGGAGTAATCGCCTCCATTTTCAATACTCCATAGATAGGGCGTATAGATCGGTGGTTGCCCCAATCCTTGCCTTCCGTTCCGCAGTACATCGACCAATTTCTCAATCGGTGATGTTCTAGCTAGAGCCCTACTAGAATCCATTTCCTCGGCCTCCAATCAGTACTGATACCGCTGCTGCCCGGCATCAGGGGTGCGCTTTTGAAGTAGCGGCGCCTACTCGCTACGTCACAAGATCGTCATAGAACCTAAATAGCATTTTATAGATTAGCCCGTCCCAGTGAGCTACCCACTACGTTCTGCTAATCCTGTCGCTGTTTGGTCGGGGACAGCTTATTATCACAAGCAGTCTATATACGTCCCAACGGGCCCCCTCGCGGTTGTCCGTTATGTTTTATCAACCATACCAACAACAAATTAGACCTTCGTACTTTTTTCGAAGTCGGTTAAACAAACTAATTTCTATAGTTCCCGTTATTATTAGATAAACCACTTCTCGCCAGTGAATACTCGTATAATTGAATCTTCAGCGGTTTCAGGTGTTCATTGATGAGATAAATAATATTGCAGTCTGAATTTAATAACTGCTAGTACTTCTCACTTTTTAAAACAATTTATGACTATACCGCCTGATCGTATGGTTTAATTACTAACTTATTTTCCAATTATTGTTTCAACGAAACGGGAAATGTATTTGCACTACAAACAGACATTTACTTACATTATAGAAATAGACTAATCTTATAACATAAAATAAAAGGTTTTCCGAAAGGTAGAGACAATCTCCGAAGGAAACCCTTACAATAAGTTACGTCAAAAAAGTAGAAGTAAAGCAAGAGAAGTGTGTCAGTATCGAAGCAAATGGAATACCATAGTGCCTGCTTACCCCGGTGGGAAATAGGCGTGAGTTTATGTATGTTTATAATGTGAAGAGCAGTACCTATATATCCCAGATCTAAATAGCATAATGATAGAGAGATTTATAGGAGATTTGCTTTGGATTACATTTGGCAGATCATTATCCTTTCTCATGTCGATAGCATAACATGACAACTTTTGGAATTTTACCCGTATTTTATTCTATCATCCGAATTCACTAACACAGTTAGCTCGATCGTTATAAAGCGCATATGGATTACCTCCAATCACGTTGGTCTAACAGAAAGCTCGATAAGGTGTGGTGTAGGTACTAAGTTCATCTTGCGATGGATGTCCCTCCTTGACTGATGACTACCGTTATTGGAATATAGTGGTGAACTCAATTTTATTACCTTATTTTTTCGCCTACCCGCAGTGGTGCAGCCGTGACGCGTGAATAGGATATTTATGTTGTTATTTTATCTTATTTTTTGGATACACGTAATGTCTGGGCGCGTGGGCGCCATCCCACTCGCATCAGACAGATACTGCGGGCGGAAGGCAAGACATGGAGAATGCTAAACCGACAAGAGCGTGGTTCTTAAATTGTGACGATGCACATGCCTGTCTCTTTTCTGCTCTGTTGAAAGAAGTCTACTACAAATAAGATGTAATAAGTGTTATATTTCTCTGTGCAATAAACTGTTAAACAAATAAATAAGAAGTGTAATAAAAATACAAGGAAAACAGTGATTTTATAGCCGCGAAAAGTCGCCGTGTATAAATACCCAAAGATAAACCGTCGTTTGCAATTTCCCAATATACTCGTATTATTTGTCCAACCTTTTGGAGTTTAATTACATAAGGTGACAATTACAGACCTCGACCAACACGGATTTCAATTAATGGGATCAAAATGAATGAGAGGAGGCAAATGAGGTCGCAAGCTTTACTTTGGTAATAAAATATCAGAGGTTCGCCTTAGGTAGTATCAATTATGTGAATATTCATATGACGTAAATATACCTACACCCATGCACATAATTTCTATCGGATCAAGTACATGTACAATTCGTCAAAAGACCATTTGTCGTGTTCAAAAGTTAAGTATTATCTATGTTATGTTATGATACTAATTTTACGGTATGATTGCCAACGTTTGACCATATCATGAAGTAATCATGCATTTAGTTGCCCATGTCCTTAACGTTTTGTGTTCATCTGGCCCATCATCCGTGACATCATGATGTGGCCAACAAGCGATATTCTATCTCATGAAATATGACCATTTCACGAAATGATCGAGCACATCATGAAATGATGAATCTTTTTCGTCGTTCCCTCATTGCTGAGGATTGCTACCACAGGTTATGGTTTTCCACTCGGTACGGCTATATGCTGCGTGGACCGCCCTCTGTATGCTGCCGCCCACCGTCTTCTTCACGATGTCAGACCACCTCGTAGGCGCCCTTCCTCGCGCACGTTTGCCATCCATTTGCCCAACGATGATCTGCTTCTCCAGACTGTGCTTCGGAGACCGCATAATATGTCCGAAGAAGCTTAGGGCACGATACCGGCATATTGAGGAGAGCCGCGTCGTGATCTTGAGCTCATTTAATATGGACTCATTCGTACGCATCGCAGTCCAAGGTATGCGTAGCAACCTAAATGA
Source organism: Pectinophora gossypiella (assembly GCF_024362695.1). Lineage (NCBI taxonomy): Eukaryota > Metazoa > Arthropoda > Insecta > Lepidoptera > Gelechiidae > Pectinophora > Pectinophora gossypiella. The sequence continues at coordinate 6,224,440 of NC_065414.1, read as the reverse complement.
TGAATAGACTGTCATAATAGTTATAGGTGCGTTGCATTAGTTATATGAGCAATATGCCGGGCGCCTTATAACGCCAGGATGTAGCCAATTTTCCGTAGAATATATTGCTTCGGGAAAATAAAATGATATTGCCATTATTGGCCCGTAAACCCTCACGGATCGCCGGATCCGCAACCATGAAAATGTTATGACACCTCGTATTTGTGCACTACTCTTACAAGTCCACGACTATTGGAATAAGTCGGGTAATGTCGCTGTAATAACTTGAGTATTACGCAGGATATATCGTGTTATACTTGGTACATTGCGCTTACTTTATAAACTTTTGTATATTATGTTGCCTGGCGAAAATTGATGATAGATAATTTTCATACGTAATTATGTATAGATATACCCTAACTATACACGTAGGTTTTGGTAAAAATGGTGTTTGGATTGATATAGGTAGCGGCAGAAACGAAAATTGCTAAAACGGACGCGTTCAGGTGACAAAATACATCGTGAATACAATATAACATGCTGTCAAAACGACAAAAGAAGAATAAACGTGAAAAATTTTGGGTAGAACAAAGTCTAATATCTCATCTAGGGCCATCATCAAACTGACAATACGATCGCGTATTAGGTACCAAACACCGCATCCTATTTACTATCCCAGTGACCTGGCAATAACACAATCAGCGACCGACAAAAGCGGTTAGCTAACACTAATGACCGAACCATCCATAAAATATGACCGAGAACAGAGTGAGTAAGTAAGCACATAGAAATGAGCAATGGAGCACATAGTGGAAATAGTGTCGATAAAACTGGCTAGTGTTCTAGCCAGAAACGAAGAGAAAATATTACGCTGTCCACATTATTAACTATCATTTTCCAATTCGATCATCGTATCCGTATCACCGACGCCTATCACGATCGCTAGTGTGACCGTGATCACGATACTCAGTCTCCATAAGCTGCCGATCTTCTTCTTCTATCGTGTGGGTTGTGAGGTGGATTACCAACCTCATCAACCCTAGTGTCAGGGTTACTAGTGAGTCGCCATAGGCCCCTGACATGACTGTTGTAACGACTACGTACTTACATCAGGAAGTAGTAACCGGGACCAACTGCTTAATGTGCCTACCAAAGCACGGATCGTCTTACTTTCGGACAAACAGGTGATCAGCCTATACAAGCCTACATAGGCCGATACAATGATACGATACGATGATGTGATCCAATTGATTTCGGCTACGGCGACTGCTTCGATGCCGACGTTTATGTGCTCGCATGTGGCTTATATGGCCTTTATCTTATTGGAAAAGAACCTCACCAGCACACCATTTAAATATGTATAATTATACGCCGTAGGTGGCTTTCAGTTCATCGCGCTTGGCATCAAGCTCTAAGCGCCGTTGACGTTCAAAATCATGAACTTTAGTGTGAACCAAAGCTTTTCATTCCAGACTTTAGCTTTTCCCACTGACATGGCTCAATGCCGCACTTTGTCATGTGCCGCTTAGCACGTCTATGTACCTAAGGAGTTGTCCGCCATGCTTGTGCTTGCCTTCCTCAAATTCACAATATAAGACGCGCTTCGCCACTGCTCAGTCATTCGCGACATGTGTCCCCACCCTGATACATAAATTATTATGCGGGCTCAGCTTTAGATATCTGTGTAGTTTTCCATACTACCATATCAATCCGAAAGGTAATTACTTAAAGGATGCATACCAAAAAATGATGAATTCATTTCTAAACAGGCCGGCAAGTTGACACAGTGTCACTGTAGAGATTATGAAATTTATATTTGACCTATTAAAAGCGGATGCACGTTGACGACTTTGGGTTCTACCCGCCCCGATTAATAAAGAGAGATTATACCAAAGAGAGAGACAAAGTAAAGGCATAGTAGAGTGAGTGAACACTCAGAAGTGAGTAGTAGGGCACCATAGTGCAAATGGTGCCGATAAAGCTGGCTACAGTCTGCGAACTGCTGCAAACTTGCAAGCTGTTATCGGCACCCCGCATGTAGAATAATGAATGGCCGGTTTAATGTTACGTTCTGAATTCAAATTTCTATGCGAACGGAATTGATTAAAGGCTGGCTGAAAACGATAAGAGAATGTAAGTAACTTTATTAGTTTCCGTAATGCAAAGCATACTGCGCGCTGATCGTTCGTTCATTTTGTTATTAGGAAATGCATAATTAATTTTCCTGCTACTGCCTTGGCGTACTTGTAGGTTTTGTCTTCATTTTGTTCAGAAATTCATGCGCATTTTATTTACGTGCATTTTTAAAGGTTTTATTGGAAAATTATCTTTTTTTCGCTGCAGCACGATCGCCTAAGCTTTAGCTAGCGGTGCGATATTCATAAATGTATGATAAAAATGCACCGTGAAATGCAATTTCTTCTCACTCCGCGTATAATAGGTTTAGCTGCGGCGTTCCCCACGGGCCCTGGCCTTCTTCCAGCTCGCCATCGATCCTATTACTGAAGGCGTATTGCCAAAACCTATAGTCGCACAGCCTTTACGTGCCAAATACTAAGCAATAAACAGTTTGGCAGAATTAAAGTACGAAATAAAACTGATTTAATTGCAGTAAAACGGAATTTATGCGTAGAGGTACATTTTTACGTTATTGTTTATTTTATTCAATCGTTTTAAGTTAAAGACATAATTATATAGAGTGTACAAATCAGAAGATCAAATAAATAAATAAATAAATAAATAAATCAGTGAAAAATTATAGGAAATAAATACTTTTTTAATGGTTGGAATGCAAAAGACATTAAATTTTCATTTAGTGCCAGCTAACTTGAGCACAGGATTGAAATCAGATCCATTTTTTGTCGCGCGTTCTTTGAAAGTCCCGGCCAATTTAATATGGCATCGAACCGATAAAAAACTACTTAACTCAAAGAGTGTTTGAAAGTAAGCAAGTTGCTCTTTAAGAGTTTACTGCAAGGAAGTTAATAGAAAACTTAATGAGGATATCGCAGCTGAGTTTTGTTTTATAAAACGATTATTGGATCGTAATTTCAAAATAAAACGAACATAATGTGAAATGTTTGCGGTGACTCTGCAAGCGACAGCTGCATTCAACGTGTGTTTATTTTTATTGAACACATTTAATAATGCTACTGACTCACACGTTTCGTTTTATTTATATGATTTCCCATACAACCGTTGAAATGTTTTCTTTTTTTTTTTCAAAGAATGCAACCTAAAGCAAAATTTAAAGCATTGAACTGAACATCTACGTATAAGTAGAAGCTAAAAAAGTATAAGAAATAAGTTACATGTGACAATTAACAAACAATTTTCTAAATATATTTTTAAGGTTTACTTCAATGATACTCAAAAATGGACCTTTTTTACCTTTGATGGGTTTGCTCTTGCCCCAGACTTGCCCGACTTGACGAGGCCTAAGATGGAGCGAGCTCGCCCAGAAGGTCCCTATTCACTCTAATTAATTTATTGGTACTTTTAATTCTGTTTAGTGTTTGTAAATAAAACATAGCAAATATGGATGGATAGCAAATACGGACATTGTCCTACCGCTTATGTTACATACAGACAAATGGCCCCGATTCCTGCAGACACCGCCTAATTTTATTTTAAAATATATCCGTCATTTTCATATCCGTCGAAAAGGAAAGGGACGGATGATTCACAGCTCTTAATTTTAGGAAGAATGAGTAAATGAATGTGTCGGGTTATTGACGGATGTAAAATATTTAGACGGTTGGTTTAGATTTGTGCTTAAAATTGACGTGTGTTCCATAAATTTTATGCTTGTCGATTACCCGTCCCTTTCCTTTTCGGCGGATAAGAAAATGACAGATATAACTTAAAATAAAATTAGATGGTATTTACAGGAATTGGCACCATTGTCAAGAAAAAAGAGAAAAAAAATATTACAATGTTGCCACATTACAAATAATACAAAAGTTACAATTTTAAAAGCATAAAAAGATGTCATACACTTTCAATATTTATGTTCATGTATTGCACATGTAGAAAATCTACATGATTTATTGGCATTGTTATTTTGTTCGGCAATAAGTGTGTTACGCCAAATCTTGTCTAATAGGACGAAGTATTGTTTATTCTATGGTAAAAGTGAATGACGCCAAAGGGTTTTTACCCCTTTTATCTCATGGGGTTGATGGTTTGGCTGAATTCCAAAGGCAGATTGACTATCTAGTTGTACCGTCGTTTATTCTGAACATTTCTCAATAAGACTCTAATAAATATTTGAGCTTATGCAAGTCTAGACAACTAAAGATAAGAATAAGCTTACTAGACAATAGATTAATAGGCTACTTGCGTTTAGTATGCTGGCTACTTCAGAAATTTATAAGGCATTACCCGCATGAAACCTCTTTCATATTTTTTATTTATTTATTTATTTATTTTCGGAAAACCAACAGCTACTTTAAACAATATACATATAAAAATACATACGATGCATGGGAGCCAATTATAGGTTTCCACAAATAGACATAGTACAAATCAGTCTGATAGCATTAATTATACAATACTAAATACAAGTAAGGTGAACAAGCATAAGCACTAAACTTATTGAAAACTTATAGAAAAAACATAAAATAATAATAATAATTACACAACACTACACTACACACACACACTAGAAATAAGGTAAACAAGCTTAAGCACTAAACTTATTAAAAACAAATGATACAAAAAAAAAGAAAAATAATAATAATAATATGTAAAAAATAATAACTAACAATTCATTAAACCGTGCCAGAATAAAACATGCTGAATTAAAATAAACTATTTAAAAATAAGACGAAAGAAAAGAAAAATGTCTGCAGTAAACAAAACAACGAAGAATCAACGTCATGACGTCCCCAACCAACACTCTTTCGCCAAATTACGCTTAACTGTAAGCAAACTACAATTAAAGATATCAAGATCCAGGTATTTATTTGCGTCATTTAAGCTTCTACATGCACGCCATAGAAAACAATCCTGCCGGTAATTAGTGGTAGTTAGACTAGACTATTTAGCCGAAACGAATTAAAATAGGTAGTAGGTTGTTAATATACTATTTTCACGGGGAGAGATCAGTGAGCGATAGTGTTTCAATATAATATGAGGAGCTCGGTGGCGCAGCGGTAAACGCGCTCGATCTGCGATTGTTGAAGTAAAGCAACTTTCGCAAAGGCCAGTCACAGGATGGGTGACCACAAAAAAAAAATCATCTCGAGCTCCTCCGTGCTTCGGAAGGCACGTTAAGCCGTTGGTCCCGGCTGCATTAGCAGTTGTTAATAACCATCAATCCGCACTGGGCCCGCGTGATGGTTTAAGGCCCGATCTCCCTATACATCCATAGGGAAGGCCCGTGCCCCAGCAGTGGGGACGTTAATGGGCTGATGATGATGAGTATTAAATATAGCAAAACTTAAATAGCCTATATACGTCCCACTGGGCGCAGGCCTACCCTCAATAAACCAGAGGGGGTTTAAAAATACGGTCACGAGCATCAATATGCATACATATTGGTATTATGTCACATTGATTTTTTTTTTGACAAATAATGTTAGTGCGACAGAGTCCTAAAGAAGGCACATTATATTGCGTCTGGTAAAAACGTTTTGGCTCAGATCAAGTCGTAAAAGGAACTTCTAACACTTATAGTTAGGTACATTTACAGCCTTATGTCGTATTAATAATAATTGACCACACTATCTCCGAAATCCAAATTAGTTGCTTTACCGACATCCGAACAGGAATTACCCGTTATATTATAGGCTTCGAATGTACGGAATTACAGATTTGCCCATAAATGAGTAAGCAATTACGCATAGAAATTAGAGTGTAAGTTTACTATGTAATAGCAGTGAGAATTAGGCTTAACTCTAGATTGCGTATAATTATAACTATTCAAGTTGTTATACTATACCTACCTGATTTATTTGTACCTATAGCAACAGAAGATTAAGGGAAAGACGTTTGTAATATTATGTTTCTTCTAACTTGTTTAAAATAGCATAGGCATTAGGCAGTACTAAAAGGGTAATCATGAATCTATCAAGAAATAACGAGTAGGTCTACAGCGTAGCAAGCATGTGCAGAATGACTACCTCTAAAAAAAACAGCAATCCTGAATGTTTGCTCAGTACAAAACGCGCGACGATACATCAAGACGTCCTAAATATTTCTTACTTTGTCTACCAACACAATTAGTTCCATCCCTTTGAAAAATGACGTCACTCAGCACCACCGTCTCTTTGTGTTTGTAATGCGTGTATTTATCTTATCACAACTTACACGCGCGGTGGGTTACTAAGTGTTCTCACGCGGACATTTGTCTTGAGGAGTTAACGTAAGCTCATTTTGATGCTTGTAAGGACGTTTATCATACAAACTCACTCCCATGATCAAGGCGTTAGCTTAGCAGAACAACAAAAATATCCACAAGGCACTATCGACTAACTCGATGCCGCAAAAATCGTCGTTTTACACAGACACTACACTTTGACGTTATCGTACACGCGCATCTGTGTGAGTGACGTCTGAGAGCTGCTTACTACAATACCTAATTTACCCGGCATGACTTACTTAGATAGATACAGTATTATCTAAGTTGTAACTTACGCAAGAAGGTTTTATAATCATCAGTCAATATCACAAATAAAATTTATTAATTTTACCGGGTTTGATAGATACACAATATAAATAAATAAGCACTATATTTCACTTAAACAAATCTATGAATTAATTAATTGTATACACATTATTTTGATATTAGGCACTTAGGCTAGGTACAATTGTATTACAAATTTTTGGCCTATTTTGGAAAAAAAATCACTAAGAAAAAGTTAGTAGGTGAAGACACCACACGGGAAATTACTGTCAGATCAAATTTCGAAAATTCACAGGATTAAATGAAGAGGTGGTGAGATCAAGGAAGTGGGGTAAACCTAGCTCAGCCGCTGGTGGGGAGCAGAGAGTTGACGTTCTATGTGTAGTATTTATTTACAGTATGTATTACTTTTTTTTCGGTATTTATTATTCAGTATTTATTATTAGTATTTATTTATACGTAGTATCATTCCTTATTCTATGCTTATAGAGAAAACCAAGTAAGCGCCTTTTTGAAAAATAACATTCGGATGTGATTTTCGTTAACAGAACCACGCAATAGACAAACTCTCAATTATTACCCAGATTAAGATTAAATTAAAGAAATCGAGGTTTAGTTCAAGAAAATCAATTCATAATGTAATTTTTCAAACAGGCATTTACGAAGACAAAACTCATAACCGTACGTCACTCAAATTATTAAAGGCAATCATTTTATCGACAAAAAAAATGCCGACAACCTTATGACTAGGCTCACTAAATCAATCCTGGCACACTACTTTCGTTTCTTCCACATTCATCAGTCTTCGTATTTGCTCGCTGGTTTAGAGTAGGTATAGAATGCAGACTGACATACATATATACACGAACAGCCTATATGCGTAATAGTGCTGGGCACAGGTCTCCTCTCAATCAACCGGAGGGGGTGCATAATCTACCAGGCTGCTCCAGTGCGGGTTGGTGGAGGCATTTAGGCTAGTAGCCCGGGACCAAGGGCTAAACGCTAAGTACTAACTGACATACATGGAAAAATCCTACGCTTGTAATTAAATGACAATATTTATTATGTTATAGGAAATCAGAATCATTTATTCAACGTAATTATCATGGATAAACTTGTTAAAGGTCAGTGTAACATTTTTGAATTTACGTCATTTCGCAAGGTGTTATGGCTGAGGAGAAGAAATGACAAGAAACTGCAACATCAACACATCTTTTAAGTCAATGAGGGTATGCATTACAAGTTATTTAATAACTAGAGGAACATAATACAAGGGATAGTAAAAAATTCTCCCTAAAAGGTCAACGTCGAGCGAATTTCACTCGAATCGATAATGAGAACAGATAGTACTGGGTCGTGCTCAGAAGCTTCCAAGTAATTAATAAATGATAACGCTATCTCAGGTCATCGGCATTATTGTAACAATTTGCAGCTCTCTTCGCCTCGGTAATAAATGTGGGCTCAGTTTCGTAATCGAATTTTACGATGCATGAAGTGTAAATAATTGTTTGTTACTTCATATACAACATTAAAGAGTTTGACAAATAAACATAGCAGGTCAAGAGCGAGTCCGACTCCCACAATACAATACAATACAAATACACTTTATTGCACCAAAATAAAAAGAAATAATTACAAAAAGTCTCTTAACTAAGTACATGGCAAATGGCGGCCTTATCGCTTAAAGCGATTTCTTCCAGACAACCATAAGGTGAGGAAAAAGGTAAAAAAAAAAATTTGAAAGACCCACAATAAGGATGCCTAAGACGCTGTGAGCCACACTCGCTAGTAGACCTGCAGTAGATCAGCAGCACCTGGCGCTCACAACCTGCAGAGGCGCGTGGCTTGCTAGGCCCTCCACCCCGCGCCGCTGCTGCAGATGCTGTGAATCAAGAGTATGACGCGGGGCGGAAGGCTTGGCGGGACACGCATCTAAGTTTTATGCAACAGGGAATGGCTGGACCTAGTTGTATTCGGCATGATGAAGGCTAGACCTAATTTTACCCGAAAACAATCGGCTAGTACTAGGTTTAACCAAGAGTAAGTGGCTACACCTAGTTCTAACCGGCTAAAACTAGGTGTAGCCGCACTTTGGGTGTTAACCGTAACATACATACATAAACTCACTTGTGAAATCGCTGCACATAACAAGGGGTTGGCAGTTTTCACTTTTGATATATGAGATTTTAATATGGTGACAGGGAATTAGCCTATCGCTATAGGTACAATCTCGATTGTTATGAAACGCCCGGGAACATAAACAATTGAACGTGTTATCTGTTTTTTGTTCGTTGCTAGTCCCTAGAAGTGAATGATATACATTCAATTATTTATGTAAAGTTACGGCTACAAAGACAAAATGTTTACTTGCTTTAACAGATAGAATTTCCCGTTATCAGATATTTACAGAAACAACAACACATCACGATCTGGGTCAAACTAAAGTAAACATTACAATTGTTTTTTATCGCGTCGTTTCTCAATATGTTGACTGACACTGACTGACAGCAACAATGTAAGAAAAATATGTATCTATACTATTTACATAATATGTTCATAATAGAATAAAATTCCCATGTGTACTTACGCCGCATTCCTAATTTCTTGTGTTCGTAATTGACCGTAATAAGGTAAAAAAAATTTGTAGAATCCATATGAAAGGTAAAAAAAAAGTATAAGGTCGAATTGGGAACCTCCTCCTTTTTTGAAGTCGGTAAAAATACTTGAACATAACATAGCATCGCGCCTGTATCGCCAAAGGTTTAGGCAGAAGTGTGTAGTAATATACACCCACACCTCATCAGCTAACCCTGAGCGTCTAATTTTGCCAATATACCTACATCCATTGGTGATGGTGAAAAGTTGTTCCTGTGAGTCCAAAACTAACGCTCTATTCTCTATACGGAAAAGATATATTATATTTTTTGTGTTGGATTATGTAACGAAATACGTAAGTAACTATTTACATATCTATTCAAATTCATAAACATAACATAAACTAGGCACAAGCCTCCCCTCAATCAACCGGAATTCAAATTCAAAATTCAAAAATATCTATATTCAGTAGCTAACACGACGACGATTCAAAGTGTCGTAGTTACACTCATAGTCATTCTTTACGTAACGAACGTCTCATCCACCTAAAACTATGACTGTATATGAAACTGCCCCTGATTCCCAATAATTATCACAAAACAGCTCACTAATTGTAAATTAATTTTACTTATTGTTTGTTTTGTCTTTTTAAATATTGTTTTTTTATAAAAAAGTAAAAATAATAATTCTAAAATCTTGTTCACATACAAAGAAGAGCGAGGTTTAAAACTAAATTATAGTTGTTACGATAAAAAAATCCTAAACCAAGTGACCTGAAAGTTCTTAAATTACAGACACTGAATAATTTATTAGGCGCCGGTCAATGGTTTTATATTTTTTGCACTTTACCGACGGAACATTTTTCCTTATATTCCCTTTTGCGTACCTTTTTAATTATGTCTAGACAAGCGTGTATGATTAAGCACGCACTTATCTGATCAGTTTTGTAACCAAGCAGGAAAAAAGTAAAAATAGAACAGTAAGATATAAGAACTTTTTTTTCTTCCTGGCAGACTCATAATATTAGGTACAGTTACCTAATGCCTTTTTATACGGATGTGGTATTTTTTTCGAAATAGACGAGTGTTTCACCAAAGTTTCTACAAAATGACGAATCAGCCTAAAGTACACAATTACCTAGGAAACACTTATTCGTTTTAGTCTTGAAAACTCCAATTTAACGTATATAATACACATACATACATAAACTCACGCCCGTAATCCCTAATGGGGTGGGCAGAGCCACAAGTAATCAAAGACAACTTGCAGCCACTGTTGATACGAAGTCTTAACGTATATAATAGGTTTGCTTTTTAAAACCAACAATTAAAATAATTATGCAAATGAAGAGTAAAGCAAGGAAACTTCGTACCAAATCCAAGACTCCAACATCTCCACCTAGTAGTCGTTTACCTGCAAACAAAAACATTTAATTTTAAAATATAATTTTGAAATAGCTACATTTTCCCAGATCGAATTTCTTTTTTCGTTATGAAACCCCTCAGAAACGGAAACCTTCAATCTAAATAAGAAAAGGTTTGTGTCGAATCTCAATAATAAATCATTTACCTATAGTGCTCTATTCCAGTCTTTTTTGATTGAATCTTTTCCTTCTCATTTTATACATGCTCGTAAATAAAATTATAACATTTTATTACAGTTCCATCAAGGTGGTAAATAAATATAAAATATTACATCAAAGGTACGCCTTTATTTTTTATGTAGGTACGCCATTTCAACGTATTAAAGTAAAAACTGAAGAGCTAGAAATTATATCCAGAATATCAAATTGAGACTTAACGATAGTTAAAAAGTCTCCCCACTGAATAGACTATGAAAAGGCAAACATTTGTTTTAATTAGCTAAGGATCTACCTATAATTATTAAGTATTTTCACAGGGTCCGTAACCAAACCTAAAAAATTGACAGGGACGGTTTTTTCACAGAAGCAACTGCCTCTCTGAGCTTCCAACCCGCGAAAGGAACACCAGCCCAATACAAGTTTGGTCACATATCTCTAAAATTGCATTTCTCGGTAATTTAGGTTTCCTCGCGATGTTTTCCTTCACCGCTAAGCACGTGATAGTCATACACCGACAAGAGCGTGGCTCTTAAATTACTGATGAAGCATCTAACACCTTGTTTCACTGATTACGGTGTAAATTATATGCTCCGTATTTATGTAGTCTTTGTCGTATGGCATTGGCCTTGTTGTCTACCCATCTTAGACCCTAGGCTGATGGCACGAAAGTGTATTTACACCACAAAGTACTCATGCTTGTTATCTCTATTGGGGTGGTCAAAGTCACAAGTAATCAGTCATGATAATGATGAACATTATGGTGACAGGTCTTTACTTCTTTTTCGTGCTTTTTATCTAATGGTTCAGTTTTTTGAGAGAGAAGAAAATTATGTACCTATCTAATAAAGGTACTTCCTATCTTCAAAAAAAAATAATGTCAATTACGAAATCTATCTTTTTGTGGACTAAGTCATTAAAATACTTATATTTTCTTCTTTTCGGTAAAATAATTTTAGTTTCCAAAGAATGCGTATTGTCAAAAGTATAAAATTAGAAAAAAAGAAAAGCCCATTTTCATTATGTAATCTATCATTCCTTGGAGTAAGTCATTAAAATAAAGTACTTTCCTAAGAAGCTGCCTTTTTCAGTGTCCATTAAAATATGACGAATGTCAATTAGGTACAGATGTTTCTCAGATTATTACGAATTGAGAGAGTGCGTCGCTTTTGCTGACGTGTCTAAGGAATTCTGTCGCAGCTAGGGTTGGCGTTGCGCTATACAGTTAAAATTGGATTTAAAATCATGCTTCAGAACTTCAATCCGTAAATCATTGGTTAACCACAAGAAAAAGTCACTCAAATTGAGCTTATCTGTTCTGATCTGTGGCTGAGTCAGATATTATTTATTATCATCATTTCCATACCGATATCCCATTTTCACAGAGTCCGCTTACCTAAATTGAAGCTTTGACAGGTCCAGTTTTTTACAGAAGCGACTGCCTGTCTGACCTTCCAACCCACGAAGGGCGAAAACCACTCCAATACAGGTTAAGTCACATACCTCCAAAACGCATAAATATATTTTTTTCTATAACCAAGGGTTTTATCGCAAAATTATTGCCACTGCCATCCAATCACATATATCGATACAAATTCACTCATTACACTCCAAACTTCATTTGATGGTGAGTTTTAGTGGATTTTCCAGCACGAACCCCTTGTTAGTGGTTTTTTTAATTTAAAAACTTTCAGCAATAATTATATTCCCGCCTAAACTACGCTCAACGGCCGCCACGTGGAGCTGGTGCCTGAACAGGGATACGTTTATTTTTATAGTGAAATTAAATTTAAAAAAAATTGCAGCTCCGTTCGCGACTTTTATTTTTAAAGGGACGAATGAATGAAATAGAATGTTTTTACATAGAGTAAATTACTATATACGCCTACTGGCACAGATTATAAATTGTATGTCGTGAACAGTGCCCTCAGTTTTCGCATTTTATAACAAGTTTACTGTTACTTCAATATCGCTTTTATATCGAATTGAGATGGATCTTTAATGCTCACAACATAGTTTAAAGAGACAATGAAGTGTCAAAGAATTTGTTTTTCTTGTTTCAGTAAGATTACGCAGTTGACGAAGCATGATGATTCCAATATTTTGCACAACAATTATGATAAAGTTTAATAATAACTTAATAATATTCCTAAAACTTACGTAAACAGCCTATACCTATAGCACCTCCCACTGCTGGACACGGGCCTCCCCTCCATCAAATCGAACTTTATAAATTCCTAAATGTTGCTGTGCCAACCCTATTTTAAAGCCAAGCGAGAATCTTTCAAAAGTCGTAATTAGAAGAATGTCGAGAAACGAATGAAAGGGATGAATTATTTGCTGATTTGCATCGAAATCCGACTGAAAGAGATTCCGAGTTGGGAGCGATTATAAGAATTTTAATCTCAATAATAGCGTAATAGCTTTGAAAGTGAAAATCCGCTTGCTTTATTTTCATACTCATAATAGGAAAGTACTTTATTTTGTTTGTATTCTGATACCTATGGCTGTACTCCGTAAGTCATCAGGTTTTTGGAAGAAATTATAACCTTAGTAATACCACACCCGAACACTTCATACAACCAAACCCTTTTTACACAGACACTAGACATTGACATTATCATACACGCGCAACTGTTTGTGTGACGTCTGAGGGCTGCCAATTACAATACCTAATTTAACTGTCATTACTTAGGTAGGTAGTACTCGGTGTCCAGTTTCAAAATATACAATATTTCAATATATTTATTTTTTTATTTCAAAATTCGAACAAATAAACAAAACTGTTAAAAAATAAAAACTTAGGTCCGCGCGCAACCTTCAAGATTCAAGTCTAAACTATGTCCGAGGGGGGGGTGAGGTAAACCTAGCTCAGACGCAAGTGGGGAGCGGAGAGCTGCCGTTCTATACGTAGTATTATTCCTTATTCTATGATAATACTTAACGCTTCTCTATCTAAGATCCTTCATAATACTCTTTGTATTTTTAGATCATAATCCCTAAATTAATCCAACCGGGTAACGAATTCAGGCCCTATTCTTGTATTCTGGGGAAAATAGTTTTGAAATACTTCAAAAACAGAAAAGTAACAGGCACCTTCTGGGCGAGCTCCATCTTAGACCTCGTCAATGCATTCGGGCAATCCTGGTGTAAGAACAAACCCATTAAAGGTAAAAAAAAGTAGCGAAGAAGAGAAGAAGTTTAATAAGTGCAATATCTTATCCCATGAGTCTTAAACATAGCTGGCGAGAACTGGGTGTATTTATACTCTTCTGCCTACCCATTCAGGGATATGGATGTCATGCGAATGTTGTTGTTACAAATAAATATACAGGGTGTTAGTGACATCGTAACGAATACTCAGGGGGATGATTCAGACCATGATTCTGAGTTAATATCAAGTGGAATTTTTCGTAGCAAAATTCATGTTTTTTTTTTAGTTTTTCTTTTTTAATTATTTTCAATTATATACTTTTGCGATGGAAAATTCCACTTGATATTAACTCAGAATAATCAGCTCAATCATCCCCCTCAGTATTTGTTACGATGTCACTTACACCCCGTACAAGTACATACGGTAGCCATACAAGTAGGTATGGGTGTTAGTGACACCGTAATGAATACTGAGGGGGATGGTTCAGATCATGATTCTGAGTTGATATCAAGTGGAATTTTCAATCTGTATATTCCTGAAATTTTTTATGTTATTTTTTTATTATTTTCAATTCCATACTTTTGCGACGTAAAATTCCACTTGATATCATCTCAGAATCATGGCCTCAATTACCCCTCAAAGTTTTCGTTACGATGTCACTAACACCCTGTATATTAGTTAATATTCTGGATAGTAACTTAACTTAGCTACTTAGTACTATTGCCATGGAATAAATATAAAAACAGAAAAGCGAAAGTTTAATATGCACAGAAACGAAGTAAAATATAAAATATTGGATGAGGATCCAATACGGACGGTTGATAGGATATCTAAATGAAATAACGTCGATACTGGTTCTGGGAAACTTCCGCCGCCTGCAATACCTACGTATTTTACAAATCATGCAATCAAGACGCGAAGGTTTAAAGCCTAAACGTGGATATTTTACTATTATAACAAACATAGCACAGCCTATATACGTCCCATTGCTGGGCACAGGCCTCCCCTCAATCAACCGGAGGGGGTATGGAGCATACTCCACCACGCTGCTCTAATGCGGGTTGGTGGAGGTGTTTTTACGGCTAATAGTCGGGACCAACGGCTTAACTTGCCCTCCGAAGCACGGAATCATCTCACTTTTTCGGACAATCAGATGATTCGAGTCTGAAAAGTCCTTACCAAACAAAGGACAGTCTCACAAAGTGATTTCGACAATGTCCCCATCGGGAATCGAACCCGGACCTCCAGATCGTGAGCCTAACGCTCTAACCGCTATACCACAGAGGCTGTTATAACATTTTGCAATTTTCTTAAGAATAGCTATGTAAATAGGCCATTCTTACATATTGAAGTACTGGGAGTGACATGTTACTTTTTCTTCGTGCAAAAGGGAAAAGATTTGGTCCAATTTAGGTATTTCAACAACAAATAAATATGGTAAATTGAGGCCTATGCCCAGCAGTGGGCGTCATACGGCTGATGATGATGATGATGACTTATAACTACTGCTGCTCTCTGTCAGTTTCCAGGTTAAAGTCCCTGTGACTCGCCTCTTCCGTTCTACAGCGTCTGCGTCTGTCAGTACTATTAAGAGGCGAAGGACAGGAGTCCTAGTACGGCTCTGAAATAGACTACTCTGGGCGCCATTCCACTCGCGTCAGACAAAGAATACTGCGAGGCAGAAGGAAAGAGGAAAACCACTGCTCTATTTTTTACTAAAATTAGCACGGAGGATGCTACACCGACAAGAGCGTGGCTCTTAAATTAGTGATGATTTTTAACTAGACCACTTGTTTTGATAAGCCATTAATTAAAAATTTCTGTACTTCTTTGTTTCGATGACATAAGTATGTATACTAGCGAACTTAACATAACATAAATATCAAGGAGAGAGGCATCATAGGCTGTCATACAAGTATTTTTATACTTAGTCAGCTATGGTACCTTACTCAGCTATGGTACTATATCTGTGTCTAATACTAAGCAACGTTTCACTTTTTTCTGGCAATAATAATAATTATTTGGTATATTATAGAATAGAAAGTGAAATCCATATTTTACAATCATCATTCATTATGTTATGAAACAGTGGATGAAACACTACCTACGCTTATTTTCCTGTATTTTCTTTGGAATTTAGTCGGTTTCCCTAATCCTCGAGACTGTAATATTCCGTGAAATAAGAACGCGGTACTGATCCAGTTTAAAGCTTCAGGTAAGTAAATAAAGAATGTTGATGGATTATTCAGATTTGTTCTTTGTATTAATCTGTCTATTTAGTCCAAGATAATAATATAAAATTTGACTGTGATTTATATAAGGAAAATATGGCTTTGCTTTATCTATTTCTGTACCTTTATTTTGTCGCAAACGCCTTTAAGTGATTAACTCAGTAAGAAAAATATTTTTGGAAGCGCCAAAGTAGATGCCCATCAAGAATACATTCTCATGTAAAACGCGATAAATAGAAGCTCAAGTATGACAGACGCAAAATAGAAACAAGATATGTGATGTTGAACGTCTCTGCTTACCCCGGTCGGAAATAGGCGTGATATTACATTTATGTATGTTTTGCGAATTTACCTTCATCACATAACTTCATGAAATTTCCAAATACACTGGTGGTCTAAAAAATCGACGCGAAGTTGTGCTACCGAGCATTTGGTAAAATAATCTACGCAAATTCTAATATGTCATATTATTATCTTTTTTTTGTATGAAATATATAAAAAATCTATCACCCCACATACATATATAACATACATAAACAGCCTACATATGTCCCACTGCTGGGCACAGGCCTCACCTCAATCAACCGGAGGGGGTATGGGTATGGAGCATACCCCTTTCCGGCCTCGCATCACCCGACATAGATTTTATCTATATTTCATTCTATGAGCGAGATAAGTACTCACATTATTATTAACAAGCCTATTTACTTAACAAAAACACAATAAACAAAATAATCCTAACATTTCTGTCGTAGGAAACCATCTATAAAGTGAACAGGCTGAACATTGAAAACTCGCTCGTAATGAAGTTCCAAATAAGTTCAACTTGCCAGGATTCTACGTACGAGTACGAGACGTCAGGAATTTATATGATGACATCGTCTAACTTCCAGTCACCAACTCTGGCCATACTTTAAAATATACTATAGGAATGTTAAGACGTGATGTGTGTTGAACTAGTTTTCATTTTCTTCTTTTAGTACGACTTTAAGTACGTTTACAAAAAAAAATATATATAGATGGCGTTGAATGCTTTACCATTCACAAGTGATGCAGTAAATAAACAAAATTAATAAATAATTACTTATTTTCTCATTTTTCGGGTAAGTACATATTATTCCAAAATACAATGTTAAAATAATTGTTGCTTGATATTTGGATCACATTACGTACAGAATTATGTTTCTACCTACATTTAATTGTTTTTCTTTTTAATTGTGCCTGGATATAATAAAAAGAGTCATCATTTATGCAATAATTATGCCTGTTATCCATGAAATTAGAAGGTTAAACGAAGGAAAATCTGTACAGCGCCATCTATATTGTTTTGAGGAACATAGCCTGGAAAATCCCTCGTTGTGTAAGCAGAAATAAGATTGTTGACATTTCATTTGGTTGCTCTTCTTCTATCGTGTATTCTTCTAGTGTTAGGGTTATGATTGATCCGCCCCAGGTCCCTGACATGTCTTATGTAACGACTACGAACTTACATCAGTAAATAGTACCTAACCAGTTGATGATGCTTCAAAATAACAAACTATTTCATTATACATAATACCAACTTCGAGAAAAATTTACATATTATGCAAACAGAACATCGCCATATTCAAAGGCCATCACGTTAGCCTCCGTCCACACACAGCTGCGCCGCGAACGCGCATTTACAGTAACAGTTTGGTGCGCAACTTTAGCGCAGCTAATCACGTGTGGCGCATAGTTTGCACGCGTGCCGCGGTCAATCGGTTATACGAACATATCGCACAACTTAATGCACACAAGCAGATTTCAAGTATTTCATATAGGCGCATTCGCAGACTCTGAATAGAGCCATAGGGCGCTTACGACCTCTTCGACCGAGTGTCGTTGGTCCGTAAGCGCCAAGTACACAGAAGTGTAAAGTAGACAGAACCATTTCGTTGACTTTTACAACAATCGTGGCATGATAACAACAGTGCGTTGTCCTTGCTTCCCAATATGGGCATGGTAAGACTTGAGTTTTTTCCTGAACCGAATAGTGATCAGCCCATTCACTCAATAGGTAGTCCATCTATTTGCGAGAGGACATTTGCGACCACATTTCTTGCAGAAGATAATCTATCGGTGCATAACCAAAATAATTTAATCGGAAGCAGTGACAGCGGAGATTGTCTGAGATTTACACGACGCTAAAGACGACCGGAGATTGGAAACCGGAGGAACTAAGCCGGAGAGGATGGGAGATAAGATGCTGAGAAATACGGGACAGAGAGAGATGTACGATTAGCTTCAATGGAAAATGCCTCTTGTAAAAGCTCTTGATATATCTAGTTATATATTAGCAAGGATTAGTGTCGTAGACATCACAAAAGATGATGTGATAAGTATAGAATCATTTAACACAATTTTATACTTTAAAGGACTTATCACTTGACTTTAGATCAATTACATACTTATGTAAACTAACGCTTAGCAAGGCCCTCCCGCTGTCAAGATTCGCTCTTTGAAAAGTGTACCTATAAGCAGCATTAAGGCGAAGCTTATCAGCAATACAATACAGTGCCTTCTATACTGTCTATACTGTATGAAACAAAGAGAAATAAAGAGCAGAATACGCGGTCTACACACCTCACTATACCATATTACAATCTCCCAGTTTTCTAGCAACTAGCAACAGTATTTCCCTTCCTTTCATCACAAACGAATATTCTGTACGTTGTAACATCAAACAAAGATATAAAAGTTGCAAATCCAAAACAATCCAGTACGGTGCAACATTTCGTGCAACAAACAATACACTTGTAACTTATAAATGCTTGTTTACCTAAGACAAACTCATAATGTCTGCGACAAGTTTGATACGATCTAACTTGCTGAATAAAGGACTTAGCGGTTGTCCCACTGTCGGCAGCGGGCGGAAAACTACGTATTTAGTATTTTAATGAAATATTCGACACAAAATCATGGCTAAATTCCGAGAATGTTGTAGAAGTCTACTGAAGTCGTCTGCTAGTGCGTAAGCAATGATTAGGGCTCTACCGTAGTAGGGGAGTACAGGGGGTCAGCTATTTCAGTAGACTAATAAATACCAAGAGTAAACCATTGAATTCAACTTTATGACTTTGAATCCAAATTTGAATATAGATATATTAATACCAAATACTCTACAAGAATAATATAAATACTCCTCATCAGCTACATAGCTGATGAGGCAATTACATGAGGCATAAACATTTATGCCTCATGTAATTGCCAATTATAATTACATATATATAATTAAGGCAGTATATATAATTATAATTGGCAATTGATATCAAGTGGTTTCGAGTGTTTGTGCCCGGTTGATGGCAATAGGCTCGCCCCTATTACATGAGACTTAAACATACCTGATGAGGAGTGGGCGTAAGTATATACTATTTTAGTTACAACCGTGACGTCATGGTCTTCTTGGTTACATGCCGCAAGTAGAACTCTGATAGCTTACTGAGTGAGTTAGTGAATGTTTGTTTACTAGTAAGAGAGTCCGCACCTTTGCGTCGTCGCAAAACTAATCAATTCAGCAACGGACCAACAACATCATTGTGTGGAGTCACTCTTATTCGCTGATACCATTTCGCTACCCGTCGTCAAAGGGCAGAACCTCCAATGTGCAACCTCCAAGCAACGCAGTGTTTGATAACTCCGCTTGAAGTAGGATAGGGAAACTTAAATAGGCGACCAACGGCGAGTCACCCGGTAATCTGTTTTGTGTCGACTTCCGAGTAAGTTGAACAATTTCAATCTATGTACGATAAATTTTTAGTTGGCTGGCGGTACTCGGGAGGAGATGTGAGTTTAGGAAGTTGAATTTCCTTCCAAGAATTTGAGTACTAGACCCAAATCTGCACGTTATATTTGTCGTCTAGGAAAACGGTCTAAATTATATAATAACTTTGATAAAGTTTGCTAAACTTTAGGGATATAAAACAGAGTCTATTTTCCACAATAATTTTGTACAATGTAATGTACTATATTAACGGTTACTCACATTTTATTTTATTTATTATGGACGACTTACAAGCTACATTCTGCACATGCAAAGTTACAAACAATAAAAAAAAAGGTTAAAGGCAAAAGATTAATACAATATTCGTAGTCTATCATTTTTCTGAGTTGTTTATGTTCAGAAACACTAATTAAATCATTGTCACTCATCATACAGCTAAAGTAAAAATCAAGAGAGAAGGCAATTTTGATACTTTCTTAAACTCGTAGTTATAAGGTTTATTTTTATTTTCCATATTGGCTTCCGTTTCTTATTAAGACTGACAGCAATCAAACTGGACTTCTCTCTTGATTTTTAGTTTAATAAAAATATTTCCGTTAATAAGAGAATGGTATATCTACCCACTCGAAATTTTATTTTATAAACCAACAACGATAATATGAACGTAATCAAAACCTCGTAGCGATTCAAAGGCTCGCGTTTAGTATAACTTTAATAACGTGTTCTAAAATTCATCGCAAATTTAATAAATAATATTAGAACTTGAGAATAAAATTATCATTTCATTCTATCTGAAATTAATATTAAAAGATATTAAGAGATGTACCATGAAAAATCTGGATATAATAGCATTGATCTATGTTGAGACCCTTGTCAGAAACTTCGCCGAAGGTTTTTAGGAACACGTGTAATGGTTGAATGAAATAGCAATTTTTCACGAGTTAGCCTCGTCACGGCTCAAGTACTCTGAAACGTTTAGTGGGTCAAGTATCGTTAAGATTCATATTATAGAAACATTACGTTACACCCTAAAATAACTTTATATATTTCGTGTAGATGAATTCTTTTCGTCAAGCCTTTGTATGACAAACTGATTTACTGCTTTATTTCGGCTAGACAACACTTCAAACAAACGAATATCAAGTTTCTAGTAATATCACTGAAGTGTAAATACCTGAGTATTTATAAATTAAGAATAATATAGAAAATCGTGAGTCAGACATACGTAAACTTTGGAACGTTAACAAACGCGTAGAATGTTGCCTAGTTGTCGCATCTGTACGTAGGGCTCCCAATTTGGGTCACAGTGCCGCTGAACTAAGCGTTATATAATTAATAGAGCCTCTCAGAGTCGCAAATAACTCCCAGTGGATAAGTCTCGAAGCTGTCATCACTATGCTTGTTGCAATCTATTTGTTTGCGCAGTTGTGTTAATTAACGGCAAGGACGGGTGGAGAAATGCACATCGTCATCCTGCTGCCCATATCCCACTCTAGGTGAGGTCTGCACAATTTCCGTTCATTTCTGCCAGTCGTCATCTCAGTACTTATACCTTTCACACGTGTACACATTTTACACAATCCATCCACTTTCTTGGGTTGTACCCTAACCCCTATATCTAATCACATTCGTACTCATAACTTTCCTTGTTATATGCCTTTTAATAAGAAATGTACGATAAATAATCATTATAATAATGTAATATAAGTCACTATAATGTTGAGGCGAAGACGAAGGTTGTTGGTAGAGCTGACAGATAAAAGCCTACAAGAACGTACATTGACCAAATGTCCTACAAAAAGATTCAGCACGATCCACTTTGAACCGGCGTACGTGTATGATACGACTGATGGTTGTGGAGGAAACAAGAGTCGGAAGTCAGCTTCGAAGCGAAGTGAGTTTATGTATCTAAGTATGTAATATATGATTATATTTCGTAAGCTTCATTCTTCAGATATATAAAACTCAATGTAGTACTAATATTTAATTAATATGTCACTATAATGACGAGGATGAAATTAATTGGTCTTCGAAAAAAATACTTAAAGCGTGAAGATTTCGATGCTTAATTGGCTGAAAAATTCGCAAATACCACGACGCTGAGTGAAATGAATTGGGCCAGTATTGGCTTTTGTTTATTGTAACTGTAAAAGGTAAACCAAACGCAAAACATAGATATCTTAGACGCCGCCATTAAATGTTTTTATAAGTTTTAATCGATGAAAAAATTAAACGTAAGTACCACACCGGATTCAGAATATAGAATAGACTATAAATAAACAATTAAAACTTAGGTATCAAAAGGATTTGAACATCCCAGGTATTACTGAAGGCACGATAGCTAAGGTAGGATTATTTCATGAAGTTTTTAGCTGTAAGTATAGGGTGGCGCAAAAATCACCCACTTGATAGTCTAAAGCCTAGGATTACGGTGAGCTGATTACTTCTATTCTATTCTATTATGCAATGTCTACATCGTACGTCTAATGGTTGTGTCCTAAACCCTCATCCACACAATTTATTTACTATCTGTTTTTTTTTCAGGCGTCTAGACTGGCGGCTAGGACGGTCTGAAATACCTACTTATATTTTTTTTATATCCAGATTCTACAGAAGTTAACAGAAGATTGCAGGGCAAACCCTACATAATAGTTTCTTTAAGTAAAAAAGTATTACAGAAACATAACAAATTATTAAGCGAATTAATCAAACCTGATATGATCTGCCCTGTTTATACTCATAGGAGGGTTGTTTTCGCCCCAGCAAAACAAGAAACAAGAAAATATCCGCCCATTCCATATCGAATCAGGCAATAACTACGTAAATTCTATTATGCCATCCATAACTTTGGTATCAGAGGAGTATAGGGAACTTTTCAAATCAGTCTCCTTGCGCCGCTTTTATGAGAAATGAAAGTTTTTTTATCTTATTGTTTTCTGGTTATAGTAGAACCAGAGTAAAAGAGCGAAAACTTTATCTAAAAAACCTATAATATTCGCTACAGCATCTACGTGGCAGTACCTACTTATATCGTTGGCAACATAATTTACAGTAACGTATCAGCTCTTACATACTTTTAGGAGTAGTAGACGGATTTGAAAAGTTCCGTATTCTATGCTGAGGCAAAAGTTACAATTATTGATACTGAGGATATTTCTAGACGCCGCATTGATTGGCATTTATATTTACTCGGTACGACAGTGCGCTGTGTATGTTTTTGAGTTTATTTGTGGATAGCTATCGGTATGATTACTTTCAATGTTTTCTGTATTTTTATATTATTAATTATTTATTTTTTTCTGTTTTAATGCGACGAATGGGTGCCGAGACAAACCTCTGTGGTTTAACGGCATCATTCAAACCATGTATTTAGATTAAGGATATAATGAAAAATAATTAAAAAAGAATATAAAAATCCAGTGGTAAAAGTCAACCATAATTGGGTAGTTTCCTAGGTCAAAGATAAATGATAAAATTTTGATTACTAAAGAAAGACAGATCTAAAGGTGACAAAAAAAGTTTCTTTCATTCAATTGAACTTATTTATGAATTTTAATTAATAAAGAAAAATGTAATAATAAGTGGGACATTTTGTACCGTTTTTCTAAAACGTCACCGGTTGCTTTTTCATACAAATTCCATAGTAATTTCTTATTTTGATGTTTAGTAAAAGTTACTGATTTGGCTTTGAAAACTACTCTATTATATCTGTCCTGGCAGCACTATTCGGAAGAAATATTTTCTTGTTTCATACTTTTTAGAGCGTGATTTTTTCGTAGTCGGGTTTTGATTTTTCGGGTTTAACTTATATATTTATCCAAACCAGTCCATCAGTTTTGGCGTGGAAAGGCAGTATTAGTAATGAATATTTTCATTTAATTAATTTATCAGGGGACTACAGTTGACAAGAAGATGTATTCTGCACGTTTATTTCTAGCATAAAACTAGGTCAGACACAAAGCTGCGTCTGCGATGCATAATTTTATTTGCACGCCTTAAATCTCTCCACGGGTTTAGCTAAAAATAAATTCTAGAACAATGGCCTACTACTAAAATTAAATTTCAAACGGTACGGTTTAATCTACACGTCCATTTCTATCAGATTTCAAATCAATCTCGAATTTCATTGCGAAATATTTGCGTTTTGGCAATTTTTAAGCTTGTGTTTTTAAAATTCTACACTTTATATTTGCTTTTGTGGATTTGTGGATTTTATGGTATACAAAGGACGTATTTAAAGGAGAAATACTGGACAAAATCAGTTTGGAAAATACTCATTTTAACGATGGGAATAATTTTTATCTCAGAAAAATACAGAAAAGGTGAAGAGTGTATATAGTAGAAGAGAGTATATAAAACCATGGAATTTAATTTAAAAAATAAAGAAAAAATCACTTACGCGTCCTTTTAGATATAATGAGAAGAGTAAGGAAAAATAATATTTTCCTTAAAAAACCAATAAGGTCTTTTATTTTGGTATAATTAATTTGGACTTATAAAATCTATGAAACATAGCAGAATAATGTTAATTTAAAACTAACTTTCGAGTTGCTACGTTCACCGGAGTTCGAAAAAGAAGTACTTATCCCAAAGTTGGCGAACTTCCAGAACTAATAGCAAGAAATAAAGTTATGTATAAGTATAGTTTTAAAGTTCCTTCTCCTTTGATACGGGAATATGATAAATCAAAATCACACACTTTATGTAATTCATAGTATAAGTTGCATTGCAATGTTATGCAAGAGTAATTATATGAAAGAAACTCATCTATTGAACTTTAATAAGATCGTATTTTCTATAATTCTACAATACCAATACAAATGTATATATTTTCTTATAGATAAATTAATAGACGAATGTTCTTTTTTTAATCCTTCATTCATTTTTGTGAGCTTAGGTAACTGTGTTTACAATTACGTAGGTTTCAGTTGATAAGTTCTGGATAGGTGAACTCTTATATTTAAGGCTTTAATGGTACAAATAAAGATATTATTTGTATGTCGTTTCCATATCTCGGGCCTACGGAGTCCCGGACTTTTGGAAAGTGTGCGTGGGGCCGAAGCCAACACGTAGAGGCCCCTTAAGACAGTTTAATCTAAATGTGGTGGAACACCAACCGGCGATTATCCCTGTATGCACTATGGACTATTGCAGATTATGGGAACAAGATATTATTATTATTATGTTTGTGATTTCCATATCTCGAGACTATGAAGTCCCGTACTTTTGGAAGGCATGCGTGTGTATTATATGCGCCTCTCTATTTATACTCCAGCTAATTCTTATAACTGGTAAACACATAGAATAGAACGTAACACAACACACTTGAACACTTATTGGTTATGGTAAGACAGACCCGTAAATCTAACCTAAGCTAAGCTATTTAGCCGTATAGTAATAACATTAACGCTAGCAACATCAACCGTTCAATCCAACCACAACAAACCGTACTGAAAACGTGCCGAGCAATTCAAAAATTTGAACTCGGGGAACGTTACAATATTTAAGTTCACACGAGACCAGGCTTCAGTTGGAAGTAGGTCACCGGATTAAGCCGGAGTCTGCATAATTCCGGTCTCATGTAAAATTGAAAGATCTTGCGGCTAACACAGGTGATGTGATTCGGCTTCGAAGCGGCTTGGAATATACGAGGCTCAAACCAAAGCTGTGTTAAATATTCCGTGAATTTATAATTTTAATCGTTCGAAATGGAATTCGACAGGTAAATCCATTGTCGAACGTTCTAATTGGTTTTAATTATTTATTATTTGGAATACATCGTAGGAAATTCTGTTTGGTGTTCGACAGTGTAACGATTTGAAATAGAACTAGGTATATTTATAATGAACGTACTGGTGTATAGCAAGGAAAAAACAAGTCGTTAAAATAACTTAAACCCACTCTTTGGTTCTCAAACTACATCTGGCCGCACTGTATCGCACTGAGACTTCGTCATTTGCTAGAGCGAGATAAATCGACGAGGCGATGGGTGTGCTATCGCTTTCTCGCTCGCTCTCGCTGTAGCAAATGACGGTTTTGAGTGAAAAAAAAAAGGATAGAAACCTAGCAAATTGCGCCAAACCCATAGACGCACTGACAGAACCGCGACGTATGATTGGTAACCCATCTATCATAATATAATAAGCGAATTGCTATTTTCTATCGACTGTGGTTCACCGGCTTGATTCTCAAACGGGGAGCGTTGGTTCGAACCCCGGCACCTACCGAATTTGCACCAATCAGTTATTAATTTATCTTAAGTGCAGTTTTCACTAACACAATTGGCTCGACCGATACCTATCGCGTTGGTCTAATAAAAAGCTCGGTGAGGTGTAAGTACTTAGTTCATCATGCGATGGATGTACATCTGACTATCCCAATTGGGATATAGTCGTGAACTTATGTTACTTTATTATGTACCATTTTTGCCCCAAACGATAGACGCCTTTGACATGTGGTGCTGGTGTCTCCTTAGCAAGAAACTCAAAATCTCCTTGCAGAATTCTAGAACACTTCAGTCACATTGCAAGAAAATTGCCCATTGCGACCGGCAAAGTACATGGCAAAGGCCTCGTAGACGCAGCACGAAATCGTCTTTAGTAGGCATTGAGATATGCCTGCTCTCAGCAACAGAATAAATAAAGCAGTCTGTTAAAAATATTTATGGGAAAAGTTTTTGATTTGATTTATATTTCTACGACATTGCTACTTAGGTACTTCTCAACTAGTCTGACATACTTCTCATATTATCATATCGTATAATTTCTCCAATCGAAACCATGACTTTTTTGTATTTTTGAACTTAGATAATGATACAACATAAAATAAAAACTACTTTTTGTACACAGAAAAAATACAAACTGTGATGTTACATTTTACGTTTTTGTTTCCAATACTTCCACAAATAATAGTTTTGGTAGAAGATATTGTCACACAAGTGTTCAAAATTTTTAAATATAAAAAAATATTTTTAATCCACTAAACGCACTCGCATTGTCATTGTTAATCTGTCAGAACCGTGAAGTGTGTTTATTTTACAAAGTGGCACATCTGTCCAACACAAATACACATAAAAATGCCTGCATAATGCTGTCAAGATGTTTATATTAAACGATTAAAGAAACGTTCTTGGTATTTTTTACTTGTCTGACAAAATAATCGGGGTATAACGTAGAACCGTTGCCCAGGGATACGGGTGAAGACCTCAACGGTTGCAGAGGCGAAGATGGGAGCCATCGGTACGGCAATGCAGGACGGAAGGGGCAAGTCACAGGGACTGTAACCTGGAACCTGACAGAGGGCAGCAGTAATTTTCCTGTACCCAAAGGTTGCCTGGAAGAAATTGCTGCATGAGCAATAAGGCCGCCTGTTGTGCTTTTCTGTATATGCTGTCCTTATCTCTGTATTTTGTGTCCATTGTGCTCAATAAAGTATTTTATCTATCTATCTATCTAACTGTCAGTATTATTCAGTGGCGGAGGACAGGAGTAGGCTTTGTAATAGACTATTCTGGGCGCCATCGCCCTTGCGTCAGACATAGTACTGCGGGGCGGAAGGCAAGAGGGAAACCTCTGCCCTATTTTTTCCCTAAAAAGTAGCAATCATGCTTCACCGACAAGAGCGTGACTCTTAAATTCGTGATGATGACAAAATAATCGAAAAAATATTCAACAACAACAACATATAATACGCTCACGACTATATCTCAGTAGTTGGAGATACATCCATCGTAAGATGAACTAAGTACACACCTCGCCAGTCATCAATGTGAGAGGAAGCGGGAAAGTAAATAAGTACTGAAGTCTTCATAATCCACTATATTATCTTGAAAATAATGTTACACAACACAGAATAAAATTACACAACAAATGACAACTGTTAATTTTAAAATGAATGAATAACCCGGGCAAATAAAATAGGCATCTCGCTCATATGTAATCCGTTTGACGTGTGCTGTCAACTTAATTCTATCGAGTTATCAGCCAATATAAAATTTTGGTGCTCAATTCTACCTAAAATGTATATATTTTTCTCTGTTCTTTTCGGCGGATATGAAAATGACATGTATAACTTAAAATAAAATCAGGTGGTGTGGA
This sequence comes from Pectinophora gossypiella, assembly GCF_024362695.1. Classification (NCBI taxonomy): domain Eukaryota; kingdom Metazoa; phylum Arthropoda; class Insecta; order Lepidoptera; family Gelechiidae; genus Pectinophora; species Pectinophora gossypiella. The sequence continues at coordinate 6,196,436 of NC_065414.1, read as the reverse complement.
ATCAGCATCATTATATTTATATCTATTATAAATAGGTATATATATGTTTAAAAGTTACGAGCAAGTTAAGCAGTTGAATATCAGTGAATCATAGGTATCATCAATTATTCACTATTATTCCTACGGGATGGATAAGAAAACCTACCTACGAATCAATCTTTACAATAACATTCGATCAATCTATTTCTGATCTCGTATCAAATACTTCGCTGCTCTTAGTTTCCGAAGTGCTACCAAACTCACGACTACCAATAGTTTTACTAAGAAACAACTTTAATTAAAATAACAAACAACAAAGTTGAACGTTCGTTTCTTTTGGAATTCGAAAATTAAACCTTTTACGAGTAGTTTAAGAAAATTCAAGTCGGGTAACTGGTTTTGATTTGGAGTTGTATTCACTTCAAAATTCGAAATAGCTTAGTTACCGGTCAGGCACGATTTACCAGAGGCTAGATTTACAATGGACTCTAATTATTTTAATAAAGCCGACAGTAACTAGCACATTTTGTTGCTATTATTATTATTTGTTTTTGTAGTAGATAGTTAGCAAAATGGTTACATAATACATACATACGTACATCAACTCACGCCCATAATCCCTAATGGGGTAAACAGATCTATTAGCAATCAAACTTGCAGCCACTGTTGATACGAAGTCTTAATATAGATATGGTGAAGCTTATGGTGACAAAGGATTAGCATATCCAAAACAATTGTCCGTTATATTAGAAAGGACACAATTCCTCTGTCGGATTTTACGACATGCCCGGGAAGACAAGCAGGTAAAGGCGAAATAATAAGGTTAAAAATAATATTTTCAGTTTTTCTATGAACAAAGTCATCATGATAGTACGTAGGCACATATTTGTTTTAGATACTTACTTGGATTATTTTCAATAAACACCCCAAACATGCCAAAAAACAAAGCAAAGTGAATAGACAGGCCAATATAATGAAATAAACCCATAATAATGAAAATTCTCGTTTCCTACAAACATAATCCGAGGACCCTACACAAAATTCAAAATAATTTTGAATTATTTCGGTAGAATGTCTCGTATCCATTTTGCGTGGATTGCACGTTTGCGCCCAAGTGGTTTTTGAAGCTCTTATTTACTCAATCAAATTGAATCTTACACTTTATTGTTAAGTACTAACAAAAGAATCGGACGTAAGTTTAAATCGGGTAAATTTTCCTCCACGAAATTCCAATAGACGTCCAAGTTTTATTCGGAATCGAAAAGTTCAATAACGTAAAGATAGTTTTACAGAAAGAGTTGTGCTGGACATTCTTTATTGCTTTCCAGATATTATTTTCCTAGTTCTTGTATTTCTTGATCTCAGTCCATTTGAATAATAAAATGTTTCAGAGACGCTTTTAAGCGTACCTTTAGACTGTGTTGTTGTGTTTGTTAAAAGAGTCTTAGAGTGGCGAATAGTTTATTTTATCAGGGGGACAGTTTACGGTACGCTTACCCTATAACAGTGGAAGGAGTAGAGTGTATTTATTAATGAATTGTACAACGTCAATAAACCGATATTGAATAGACGTCTTAAGGAAACTTCACTTAATACTCCAGCAAGATTTCTATAATAAATTGGTTCTCAAAACGTATAGAAAGCTTCAAATAGAAGAACTTCTAACGATTATTATACGTCTTTACATTAGAAACACAAACCCCGAATCGCTTTAAACGGTTGTGAGCCTTACTGCAATGCCTTTAGGTATTTCATTCGATATCAATACTCTTAAGTGATTCCCAGAAAGTTGTGGAACTGTATGCACAGTCCTTTATCCCGATTTGTGGATAAAGTTAATAATTGAAAATTTCTTCGCGGTTCTATTGAGAAAGTTTCCAAACAATTTCTTAATAGTGAACGGGGACTGTATTTTGGAAATTGGACCTTAAAGATCTATTGTGCGGTCTGCTTCAGGTTAAGGATTGCTTGAGTAAATTGATGGAAACTCCTAAAATAATAATTGTTTTGAATCTTGTTGAAGATATGATTGTGGGTTATAGAAGTTAGTGTTTGTAGAGCTTTGATTGTCTGGATCTTGGCGTGAAATTATATTAAGAGCGATCGCCTTTGTAATAATATATATATAGAAAAGAAAAGGAAGAACGAAATTGTAAAATCACGTAGGTACTTATTTCGGAATTAATTATTTTTATTAACCTTTACCTCTATAGAGATACCTCATAAGGCAACATAAACACAAAGGAGGGAATTCCCAACATAATTATCGAAATTCCCCATCTTCTTCGTCAAACACAGTCTGTTCTCTTGATACAAAAGCAGATCTTCCAATTTTCGTAACTCCCGCGAGGCCCATTTCCTTGTGCCGCACAAACTCAGTTGGACACAATTAGAATTTCAATTTTTCCCCGCGTTTCACTGAAACGTGATTAATGTCAGCGTTTCTGGCTCTGGAGAGTGTAATTGGGGGCCTAATCCGCGTTCAGACCTCTCGCTCTGGAAATATTGAGGACCGAACGTACCACGCGGCAGGAACTATTAAAATAGAAGATTTGAAATTTTTGTATCTCTAGACACGTATTAATTTTAATCTCCTACTCCTATCGTGTGGGTTGTGAGATGAATTCCCAACCTCATCAACCCTGGTGTCAGGGTTATTATTGAGCCGCATAGCTCATGTAACGACTACTTACTTACATCAAGACCAACGCCTTAACGTACCTTCCGAACCACGGATCATCTTACTTTTTGGACAATCAGGTGATCAGCCTGTAATGTCTAGGGTAGGGGATAGTTAATCTGAATACGTTTTCCATCTAACGTGGGAGTTATTAATAGGTAGTTAAAAGTTCTAGCAAAACAACTTTTATGGAACTATTATATGACATCAAGAGTTTCCTATTCCCATTTCTTTCTAACTCTGTGATTTCGAATAGCTGTAATTATTTCATTTTTCAACTTATTTCCATTCCGTTTTCACAATTGGCTATCAATTTATGATTATTTTGATAATTTTACACTTGTCACTTGTACCTGCTTATATTTGTTTTGGAATTTAGTCTCTAGGGCATCTGATTAATGATAACACATAGCCTGGTGATATTGTAGTGCATTTCCAGAATTTTCTCAGTAAAACGTGTGAATTCACCAAAATTGAATAGGTATGCTTTCAGTTTGTGTCAGTCACCAATACTAAAGTCGGCCTGAAACTAATTTGTATTAAATCTCATTAGGCGCCCATCGAAATGTATTTTGTGGAACTATTTACTCTTAGGTAATTGAATTTATAGGTAGATGTATTTAAAAAAGCGTGGTTCTTAAATTAAAAATAAAAGCAATTTTCGATCGACATTCTATTACATAAATACACCTCAAAGAGGTTTACCTACGCCTTATTTCTGAAATGGAAACAATTTTTTTACACCAAGAATCAAATGAAATCTCGCAGAAGAAAGCTTGAGCAATATTTAATAGGTACTTAGAGACGCTTTTACCGTTCACTTACCCGAAATTCACGACAAATGAATTATTCAAAGTCTCCTTTTATTAACTCGGGACAGAAGCAAACTTTACGTCCAATAAAATTTATTGTCACATGCGAAGAACGTATTTGTTCGTTCGCTTATCGAATACCGGCGGATTACTGGGAAAAATACGAATGCAGCTGGATTAATCTGTCTTCTTCCAACCCATTAATAACGGTAGGCAATAAAATTTGCCCACAGCGCCGTGTAGAATACCTCCGAGATCCAATAACGCTTAAATTGTAGTGAAGAACAGTGTCAATGCGTTTCCAGCAGAATAGCGCTGTAAAATAGCGCGAAAAGCAAAAAGCTATACTATACTGAGGGTTAAAAATCAATATTGCTATTTGATATTACGCACTTACTTTTGTATACGAAAATGTAAAATTACAATATTGCATTTTAGATGAATTCCTTCGATGTGGATTTTTTATACCTCCTGTTCTGTTATCCATTCTGGGGGACAAAGCGCTCCTTTCTATTTTAGGTGAAGTAGACAATTACAGTGATGATTTTTGTTTATCTCCCTTTCTACAGCTTTGGACGGTTTTATCCACAGAACTGTACAACTGTACTAAAACAAATACTGCACTGAAATTAAAAGCCGCAATGTGAAATATTCTGAAAAATACTAAACGCGTTTTACGATCTTTTTAATAAACTTCACGAGATTAAACTAAATCTTTTTATGTAATGAAAGTATAAGATAACGTCGTAAAAGCGTGGTAAGAAAACCCGGTATTGGCTGGAGGAAACAGTTAAGTAAAATTGTATTTTAAAATGTATTTTTTGTACTAGAACTCTCAGATCTCACATTCAGATGTAACTTTTTCTCTGCAAATTATATGCACAATGAAACTATTTTTTTCACTAGCCTGTGAATTATAAGTTGTGACTTATAGTTGTAAATAGTCATCATCTCCTTAGCACTATCCCGTTTTTCACAAGGTCCGCTTACCTAATCTGAAGATTTGACAGGTCCGGTTTTTTACAGAAGCCTGTCTGACCTTCCAACCCGCGAAAACCAGCCCAATACAAGTTAGGTCACATACCTCCGAAAATGCATTTCTCAGGAATATGAGTATAGTTGTAAATAGGTTTTATTTTAACGGCCTTCGTGGTTCAGTGGTTTGAGCGTTGGGCTCACGATCCGGAGGTCCCGGGTTCAAAACCCAAAGGGAACATATCACAAAAATCACTTTGTGATCCCTAGTTTGGTTAGGACATTACAGGCTGATCACCTGATTGTCCGAAAGTAAGATGATCCGTGCTTCGGAAGGCACGTTAAGCTGATGGTCCCGGTTAATACTTACTGATGTAAGTAAGTAGTCGTTACATGAGCCATGTCAGGGGCCTTTGGCGGCTCAGTAGTAACCCTGACACCAGGATTGATGGGGTAGGTAATCCACCTCACAACTCACACGATAGAAGAAGAAAACCTACTTTATCAATCGCTATAGCAGCTAAATTATCGTATCTTCAACACGGCACCCCACTCGCGGCTCGCGGGGTCCGTACAAACACTTATTTCACCGAGCAAGCCGCTCCGAAACAATATTACCCACATAAAGAATGGCAAGACAGGGGTGTTATAATGAAAGTCTCCCCTAGTTGCATTCTTGAAGATTGCGAAAACATATTTGTATTATTATTTTAGGGCAACTTAAGGGGGATAAATTGGTTTTAAAAATGGATCCTGCGGGATGTAGTTTAGGATGCGCACGGAAACATTTTAAAATTTATGACCTACAACAAAAAATAGAACGGTAAGTATACCAAATTTAAAATTTAAAAAAAAATAAAAAATAAAAAAAAAAAACCTTAAAATTTTTAGAAAAAATCAGCAACATGAGTGACTGTGCTTTGATTCAAGAAGATTTGGACCGTTTTATAAACTATTGTACAGAAAATAAACTATTTTTAGCCAATGACAAATGCTTACATATATCTATAACGCGTAACATAAACAAAATATCTAATACTTATGAAATCGGAGGGAAATGCATAAAAACAGTCGGCATTGTGAGAGATCTAGGTATATACATTGACGAAACACTAACTCTTGACAAGCATGTTGAACATATAACGTTGAAAGCCTATAAAATGATGGGGTTCGTACTTCGTGTAGCAAAGCCATTTAAACAACTTTCCTCCTACTTGTTGTTATATAATACATTAATTAGATCTCAGATTGAATATGGATCCGTCATTTGGTTTATAGAAAAACAAAGTCCATTTACACTTTATATTGCAATAAATCGAATTTGAAACGGCTAAAAACAATAATATGGCACATAAAACTAAAAGTTTATAAAAGCTACAGTCCTCTGTTAAATAACTTTGTTCTAGCACGATGAGTTACAATATTAAAACGACGGCCAGCACGGGACTACATCTATGTTTTTAAAAATTTATTCTTTATCTTTTTCGAAATCGTTTTTCAAATTCATGTTCGAATCATAAACAATTATCACGTGCTCAGCGGTGAAGGAAAACATTGTGAGGAAACCCGCATACCCGAGAAATGCGTTTAGGAGGTATGTGACCTAACTGTATTGGGCTGCTATTTCCTTCGCGGTTTGGTAGGTCAGACAGACAGTCGCTTCTGAAATAAATCGGACCTGTCAGTTCTTTAGGCTAGTGGAGAACGCTAGGAAGGTGATGATGATTTAGAATACCCCTTTACAATCGAAGAAACGAAATCTTTGCTAGGTCTTTAAAATGTTAGTGGTATCTTTTCTTACTGTGTAAAGACCTTCGAAATACGGATAAAAAATCCTAGCTTAGCTGGTGTTCAACAATCAGACCCTCACGATCGTGTTATCTCGGGTGTAAAAGGATACATATCTACGGAACTTGTATAGAAGTAAAGGCATCTGTGGTCTAGTGGTTAGAGAGTAGGTCTCTCGATCTGGACGTTGCGGGTTTGATTCCGGATGGGTCCATTATCAAAAAAGTCATTTTGTAATCTCTGATCTTCCTATTACCCTTAAGCAGAAGACTCTGGCTAGTATTTTTTTTTAATACTGAAGTAAATACTATATATAGTCACATAAAATACTTTCACGTTGCGTATTATCTTTTCGTTTGCATCTTAAAATGTTCCCCAAACTAAAGTGAAACGTAAACACGTATATAAAAGACGGCGAAGTCTTGGTTTGATATATGATCCACACGATATTGTCAAGATATAAATAGCCGGCCGTTGACCGCAACTCGTAATAATGTCGACTTGATACTAAAAATCTAAAGATTCATCTTATTAAACTATGCGTAATGTTATTATTAATGTCACTTAATTTTTATTACGAAGCTTTGTTGTTGTCTTAGGTGGTCTCAAAATGCCATATTGAAGCAATTTGACGTAATGTGCGTTATGTTAAAAAATGTTAAATAGCAATATTGCTTTTATAGAAATGCTTCAATGTAGTCTTTAGGGGGTTAACCTAGATGGCACATAATATTATCGATTTGTTAACACAAATACTTATTGATAAGACACAGACTATCCTATCTATCATACACAAAATCGCATTGGTTTGTATTCGGAAATGCGATGATAGCCGAAGGACATCAGGCATACAGAAGCACTGTAAATTCAAACGCGACATAATTCGAAGTCTATGGTACATTCATTCATTGGAGTCATTTGTATATAAATAAAAGTCAACTGAATTTGATACTTAAGTACGTAAAAGTCTCAAAGTTTAAGTCAATGGCCTCAAAGTTTTCTACTCAAAGTCTTTCACGGTGCATGCTGTCCGTCTGTGGAATCTTCTGCCTGAAAGCATTAGGAGAGCTTCGTCATTGGAGTCTTTTAAAGGGCAAGTCAAGGCGCCTTTCCTTACTTCCGTCAGAAATCAGAAATCAGAATCATTTATTCAACGTAATTATCATGGATAAATTTTCTAATTAGTTATAAAGTTACTAAACTATACATTATTTATATATATTTATTTATATTATTTATTATAAAAAAAAATATAAATAAATAATATATACAGGGTGTTAGTGACATCGTAACGAAAACTTTGAGGGGTGATTGAGGCCATGATTCTGAGATGATATCAAGTGGAATTTTCCGTATGTATATATATATATATATATATATATATACGGAATATAATGTATAGTTATGTATGTTATGTATGTATATATATTTGTTATAATATTATATTTCGCTCCCAGACCAGCACAGAAGCACAACTCTATCACTCCATACACTTCACTCACTTACACGTGAGACAACGAGTCCCTTACTCTTTGGCGAATTACGGCCATAGACTACAGTAAGACCCTGAAGAGGTGAAATCGGCGCCCGAAGCTAATTGGTGCGGAGCGGAGAGTTACCGTTCTATACGTAGTTTTATTTATACTTTATTCTATGACAGAAGTAAACACTATCTCCAGATTTTCAAGTTACTCTCTCAAACCCATAAAAACAGAACGAGATAAACAATTTTAAAACAGTTATAAAATATAATGTTCGCTTGATAAAACTCCGTACATGTGTTGTTTGCGCGTATCACTGGGTTTTATTGTTTGTTTCATTGGAAAATTCGTGTAATTGCAAAACGGCGCGTTTATTCGCGATTGAACGAATGGGTCGTCGGTCGCGAGTTTGCATTCCAAAATGGTCGTCGCGGATAATATTGCTCGGTACAAAATCGAACGCGAATATACCTTCATATAATATGCGGGAAGGAACGGGAAAGTAAACAATGTAGTCTTCATAACCCACTATATTATCTTAAAATGATTTGACACATCACAGAATAGAATTAACAATTTAATATTCGAATTAGAAAAAAAAGGCCTTCAACGACGCGCACACACGTCGTCCTCTATTCCTCTTCTGTCCCTTTCTTTTTACATACCTCTCGTATTTCTATTCCGAGCTGCGTAAAATCATTTTAAGATAATACAATGGGCTATTTAGACTTCAGTGTTTACTTTACCGCTCCCTCCACATATATGCAACCCTCATAACGACACCAAATCCACAAGTAATTTAGCAGATTTGGTCACCTGGTTTGTATGAATAAGGTCAAACGCGAACCTACATGCAAATAAAAAAAAAATAAGGTTACCCGCGCTGCCGCTCCTAATATTCGTCCCAAGATGGATACGTATTATAAGAAAAATCTACCTTATTTACTTGTATCTCATGGATGAGTCCATCGGTTAAAGTTACGCTACCGTTATCGTACCGGTACCGGTTTGATATTGATCCGGAAAATCGGTACCGTACTTATATATCAGTATATTAGGTATCGGTAACGAACATTGTCGAGAAATGCATTTTCGGAGGTATATTATGACCTAACCTGTATTGGGCTGGTTTTCCCTTCGCGGGTTGGAAGGTCAGACAGGCAGTCGCTTCTGTAAACCGAACCTGAAATCTTCAGGTTATGTAAGCGAACCCTGTGAAAAACGGAATAATGACTTATATATAATAAAGGCAGCGTAGATAACCGCTTTCAAGCCCTGCTTTTAATAACTATAAAAAAATCGTAAATTTACTAATTAACTTTTACCTAGGTACGTACCTATTATTACCATTATTTATTTATTTTTAGGTACACATACAGCAATACATATGAAACTTTTACAGACAGCATTATTAATAGAAAGACTTGGTATATATGCTTGTCAATTATATGCGTACACAGCATTCACCGTAAATGAAAAGAAACATTATGTACCTGTTATTGTATACGTACTGTCAAGTTACCTCTGACAAACTGAATTTAAATTAAGCAATTAACAATAAACAATCTTACTAACTCCGATTGATTGGTGGCCAAAATTACTCAGCTTCGGAAGGAACTTATTATAAACACAATAAAGTTTATTTTCGGTAAGCAAGTCGTAATGTAATCTTACCTAACTGTATCTAACTTTCAAAGACTAAGTTAATAAAATTAACTTAAATTTAACTTGTTTATTTTGAATTTCATTATTATGATTAAGTATGCATCGAATAAGTTAATATAATATTAAAGTCACCTATTTGTACACAGGCTTGGTTCTTAATCGGGGATCGCCAGCTCAAACCCTGGTAACGTTCTGGTACCAATGAGTTATTAATTTATCTTCAGTACTTACAGTTTTAACTAATAGCCGTGGCAGCCCAGTTAGTATAATGCTTGCCTCTCACTTTGAGGTCGCAGGTTCGAATCCAAGACAGGCCTAAACCAATAATTGTCGAATTTGTTTCCGAATTCATATTTGGATCATAAATGATTATCACGTGCTCAGCGGTGAAGGAAAACATCGTGAGGAAACCCACCTTCCCGTGAAATGCATTTTAGGAGCTATGTGACCTAATCTGTATTGGGCTGGTTTCCTTTCGCGGGTTGGAAGGTCAGACAGGCAGTCGCTTTTGTAAAAAACCGGACCTGTCAAATCTTCAGGTTAGATAAACGGAGCCTGTGAAAAACGGAGTCTAGTAGTAGTAGTCTAATAGTAGTAGTAGACTGCGATATCCGGTTCACCTTACCACCATCACGTTAAATAACAAGACAAGCGGTAATAATGAATAATAATATACAAAATCGAATATATTCAATTACATTTTATTAAATACTATTCGGAAGGTATTAAATATAGTAATGCCGACGGACAGAAAACACGCATAGGATAGATGTATTTTTCCCTCCATTTCTCCTGTAAGTTACTCTATAATGTTTCTTGAAAACCAATAAATATCTTCTATGAACAAATAAATTATGTAACGGATACTAAACGAACATGGGACTATCAATCAATGTTACTGAGAAGCAGAACTGACCTCGGCAGTTCGGTACCCACGTTCGAGATATGAGGTGCAAGACAAACAGAAGAGAGGTAAGACGGTAAGATGGTAAGACGGTAAGATGGTAAGCCGGTAAGATCGTAAGACGGTAAGATCGTAAGACGGTAAGATGGTAAGACGGTAAGACGAAGACGCATCGTAGATAGATCGCGACATACAGCATACAACCAATAAATCATTCTTCACAATAATAATAATATACGAGCCTTGGTAGCCCATTTGGAAGAACGCTTGACTCGTGACTTTGAGATCGCAGTTTCGAATCAAAGCACGGGCCTAAACCAATGATTTTCGGAGTCATGTTTGGAAAATAAATTATTATAACGTACTCATCATCATCTCAGGCCTTTACATCTTTATCAGATGATTCAAACAGCGTTTCTGTGGCAGCTTTTAAAATGGCTGTAAAGTCCGATGCGAGAGCGACAGTAGCGGCCGCACGACTGGCATTGTAGTTGAGGGTTATTAGATGTTACAGGTGGTAAATCGGCCCTCTCATTTCTGTGTTGCCTCTCGCGCTTGTCGGCTAGAATCTGGAACCAGGTTTCTAGGCAACGTGCTCAACGGTGAAGGAAAATAACGTGAGGAAACCCACATACCTAACAAATGCGTTTCGGAAGTGACCTAACATGTGTAGTGTGTAAGGCTGGTTTTTCCGTCGCGGGTTGGGAGGTCAGACAGGCAGTCGCTTCTGTGAAAACAGGACCTGTCAAATCTTGAGGTTTGGTAAGTGGACCCCGTGAAAACAGGATAACGCTAGCGTTATCCTGTTTTGGAGATCTCCCCAGGGAGATCTTCTTCTTCCAATCATTTTATCCTCTGTTGTGATGCAGGGCCCGAATAATAGATTATAACTCCACGCGATCTTTTGCAGCCTCTGTAGCTTGCTTCCATGACATGCCGAGAGTTTTCAATTCTCAGTCAAACAAGTTTCGCCAGATCTTTTTGGGCGACGGAAAAATTCACTTGATATCAACTCAGAATCATGGGCTCAATCATCCCTCAAAGGTTTCGTTACGAAGTCACTAATGCCTATAAAGGGGCGCCGCGTCCGCGACGCGTCTTGGTTTACGTCACTTCTGTCTGACTTGCGCCTAAGACTAACAAGATATTTCTTAAAATACCGACTTCAACGAGAACTCGCTGTTTATTTACAGAACATAAGATAATATATCAGATATTGGTTTTTCTACAATAAGTATTAAAATAATAACGAGAATACTTTTATATTAAATTGCCTTACCGTATAGCCATTATATTTTTTTTTACAGTTACGTTGAACTGTCACATTTTGCGCTTTCTTACCTGTAAATAAAAAAAAAACACATTAGAATAGGTACTTAAATTGAAAGATTGCTTAAGTCTTTACGGCTAATAAGGTAACCTTTCGAGAACCTTTGGTACAAAACATGTATTGGGACTAGAGTTACGACACGCCCACGACGTCAGATCAGAATGTGAATTCCATAGTTTCTGCTTACCCCGGTGGGAAATAAGCGTGAGTTTATGTAAGTATGTATGTGTGTATGAATCTTAGGACTCCATTTCCATCCATATCAATCGCGTATCGGCATCTGTGGTCCAGTGGTTGTGCGTTGAACTCCGGAGGTCGCGGGTTCAAATCCCGGTGGGGATATATCACAAAAATCACTTTGTGATCCCTTGTTTGGTTAGGACATTACAGACTGACCACCTGATTGTCCGACAGTAAGATGATCCGTGTTTCGGAAGGCACGTTAAGCACGTTGGTCCCGGTTACTACTTACTGATGTAAGTATGTAGTCGTTACATGAGCCATGTCAGGGGCCTTTGGCGGCTCAATAACCCTGACACGAGGGTTGATGAGGTTGGTAATCCACCTCATAATCCACACGATAAGAAGAAGGACTCCATTCTAAATGCGTGAACACAAATATTCTAGGTTTATGTGAATGTTCTCACCCCGGTATGGAAATTCATGGTTGTTCATGGTTGGTAAATCCTATACTCTACGTCCCATGTTCAATCTATGTTCTAATATATTCTCCCTCAGTTTATATTACAAATTGAGCTAGTCAGAGGTACGTTCGTAGACCAAATTTGATAGACAGTGAGCCGTATCGCCATCAATAAAGCATGCATCGTATGTACCTACTATTCTCAACACGTCGTGATTCGGTTTTCAAAAACGCCTTCTTTTTTGTCCCAGTCGATGCTTCGGAAAATTTTATCTGTTAAAAGAACTGCAAAAGGATTCGACTTAAGGAAGTTTTTGATTAATTGAAGGTCTCTGTTTGGTACGTGACCTAGATATTATAGCATAAAACCTAAAACTCTATTTATTTTAAGTTGTAATTCAACAGTCTCTGCCTACCCCGGTGGGAAATAGGCGTGAGTTCATGTATGTATGTTGTTATAAGTTAATTATCGATATAGGTACCTTTTTTTGACGTGACTTATTGTAGATTTCCCGAAGGTGGCATTAACTACTTGGCCGGACAAATGGGGAGCGCTGAAGGCTCTCAACCGGTAATACTCGTATAGGTACCTATTATTTATACATTGTTTTAAGTTTACGCGGTTATTATCATAACCCCCGTGATCATGACACTTGCAACAGTGTCGAAATATCGGGAGTCTCATATCCCTGATTCAAACGCGGTAAGAACCCGTTATTATGTGTTTTTATTACCTATACTTTAGTTTTAAATGAGATGTAGATTGTTTTTATTTTTTTGTGATGGTTTGGATTTGAGACCTTTAATAACTAAGTAACTTTTTGTTTAAAATGTTGATAGAATGGAAATAAACAATCTTTATAAGTACCTATTATCATTCATTTATCCGTCTTAGGACTTCGTATCAACAGTGAGGTAAAAGGTATATATGCGATGTGTAAGTATAGGTACCTAGTTTCTCATAAGCCGCATCTCGGCTTACCATCAGGGGACATTGTGGTCAAACGACAACCTTTAATATTTCTAGTATAAAAAGAACACCCAAAACTCTCAGCGGGATGCACATTGTGCATAGAGCCACACTTTATTAGAAAACAACTAACGGCCTCAATTGTTTGGTTCTTGGGTTCTAAGAGGAATAATATGATAACCTTATATGCGATAGGAGACTAACGAATGTCCCATATCAATAACAAAATTCTTATTATTATTATTATATCGCGAGAAGATCTCCTAAGCTTAACCTGTTACGAAAATCACATCTAATGTATTTTTTTTTTTTCAAAAAGGCGCTTGCATACTTTTTCCCTATACTCGTAAAGCAACGATATAGAAGTTAATCACGTTGAAGAGAGCACATTCCCGTATCACATTTTACGTAATGCTCGGGACAATATCTGTAGGCATTCATTCTAGAAGCACTCCAGCATTCATAGTCCGTAATTAGAATAAAAGCGAAACGTAACGCAATTACGCAAGTTTTCGCGTTACGAACAAAAGCGTCATCTTTTCAAATTAACAAACGAAGTGCACCGCAACAACTCTCGTGTGAAGTGCCCTTGTGGGAATGGCTCGGAATTACAGCCTTAGCTAACTGCAACGCTCTGTACTGCTGGTACTACACTTATGTATACCAACTACATGGAAGTACTCCATTTTAAAGCGAATACGAACGCACATAAAGAACTTGGGTTTGCGGGGTTTATATATATACGTTTTATTGTAACATATTCTATGCATGATCAAAATTCTGAATGCGTTGCTGCTGGACTGAAAATAATGACATAGAATAAAGAATAATAATAATGAATACTATGTATAGAACGGCAACGCTCCACCCCTCACCTCACCCCCTTTGGATCTGGGTAGCTTAATTTAGTCTTAAAGACCGTAAGCAGCTAAGGGAGACTGCAAGGAAGAGAGGAGAGCGCGCGCGTGTGTGTGCGTGTGTGCGTGTGTATGTAAGTGCAATAAACATATGTAAGTGTTATTTATCTGTTTATTCTAGGCTAGTACTAGATCTAAACTATTACGGCTTTGATATATTTTAAAACAAAAAGAGCGCGCGTGTCTTGCTCGAACTTACGTGCAAGGCAGCAGACGGTTAGAATGTTTCTTTTGTATGGAGTATCCAGGGTGTTGTAATGATAAATAAAGTGTTCTGGTGGCGAATTCTAAAAACATTGAAGCAGTACGGAATTATAATCACTGTCACAGATCAGATAACGTAAAATTTTGTGATTCTGATGACGTCATCTGTTTTGTAATAGTGATTATAATTCCATATAAGACTAAAACTTCTGATAGCACATGCGATTTAGAAGAATAATGGACTTTATAGTAGAGAGTAATGGGCGTGAGTTGTATGACTTCTTAATTTCGTTATTTCTTTAAACGATAAGGACGACTTTGCCAACTTTTCGTTTTTCCTTGTACCTGTTCAGTGTTTGTTTGTAATTAAAAGTTTATTCATTCATCCATTCGTTTTGATGGCATCTGCCCAGTATTTTGCCAGACCTACGGGATATAACGTAGAACCCTTGCCCAGGGATACGTTTGAAGACCTCAACGGTAGCAGAGGCGTAGATGGGTGCCATCGGTACGGCAATGCAGGTTGGAAGGGGCAAGTCTCAGGAATTACACCTGGAACCTGACAGAGGGCAGCAGGGCAGCAGTAACGGTCAGTATTATTCAAAGCCGGAAGGCAGGAGTCCTAATACGGCTTTGAAATAGACTACTCTGGGCGTCATCCCACTAGCGTCAGACAGAGTACTGCGGGGCGAAAGGCAAGAGGGAAGCCACTGCCCTATTTTTCCCTAAAAAGTAGCATGGAGAGAAATTCTATACCGACAAAAACGTGGCTCTTAAATTAGTAATGACAATGGAATATTTTGTGCAAATTGTCCGGTCTATCTGTCATTTCCATTGTGAGATTATAAACTTATATATCATCATATACCTAAGAACCATTTTCCTTTACGTCACTCTCTCGAGCGTCACTGATAATAGTGATTTACTATAGCTCAGGTAATCATTCAAAGTGGTACCGAATTAAGCCCAGATTATCTGCCTTATCTATGAACTAAATGAACCGTCGTATACGCTAATAAGCAACAAAAGTAAGACAGAGTTCGCGCGTAATATCGGCGTATCCCGTCGTTTATTTTTATTAAGTATAATAGGCTCAGCCCCGAAATCTATCGTAGGGTTGTACATAGTGGTTATGACTCAGTGATTTGACTCGCGAGATAGGCTTACCTTGAAACGTGTACTTGAAGGGTCGCCTGAGCCAGTGATTTAATTTGGCTCACGAAGTATAGCTAATAAATAAATCTAAGTATTCTATAATTAGTATAACATAATTAGGTAGACAATAATTTTATAAATAATTTGAAAAAACTTAAATTTTAAAAAGGACATTTGTTTCGTATCCACTCGATTCATCTATTGATTACATACCTTTTAAATTAATGAATTAATTCAATGTTAAAATATAAACGCCACACCGGCACATCCCTAGTATTAAAATCTTACATCCACATAGCCGGCGGGAAAGCGAGAATTACTCGGCTCGATTACCGGTAAATTTCAATTAACTCAGACCACCCCGACCCAGTATATTGGAGAGAACCAGTGGACAATTAGAAACTTTTTACAACACGTAACATGTAGGTACTTATATATTTAGGCAGTTTTAGGATCAAAACTAAATTATGAAACGATCATCTTCCTAGACGTTTTTCACAGGGTCCACTTGCCTAACCTGAAGATTTGACAGGTCCGGTTTTCACAGAAGCGACCGCCTGTCTGACCTTCCCACCCGCGAAGGGAAAACCAGCCCAATACAGGTTAGGTCACTTACCTCCGAAAATGCAAAAAAAAAAAACAATTCGAAAACAAATTCGGCTATGATTGTTTTAGAGCTGTGCTGGATTCAAACCTGCGACCTCAAAGGGAGAGGCAAGCGTTCTACCAACTGGGCCACCACTTCAAATTTTAAAACGATAACAATTAAATATTGTATGCATCCTTCCCGTACGACTAATAAATTCACATCCACACTAATATTATTAATGGAAAAGTAATTTTGTCTGTCTGTCTATTACCTTTTCAAGCCTAACGTCGTAAGACCGATTGTCCTTTTAGAATCCAAAACCCCATTGTTTAACTATTGTGTCTGGAAATCTTTGCCTTACGAGGTTAAGCCGCTAAACCGACTTAGAGGTTTGGTAAGGACATAGTTTAAGTTCTCAGGAAGAACATAGGATAGCTTTTATCCCGGAAGTCCCCCTAAGGGAATGAAACAGGGGATAGTTATATTAAACTCGCACTTGCATCGATCAGCAGGGAATCATGCGCAACGTGATAAAAATTTGTCACAGTCATTTTATCGATTCTGACGATATAATTATATTGTTTTGTCGATTGGTGCTAATATATGAACCCAAATAAGTCATGTCGTTCCGTCAAAATACTAACAAAATCACGTACCACGCATGTTGGAAAAAAACAAACTTATCGATTACGACAAAATTTATTGAATCGATCGATAATTTTATCACGTTGCGCATGTTAGCCTTGCTAGGGGATTAAAAAGGGCACATCGATGCAATTCATCTAAAAAAGCAATATTGCAATTTGACATTTTTTTTTTCTGTAGCCTAATCAATGTCCCACTGCTGGGCAAAGGCCTCCCCCTTCTCTTTCCAACCCTCCCTGTCCCGGGCATCGTTCCGCCAGGTGTGCCGGAAGCCGTCCAGCTCGTCCCTCCACCGTCGTCGTGGTCTACCTCGACGTCGACGACCCTGAATTTGACATTTACGCATATAAAAAGCTTTTTTAGATGAATTGCTTCGATTTTGCCTTTTTAACGCCCCAGAGTCTGAGATCCCAACCACTTTATACGTCAAACAGACCCTTCTGCAATTCGCGTATCGTACAGAAGTTCCGCCAAGTTCTAAGGTCAGTACACGTACTTAGTGACATCTATAGAATCACAAACAAGGGGTCTCGCGAACAAGAAGAGAAGTTGTGAAGCAACTTGATAACTTACTAATTTACTACGTGTTAAGTGTGGATTCCGGTGAGAAGGAAAGTCAGGGAAACATAAATACTTACAGTAGTAGGAACAAAGAAGTTTGTTCTTGTTTCTTTTCTATCCGGCCTCGCTGTTTGGCACAATATTCACTAATTAATGAAAACAAATAGGGAGTTCATGTCACAATTATCCCATAGTAACACGAACCATGTCGTGAGTAATCGTTACATGAGCCATGTCAGAAACCTTTGCGGCCCAGCAATAACCCTGACACCAGTTGATGAGATTGGTAATCCTCATAACCCACACGATAGAAGAACAACCCCATACCTTTTGTCACTGTCAAAGTCGATTGTCATAAACGTTTGCAACTTGACTAAAACCTGGTACGCCTACGTATCACAATCACAATTGCATTTTATCTTATTTTGATCCTCAGCACAGACCGGGTACTCCATACAATTATTTCATTATTACCGCTGCCTTACCATGTGAGTGCAAGCGAGACAAACAGTATGCGCGC
Source organism: Pectinophora gossypiella (assembly GCF_024362695.1). NCBI lineage: Eukaryota > Metazoa > Arthropoda > Insecta > Lepidoptera > Gelechiidae > Pectinophora > Pectinophora gossypiella. Next base: position 6,178,618 of record NC_065414.1, on the reverse strand, counting down.
GTTCCCTCACTCCTAAACGGCTTAAGATTTTTATTAGGTATTATACCTCACACCTATGTGTACCTTCATACCTATGTGAAATGTCAGGTAATTTATCTATCGACTTTAAAAATAAGAAGAAAAAGCGCCCTAAAATGACTCATCATCATAGGCCTTTACATCTTGATCAGATGATTTATACAGCGTTTCTATAGCAACGTCAAAAGTCCAATACGAGAGCGGCAATAACATCCGCACGACTGGCATTTCAGGGAGAGTCGTTACATGAGTGAGGATAATGAAGCGAACATGACTATCTGTACAATTATTTCCCAGACAAACTAGTAAATAAAGTAAACCAAAGCTTCCACCAGCAGGCTATCACCAACTCCAAGATACAATAAACTACTGTGACACTCGTTAATAACCCGGCGTGAACGGGATTAGAACTTGATAGGACTGAGGCAGTGGTTCTTAAATTTTTCAGCTCGCGACATGTACTTATAATGTTGTCTTGGCGCAAAAATTAAAACATCTACAATGTGAGGAATAATACTACGTATAGAACGGCAACTCTCCGCTCCCCACCAGCAGCTGGGCTAAGTTTACCTCACCCCCCTCGGGCGTACTCTAGTATTCAATCAAATGGCGTCAGACATCACACACACAGATGCCCGTATACGATAACGTCAATGTGTAGTGTCTCTGTGAAACGAGGTGGTTTGTATGAAGTGAGAATTTTGATTCTGACTCTGTATTACTTACTTGGGACCTACACATAGTTGATGAGGTGTGGGTGTATAATACAAAAGTAATGATGAGGCAAATAAAATGGTCAAATAATTAATAAGTGTTATAAAAAAAGATATCGTGCATCAGGAACAGTAAGCCCACACTTTGGGGACCCCTGAACTGAGGAAAAAGTTAGCAAGTTCTCTTTATCGAATCTAGAGGATTATTGCATTATCACTTAAGAAGTTTAAGAGCGGTCTTAATATACTTTTGTGTTCAAACAATGTCTCTTAGACTATGTGGGTTAAGTAAGGATGCTCTTGGAATTAGAATCGACGTATTTAAGTTAATTCACTTGATTCGTTTTATATCCTTAGCAAATGTATTTTAGAGTTGTGTCGCTAATTGTGGCTCTACCCACCCCATTAGGGATTACTGACGTGAGTTTGTATAAAGTTATTGTAATTTTGCTGCTGTGTGGATTCGGATGGGATATTATGTTGCATTTATCCTATAAATGTAATTGTTATATCATCATCATCAATTTAAAAGCCACGCTCTTGTCGGTGCAGCATTTCCATGCTAATTATTATATATGCAAGAAAATTAAATTAATAGCCTCAATTCTGTAGCTCAATTACAAAATTAAATATATAATACTTCATTAAACTATGTTTACATCATATATTCATGTATTTTGTATACTTATAATACAGGATGTTAGTGACATGAAAAACATGACGTAACGTGACTAAAATAATCATCAATTTTCCATTTGATATCAACTCAGAATCATGGGCTCAATCATCCCTCAAAGTTTTCGTCACGATGTCACTAAAATTCGGTAAAATGAGAGCCATCGGTACTATAATACAGCACAGAAGGGGCAAGTCACAAGGACTGTAACATGGAACCTGTCAGAGGGCAGCAGTAACTGTCAGTACTATTCAGAGGCGGGGGATAGGAGTCGTAGTACGGCCTTGAAATAGACCATTCTGAGCACCATCCCACTCGCGTCAGTAGAGTACTGCGCGGTGAAAAGCAAGAGGGACGCCACTGCCCTATTTTTCACTAAAATGTATCATGAAGAATGCTACACCGACACGAGCGTGGCTCTTAAATAAGTGGTGAAGGTAATACTACCTCGTATAGGTATACAGTAGACTGTAGATTAGTCTTGGATTATGTTTGGAAATCTTATGTTACAGAGATTTCATATATATTTTTTATAACTCATCAAAAAAGTTAATAGAAATTACGATGATAAACAAATTACACGCATTATATATTTGTACATATATTTTAAATACTTAATTGTTTGAGAGCGGAAAATTCGACATTAACATCAATAATAAGCAGAATTAAGTAGCATAAAAAATACTGTAAGCTTTATATCGGACAGTGGGTATATTTTTGAAAAACATAATTGTAAAACACTATTTAATTTTAAAGCTGGAAAGACTCAAATATTTCGTTAAAATATTAAAATGCAAATTTACAAATTAAGAATTTCACAGATGGACAGGTGGTAAAATATATTTTTGCGCGTAGCAATTTCACTACAATCAATTATGGAAATGGAAACATGGGCGTTCAGTGTTAAATTATCAACGATTTGCAGGTATTTAAAATACACTACAGATGTATAAATAGTCCAATCATCGTCCAATCAATCAATAGTCCATCAATCCTACCCCGATTCTTTATCGGGATTCAATTTTCTTCAAGGAATCGAATTTGATCTTATCAAACGAAGAAAATTTAACTGATTTTGTTTTTTACTTGACTTGGCTTATTGTAGATTTGTCTCAGATGACATTAACTACTTGGCCGGACAAATGGAGAGCGCTGCGGCACGCTGGGTGGTGAGGATGGTATCAGTAGAGGAATGATTGGTGATAACGATGATAAAATTAGAAGCAAGCAGCAAGCAGGAATATATACAGTTTATTAATAACACTTCACAAAAGAATCAAGAATTAGAGGGCACGGCCAGATCTAAACAGTATAATATACTTGTGTTGTTCTTATGAAGGTCGGGGGTGCAATGAGTCAGTGTAAAATGAAAGGAAATGCGGAATGGAATGAGAATTTCGTAATTTAAAATGATTGACAGTCAGAACGAAAGGCCAGTATGTGCAGAGTTTGTACTCTGCTACAGCGCAAACGGCTCTCACCAGGTAATGTACAACCCAGTGCGAATCACATTATTGTGGCGTCGCCTCCAAGAAACTTATATATATTATTATTTATTTACAGTATTTTTGATAGCGCATAATTTTACTCTCTTTACCGAATATATCTTTAATTTAGAAAAATAAAAATTCTAGCAGTCCTGTCCTTTGGAAAATGTACCTATTTTTATTCAGACGGACCTATTATCCCATATTATTATAAAACATGTATTGTTCTTCCGGCTTTGTAAAATTGATTACCCCCTATTTAACGGACTATTCAATAAGGTGACACGACGGATTATAATGACTGAAAACAATTTAATCAAATAAATGAATGCCTTCGCCTTCGCTTACCATAGGTGCAAAAAAGAAACGAGGCTAGTTTTAAACCTGACAAACTAATTTAAAATTAAGTTGGTGTCTGCAAGAGCCAGTACCAGTTTTAATTTAAAAAATATTGCGACGGATTTTTTATTTTAGGGGTTTTTATCTATGTGGACATGCGAATCCCATCGTAACTAAAATTATTACAATAGCAACTACAACTAGACATTATTAGTAATTATACACTCACCATGAGAGGGGTCCCTGAAAATATTTTATTACCAAGTTGTAAAAAGCTACAGCCACCTCGGAAGTTAAAGCACTAAGGTGGGATTGTACATTACTTACATTGAAGATATAGAATAGGAATTACATAACATAACATTACATAAACAGCCTATAATATACGTCCTACTGCTGGGCACAGGCCTCCCCTCAATCAATAGGAGGGGTATGGAGCATACTCCACCACGCTGCTCCAATGCGGGTTGGTGGAGGTGTTTTTACGGTTAATAGCCGGAACCAACGGCTTAACGTGCCCTCCGAAGCACGGAATCATCTTACTTTTTCGGACAATCAGGTGATTCAAGCTTGAAAAGTCCTTACCAAACAAAGGACAGTCTCACAAAGTGATTTCGACAATGTCCCCATCGGGAATCGAACCCGGACCTCCAGATCGTGAGCCTAACGCTCTAACCACTAGACCACGGAGACTGAAGGGATTGTATATAACCTACGTGTAATTTAAAATATTTCATCAGCGACTCCCTTTCATTTCGGCATTCCGCGTCAGATTATATTAAGCGCTACTACTCTAAAAACAACATTGCAACATTGTTTTCTTACGACTTTTATCTGCGTTTACCCCTTTAAGGAAACGACTGTGGGCTTAGGACTGGTAATGACTGTTTATTATCTCAATACCAATAAGATAACACACAGTAAGTATTCTAATTAGAAATTGCTAATCACTTGCTTCGTAGTACCCGGAATAGGAAGTCAAATACGAGAGGTGACAAAGTTCATAGGCTACCACACGTGACCCTTCTCATTAGAACGGTTTCATAATATACTTAACAATGGCAGCTAATCTACCCAGCCAGCCCTGTTATCTTCTTCTTGTATTGTGTGGGTTGTGAGGTATATGACCGACCTCATCAACCCTGGTGTCAGAGTTATTATTGACCCGCTAAAGGCCCATCTTGGATCCCTAGTTTGGTTAGGACATTACAGGCTGATCACCTGATTGTCCGAAAGTAATATGATCCGTGCTTCGGAAGGCACGTTAAGCTATTATTCCCGGTTACTACTTGCTGTTGTACGTAAGTACTTAATCGTTACATGAGCCATGTCAGGGGCCTTTGGCGGTAACCGTAGCACCAGGGTTGATGGGGTTGGTAATCCACCTCACAACCCACAGTGTTTTTATTTTTCGGTCAACCGAGCGCCGCCAGATCTCTTTGGGCCGACCCCGAAGCGCACACCAGGTCAGAGCTCGTCGAGACAAGTGTTCCACAGGTCTTCTCAGGACATGACCAATCCACCGCCATTTCCGTGTGCGGATATCAGCCTCCACAGTATTTTCCCCAGTCAATCTCTTCTGTGTTTGTAATAGTTTTCGGCCAGAAGATATTTAATATTTCTTAGATCTTGGTGTTTGCCCGTCAGGTCTTTCCAGACAAACCATAGCCATTTCAGAAGGCACGTTAAGCTGTTGGTCCCGGTTACTACTTACTGATGTAAGTAAGTAGTCGTTACATGAGCCATGTCAGGGGCCTTTGGCGGCTCTATAGTAACCCTGACACCAGGGTTGATGAGGTTGGTACTCCACCTCCACCACGATAGAAGAAGATAGCCATTTGGTTGTCATAATATAAGGTAATTACGCTCATCGTTTGCTACACTAACATGCGCAGCGAACACGGCAATAGGACAGTGGCTAATGAAACATATCCTGCAGGTCACGAACGAGATATAATTGCTATGAATTAACCTCATCGAGTTGTGCCCCGACATGTAGTTAACGTCAATTGACGCCAAAGAATATCAAATGACGTTAATGTTGGACGCAGTTTGTTTTCTAAAGGTTAAATAGGGTTGTAGGTCATTTTGATTTTACTGTTCTGTTTGTTGTATACACAGTCTCACAGATGACCATCTGTGAGACTGTGTATACAAGTACAAGTCCCATCAGTGTGTGTGAGTGTGTGTGTTTACACGGTCGTGTAAAGTCATTATGTTAGCGTAAGGAAAATTTTGTGAAAGGGTTTGTGCTACAAAAAAAAGCTACGTGTTTGTATATAAAGCATTGTTATAATGAATAGCAATATTACAATGCATATAAAGCATTGTAAAAATGAAAATAATATTTTATATAAAGAATCCTGCGAGGTACGCTGCGGTAAATAGTAGTACAAGAAGCGACCTCACAAATATTAGCTCTGTCGGATATATTTAGACTTAGATACATCACTGTCCGCCTCCAAACCCTCTGTATGTTAGTTCACAATGTTCCAAAACGGGGTGTTAAAATTTTCCGACGGAAAAATATAAATATTTACACTCTTCACCCCTTCTATTTAGTAGCATAGTCCTAGACGAATGGAGTAATCAGGGACATTATAAATCCAAATCAAGTGTAAAGTGTGTCTCCGCTCCAGAAGTCCGCACTAACGATCTGTGCAGACCGATCTTACGCATTGCTCTAAAACCTGCCTAAGCGGTCGTATTTTCGTACGAATTCGTCTCGTGCGAATATTATTAACCAAGTACCTACTATGGAAACGCGCACATTGAATTCTCCTTAGTCGTCGTATACAAAACTATTCGTATGTTGCAAGTACGTATCTATAAATTACAACAGCCTTAAATAACTTACTCACTGAACCCACTCAGCTTCTATATTTAGCCTTTATTTCAATGACAACGATACGAGCAGTCTGCAATCAAATTTAAAGCTACATTGTGGATCTGAGCGCTTCGTTCAAAGGGGTCGTGAAACCGTACCCCAGAGAGTGGTACAAGTATAAAACTCAGAGTAAAGTCCACTGAAGAATATTGAAGTAAGCACTGAAGAACAAGCTACGATTATAGACTTAAACTTGTCTTTTAAAAGACTGCTTTGCTGAATAAACGGGTGCATGAAGATCACTTTGTTATTTTTCACTCTGCCTGGGTGCGCGTACGCAGACATTCTACGCGCGCTCCTTTTCTCTTTAACTACTTACGTCTTAAATAGACTAAAGTGGCTCCCATTGGGGAAGTAAATCAAGCTTGCTCTAAGCTCGTATCCGTGCGGGGTGAAGTGTCCCTTCTATATGTAGAATTATTATTTATTCTATGACGCAGTCTCAAATCACGAATGTGCTTTCCACCGATTAAGTATGTTCCAAACCCCCTCCTGTTGATCGAAGGGAGGCCAGTGCCCAGCAGTGACAAAAGATTCGCAAACAAAAGGAAAAAATAAGGAATAAAACTACGTACAGAACGGCAACTCTCCGCTCCCCACCAGCGTCTGAACTAGGTTTACTTCACCCCCTTCGAACGTAGTTTATTTAGACTTCTACGATAATGACAATGTGTAGTGTCTGTGTAAAACGAGGTTGTTTGTATGAAGTGTCCAGGGTGTGCCATAAGTCAAGCTAGTTGTCTCGTTTGATGAGTAATACGGCAAATATGTATGTTCATAATATTAATGTTTTTAAGCTAGGTACCCACTTTAGGACTCTGTCGCACTAACATATTTGACATTTAGTGAGACTTACTTACATACATACATACATACATAAACTCACGCCTATTTCCCACCGGGGTAAGCAGAGACTATAGAATTCCATTTGCTTCGATCCTGACACACTTCTCTTGCTTCCTCCACATTCATCAATCGCTTCATACACGCACGCCGGTTCAGAGTAGATCGTATTGAACCTTTTCAATGAAACAAGTGAAGTGAAGTGAAGTGAGACTTACAGTTCAATTTATCAAAAAGTTAATGTGACATGGTACCAAAGTGTATACATATATAAGTAATATTAGTACTCTAGATATTCTAGATAGACGGCGCCGGCGTCGGCTTAATGACGATACACAGGTCGAAATATTTCGCGCGGACAGGAGGAGGACCCGGTGGTGTAATGGTTAACACGCTCGTCCCGGCTTGACAAGAGCTGCGGGTTCAAATCCCGTCCGAGCCAGATTTTTTAATCAATCAATTATAATCATTTATTTTGTGAAACTTGTGTAACATAACAATGATCTTACGTTGCGTTACGTTTTACGTTGTTACGTTTACTTCTTATGTTGTTTTCGATTTTTTTTTCTTTGTAGGTAAATATTGGTTTAAACTTTTCACGAGGATAATTTTTTAATAAGCATAACACCTACTAAGGTATCAATCATTCCAACAATGAAATATAATTTATTGCACAGAACACACACACTATAACTATACTATATACTTTATTGAGAGAGTTATGATTGTTTCACTACGCATACTCGCCATTAGTTATTTAATCAAATGAAGGTAACGTAGTATAAAATAAAACGCATGACACGCAAATTACATAAGTATAACGTAATTAAAATCGCTTTGTTTAAAACGCATATTGTATTTAAAAACAATGAAAAATATTTTCATTTGAACGATAAAGGAATCATTTTATTGCCATTACTTACCCGCGTCAAATCCCGCTTTCAGTTCTAAAGAATAAATACCAAGGATTACATATAAATGACCTTTTTATTGTGGCGTAGAGAAACAATGGGTTTTGCTGGTAAGAAAAGGGGATATTTCTTTCGTAGGTACTTAAATGTAAACGCACGTTGTCTAAACTGTACATAAAAGTCTTTGGTTAGTTTGATTTTCGAAATTCGAATTTTTGAAATTAAAATTAAAACATGCATATCTAACGTTTATTCAACAAAATACTTATTATAATATTAAAAGAGTCCAGTCCGACTCTCTGTGGTCTGTCAGTCCCAATCTATGACTATTAATAAAAGAGTTACTTGGGGGTTAAAAAGGCTACATCGAAGCAATCCATCTAAGAAAGCAATATTGCAATTTGACATTTGCGCAATTCGAAGTAAGTGCGCAATGCAAACAAATGTCAAATAGCAATATTGCTTTCTCAGATGAATTGCTTCGATGTGGCCATTTTAACCCCCCTTTACACGAGTACCTTTTTTTAATTTATTGTTAAATTGGTAAGTACAATTTTAATAATAATAATAATTTAATTTCTTACAATATTAACCCGCCAAACTGTTACGTTTGATGGCGAGATGCGCTTATCTAATAAACATATTTCTACTCACCTAAATAAATAATAAAATAGAAAAACCATAACAATCGAGGTAACTTACAATATATTAGGTCCATGAAACCCATCGCTCAGCTTAGATGCCATTCTACATAGTTCGAACATAACCTAACAAGTTAACACGTTACCTATTAGTGCCTTCAGAAAATATGTCTTCTTCCCTTAGGTATCCGTTCAGTATATACGTAGTACCTACGTATAGCGTTGCTCAAACATACACGGTTGACGAGGAGCAGGTGCACTACTTACGCTATCTCTACTCTATCGCTACTCTACCTCTACTATACACGTCTGCCTACACCTTCGGGGATCTATATCCCCGACCCATGCCTATGCATGATGTTTTGTTGTAGAAATAGCGCTAAGGGCTATCATTTAGTAAGAGAATACTACATGCGTAATTGTGCCCAGATGCATAGATAAATTCGTCCCATTTCCCTGTTTAATACACAATATAAAGTAGCCAGTGTAATGTTAGCGTAAAACAATGACTTCTTGAAAAGAGGAAATTTCAAATATTGCGTTGTACTAGCCAAAGGTACGGAAATTGTACCCTTGGCCAGCACAACGCAAGCGGAGTGGATACAAGAATGCCAAGTGGAATGATTAGGTCAAGAGCCTATACAATAACATGGCAAGTGTGGCCTCGTTTACATAAACGCGCGGCTTTGAAGTGGATTTCTCTAAGTGCCTACTTGCACTGTAGGAAGTTACTTAATGAAGGTTCCGATTCCATTGAACTTGATTAATTTCTGAACAATTCCAACACTCTATTACGTTCTGCATGCACAAGTCACCCGTGAGTGAGCCGTTTTTATTCATGTCGCAAGATTACAACTAGTCACCCTGACATCAGGGTTGATGAGGTTGGTATTCCGCCTCACAACCCACACGATAACAAGAACTAGTCACACTTATTATTAAAAATAAGAAATGTTTTATTGCGACCATGTGTTCGTACTAAATGTGGTAAAGTATGAACACGGACCCGGTTAACGGCACTGTGACTGGTAGAGAGGACAACATACTGAAATATTACTCAGTGATGAAAATATTTATCATACTTACTTTTTAAGTCCCAAGATGAATGTACAATATGACTTAACCGTGCTACTATGATTACCAATATTATAATATTATTTCGTATCTAGCATTAAGGTGGTCTGGAGGTCGTCCACTATGTCACAGAACGAAGCTGAGAATTTTCACCTCCAACGTTAAGTCTGTCCTGTCATCTATCGAGTGTGAGACATGGAAAGACCTAACTGGCAAACTTCATGTGTTTGATAATAAATTAATGTTTATAACAAATATTAAAGATCTTTTGGCTTAAAACTATCACTTTGTGATTCCTAGTTTGGTTAGGACATTACAGGCTGATCACCTGATTGTCCAAAAGAAAGACGATCCGTGTTTCGGAAGGCACGTTAAGCCGTTGGTCCCGGTTACTACTTACTGATGTAAGTACGTAGTCGTTACACGAGTCATGTCAGGGGCGTATGGCGGCTCAATAATAACCCTCACACCAGGTTTGATGGCGTTGGTAATCCACCACACAACCAACATGATAGAAGAAGAAGTGCCTACCAGGTCCTACATCGAATTTGGTATAGATAATGCCAATGTATTTATTATAGTTACATGTATGTATTCATTTTTATTTCGTTAGTTACATTTTTATATAAGTACCTAACATTTCACATTGCGAAAAAGCTAATCATTCGGTGTGACGTGGGTATCAATTTGTGTCCAAATAGTTCTAAATGTGCATATTTTAAAAAATCAAAGCGGTATTGGGCAGTAGAGGCGTTTTTCAAAACTAACAAGAGTCCCAACCCTGAAAAACTAAATTAAAATATTCCATTCTTTCCTACCAGTAGGGATAGACCAGTAGGGATATATGGAACAGGGGAACTAGATGCATGAGCTCGCGTTTGTGTCCCGATTGAGGTAGTCAAAGGTCATCCATCGCAAGATGAACTAAGTACGTTCACGAGCATTAACATGTATACACTTTGGTACCATGTCACATTAACGTTTTTGACAAATTGAACTGTAAGTCTCACTAAATGTCAAATATGTTAGTGCGACAGAGTCCTAAAGTGGGTACATTATATTGCTCATGACTGTACCCACACCTCACAGAGCTTTCTGTTAGACCAACGTGATAGGTGGTGAGCCGTATCGCCGTCTATAATAAACTACACTAACTATGGCTGGAATTATACACGTGTCATATACATAGACATGTTAGCGACCTAATAGGCAGTAATTACTAATTCATAAAGTGAAACGCATATTCATAGTCACGTTACGAACAAATTACGATTGTGTTGCTTTTTCATCAACTGTGCAGTTCAGAGCAGGGATGTTATCAATATAAACTTTCGGTTTCGGATTACCAATACGGATATAAGATTTTTTTACCGGATACGGATATAAAATAATTACAGATTGGATAATTTAATGAATGTTAGTTAAGATTATGTATATTCGATTTTTAAGGAATTATAAAAGTAAAAAAAAATACAAATAGGGATGACTTGATTTGTATGTAAAATTGTACTGTAAACGAGCAACAACACAGTAGAAATACATAATTATGTACTTCATTTTTCTATCAATGCGGTGTAGTGTAACCAAGAACTATCCAACTATCTACTGTTCAAGTAGGATTTGGGAATGACAGGGAAGTGGCGGACGGTTGTTTTTAAAGAGTAAATCGTAGGAAATTATAAAACGTTTAAAATAATCAAAGGTAAACAAAAAAAAAACGTCTCCTTAATAAACGTTTTATAATTTTCTACGTTTTTCTCTTTAAAAACAACCGTCCGCCATTTCTCTGTCATTCCGCAATTCTGTCTTCTCTCTCTTTCACACACCTTTGCGTTACGTTTCATTCAGCCTACCATTCCTACATTCGGCCATCCTGCTCTCAGTCTGTCCTCAGACTGATATTACGTATACTTAGTTAATAACAACTTTTATACTAAAAGGAACTCATTGAAAGTTACACCATTGTAAACAAAACCTTACTTACAGTGGTAACTATAAAATAGTAAGGTATCTATATTTTATTTATATTAAGTAAAGCGTGTGGTTTTATGATAAAAACTGAAGGCAGAAAATGCAAGTGGCGCATAAGCCGGGCTGAGATCTCTCGTGGAGATCTCGAGCGACGCTGAGCGCAGCTTCCAACAAATTGGGGTGACCATAGCGCTCGTTAAACAGGGACAAACTCAAATTATTTTTATTAAATCAAACATAAATATTTAGTAAAAACGCAACTAGTAAACATCTGTGTTTTATAAATAAGTACATCTGTAACATAATAAAACACAATACAAATATTTATTCGACAATACAATCTTAGCTAAGTACCTACTCCATAATACCTAATATGAATGACAAAAATATCTGGTAAGCATTTATTGGGTCTAAACCATCTTATCTGATCAAGTTGTAACAAACGATGCAGCTTTACTATAGAACATAATTCAGTTCTATAGTTATGGGAAGCACAAAACTAGCATACACTTCACAAATGCAGGGACTTGACTATAAATTTATAGTATAAATCATGGACACCCTACTCTTCTGAAGATTTAAGACAGGCATGAGTGCCCTCAGAAGGCTGTGTAGGATTTAACGATGTCATACTGGTCGATAAGCAGGATCCCTTCATGCCTACTCAATATGTACGTTATCTACTCTTGTGTCTTGAGATGAGTAGGCGAATGTAATATGTATCCATATGTTGCAGTTGCATGCTCTTCTATGGAAATGGGGAACATAACATAACATAAACTCACGACTATATCCCAATTGGGGTAGTCAGAGGTACATCCACCGCAAGATAAACAAAATACTCAAGTTTCAACGAGTTGCCTGTTAGACCAACATGATAGGGAGTATCGCCGACTATAATGATCGAATGATCGAGTGAACTATGTTACTGTATAAAACTGATTGGTACATGTCCAGCACCGGGATTCGAACAGACGGCGCTTCCCGTTTGATAAGCAAATCCTGTGACACACGGGACCGCTACAGTGACTCACGCAAGATGAACAAAGTACCCACACCTCACCGAGTCACGACCGACGGTCTGTTAGACCAACGTAATAGGTAATGGGTCGTGTTGCCGTCTATAATGCTCGAGCCAACTGTGTTAGTGAAAACTGTACTTAACATAAATTGGGTATTCAAATACCCTAGATCAGCCACGTCATCAATAAAAGCGGTCAAACCGTCGTACTCATTGTTACTTAATTCATAAATAAAATTCGAAAATAAGTCGAAAAGTAAAATGAGATTGCTTTTTGGTCATCTTAGACTGGCTTCTATTTCTAGATTGAATGTTATAATTTATCTTTGACCCAGTTAAACACCTTATTCCTGTCTCTTGTAATGAAAGTATTTTTTACGACTTACGTAACCCAGAGAATCTCTAAAGCCGTATTGTTAACATACATTATGAGAGGCTTAAGAAAGCGATATAGTCAAATAAAGGCTTAAGCTATGTCGCCTGCCATTGTTCAGTGGATATAACAATAAAGCAATACATGTATATGTGTGTCGTAGATTTTACCTGAATAAACTTTTTTATTATTTATTATTATTATTACACAGATAAATGGCAGCCATTTTGTAAAAAGATATAAGTATTTCCAAAGCGTCTAGACACTGTCTCTCCTGGTGAGTTGACAAAAAAGGTCAAAGTTTTGCCTAGAGTGCGAAATACAACGAAAGTATTATGCTGTGATTATACTTAATAGATTCTTAGTATTCTTAATAAGTATCATTTTAGTGTAATTCGATAGCTTTGACTTTTTATTACGAAATAAGTCGAAATATTCTAAATATTCGAAATATTCTACAAACATTTAATATATTTATTTGCATATATTTTATTGGTAATAAGTTGTACTTATAGTTTGTACCCGCAATCTTTCAATTATTGTTTTTTTACATTTTTCCTCACCTTATGGTTGTCTGGAAGAAATCGCTTTAAGCGATAAGGCCGCCATTTGCCATGTACTTAATTAAGAGATTTTTTCTAATTATTTCTTTTTATTTTTAATTATAAATTAGAAGCATATAAATAACCATCATGTAGTTAAATCCATATTATATTTATAATATATTTATAATATATATATATATTATAATAATTACTTAGATATATTGTGCTATTAATGTTAATATGTATGTATTTATTTTGTTATTTCATTGTCTTTTGTATAGGTATAATACAATACAATATAATATAAAATACGTAAGTAAATGTTACACACATACACACACACACACACACACACACAGACACACGCGAACACGGTTCATTTAAATTTGCATGTTATGATATCCTGTTATTGGCGAAGAAATTTTGTACATGTATTATATAAGAAAACGACTATTGTTAATGCTGTTGGATATCTAAATAAATAAATAAATAAATAAATAAATAAATAAATAAATTTTGGTGCAATAAAGTGTATTTGTATTGTATTGTATTGTAACATTGATTTTGTACCCGGTTAATGGCAATAGGCTCGCCCCCTATTACGTGGGAGTTAAACATAGCCGACGAAGAGTATGTGTGTACGTAATCGGAAATCAGAATCATTTATTCAACGTAATTATTATCATGGACAAACTTATTGAAGGTCAATGTGACATTTTTGAATCTACGGCATTTCGCAAGACGTTATGGTTGAGGAGAAGAAAAGGCAAGAAACTGCAACAGCAACACATATTGGCCAATAACCTGACAGCATTAAGTTGACAGCACACGCCATACGGGTTGCGTGCCAACGAGATAACTATTTGATTTTCCCGGGTTACAACATTCACTCATTCACAACAGTAAGACGTATAAATATTCACTTTGCCTAAGTAGTGTGTCCGCTTTACCCGGGGTACCGGGCAAAGAGAATATCTATTGTTAAAATATTCTTGGTTACTGATGTTCGTATTTGTAAGAGCAATAAATAAAGACTGATTTGTGATAATTATTTTGTTTTTGTATTGTAAACCTTTTCTGCTGTAACCTATGCCCGGCCTTCCCCTACATCTCGTTACTTTAAGTATTCAGGTACTTATCTACTTACCTATAGTAATTTAGTTCAATATGTCTGCGATGTCTTTTTCAGATCCAGTGATATGGCGTTTCCGGGAATGTTCCCAAAATGTTCCCGTTGTAAAAACTCTTTAGAAAAAACCCTTCTCGTAAAGACATTGGTGCTAATTCCTGTAAATACCATCTAATTTTATTTTAAGTTATATCTGTCATTTTCTTATCCGCCGAAAAGGAAAGGGACGGGTAATCGTCAAGCATAAAATTTATGGAACACACGTCAATTTTAAGCACAAATCTAAACCAACCGTCTAAAAATTTTACATCCGCCAATAACCCGACACAGTTAAGTAGACAGCACGTCAAACGGATTGCATACCAGAGACGTACCTTTTGATTCGCCCGGGTTATTCATTCATTCACTCATTCTTCCTAAAATTAAGAGCTGTGAATCATCCGTCCCTTTCCTTTCCGACGGATATGAAAATGACGGATATAACTTTAAATAAAATTAGGCGGTGTCTGCAGGAATCGGGGCCACTGGCTGCTTTTCTTTTTTAAATTGTTATTTCTTGTACTTCTTCTTCTATTGTGTAGGTTGTGAGGTGGAGTACCAACCTCATTTCTTGTACTGTGGTCTTATCTGCCGAAAGGTTAGGTAATAAAGCTATTTTTACATAAGTTTTGCGCCTTTTTACTGCCGGGAACATTCCCGGGAATAGCTCATCACTGTTCAGATCGCTTAGCTAGCAGCTTAATATAAACAAGTACTTATGCAAAATACACGCACTTCTTAAGCTTAGTACAACATGATAATAAACAAAGATAAATCTGCTTATTTACAACTTAAAGCTGCATTCACATTTAGTTATAAAGTGTCACATTATTATCAATATTTAAGTAGGTATTCACTTTTTACGTCTCTCACACACTGTATACTTGCATAAAATGCACCGTCATATAAGGAATGGGTCATCGTAATTTCATTTCTAAACAAAACCAGCTGCTTCAAGTTACCTTACGACGACAGATAATATTGATAGGATTCATAACTAACATAAAAACCTACCAAGATTTACAGCCACATTATTAGGAATTTAAGTCACTTCAAATAAAAAAGAAATAATTGTGAATAAATATTTTTTTTATTTATTTATTCATTCATAATCATTTCGTCATTCATTATCATTTTGTTTTAAAATAATTGTGAATAAATATTTTTTCATTTATTTATCTATTATTAAATTTTCTTTAGACAGGATATAACCATTCCCAGGCAAACCTTCGGGTTAGAAAATCAGACAGGCAGTCGGTACTTTAAAACACCGGACCTGTAAGCGAACCCTGTGAAAAACGGGATAACGCTAGGGAGATGGTGTTTTTCTCGTCTTAATCGACGTCGTTTTATGCTGATCTGAACACCATATTTAATTAAGCTCGTATCATAAGTAGTGTTTTTTTGCTTCTACTATCGATCCTGCAATCAGTTCACAACATCTTATTTTATTTTAAGTTACAGTGTAATTTACTTATCCACCGAAAAGGAAAGGGACGGGTAATCAACAGGCATAAAACTTATGGAACACACGTCAATTTTAAGCAGAAATTTAAAAAACCCTCCCAAAGTGTTATATTGGCCAATAGCTTTTGCTTTTTGGCGGATAAGAAAATAACAGGTTAAAAAACTTAAAATAAAATTAGGTGTCTGCGGCAATCGGGGCCAATATACACATACTGACATGTTTAGCAGTGGGGCGTATAAAGGTCATGAGGTACCCACTTCAGAACCCTGTCGCACTATCATATTTGATTTTTAATGAAACTTACGGTTTCATTTGTCAAAAAGTTAATGTGACATAGTTTCAAAGTGTATACATATTAGTACTCGTGACGGTACCAGCCTGATGTGAAAGAAGCCTTACTCTTACCAAGTGGGTAGCAAGGCCGCTAGGAACCTGGCCAACTGGCATTCAATTGTGGATTACCTTCACTAGTACCGGATTAAAGTAATGTCTACAGGAAGATTGTACGATGGCTTACTAAGTGTCACTTGCCACGATGCCCTTTCCAAAGGAGAATGTAGTTTACCTGCAACAAACAAGGATAAATATGAATTTGGCATTTAAAATAATCAATAGTGAATGTTTAATTATAAACAAAAACAAAACCTCATCATCCTCCTGCCTTTATTCCACTCTAGGTGGGGTCGGCACAACATGTATTTTTCTTCTTCTATCGTGTGGGTTGTGAGGTGGAGTACCAACCTCATCAACCCTGGTGTCAGGGTTACTATTGAGCCGCCAAAGGCCCCTGACATGGCTCATGTAAAGACTACTTACTTACATCAGTAAGTAGTAACCGGAATCAACGGCTTAACATGCCTTTCGAAGCACGGATCATCTTACTTTTTGGACAATCAGGTGATCAGCCTGTAATGTCCTAACCAAACTAGGGATCACAAAGTGATTTTTGTGATACGTCCCCACCGGGATTCGGACCATGGACTTCCGGATCGTGAGCCCGACGCTCAACCACTGGACCACGGAGGCCGTTACCATGTATTTCTCTTCCATTAGTTTCTGTCAGTCAGCCGTGTTAGTTTTATTTATGCCTCTGCCAGTATATTATATACAGGGTGTTAGTGACGTCGTAACGAAAACTTTGAGGGATGATTGAGGTCATGATTCTGAGATGATATGAAGTGGAATTTTCCGTCGCAAAAGTATGGAACAGAAAATAATAAAAAGAAGAAACAAAAATTTCATGAATTTTGCGACGAAAATTTCACTTGATATCAACTCAGAATCATGGTCTGAATCATCCCCCTCAGTATTCGTTACGGTGTCACTAAACACCCATACCTACTTGTATGGATACAGTATGTACTTGTGCGGGGTGTAAGTGACATCGTAACGAATACTGAGGCGGATGAAACGGCTGATTATTCTGAGTTAATATCAAGTGGAATTTTTCGTCGCTAAAGCATAGAATTGAAAATAATTAAAAAAATTAAAAAAAAAATTATGAATTTTGCGACGGAAAATTCCACTTGATATCAACTCAGAATCATGGCCTGGATCATCCCCCTCAGTATTCGTTACGATGTCACTAACACCCTGTATAGGTATGGACCCCGAGCAATGAGAAAATAGGTAATTATCACGTTAAATCTGAACAGCGCCATCTATATATTTTATGGGGAAAGTAGCCTGGAAAGTCCCTCATTATCAGATTTTGACTTAAGTAGGAAGTATTTTAAATACAATCCAATATTATGGTCTCAACTGTTGGAGTTTGCCATATATTCATCATAATCAGCCCATTAACGTCCCCACTGCTGGGGCACGGGCCTTCCCTATGGATGGATAGGGAGATCGGGCCTTAAACCACCACGCGGGCCCAGTGCGGATTGATGGTTATTAACGACTGCTAATGCAGCCAGGACCAACGGCTTAACGTGCCTTCCGAAGCACGGAGGAGCTCGAGATGAAAACTTTTTTTTTGTGGTCACCCATCCTATGACCGGCCTTTGCGAAAGTTACTTAACTTCAACAATCGCAGACCGAGCGCGTTTACCGCTGCGCCACCGAGCTCCTCATGCCACATACCTATTATGAATGTACTAATAACCAATTCAAAACTATGGCAGACCGCTATAATTCGTGAGCGATAATTCAACGTTATAACGTTAATGGGCGTATTGATAACGTTATAACATGTTATAGTGCTCTTATCGTGTGTGGTTGCAGTTTATACTGTGCCAATGATATTGGTTTATGTTAGGCATACGTTTTAAACCATGTTCGGTCACGCAATCGGCATTATTTGTGCTTCTATGTCATTCAGTAGCAAAACTATTTAGTCAGACCCCGGACACTTGATACATGTTTATGGAATACGATGTTCGTGCGTCACCCAACAGGGTCCACATAATATCAGCGTCGTGGTTCACGCCGCGACTTGTGCTGAGTGAGGCCCTTTTATCTCAGGACGTCCACCACCACCTTATGGTCATTTCGACAAACATCCGTCTTGCTTTTTTGTAATTGTTTTAGTAGAAATTTGATATCGTCACTGGAAAGGCAAAATTACGTAAGCGCCAAAAGGCCATTTCGAGAAAAAGCCGTTTAAAGTTCCATTTTTTCGTTTTTTTATCATAACTTTTTCCCAATTATCCAATTTAGATGATGTCAATGTAAGGTTACATTGTTTTTTAATTGTCTATGTCCAGCAATGCATTATGATGTTGTTGTCTTTTTTTTGTGTGTGGCGTCTTTTTATAATAAACTTTTACTATTATATTCTATTTTATTCTATACAAAAAAGCCTCGTTTTACACAGACACTACACATTGATGTTATCATCAATGTGTTTCGCATCTGTGTGTGAGACGCATGACGTCTGACGTCCATACGATTGAAGACTAAAGTAAGACCGACGGGAGGTGAGGTGCGAAGAGTTGCCGTTCTATATGTAGTATTAATCCTTATTCTATGATTTAGTACTGAAAGTCAAATTATGCTTACTTGCGGGTTAAAAAGGCCACAGCGAAGCAATTCATCTGAAAAAGCAATATTGCAATTTGACGTAAATATCAAATAGCAATATTGCTTTTTAGATGCATTGCTTTGATGTGGCATTCTTAACCCTCTTGTCTTACAACAATCTATTTTCTGCAGACGAGGTTTAATTTAATTAAAATATTTAAAAAAGTGTTCATTTTTGTTTAGAGAAATGTAAGAAAGAATACCGCTAGTTTATAAAAGTACCAGACTATTAATTTGACTTCAATATTTTCATGATCCATCCTATTTACAACTTAATTTGTATTCTGAACTATCCTGCGGCTATGTTCCTAAGAATGATTGAAAATTGTATAAGAAAATATATAATTAGTATATATAAATAGAAAATAAAATATAGCCTAACCTCGTAAAGCCGAGGTTTCCAGACACAATATAGTAAAACAATGGAGTCTGGATTTTAAAAGGACTGTCGGCGTTAGGACTTTAAACGTGGAATAAATCTGTATACTTATATTCAAAATATTTTTATTCAGTTGGTAATATAGTTACACTTTGTTTTGAATCATACACTTTCATTTTTTAGATAAAAAATGGAAACGAAAACTACTGCTTCTTACAACCTATATAGCCGAGGAAAAGTAGCTCGACAAACTAGCACAAGGCGCTAGGCGTTATTAAAAAAAATAATACAATTCAGTAATTTGGCTGCCTAATATCGGTTCCCATTGGTTCGGTTCAAATTGGAGATGTCCTTAGAAAAGGTTCAATACGATCTACTCTGAACCGGCGTGCGTGTATGAAGCGATTGATGAATGTGGAGGAAGCAAGAGAAGTCTGTCAGGATCGAAGCAAATGGAATTCTTATTTTATTTTATTTATAAAGGTACATACAACATTACAGTGTAATCCAATGCGCTGTATGACGAGAAAAAAAGACAATATAAAAACTAATATAACAGAAAATAAACAATGAATGAAAAAAAGAAACAAAAAGAAAAATAAGACTATGAACATGAAAAACAATAAAAAAAATAAAAAAATACTATTTCAAAATTAAAAGGTAAACTATCACACAAAAAAAATATTAAAATAATAATGTAAAAAAACAAACAAAACAGTAAATCATTAACAAATCTTCTCGCAAAAAGCCAAACACTCTCTCCATACACTCCACCATCTGTCAGCGAACACATCACAATATGGTGTCGATTCCAACATTGCGGAGAGGAGACGCAAAGCACGCATGAGAGGTGAATTCGCGTGAGACACAGTGCGCGCACGCGCATTCTATAGTCTCTGCTTACCCCGGTGGGAAATAGGCGTGAGTTTATGTATGTATGTAATATCGGTTCCCAGACAGTTCATCCCGTGTATTTATTAACCTTACAACCGCTTTTTTTTACAAAGTTCTTATTACATATAAATATAATGTTAGCTCACTAACTGTATCTATTAGAACAAATCTCTAAATAACAAACCAATCGCATAAAGCTGAAGCCATATACCTTATAATGATTGCTAGTTTAGATTCGGTCATGATACGCAGTCACAGTCAAACATATGGCATACAGAAAGTCAAGCAATATTTTCTCTACTAACTAGTAAAACAGTTTCACTTGGAGTCCATATCACCCTTATAAACTATGAAGTTTCAACATACAAATCGTTTTTTTATGTATGTTATAAATATCCATTTGAAAGGACACTGCCATACCCAGGATACTTCATACAAACAACCTCGTTTTACACAGACACCACACATTGACGTTATCGTACACGTGCATCTGTGTGTGTGACGTCTGACGCCATAGGATTCAAATCTAAACTATGTCCGAGGTAAACCTTGCTCAGACGCTGGTGGGAAGCGGAGAGTTACCGTTCCGTAGTATTATTCCTTATTATATGACACTGCCTGAGGCTTGAAGACCGTTTCTAAAACAACTGCCTGCCTACGAAAACAAAATATTAGATTCAGTGTGACTGTGAAGACAAAACACGCAGTAATACAACAAATAATCAAAAGTTAGTATCATACATAACACGAGAACAAGCTAAGCCTAGCAACTGACACGTTTAATAATTCATTTGACGTATAAGCGCTGTGAAAGCATACAAATAAAGGCAACTTAACACCATTGAAATCTAAGTAGGTACCTACCATACTTAAACTCCTTTGTTGTGTTTTATGTACACCACATTAAGATGAGAGGTACGTTTGTGTCTGTATCGTATGTCTACATTTTGTACCCTAATGTGATATTAAGGGCACTTAACGTTTAAAGTGGTTTCGAAGGAGATAATGATCAGTGTTTACTAAAGGCGATGTTAGAAATACATACATAAACTCACACTCGCAGCTCCTAATAATGTCCCCGGTGGGGACATATCACAAAAATCAGTTTGTGATCCCTAGTTTGATTAGGACATTACAGGCTGATCACCTGATTGTCCAAAAAGTAAGATGATCCGTGCTACGGAAGGCACGTTAAGCCGTTGGTCCTGGCTACTACTTACTGATGTAAGTAAGTAGTCGTTACATGAGCCATGTCAGGGGCCTCTGGCGGCTCAATAGTAACCCTGACACCAGGGTTGATGAGGTTGGTACTCCACCTCACAACCCACACGATAGAAGAAGAAGAAGATAAGAGAAATACAATATTTATTTATTTTTAAGTACCTAATTGGGTGGGTCAACTTGCAGCTACTGATGATACGAAGTCCTAAGACGAATATGATGCAATCACTGATGAAACCTTATGGTGGCAAAGGACCAGCGTATCGTAACAACAAAATTGTCCATCATGTTAAAAATAACACAATCCCGTCGGAATTTACGGCATGTCCGGAAAGACAAGCAGCTGAATGTGTTCTGTTTTTTATTTGCTTCCAGTCCGGTATATAAGCTTTTAGATATACATAAACCCTTCTCTATTGGAAGAACTACCCCTCCCAAGTAATCAGAAAACGAGTTACAAAACAATTTTGATACAATATCAATAGGAACCCCACGATGTCCAATTATCAGGCCATACTATGCGGTCTTGCCCAGGGATACGGGTGAAGACCTCAACGGTAGCAGAGGCGGAGATGGGAGCCTTCGGTACGACAATGCAGGACGGAAGAGGCGAGTCACAGCGACTGTAACCTGGAACCTGACAGAGGGCAGCAGTAACTGTCAGTACTATTCAGAGGCGGTGGACAGGATATACGCTTTGAAATAGACTACTCTGGGCGCCATCGCAGACAGAGTACCGGGGCGGAAGGCAAGGGGGAAACCACTGCCGCCCTAAAAGGTAGCATGGAGAATGCTATATATTGCAAAAGTTATATGTTATATATTGCAAAAGCCTACATTGATGTCTAAGACAAACCCGGGAAATTAAGCAGCCGAACGAATTCCGTGTCGAATTTCAAAAATATCTTATAGTATCACACAAGTTCACGACTGTACCCCGATTGGTGTAGCCAGAGATACATTCATCGCAAGATGAACTAAATACGTACTTTTATCACCTCACCGAGCTTTCTGTTAGACCAGCGTGATAGGTGGTGAGCCATATCACCGTCTATAATGGTCGAGCCAACTGTGTTACTGAACACTGCTAATAACTCATTGGTGCAAGTCAGGTGCCGGGTTCGAACTGGCGCTCCCCGTTTGAGAAGCAAGCCCGTGAACTACAGTACAATACAATACAAATACACTTTATTGCACCAAAATAAATAAGATAAGATAAGATAAGATATTTATTGCATTCCTGATGTTTTACAAAGGTCTTAAAAATAAAAGAAAGTACAAACAGGAACCCTGTAAGGGCACTACAACAGCTTAAAATTTAAAGAAAAAAGAGTAAAGATTATGTTAAAAAAAAAAGAATAAGAATAAAAGATAGCTACATTTACAATTATCAGTATTTCATAGATTCGTTAAAAAACTCATGCAGCGTATAGAATGCTTTTTCAGTTAAATATTTTTTTAACGACAATTTAAAGGTATGTATTTTGTCTATTTCAGTTATGAATTTAGGTAATTTATTATATATTCTAACGGACATTGAGTGAGGGCCGGAGTCTACAAATTTTAGATGGGAAGGGAGTTTGGCCAGTGCGTTGCGAAGTCTTAAATGATTTGGTCGAGTATATTGGGGGAACATGTTCATGTTATTCCTAACGAAAATACACATTTCGAGTATGTAGAGTGACGTTAATGTTAAATCACAAAAGACTCAGACAAAACAAAACACAAAACGCCAATTTCAAAATGACTACAATCCGCGCCTTCTAACTTCTCCGCACCCCGCAATTTTGTTTTTGTTTAAACTGCTGACGTTATTCAACCCCCTTGTGCCACAAACACACCTATTTTACACACAACAACTCAAAAATACATCATAACACTTCAAATATTCGAAAAGTGGTGAGTGATAGTTTTAGTTCCCGCGCGACCCCTTGGTAAGTGATTTTATTTTTTGTAAACACTATTTTCATTATTATATTCCCGCCTAGCCTACGCTCAACGGCCACCAGGGGAAGCTGGTGCCCGGCGTAGCTAACACACACACACTAAACAAAACAGACAAACACACAACAGACAGTTTTGACTACAGTACAAAACTATCTAATATTCCAACGTAATCATCTTATTTGTTAGAGAGTAACTGTGTAAAAGGAATACCTAATTGGATACAGTAATCTGAAGCCTAAAGGCCCTTTTCATGATCATTAAATAAGATACCAAGGAAAATACCAAGTTCTAGAAATTCTTCTTAGGCTCGACTCACAGATTTAATTATACAAACGTAACGTATACGGACCAGTAGGGGGTTAAAATGGCCACATCGAAGCAATTCATCTAAGAAAGCAATATTGCAATTTGACATTCGCGCATAAAAAGTGCGCAATGCAAACAAATGTCAAATAGCATTGCTTTCTTAGACGAATTGCCACATCGAATGTGGCCATTTTAAACATATCCCATACAAACACAACTCATGCCCAGAATCCTCGTCGGGGTGGACAGGGCATTCATACCGTTCGTTGGCAAGTTTACGCAACAATAAACATAACACAACGTAAGCTCACGACTATATCTCAATTGGGGTAGTCAGGGGTACATCCACCGCAAGATGAACTAAATACTCAAGCTTCAACGGATTTGCTGTTAGACCAACATGATAGAAAGGTAACCGTATCGCCGATTATAATGCTCGAGCGAATTTTGTTACTGTATAAATATCATTGGTACAAGTCCTTCCGGCCAAGTAGTTAATGCCATCTGCGGCAAATCTACAATAAGTCACGTCAAAAAAAAAAAAAAACAAAAAAAAAAAAGGTACAAGTCCAGCACCGGGATTCGAACCGACAGCACTCCCCGTTTGAGAACCAAAGCCACACACGGGACCACAGTGACTCACTGAGACATTTAGGCAACACTTAGCCACATACCTTCAATCATAAAATAGATAATAAAATACACTATATTGTCCAAGGTTACCAAACCATTGCCTATATAGACAGTCCTTCATAATGGAAAGGAACGTAATCCATTGAGCTACGTACTTTCACATTGAAAAAATCATGAAAATTGCGGTCCCAAATAATTTACGTAACAAAATCGTGAAATTACAATTCGGATCACGCACAAACTCTTTTGTAAAGACCAAAGGAATTATTCAAAAAGATATTCGATTTTTCTTTCACTTCACGACAGAGATCTAAACGATATTCAAAAATACGCGAAAAAGGAGTATTTTTTTATACATTTCATTTATTTTTGAAATTTTCCGTTTGCAGTTCTATTTTTCTATTGATTCATTAAAAAAAGTTACTTATAAAGGAAACTGTAGGAATAGTAACCAATAAATCAAGAATAAGACGTGGCGAAATACAGTATACTTTCTGGAATTATTTTCCTAAGTATCGGGTATTTTTACTTCGATTAATTGTTTATGAAGTTAGACCTTGATTTCTGAAGAAAAGCTATATCAAAATAAGTTATCGATCAATAACAATGACAGCTAAATCTTATCTTATCTTTTCTAACCTGCTTAATTCCACTGCTGGGTAAGCCTTGATCCTCCACCATTATCTTCATAATCTCCGGCCAATCTCACTGATAAACGGTCATCACGCCATCTTTTACGGGGTCTACCCTCGACTTCTGGATGTCTCAAGACGGGTACGGTCACGAGCATTAATATGTATACACTTTGATACCATGTCACATTAACTTTTTTGACAAATTGAACTGTAAGTCTCACTAAATGTCAAATATTTTAGTGCGACAGAGTCCTAAAGTGGGTACATTATATTGCTCATGACTGTACAGAAAGCGAGGTACTATGTGTTATTTTATTATTCCGTCATACACTTACGATAGATAGATAGATAAAATACTTTATTGAGCACAATGGACACAAAATACAGAGATAAGGACAACATAATACAGAAAAGCACAACAGGCGGCGGCAGGCTGCGACGATAAGTGCAAGAATGAAATACAGCTAGTTTTCGTATTGTCAACCCCAAGTGTTATTGGTCAATATAGCCGTAAACTTAAGATAAGTAATGTAATTAGTTTTTAGTACTCATTTTGTTGCCTTTTAGAGCGACATAGTTTCTGTTTCTGACTAAACACTAAATAAAGATTTTAAAAAAATCCCCATGCATTGTATCTGACTCAATCCGCTTTATTAAATACAGGCCTAAACTGATTATAAAAAAATAAACTGTTTAAAAACTAAATCCCTACTACTTACGGATAATCACGCTCTAAAAAGTATGAAACAAGAAAATAGGTATATTTTCTGAATATCATCCGAATAGTGATGTTTAGGAGATAGCTGTGTGACTATGTGTGTAGCTATGCTGTCTTATGCCGTGGTAAGCAAATCTTCTGGACACAGCTATCGACCTCTATGCCACATTGAATTTAACATAGCCTGTAACCACCGGATAATCAAGACGCTTCTAGTGACACCTCATTTGGTAAATTCTGATAAGTGGTTTAAAAGTTAGCTTGAAACAGACGTGCAAGTACACATACATACATACATACATACATATATAGCGGTCAAACACATAACCCTGCTTTTTGCTTCGCCGCGGTCGGGTAAAATAATTCCCTACTAAGTATAGCAAAACCTAATAGGTTTATCATCAATGGCGCTATTTCGGACTCTGGGAAAATCTCTTGTAATTCCGGCAAATACACATAGCAGCTTGCTTGCTTGTTTGCTTTGCTGTACGTCTCATCAGAGGCTCAAGATTTCTATTTCTATCGCGATGTCCACGGTCGATATTATATAAATCGCTGTACAAAGCAGACAGATTTATCGCCGTGCCCGTTACCGTTCACACCCGCAATGCACGGACACAATTTATATTTCTTTGCTGCCATTGGTGCCTTTGAATCGCAATCGCGTCCAATGTCATCCTTTATATACCAGTTTGAATAGTCTACAAATTCACAGTTAGGTCTTTATATAACAGCGACTTCCCGTAGTTTGTAAAGATAATAATATACTAGTTCTTCTTATATTAGCTCTTATTTCTTATTCGCTTGTGTTTTCTTGTGGTGAATTCGTAAAGGAAGATATATTTTCTTTTCTATAATTAGTACAGCATGAAAGTAGGATTAATGCCGTAGAAATGGGTCCTTGCGTAGCATCTGCAGTATTGAGTGATAGAGTGAGAAACAGTGTGATAAGAGAGAGATGTGGTCTAAAAGACGATATAGTGACTAAGATTGAGAAAGAATTGTTAACACGTAGAACGATAAAGAATAGTCATCATCACAGGCCTTTACATCTTTATCAGATGATTCAAACAGCGTTTCTGTGGCAGCTTTTAAAATGGCTGTAAAGTCCAATGCGAGAGCGACAGTAGCGGCCGCACGACTGGCATTGTAGTTGAGGGTTATTAGATGGTATAGGTGGTAAATCGGCCCTCTCACTTCTGTGTCGCCTGTTGCGCTTGTCGGCTAGAATCTGGAACCAGGTTTTATCGTGTGCTTTGCACCCATCGGCCAAAGACGTCCTCCACTTATTCCGGTCACTGGCCAGGTCCTCCCATTTATCGGGGCTGATCTTAAAAGCAAGCATGTCACGCTTTGTGCAGTCTTTAAATCGCAACAACGGCCTTCCCACCTTTCTTTTTGCAAAGGCAACTTCGCTCAACAGGGTACGTCGTGGTAAGCGAGTGGCGTCCATTCGATGCACATGCCCCAGCCACCGCAATCTTCGCTGTTTAAGCATCGCGGTGATACTGGGAAGCTGTGCAAATTGCAACACTCTCTCGTTCGTAACCCTGTCTTGCCAAGTGATGTTTAATATGCTGCGAAGACAGCGCATATAGAAACCGTTCAACCGTCTTTCCTGCTTTGCATACGATGTCCAGGTTTCAGCTCCATACAAGAGTGTGCTTAAGACACAAGTTTGATAAACTAATATCTAAAACTAATATCTAATATCTAAAGAATAGTAGGATTACGAAAGCGGTATAAAGCTTGACGTACTACATACATACATAAACACACGCCTATTTCCCACAGGGGTAAGCAGAGACTATGGAATTTCATTTTCTTGGATCCTTCTCATGCTTCCTCAATATCAAGTTAAATAAAATACAATTACCCTCCTTTTAATTCGTCACAATAGGTTAAAAATGCTGTACGCATCAAGATGACAATATTAACCCTTTCACGGGCGGAAACCATAAGGCCGCCTATTGTGCTTATGTTTTATTCGTATGTTTATGTCCTTTATATATGTTGTTGTGCCATAAAGTATTATTGATTGATTGATTGAAACCATGGGTCATTGATGGTTCATAATAGATAACATGACACCTTAGAATCGCAACGTCATTAGACGCTCTGTCCTTGAAAGTGTTAAAGAAATATGATCAAATAACTACGGCACTATTAAAAAATATCTTTAATATTTTGCGGTAATGTCCTCCACCTGAGTATCTATGGTATCTAACCACGAAAGTATTTTACCCACTAACCGAGGTAATCTTAAGATATGCGACGTAAAATAGATATTTCACGTACTATATGATACTTACGCTAACACAAACGCTAAGAGCTTCAAGTATCAACCTAAAGGTTTTGATAAGGATGCTTAGTAGAAGTCTAAGCCTTTAATCAACTCTTATAATAATAATATTATATAAGACTTATAAAAATATATATACAGGGTATTAGCGACATCGTAACGAATACTGAGGGGATTCAGATCATGATTCTGAGTTAATTCAAGTGGAATTTCCCTTCACAAAAGTTGATGTTTTTTTAAGATAATAATAAAATTATTTTCAATTCTATACTTTTGCGATGGAAAATTACACTTGATATTAACTCAGAGTAATGACTTGAATCATCCCTCTAAGTATTAGTTACAATGTCACTAACACCCTGTATATTAAATTAAAGAAAAAAATCGCCATAGAAGACGTAAGACAAACAAAACACGTGTTCATTATATTATGTTTTTCGAAAAAATCCGAATATATGTTGTATTGAAATGAATATATAATTATTAAGTTTTTCGAAAAAATCAAAATATATAATTGTTGTAATGAAATTAATACAACAAAGATGTAGCAGAATGAAAAATCGACTAGGTAACAATAACTGAACGAAAATATTTCGAATTACACCCAAAAAATATTTATTTCAGTTTTACAAAATACACTTCTCATCAAAAAAATCGAAACACCTTGCAAGTTTACGTTTTGTCAGGATTATCAGAAAAATGTGTACATTTAGGAATAAATGTTAAATGTCGTTTAATAGTGAGTAATATGAGCTTATCAAATCTTAATGTTAATGTTCTAAATTTAAATGAATTTTTCATAGGTTTCGTATTTTGTTAAATGAGTCATTTTTATTCCGTATGGAGTATAAAGGAAATGGATAAAACAACACACGTAAATGAAAAAAAAAGCTAAAAAACGTTTATTTAATAACTTGTATTCCCTCTCCGAGCTCTAATTACTGCTTCCATACGGTTCTTCATCGATCGGATGAGAGTCACGATCACATGCTGTGGTATATTGTCCCATTCCTCTTGGATTGCATCTTGCAGCTGGCTAAGTGTTTCTGGGGCAGGATCTCTTGCTCGAATTCGTCTCTTTAATTCATCCCACAGATGTTCAATGGGATTCATGTCCGGGCTTCTTGCTGGCCATTCCATAATAGAGATATCGACTTCGTTAAGATACTCTCGTACGACGCCCGCGGTGTGAGCCCTAGCATTGTCGTGCATGAATATGAAGCCGTTGCCAATAAAATGTGCATAGGGCATCACATGAGGCTCGAGACACTCTTCGACGTACCGATGACAGTTTAGTGCAGGCAGACGTGGCCCAGACACGAAAGCAAGCTCTGTCTTACCGTCGGCGCTGATTCCTCCCCAAACCGTCCACGAACCGCCACCGTAGCTGACCTTTTCTTCAATGCAGCATTGTGCATAGCGTTCTCCGTCTCTTCTGTAGACCTTGTTCCTTCCGTCGTTACCATACAGCATAATTTTACACTCATCAGAAAAGAGAACTTTGCTCCACTGTAGGTATGACCAATTTAGGTGCTCATGTGCAAAGTTAAGGCGCGCTCTTCGATGGTCTGCAGTTAATTTCGGCCCATTTGCTGGCTTATGCGGTACCAGTCCACGATCCTTCAACCTTCTTCTAATTGTAGAGTCACTTACAGCCACCCTTCGTACAACACGAAGCCGCTGCTGCAGTTGAAAAGCGTTAAAGCGTCGATTTCTTAAAGAAGTTGTTACAATAAATCGATCATCTCGCTCAGAAGTGACCCGATTCCTGCCAGATCCTGAACGGCGCGTGAACAAACCAGTCTCCCGATAACGTTTATAGACTCTATGAACAGATGACAGGCTTAGATGCAGTCTTGCAGCCACAACACGCTGACTAAGGCCAGAATCCAGCAATGCCACAACTTGGGCGGCTTCTGTGGGCGAAGTATCCATACGTTTTAGAAAAAAAACCTTTTTTCAGACGTCCCAAAGTCACAGTATTGAAATAAAAAACAAAAAGTTTAAGGATAGGCGCCAATTTTTAGTTTTTAAACGCTAAATGTAGGTACTCCAACCCTAAACACACATTTGTCTCAAAACTGTGATTCATTTCGTTTATAAGATAAACAAATGAAATTCTAATTTTGAATTTAGAATTTTTGCTTATTACTGTAATGGCCAAACTGCCAGCTATACATTTATGTATTTTTTTTCATCGTATGAATTCTTTTTTGTGTTAAATTCGGACAGAAACAATGAAAACGGAAGTGTTTCGATTTTTTTGATGAGAAGTGTATTTATGTTATGTGTACCTTTCCGTTTTGCGTGAAACAATTTTCCTGAAAATACATTTATTAAAGTGAAAGATGTTCATATTGTATAGAAACTTATATATTGTATTATGATATTATTATATGCTCGAGATCACAGATAAAATAACCTCCTTCTATTTTGAAGTAGAAAAAAAAATAACCTTAGCTGCTCTGTACTCCAGATAATAATGTGAAGCATGGAATTTTGTAAGGTGTACCAGTGACTAATAATATAAAACCAGCGAGACATTTTTCCAAGAAATTTTCGGTCTTATGTCTCATATCTTCGGAATTATATTAAGATATTCAGTTTAAGACGTGCTTAAAATTATTAGCAAATATATTAGTAATATTACATAAATTCAGAAATATATATCTAATGAGTAAATTTTTCGTTCTGAAAATATTACTTAAGAATTTCATTTAAAATTTTATCTTATTAGTATAGGTATTTATAAAGCTGTTACCCACAAACGAGGGAGCTGTGGTAGCCCAGTTGTTAGAACGCTTGCCTCTCACTTTGAGGTCGCAGGTTCGAATCCAGTACAGGCCTAAACCAATGACTGTCGAATTTGTTTTCGAATTCATGTTTGGATCATAAATGATTATCACGTGCTCAGCGGTGAAGGAAAATATCGTGAGCAAACCCATATTCCCAAGATGCATTTTCGGAGGTATATGACCTAACCTGTATTGAGCTGGTTTTCCCTTCGCGGGTTGGAAAGTCAGACAGGCAATCGCTTCTGTAAAAAACCGGACCTATCAATTCTTCAGGTTGGGTGAGCGGATCCTGTGAAAAGCGGGATAATGCTAGGGAGATGATGACACACAAACGAGCGTATAACCTCATAAATCATACATGTAAGTAATTCGTTTAACATTACAATGGGATCACGGGCTCACAGACCATTTTATTTTCACAGGTACGTCGGGATAGTACCGTGAAAACGTCAATTTACATATTAATTGAAAAATCACGCGCGGGTGCGTTCCATATCCATCCCCTTTAATCCGGGCAAGATACAATTTTGGTTTTTATTTCACTGGTTTTGCGCGGATTAGGTAGATTACAAATCTAACGAATGTGCTGAGTGTATATATGCGTCGTAATCTGATGGTGAATTGATGAGTAATATCAAGTATTGAAAAACGCGTGCCTTTATGCCTGAAACTTGTACACCCTTCGTATTTTGGACTTTGTATTTTTAATCTTTATGATTTTTTTTTCTTAGGGCAACTGCGATACAGGGGAAACCCTAGTGCAGGGCCCGCTATTAACTTATTTAACTTTATTTGGTAAATCAATATTTTTTACTTTTACTTTACTTTACCTACTGCTCGTGTCAAGAATATCTATGTATTCTTGTCTAAATTGATCTCTAATTTCTTATAACGCACCGTAAAAGCGAGTCCTGCTTATATTGGTTAGTATAATATATGTGACAAAAGATAGAAAATTTTAGGTCTGAGATACTTATGAACAAGTGAGTTTTCTACTACAATCCTTAATCCACACGGGGCCAGATTTAATATAACATTATAAGGTTTAGTGATTGTTTAAGGTCACCAAACGTCTGCTTACCACACGCCAGGAGAGAGTCTTGAGTTTCTTCAGGCACACAATGCGATGCCCATTGCACTGTCTAGAGAAACACATTATTCGGGCCAGATTGAGGGTAGACGTGCCAGAGGTGTAGCGCCGACCAGATAAGCAGATAGCGGGGGGTCCTATACAAAGATCTGTACAGTCATGAGCAATATATTGTACCCACATTAGGACTCTGTCGCACTAGCATATTTGACATTTAGTGAGACTTACAGTTCAATTTGTCAAAAAAGTTAATGTGACATGGTACCAAAGTGTATACATATTAATGCTCGTGACCGTACATATGGCACAAGACTCAGGGTCGAAACCAGTGGAGGAAGATCACATAAAATCACGATCCTCAGCAGTGAGGGAAACACAAGAAAGACGGTCTAGTGTACACAAAAACGACGATTTGATATACACATTTATAATTGAAAAGACGCAATCCTGAAAGCTCGGCAAAATGTTGATAATCACTGGAGAAGCGCTGGGAAAGCGTTTTTTCTCACTTGTTTACACAATCAACAGAATGGGCCCCTTTGCTTATTTGCGTTTTATAAACAGCCCTTTGCTAAATTGAGGGGTATTAGCGACTTCTCAAATCTAATGTTATATCGCGGTGTTTGAGTAATGGAATTGTTTGAAATTGTAAATGGAAGATGTTGATGTATTAACAGCACAAAAGAGTAGGTCTACAAAGTTCTTATTAGATCCTTTGTTGTTTATGTTGAAATAACAAAGTCAAAGGGCAGGGCCACGTGTAAGTCTCATTTCTTTGAACTATTTTGGCCGGGCATTTTGAGGTAATACCAAAAATAGTTTATTAAATTATTGATACCTGTCTTTATTTACAATACATGGATTGAAAGAGATGGATACATTTTTTTTCCCCGAAGGGTAAGGCAAAGGGAACTATGCCCATACAGCCATGTCTTACGCATTTTTTTTCTTGATGATTAATGAAATGATGAAAGGTGATGATGATGAAACCTAAACCCCCACCCTCGGAGTAGACTCCTACTCCGGACCCCAAACGAATTAACTCAAAAGTCCGCATAAACTTTCGAGTTATGAAGCGGCTTCCTGGCACGAAGCGAAAATAGGCAGATACACTTTGTTTATTGAATACTCCGATATAATAACACTCGCAAATGTCTTCCGACTAACTTAATGCGATCATTAACCACAAAACACCACTTCGTATTAATTATTTAGATTATTCAATGAAGAAAGCAACTGTCCCGTTCCCGTTTCCCGCCAAAAAGCCGAGATGGATACATATCTGAAGTATTCTGTATTCTCACGACTTGTGACTTTTCAACAACAAGTTACTACTAAAAACTTTTTTGTGTCAGTTTAGTTTAGGTATGTATCTGTAGTCTTAAGTATATTATAGGAACCTACCTATAATAAGTAGGTAGGTACCTAACTCTCACGAATTGCAATTCAAATTATTTTAATTCATTAACAATAAACGTGTCTATCTATCTATCCGACCGAGCACTAAGAGCTTAAATACAGATTTGTCATCCTTTTACGAAAAATATATTTCAACTCTATCGAATTCTTGAAAATAATGAATTTATTCACACACATATTGTCATATAGGTAGAAAACTCGATTGTTAAGATAACGAATGTCTTTTCTCCGCTAAGTAATAATCGATTATAATCATTGGTGAGATTGTTTTGATATGCAAATTTTGAAAGTAATAACAATTTTCGAGACGCTCGTAGCCGTAAGGGGCTGCCGTTATGGGTAATAGCATGAACACAAGGATAATGGTAGGCCTGCGTATTTCAGTGTAAGATATAGATTTCTAACTTCGTTATTTGTAATCAGAACCATCTACACATATTTTATGAGCACATTTTTCTCTAATTAAAGCACATAGTAACGGGTTCTTACCGCGTTTAAATGGGGATATGGGACTCCCGATATTTGAGTCATCCCGTGATCATAGCACTTGCAACAATGTCGAAATATCGGGAGTCTCATATCCCCATTTAAACGCAGTAAGAACCCGTTATTATGTGCTTTAATTATGATAATAACCGCGTAAACTTAAAACATTTTTCTCTGAATCTAAAACGAGGAACTAATACATATATCGTGGCCAGATCTTTAAATTGATCATTTCATGATGTGCTCGATCATTTCATGAAATGGTCATATTTCGTGGCCACATCATGATGTAGTTTCGCCAAATCAATGAACACAAAACTTTTAACGACATGAGCAACTAAATGCATGATTACTTCATGATATAAAAGTGGTCAAACGTCGTGTAACGTACCTAATTATTAATAAAAATTCATATTTATATCAAAACGAAAAATGAGATTGAATTTTAAGTATCTTAGACTAGATTCTATTTATTTAATTATTTATTGTACACAAAAGCACAATACGACAGCAGTCTATAAGCGTTAACGCTAGCAGAAAGCACTTAACTAGGAGCTCTAAGAATGCAACGGCAAAATAACCAAATCATTATTCATAACTATGTTCACACTAAAGATATGTAAACAAAATAATGATGCAAAGTGCAAGTCGGGTGCGCTATCGCGAGATCAAAGTGCTCTGCGCGAGCGCAAGTGATGACTACGTATTCAGTGCAGACGTAAGTTCAACGTTTTACGACGCCATTTCTGCGAAGTGGGGAGAGATGGCTAAGTTATTATTGTACACTAATGGGGACTGTTTTGGAAACGAAATGCACTACGTACACTTCACTACATATATTATACAAGTGAATACCAAGAAATGGTTTTGTACTCTCTTGTTTTGGCACTTCTTCCAATTTATTTATTTAGTTAGTTTTATCAACTGCTATTGCATCAATACTTAGATATTTAAGCAACTCTTGTTAACAGTTCAATGTTCACAATGTCTAGCAAAATAATTAGACAAGAGAAATGTACTTAATCTAGGCTATAGCTGTCCGCGTAGTTAAAGGTTATAACGCGCGACGCGTTTTTTCCATCCCCCTTTCATCGCCTTAGGGGGTGATTTCTGGGATAAAAAGTATCCTAGGTCTCAAATTATCTCCATACCACATCTAAATCGTTACAGCGGATTACGCGTGAAAAGGTTACAGACAGACACGAGTTATTTTCGCATTTATAACATTAATGTGGATTGTTTTCAATTATTGGACCGTTAGTAAAAAGCTTAATAATTACACACTTTTGTGTTTGTGTTATAGTGGAGATAAAAACACATTTCAAAGACTTTCAGACAATTACCTGCCGGTTGATAATTGATGTTGTTAGCGTCTAACGCTGTTACCGTGAGCAATGGCGACTTTATATATAATATTATGGTTACCTAATTTTACGTTTAATTATGAATTTTGTAAGTCGACTCTTTGGTAAACCAAGCTCGCTCCAAGCTCCGTTTTAAATATTTGAAACATTTACGTATTATACAGGGTGTTAGTGACATCGTAACGAAAACTTTCAGGGATGATTCAGACCATGATTCTGGGGTGATATCAAGTGGAATTCTCCGTCGTAAAAGTATGGAAAAAAATTTCATGAATTTTCCGACAGGAAATTCCACTTCATATTTACTCAGAATCATGGTCTGAACCATCCCGCTCAGTATTCGTTACGGTGTCACTAACACCCATACCTACTTGGGCTATCTGTATGTACTTGTTTGGTACGGCCAAGTAGTTAATGCCATATGCGAAAAATCTACAATAAGTCAAAGAACAAAAGGTACTATTACGTAATGTATTACATAACACAATAAACTCACCACAAGGTATACTATTTTCTGTGGGGGAGATGGGCCTCTTGAGCATTGGTCTGCAACCCGTCTAGGAGAAGGAAAACTCCCAAGTCAAACTCGGTGTTGAGATCCCGCTAGGCGTAAATAGGGTCCAACAATGTGGCAGGCTCCTAGCGACCTGGCTCCACAAGTATTGACTTATCTCTCCTGTGGTCCCAGCCAAGAAGGCCAAGAGGGTGACACTGGTCTTGTGCAACCCTGTGTTTCCTTAATGTCGTCCCGAGCGATGCAGTGTCCGTCTGTGACATAAACTCACGCCTATTTCCCACCAAGGTAAGCAGAGACTATAGAATTCCACTTACTTTGATCCTGACACACTTCTCTTGCTTCCTCCACATTCATCAATCGCTTCATACACACACCGTCCGTCCGTCTGTGATGATGATGATATTCCGTAGTCAGAAGTACATCCATCGCAAGATGAACTAAGCACCCACGCTTCACCTGAGCTTTCAGATAGCACGTGATAGATGGTTAGACCATTTAACACAAATGACTTGCAACATAATATATTATGTCGGTAACCACAATAGTAATTAATAAACACATTGAGCACAATTCGGAACTATTAATGCAAGTATCTGTAACTAATGTGACATTCGCATAATTGCTGCAATTCAAATGCAGCAATCTAAAGACCCATAAAATATTATTATCCAGGGTAAGAGAGTAATAAACGTATAACATTAATACCGGGAAGGTAATACAACTTGATTTACATTATAATAATAATTGCAAACTGGAGAATATCCTCTTAAGTCCCTGATTTCCAGATACATAATTAAATCTCCTTTTATGATCTGTATATATTTTCGAGAAGACTGTAGGGTAACAATAATTGTAGGTACCTAGGCGACACCGGGTCGAGTGGCTAGTACTTCTATAACTCTCCAAAAGCGTGTTCCATATTTAAACATTACTTATCCGAATACTGCAATAGGTGCAAAGATATAAAGTATAAAAAGCTTTTTAATAAATTTTAAATTTAAAAAAAGAAACTAGTTTAAGATGACCAAAAATCGTAATCATTTTTCATTTTACGTAACAATGAGTAGTTACGATGATTGACCACATTTGCTGATGACGTCACCGCTTGTATGAACCGTTTTGAAGTTTCGAAAAATTCCCTCAATAGGCTAGGTTGTGATCTTGCCTATTTTTAATCATTTTTGGTAAATTCATAAACTACAGCAGCACGCCCATGATGGTGGTTTTGACATTTGTCCGCTCATGAAATTTCGCACAATTACCACAAAAAAGTAGCAAATAGCTGTAAGTACAGCTATGAATACACTAGAGTTAGTGTATTCATCAAGTTTCATATTTATTTGTAACTATATTGACGGAGCTAATTGTTGTCCTTCATTATGTCAAAACGGCAATTGTATCATGCAGCTAGTTTAGTTAAAATACAGTCACACTTACGTAGCTATTACTATTAATGACAAAATTACATTACCATAGTTCATGCCGATATTATTCAAATTATTTGATTATTAGATACAGCATCATGCATATTCACATATCCAAAATAGTTCGTAAACTACGCCTATCGTAATTGACTAACGTTTAACTCAATTTCTATGCGATTGGAACGCGTGAAAAACTCACAGATGCAATATCCGATTGGGCAAACATCAGTTTACAAACAAGCGTCAATCATCAGGTTACAAAAAAGTTATGTGTCAAAGTCATGTGTCAATAAACAGTTCATATCAAAAGATGGATATGAACTGTTTTCTGCCGAGTACCTGGTGAGATGTCACATGGGTGACGTCGCCCCTCCGTTGCGTCGTCGTAAACTGTCAAATTCATCTTGCGATGTGGTCGTAACATTTAAGTCCACCCGGACTTACGAGCGGCATAAGGGGTAGCAACGTGCCTGCGCGCCTTTACAGTGCTACAGCAACGGGTCTACGCGCCGCTACAAAGACACTGCGACGATCTCGGCGGAACAGCTGACAACGCCCTTTTCTCTTATTTTCCAAGTTATCAATAATTACCAGTTTTTACCGTCCGCTGATCGTTTTATTACAACACCAGAGTAAATAACCCTTGTAAGTGATAGGGCTCTAATCTTCAATACATGATCGATGTACTTTTTTTCTAACTAGGCAATAATTATAATAGTAATGAGTTTATTGTATCTTAAAGTAGCTTATATTCTTCTCTACCTGTTGTCCTACGTGCCATCTCCATCCCGGTCGTCCTGTCTTCAGTCATGCGAATTAGTTGAGCTTATTTTTTTTTACAGTAACTTCTTGTAGAATCAAAAAGTAGTACCTAGGACCAACAGCTTAACGTGCCTTCCGAACCACGGATCATCTTACTTTCGGACAATGGATGATCAGCATGCAATGTCCTAACCAAACCAGAGCTCACAAAGTGTTTTTTGTGATATATCTCCATCGGGATTCAATCCCGGAACCTCCGGATCGTGAGCCCAACCCTCAACCACTGGACCACGGAGGTCGAATATACCCTGACAGTGATAAAAATGTATGGGATTTACATGTCACCTTATGTCAATCCCATACATTATTATCACAGTCACTGTCGCTTTTAGAAATAGTTTGCAACTTAGCTAACACCCCTGATTAGTTATGCAGGCAAGTCTTTACTTACGTAGACACAAGTACTAGACTTGTTATGAACTAACATTCTCTATTATAACATGATAATTCATACTTTCTGTAGCTAATAACATCGTCTAATTGATACTTATTCTAATATTGTATAGCTACTTAGTTACCAAGTGAAATCCAACAATTTAGTTATTAAACAATTTGTCACTAACCGTAATACTTTGCGCGGAGTGAACAAAAGAATTGCAGTGGACTAAAACAATTTGGAAAATGCAACGGGTCCACATTACGGAATATTTGATTACGTGCTAGATAAATCTCCCTGCTTTGATAGGGTTGGCAAATGTTCAAACTATTCATGATATTGGAGCCATAATTTCAAAAACTACGGTTTGTACATTGTATTTATTACAATAAATCACGCTTTTTATGCTATTTCGGTAAACAGAACCTTATGTGGTAAAATTTCTACGCCCTACCAAAATATAAGTTTAAAAAACTAAATCCCGACTACATAAAAATCACGCTCGAAAAAGTATGAAACAAGTAAATATTTCTCTGATATTCGTCCGAATAGGGATATTTAGGAGATAGCCGTGGTCGAATGCCAATCTGTCCTAAGAGTTTGTTTACCTCGGTTTACGGTTCACGGCTATTTCCGAAACATCACTATTCGGAAGAATACTCGTATCAGAGCAATATTTTCTTATTTCATACTTTTTTGAGCGTGATTATTCCGTAGGCGGGATTTATTTTCATTATGTATATATTTTTTTTTCAATTTGTCGTGAAACATAATCTGGTATTTTTCGCAAGATGTTATTATGCCATGTTACATCGAAAAACTCAACTGTAACATAGTTCAGGACAGTTGCAGCTCAATCACCAAACTCTTCAGAATTCTTCATAGTCCTTTTAAGAGTTAATTTAATCAAAATTAAGCTAGAAAGTTATTTTTTCAAATGTCAGTAACCCTAGAGAAAAGAGCACGAGTGACCGCGTGTGTCCATTGTGCGAGGTGTTAGATTGGAGCGTGCGGTTTGCATCCGGCGGCACAATGGGTCGCGATTACGATCGCACCGTGATGTGATCTGTGAAACTCAACTGATGTGCACGCGCCGGTGGCTCGTGAATCGCCCCAATACTTGCTAACGAAAATCGTCGCCATAACAAGGTTTGTTGTTTCACACTTAACATGCATACCATATACTCATGCCCATAATCCGTAATGGAGTGAACACTGCCACAAGTAATCAGTTACCTACCTATCCAGATTGACCAACCGAACAATCAAGACGCATCTAGCGATACCATATTTAAAATTCAGATAAGTGGTTTCAAAGTTAAGAGGGAACAGATGTACATAAGTACACGCATACATTCATACACACATAGCGATCAAACACATAACCCTCCTTTTTGCTTCAACGCAGTCGGATAAAAAACAAAAGTTCTGATGTATAGCTATATCTTATTAT
The DNA here is from genome assembly GCF_024362695.1 of Pectinophora gossypiella. Taxonomy (NCBI): domain Eukaryota; kingdom Metazoa; phylum Arthropoda; class Insecta; order Lepidoptera; family Gelechiidae; genus Pectinophora; species Pectinophora gossypiella. Next base: position 6,138,678 of record NC_065414.1, on the reverse strand, counting down.
GTCGATGATGGCCACGTCTGTCAACAAGATTTGCTACTCAAAAATCAGAGGACAAATCAAAAATCAGACCAAGAAAACTTTTAACCCTCAAAAACAAGTCATAAACATTGATAGCAGCGGTCGCTGTAGCAAAAATCGGCTATCAAGATTGTGTAAAATGTTATTCCATCTTGAAACCATATATTTTGAGGTGAAAGTAAACGGCTTATCATTATATTGTAGCGAGGCCAAGGGTCGCATGATGTGGGTGATAAGACTGAAGTGTATCGATAAATCTATTCCTGGGAGCGAAACGAACCCGTTACTGATCTTTCGTATCGTGTTTAAAGGTCCATGCGACGTGTCATCTCGCTAGAAATAAAGATAAAAAATAAATAAAACAATCATACGTCCCACAGATGGACACAAGCTTCCCCTCAATCAAACTAAGGGGGTTTAAAGATGAGCGTCTGCCGTTTTGTAGAATATATCGTGGCTGACGTATCTATAATTTTTTGCTAAAGTGATTTGTGTCTTATTGAAAATTGTAAAATGTGAAATCAGTTCCGCCTAAAATTAAAGATACGTCAATTCGCGACATCAGTGACGATATAAAGAAAATATAAAAGAAACATAACATACATACATAAAACTCACGCCTATTTTCTTCCGGGCTAAGCAGAGACTATAGATTTCTACACACTTCTCTTGCTTCCTCCACATTCATCAATCGCTTGTTACAAGCACAAAGTTAAAGGCACAAAAGAAACATAAGGTTATATTATTTATAATTAATTTAAAGTAATCTGCGATCGAAAAGAAGTTACACTATCTGCCTATTGTATATGTCCCACTTCTGGGCACATGCCTCCCTTCAATCAACCGGAGGGGGTATGGAGCATACTCCACCACGCTGCTCCACTGCAAAGCAGCGTGTGCGTGGTGAGGTTGGCGGTCTTTTAAAAAATAAATACCTAACTCACATTATTGTATTCGTTTTGATAATTGTCGATTCTTCCCGACGGCATTACATAGATTACATGTTACTAGAAACCCTTTCTTAAAATCAGTGAGCCTGGTCAAAACATTTGTGGAACAACGCGTGTTCAATCATTTCCCAAAGCCCTAGATTCTGTCAATCCAGTATTTGAGTAGTGATTGCCATACGTAGCTGTCATCCGTTCGACAAAACCCAATTTGTATGTAGATTTTGGATTCGAACCCGTTCTATATGTCAATTGTTTATCTATACCTATCAGATTGTCAACGAAATTTATTTTTTATTATTATTTCTAATTGGAAAAGTACAATATTCAGCCTAAAGGTTACTTTGGTATAAACGAGGCATGTCATTACAAGAATCCATCTGGTATAATTTTAGTATGATGGATAACGGCCTCCGTGGTCCAGTGGCTGAGCGTGCTCACGATCCGCAGGTCCCGGGTTCGAATCTCAGTAGGGACAAATCACAAAAATCACTTTGTGATTCCTAGTTTGGTTAGGACATTACAGGCTGATCACCTGATTGTCCAAACGTAAGATGATCCGTGCTTTGGAAGACACGTTAAGCCGTTGGTCCTGGTTATTACTTACTGATGTAAGTACGTAGTCGTTACAAGAGTCATGTCAGGGGCTTATGGCGGCTTAATAATAACCGTTACACCAGGTTGATGGAGTTGGTAATACACCTCACAACCCACACGATAGAAGAAGAATTATAAGATGGATCAACAACAAAACTATTAAACTACCTTACGGAGTGGAATCTTTACCTAATTATTTACAACAAAATTCTTTCATATAAAGTGTTCAATCACAGCCAATTTTTACTAACATGCAGCCTTTCATAAAGTTAGACGTAATTTAAAACTTTCTAGACGCCTCAACAAAGAAAGTGGAAAACTTTTCAGGCTTGCAAGGGATTATATCTAGACTATGGTGACTGGTTTTGTTATGTGCGTAATATACTGGTTACGCCACAGTTTAATATTAAAGTTTCATACACGTTTAGCTTGGGAGAACGTCTTATTTTATCACGCCTACAAGTAACAAAAGGCTTCATTAATGTTTTTGAGTGTTAAGTATAAAGTCATAAGGCCGAATTTCATTTTAAAATCTAAACCCCATTGTTTTATACTATTGTGTATGAAAATCTCGTCCGTAGCAGGATAATGTACCTAAATCCACAGGTCGCGTAAACTCTTTTTCGATCGCAGATTATTTAAAATATATGAAATATAATTTATGTTTCTCCTTTATGTACAGGATGTTAATGACATCGTAACGAATATTACGGGGGATGATTCAGACCATGATTCTCAGTCGATATCAAGTGGAATTTCCTGCCGGAAAAGTCATGAAAATTTTAAAATTATTATCAGCTTCTTCACGTATATACCAAACACATCAACCCTGGTGTCAGGGTTACTATTGAGCCGCCAAAGGCCCCTGACATGACTCATGTAACAACTACATTTTTAGCTATACTGTTGCGATGGAAAATTCACTACAATTTTCATGAATTTTTCAACAGGAAAATCTACTTGATATCAACTCAGAATCATGGTCTGAATCATCCCCCTCAGTATTCGTTATGATGTCATTAACATCCTGTATTATACTCTAAAACACGACAGACTCTCATCTGTTCAATCAAAATTTGCGTGGTATTCTCCACTACAGGTTATCTTCACCACACATTTCCACACATCAGACAGACGAAGACTGAATTTCTACTGTGTTCCAACAACCTTTGTTCGGAACAGTAACAGTCTCCATGCAAAATACGAACATGAGATTTGAAAACACAATAATGAAATACTCAAACGTACGTTTCACATTATTATTCCATAATTGAATTAAAATGAAACACGTTGAAGCTCTAAGCCGCCGTTGAATTATGCTCGAAATTCAAACCCACCACAGCCATTTTGTTATTTCAGATCATCATCATTAATTTAAAAGCCACGCTCTTATCCGTATAGCATTCTCTATGCTACTTTTTAGGATAAAATAGGGCAGGTAGTTTCCCTCTTACCTTCCGCCCCCCTCATTAAATTTCAGTTAGAAATCTATACATATTTTGTTGAATAACTTTTGAGTGTGAACATAACCTCGTTTTATTTTACTTTACAGCTGTCTCAAAAAAAGAAGTTCTGAATTCGGTTGACGTTTTTATAATTTTCGTTACCTTACGTTCAGTAAAATCTACTCTGAACCGGCGTGCGTGTATGAAACGATTGATGAATGTGGAGGAAGCAAGAAAAGTATGTCCGGATCGCAGCAAAAGAAATTCCATAGTCTCTGTTTATCCCGGTGGGAAATAGGCGTGAGGTATCTTATTTATGAACCAATTTGGAAAATTATTTTTTTATTTGAAAGGTATTTCTTGAAGGGCTGTTATTTCATAAAAAAATATTTTGCTTAAGTTCCTTCGTTTATTTATTTGAATTCAATAAATAGTTATTTTTAACTTTTCAGCGTTTTGAAGTTGGTTTGTATTTTTGGTAAATTGTTTTTTTAAGTCTAGGTGTAATAATAAGTTAATCTTGAGGTTGACCCTGACACAGTTAGTTTTCAAGTAAAAAGAACGCATGAAGAAGAGAAAGATGGACAATACACAGTTTATGATTACTGAATTTTAGCAATCCACACGGGATCAGGTTTAAATTTTATCTTATGCTGCTGATATATACCTATATATGATATACGTCTGCCTACCCTTTTGGGGATACAGGCGCTATCTAGTTTCCAACAACATCGAAGACTTTGTAAGTTATAATAAGTACCTCATGTAAATAAATTATTTCTAAGCTAAACTTGGATAGGGATTTGTACAACATGACAAGATGGAGATTACAAGATTTTAGAGAACTAAATTGGATTAGGGCCCTAGATAATAGATTCAGAATCCTGTCACTGTTTCAAGTTGAGCACCAAGTGTTCGTACTACGCACGAATAAAGATAAGTCCTGAATAGATTTATTGAAGGTAATAAAACCAAAAGTTTGCCCAAACAAATGGGATTTGTGAAAGCTTGGTAACCCGGCCTAAGAATTTAGTCAGTCTTTGAACATGGGCTCAGACGAACCTTAGCTGTCATAGTTACAACTAAGCCAAAGGTCTCAAAGTAGATTAGGTTTTACGATAGGCTGTAAATTAACGAAAGGAACCTCGTACATAATGAAATCTTTTAATACATACTTGACCCCTTTCTTTCTTGACCCCTTTTTGGTTTCTCCCTTTCCATCCATAGGGAAGGCCCGTGGCCTAACAGTGGGGACGTTAATGGGCTGATGATGATGATGACATACTTGACCTAACCTTTACAACTTTTTACAGCGTCTCAAAGTAAGAGTCAACTAAAAGAGCGCTTAAAATAAATTATTCTATTGTTAGAATGTTTGTAGTATTCTTCAATTTCATATTCCTTGTGAAAGCTTTTTAAGTTATTAATGACAAGTAATTATATTACTAAAGATACAGACTTAGAAAGCCTGAGAGAAAAATTGAAGACTCTTTTTATGAAATTCTTAAGTTAAAGGATCTAATTGCGCTTTTGGATTGCGACCTGAATTAGTTTCAGACGAATTTCACGACACTGAAAATTCATAGCGGCTAATTAAATTAGCAGTACTAATTAAAAATGACTCATAAGAGAAAAAATAGACGGATGGTTGTTATGATCCCTCAGATGACAAACGTTTTAGGCGATTACGTCACCTATTTTATATGAAAATAGAATTGTTTATTTTTATTACGTTGGAAGATGAATTTAGTGCTTAGAGTATCGGGCTCACGACATGAAGGTCCGGGTTTGATTCCCGATGGGAACATTACAGAAATCTCTTTTATTTGGCAAAGTCATTGCAGGCTTGAGTCATCTGATTGTCCAAAAAAGCAAGATCCGTGCTTCGGAAGGCAAATTAAGCCGTTGATCCCGGGCTACTATCCCAAACACATCCACCAACCCGCAGTGGAGCAGCGAGGTGGAGTATGCTCCATACTCCCTGCGGTCGTTTGGGGGGAGGCCTGTACCCAGCAGTAGGATATATACATATATAGGTTGTTTATGTTTGCCATTGAAAGTGTATCTTTGAATTCTTTGATGTTAAGAATATTTAAGCCAGTTAAAGAGAAGTTACGTTCCATTGGTACATAAACAAGATGTTGACGCCTATTTACAGTTGGGGTAGGGAAAGACCAAGGATTTCCACTTAAAATGATCCTGACACATCACTTTCACCTCTTCCACTCTCATCAAAGACTTAATGCACGCTCGCCGGCTTAGAGTATTCTTGACCTGGTGTTTAAAACATCTTGGACCTGATCACGGTCTGTCTACTAGGCATTTCTCTTCCAACTCTACTACACTTATATCCGAATCATAAAGTTGTATCCTAAGTATACTTTCATTCATCATATATCTTGTTCGTTCGTTTCTTTATATGTAATTATGGCCTCAGGCAAACTGGTTGTTCCGAGAGTGTACAATTATTGGGATACGACCCTAAGTAAGCGCATACCTTATCTCATCAACAGTTTGCCTGAGAACATTAAAAATGAGCCAAAAATATAAAAAAAATATTATAAGTACATTTAATTTAGCAGGTATTACCTATTTCTTAATTTTTGCAATTTAACCATGTCTTAGTGAGACAGATCCTGCAGTCAAATTGCTTATGCAATTTTGCAGGACATGTCATTTACACCAGTGTTATTTAAGGCATAATAATTATACTTAAATAATAATCATAAAATTCAAAAATCAATAACGAATAACCTCCGACTATCCAGGGTTATATTTTAAGACGCATCCCAGATGTGGGTGGTTCTTGTTTCTGACGATTTGTGAACGTGTATCCTCCGTAGTATCCTGACATTTAGTTCAGTAATTATTTTTGCTGGCAACACAAGTATAAAATAATAATATTTTTTGGCATGGCAATATTGTATGAATGGAATGGCCGACGCCTCCCGCGAAAGTGTATTTTACGGATTACAAAAACGTAATTAAATAGTGACAAGAAACAATCTGGTGGTTTGCAATTGGAAGTAGAACCCTCGACCTCTCACCATCTACGACACTTACAGTCCACACATACCAACAGCCGAACACACCTTACTACACACGACTCGCATTCTGGACATAAGTGGTCCATGTGTGTCACTGTGAAGCATGGTGCACGCTTAGAAAGGATTTTGTGGTGCAACTCGCATTTAAACACTACAGACATGTAGGTGTCTAATCTACATACATACACTTCAGTGTCTTCCGTAATATATCCTTTGTTAAGAATGGTAAAGGACTGATCATTAATTATTATAATAAATAATGTATATTTTTTTTTAAACGAGCCGTGGTAGCCCAGTTGGTAGGAGCGTTCTACCAACTGCCTCTCACTTCGAGGTCGCACAATGTGGTGGTGGAATCCAACACAGGCCCAAACCAATGATTGTCGAATTTGTTTACGAATTCATGTTTGATTCATAAATGCGGTGAAGGAAAACATCGTGAGGAAACCCATATTCCCTAGAAATGTATTTTCGGAGGTATGTGACCTAACCTGTATTGGGCTGGTTTTCTTTTACGGGTTGGAAGGTTAGACAGTATAGACAGGCAGTCGCTTCTGTAGAAAACAGGACCTGTCAAATCTTCATGTTAGGTAAGCGAACCCTGTGAAAAACGGGATAATGATGATGTTTTTTTTTTATGTTATCCCGCGACTGTTACGATTCGTCCAACATGATTATTTCCATGAGACGCATCTTTTGGCACTCTACTTATTACGAACACGAAGTCAGCATAAATAATTCTATCCTTTAATTTACTTTCGATTCAAATTTAAATACTCGAAACTCCAACTAGACAAGAAGTGCCGGCGCTAAATATTTGTTCCAAATTCAATTATTTAAATACACAGTTCACAGTTATCTCATCTGCATATTTTACAATTTGAGCGGAGAATTTATCTCTTCCCTTATTGGACGAAGCTCTAATCAAATTCTCGAAAATGTATGTTTATTTCTAGCTGCAAACATTTCCACGCGTCAACCGTCTTAAATTTTCATTTACTTCGGGCCCCACCACGTCGCGTCTACTCTTTAAATTCATTCATCCTTTATTTACATGTTTGTTTACCCGGCTATGTGAATGGGTAAAACGGTTCAATTTATTCGCTTCGATTCAGAACCGTTTTTCTTCCTATTTTGTAATAAAAGTTCTTTTGTGGCAGAATTAAGGCGTGTCTAACCAGACAGATAGTTTACACCACAGAACACATAATATATTACGTTTTCTTGGCAACTGTGGCTCTTAAAAATAATATGCTATTAAAATCTAGTTTACCATATGTGAACTCTCTTCTCTCTTTTCCTTTTTAAAATTGTAAATGATTCTGTTTTTGTAATGAAGTGTGTTGTAGTGTTGTTTATATTTTGTGGCTCTTGAGTTGCTTATTATTAGGTACTTTGTGTGTTCACCATGTACCTAGTTAAGTGGCTTTTTGTAATTATTTCTTTTTATTTTGGTGCAATAAAGTATATGTGTATTTGTATTTGCAAAATAGCAGCACTTTTAGACCAATTTCAGAGTGAAAGCGTTGCTGTATAATCCCCAAATTTCCCGCATATGCGGTAGAAGCAAAATTTCGAGTACCATCCATTTAGGCGTACCCGGTAAATCTTTGATGCATCACTTTGATGGTAATTTCATTGAGGTATGTTCACTCCACCTCGAATTTGAAAATCATCTGCTGTTAAACAAGTTTGCATTGATCCCAGCAAATGTTTCATACTCTAAACAAAACATAGATACGTTTATAGGATAAAAGAAAAGCAATGCATTACAGATTCACACGCTTAGTCCTAACTAAGCATGTGCTGAGGCCCTTTCTCACTAAGACTCCATTCTGGCGCAACAGCGCAACCAATAAGATGTATGCAGGTGTACAATAATGTACATAATTATGTATTATTGAACTGTTCGTTGGTCGGTCACAAACGTACATAATCCGTTATATTGAATAGGACACATCCTCTGTCGACCTTAAGGGCCATATCTCACTAAGACACCATGCTGACGCAACAGCGCAACTAATAAGATGTATTCAGTTACACAATAAATTACAATGTATTAATGAACCGTATTTTCGTCGGTCACCCATGTACATAGGCCGTCATATTGAAAAGGACAGGTCCTCTGTAGACCTTAAGGGCCATATCTCATTAGGACACCATGGTGGCGCCACCTGTATGCCGCAAGACACCAGGTGAAGTTGAAGGTACAGTGAAGTATGCTTCACTTAGTTTCTTGTTGGTTGCGCAACCAGCGCCACCATGGTGTCCCAGTGAAATATGGCCCTTAAGGTCGACAAAGGATATTGTGTGTTCAATATGACATACGGTTCATTAATACATTATGTATATTTATTGAGGAGCTCAGTGGCGCAGCGGTAAACGCGCTCGGCCTGCGATTGTAGAAGTTAAGCAACTTTCGCAAAGGCCGGTCATAGGATGGGTGACCACAAAAAGAAAAGTTTTCATCTCGAGCTCCTCCGTGCTTTGGAAGGCACGTTAAGCCGTTGGTCCCGGCTGCATTAGCAGTCGTTAATAACCACCAATCCGTACTGGGCCCGAGAGGTGGTTTAAGGCCCGATCTTTGACGATTCAAAGTGTAACTATGTTACCTACTGAATAAAGATATTTTTGAATTTGAATTTGAATTTGAATCTCCCTATCCATCCATAGGGAAGGCCCGCGCTCCAGCAGTGGGGACGTTATTGGGCTGGTGATGATGATGATGATTCTACAGCCATATAAGAAACATTTTAAAAGATAGGTAAGTAAGAATCTATCGTAGGACTCCAATAAAAAGTACTGATGTAATTTCGCATGGACAGGAGGAGGACCCGATGGTTAACACGCTCGTCCCGGCTTGAGAGCTGCGGGTTCAAATTCCGTCCTAGTCAGATTTTTGTTAGTTTTAATTTTCTCAAAATATACCGTGAATTTTGCTGCGGTGGAAATATTACAACCGTTTCCGAATAAATTATTAATGTTCTATCTATTTCATAATACACACATGTTAATGTCATGTTAAAATAAAGAAAAGGAATCATTAATTTCTTAAATTTTTATGTCGCCGTGTCATGAAAGTAAACAAACAGTGAATCACATAGATATTGTTAATGGTGTTGAAAATTTTCTCGAGGTTTCACACACAGATATACCTAATATTAAAAATAACGTCTATTTCAGTACAAGTTTACGCGGTTATTGGTGCTAATTCCTGTAAATACCATCTAATTTTATTTTAAGTTATATCTGTCCTTTTCTTATCCGCCGAAAAGGAAAGGGACGGGTAATCGACAAGCATAAAATTTATGGAACACACGTCAATTTTAAGCACAAATCTAAACCAACCGTCTAAAAATTTTACGTCAGTCAATAACCCGACACATTAATTTACTCATTCTTCCTAAAATTAAGAGCTGTGAATCATCCGTCCCTTTCCTTTTCGACGGATACGAAAATGACGGATATAACCTAAAATAAAATTAGGCGGTGTCTGCAGGAATCGGGGCCATTATCATAATTTCTTACCGCGTAAGAACCCGTTATTATGTGCTTTAATTATTTCAGTACAATTACCGATTATATTTCAACATTGATAGCGTTTTACAATCGCTGCAATGCGCGAATTAGATCTGTCAAAGTGCAAAGCCAGTGTTGTGACGTTAATTAGCATAATGATGTACCTATCGGTCCAGATTAGACCGATCGATTCTATTCTATGCAACACTATATAGGTACTTATAATCGCTAATAGAATGAGTTCTAGTAACTTCCTTTGATACGATCTATCTGATCTACTAAATTACATACATACATACATACATAAACTCACGCCCGTAATCCCTAACGGGGTGGGCAGAGCCACAAGTAATCAGAGACAACTTGCAGCCACTGTTGATACGATGTCGTAAGCTGGATATGATGAACCTTATGGTGATAAGGGATCAGCCTATCGCCCATAACATTAGTCCACCATGTTAGAGGACACAATCCCTCTGTCGGTTTTTACGACATGCCCGGGAAGACAAGCAGCTGAACGTGTTCTATGTTTTTTATTTGCTCCCAGAACAGCATAGAAGCAATATATGGGATATATTCTACTAAATTACATGTACTAAATACCCGGGACCGACTGTATAATGTGCCTCCGATGCACGGATCATCTTACTTTCGGGCAATCAGGTGATCAGCCTGTAATGTCCTAGCCAAACTAGGGATCACAAAGTGATTTATGGGATATATTCTACTAGGGACTCCGTGAGCATCCACTGGACTACAGTGGCCGTTATACCGATGGATAATACAAGAAACAATTAATAGTGACAAGTCACCAGCCTATCGTGCATATCATTATGTTAGAATGGACATCGCTCTCGGTTTTTGTACCATGTCTGGGAAGGTAAGTGACCTATTAGTGTCAGAGGTAGTTCAAAATTTTTATGTATTCTAATTCTGAGTAATAAAAGTAAATGTGATTTTATAAACACAAAGTTAGCACAAAAAATATACGCAGACAAAAACAAATAAAACAATTAATCAAAAGAAAGTAAGAAGCGTAATAAAAAATAGCATAAGCATAACAAAAAAATAATAATAATAATCTACGGAAATCTACTCGAACAATCTCAGCTCGTCGTCGAGATGTTTTTTTTTTTTTTATAAGCAGCTGAAAGCATAGAAGCAAGAGATCTCAAGTTTTTACAGCGGTATCGAAGGCGAACAGTAAAAGTGCGTATTTGTGGTAGCATCAAATCGTTTCTAAACTCTTTCGGTCTGTTTACGACAGTCGTAAAGAGGTAAAATTTACCGCCGCCGTGCAAGGATCTATTCTTGTGCGCGTACGCAAGTTCCGTGGCTCTAGGGTTCAAGTCGTGTTAGTGTTATAGATTTACTTTATTTTTAATTTACATTAGATTTATAAAGCATCATGTCAATTACCCTTTTAATAGCAAACGGTTTTATTTTGTTTTTTATTATTTTTGACGATATACTACAATATCATAAGTCATTCAATGTCTTTAAATTCATGTAGACTGCGCAACGTACTTATACAACAATGTTTTCACTGTCATCTGTTATAAGTAAGATAATCCGTGCTTTGGAAGGCACTTTAAGCTGTTGGTCCCGGTTACTACTTACTGATGTAAGTTAGTAGTCGTTATGTCAGGGGCCTTTCGCGGCTCAATAGTAACTATGACACCAGGGTTGATGGGGTTGGTAATTCACCTCACAACCCACGCAATAGAAGAATAAGATTATCATTCAACGTGTTTTAGAAATAAAATTTAAAGGTGACCGGCGGTTCTGACGTCAGGATAACCGGTCACTCGGCGTGTTTATGGCGATAAAGGTCAAGATACGATAACATTTATGAGCCAATAATTTCATCCCATTTAGTTCCCACAAACTTATAACACGGACAGCCTGAAGTGTTCAGGGAAAACAGATATCGCAAAAAAAATTCTTTCCAGAAATAATAGTACTCAATGTCTCGGATAGATGGCGTCAGTGTCTTCCAAGTGTCTAGTGATAGGCATTAGGTGGATAGCAATTATTGAGCACCATTGCAACTTAAAATACGCCGACAAAATATGAGCGACCGGCGATTCTGACGGACACAATAAGCCGATGTGGTTTAACGATCAGCACTTCCTCCTTTTGTAGTCCAATTTGTTTGTAGTGAGCTACAAATTTCTATTAGTCTGCAAGCTAGCTGGCTACGTTAACGCAGAACCGTAAACCTCTATAATAGCAAAGTAGGATAGCCACTGCATTAAATAAATTGAAGCGACCATTCTTAGACAAGTCAAATCAAACGTCACTACTGAAGTTCATACAAACTTTCATACATAATAATTATATTATATCATTATATATTACGCTGCATCACGCTATCACTAGATATGAAAAATATGTGTCAAAATATAGTACATAACAAAAATTAAAAAGAGGATTTGGACGAGTGAGTCTGTATATTATATTATAAACTCATCACTCATGCCGGTAATTCCTTATTATAATACTTTCGTAGTACAAATTAACTACACTATACGGAACTCAATAAAGCCAAAAATACTTTCCAAACAAAATATGCTTATGGTTGCCTGATCTCGCTTTAAGCGATAAAGCCGCCATTTGGTACTAGTTAAGTCACTTTTGTAACTGTTTGATTTTATTTTGGTGCACAGTGAATTTCACTACATTTGAATTGAATTTAACAAAATACCTAGTTCTAAAAAAGTGGTACAAAACCCTGCCTGCACGTGTGTAGGTACTGGTAGAGCCATCAGTACAGTGTCACCGCGAATATGCCCATAACAGGTGCTTCCAGCGTGATATATCGTCGCCCGAAGCCTCAATATCACTGCCGTTACATCTTTTATTCTATACAAATGTGAAGTTTTGCTCCTAAAGGACATTACACGTGCACATTGGAGGTCGTTGAAGAGAATTGGCCTATGAATCATGACTGGTGAAGTACTATTCCTGGGAATGTTCCCAAAGTGGGAAACACGGGAATCATAGATATGGAAAAGTTCCCGTTATGAAAACTCTTTGATAGTAAGGACACTGGCTGCTTATTTTTCAAAACATAAATAAAAACAACATAAGTAACATATACGACGAATCTCGACACTTTCTAACTCTTTTTAAAATTGTAGATGGTTCTGTTTTTGTAATGAAATGTGTTGTTGTTTATATTCTGTGGCTCTGATGTTGCTTATTATTAATTATTTTGTGTGTACTATTTTGTAGGTATATTATATTATTAGTATGTATATATCATAAAAGTCAGACAGGGAGTCGCTTCTGTAAAAAACCGGACCTGTCAAATTTTCAGGTTAGGTAAGTGGACCCTGTGAAAATCGGGATAATGCGAGGGAGATGATGTATTTATAAAAGTACGTAAATTATGTATTTATTTATAATTTTGGATGTTTTTTTTGTTAGTTTACACTCGCAATTATGGTTGTCTGGAAGAAATTGCTTTAAGCGATAAGGCCGCCATTTGCCATGTACTTGGATAAGTCTCTTTCGTAACTATTATATATGGTGCAATAAAGTATACTTGTAGAGGTATTTTGTATTTGTAAGGGTAGGTTGGGTTGTCTTTGTAAATATTAGACGTGTTTCCATTTACCAACCCGCAGTGGAGCAGCGTGGTAGAGTATGCTCCTCGGTTGATTGAAGGGAGACCCATGCCAAAAATGGAACGTATATAGGCTTATGTGTTATGTTATGTTTATAATAAGAATTAAATTATTCAATTAATAACATCATGTGGAACAAATCGAATATATTGAAATGTCAAGCACGTATTCATATAATTAATTATCCTTTGTTGTACGTCACTATAAATTAAATTTAATGACTTTTGATTATAATATTAAAATGGGATATACAAAATACCTACATGATATCAACGGCAACGCAATTCAGGACGGAAGGGGCTAGTCACAGGGACTGTAACCTGGAAAGTTGCGGACTTTTGAGTTAATTCGTTTGGGGTTCGGTCGGACTAGGGGACATCTCCGAGGGGGCTTAGGTTTCATCATTATTCGTCATCACCTTTCATAATTTCATTAATGATCAAGAACATAAAGACTTGGCTGTATGGACATAGTTCCGTTTGCCTTGCCCTTCCGGGAAAATCAAAACAAAAAAAAGAAATCGTTTCGCGCGTAGGAATTATTGTAAATCGTTATCAATGTTGAAAAGTACATTTAATTATTATTTGTATTGTACTGAACAAGACGTTCCGTTTAATAGTAACTACTTAGTTAGATACAATGGAATATTATTCAGTTGTAACGTATTTTTTTTGCTGGTCTACGAATACTTTTCATCTCAGTGAGTGGAGTGTGCAAATGACAACGATATATCGCCGACAGTGGCTGGCCCGACATGTAAAAATCCAGTTCAAATAATAATATAAAACGTCTAATATTTTTTATACAAAATGTGTCATGTGTCTAAAATCTGAGTTTTGTGAAATTCAATTTTAGTTTGCTTGCACCAAAATGCTAATCCAGTAATACGTTACATGAACTCCGTAAAAACATGTGTTTATTTTATATTTAACCCACGATGAAGACTTGTTTTTATTTTGTTAATATACTGTTTTGAAATTCTAGTTATTTTACGACAAAATACATTGCTTCAAAATACTTAAACATTTTGCAATAAAATAATTTACACTACACCTACTCCAAACTTGCCGTCTCCAAAAAAAAATGCTTCTTTTTCCTCGTAGGTATAGTAAAAATAACTTTATATCAATCTCAAGAAAGTACGATTCCCAACTGGGTGGTAATCGGTCACTGTCTTCTCTTGCTAAACAACGTACTTTTAATTATATGCTTACCCATTAGTAGTAGCAGCTGTTCCTTTGGCTTGTGTAAACACTTACCTGGAAAAAAAAAACATTAAATTGTAAGTAATTACATATATAACACAAATTGTGACAGTAATTTCAGCAACTTGGTAGTGCAAAAAAATATACAGTCTCGCCTTATCCCCACTGGGTTTCAGTCTTTTTATTTATCCTCACTGGGTTTCAAACCAGGGACCTATGAATCGTGATCCCAACGCTCAGCCGTTCAGCCGCATTATCGAAGTCTTTACTGAATCCACCAAAGCACACCCTTATAACAGCAAGCAAACACTTTTAACAGTATCAATTACGTAAGAACAAAAGCGGTCACTTTTAAACCTTATCTCTTTGTGCATAAAGGTGAAGCAGACGTTTCTTTTCCCTGTCGATATAGGTACGTCAAAAGGTAGGAATCTACAGGTCTTTTGTGTTCAAAGTGGATAGCGACCCGTTCCGCAACGACAACATTTCAAAGACAGTTTTTATACAACATTGTAACCGCTGTGTATATATTACAAGCAATACTGTAGCATTGTAGAAAGATCATTCTATCGTAAGTACACCAAGCGCGTTTAAATTTAGAAATGGACTGGTAATATTTACATGATTTCTCATCGAAATATATTTAAATAATCTAGTTACATAAACATACACGAAGTATTTCCCACCAGGGTAAGCAGAATCAAATTCAAATTCAAAAATATATTTATTCAGTAGGTAACTATGTTAAAATATCGTTTAACATTATCCCGTTTTTCACAGGGTCCGCTTACTTGACCTCAATATTTGACAGATCCGGCTTTTTACAGATGCGACTGCCTGTCTGACCTTTCAAATTGCGAAGGGAAAACCAGCCCAATACAGGTTAGGTTACATACCTCCGAAAATGCATTTATCGGGAATGTGGGTTTCCCCACGATGTTTTCCTTCACTGCTGAGCATAACAATTACAATACAATAAATAAATATATTATTTCAATATATACTTAAACGGGAAAACGGTTTCTCTATGCCTATTGTTAACCTCACCTAACTTCTTGTATATTTACACATCAATCTAAGTACTTATATGAATCATTTCCTAACAATGATTAATAGTTAGAATAACCAAATCTAGTTTATGCCTGTTTGTTCGCTCTATGTATATTTTGTTCGTACGAAGTTATTTTATCAATTTCATAAAAAAACTTTATAGTTTATTAAACGTAGAAATCCTACGAATAAGACTTATTATTTAATCGTAGTAGAAATCGTATAGGGTCTAAGAGCTAACAGCGAAAGCTTTTAAAAAATAACAATGAGAAATGCATTGCTTGGCCAACATGCCAGTCTTTATTCAAAATGCTACATATTCCATTCAGAGGTACCAACATCAAAAATAATATTAACTGAGCAAACGCACTTGACAGGTTTTCAAATCTCAATAAAACACGTTGACAGCGTGTCTTTATTTTTCCTCCTACATTATGCCGATAAGAAATCAGAGCCGAAAAAAATAAAAAACTAAAGAAACAAGGTGGCCTGGCCTAATGTTGGAAAAAAAGATTGAAAAAGAACGGCACAAGCCTAATAACGTCATACATCATCTGATGTCCAAAACGGGCCGGTATCCCTATAGACATTAGTATGTAGATATGGTGGTTTATTTTGGTTCCTGTGTGTATTATATCCCTTTCACAGATTCGTATAGTTGGTAGAAATTTGTCTTAATATACGTAATACATTATTTATGTCAAAGTACATATATAATGGATTATACATGTTACAATCTTTGTTTAATTGGAACCTTGATATTTGTACCTATGTAAAAATATCTCGAACTTTTTATCCGTATGCAACTTATTATGAGCAGCGAATTTTTTTCGCATTTATATGTCTTGTAAGCAAAAAATTGTGTTCCATTTTCTGTTGGCCTCGAGGAGGCGTGTTCCACTTTGGTTACACGATTTGTGACTAAAAAGCAGTCGTTTTTGACAATTCTTTACGTATTTCATTCGTACCAGTACTTTCGTTTTATGGTTCTGTGATATTATTAGATGTCTATTCTTTACGTGTAATACGGAAATATTTGTCAAACAACGATCATCTATCTTACAATGGATGTACCTCTAACTACCCCATTGGGATCTAATCATGAGCTTATGTGAGCATAATCAAAAAGTTTATAACTTAAAAACATATTATTATAAACACGACGTACAAAAAATGGCGTTTAATTTATTAATTTACAATTCCACACGCACGATCCTATTAGAATGCAAATAGGGACGAGGCAAAACACACCTGCTCTACATAAAGATTTTTTTTACCTTTTCCGGGATTTCTCGAGAAGAAACCGTAAGAAAATTTCCGGACTACCGTACACAGATGGACAAGCAAATTATCTCATGTAAATGTACGAGTGACCCACTGGTTATATTAAAGTATTAACATAGGTAAATAGGTTTTTCCACTGTTTCTACAGCAAAAGGTAAGCGTAATCATTCTATTCTTCCACTACTTCTACTTTTTCCAGAATTTGGATAACTTCTTGGCGGGAAAACAAATCAAATACCCGAGAGGCAGTACGGTCACGAGCATTAATATGTATTATACACTTTGGTACCATGTCACATTAACTTTTTTGACAAATTGAACTGTAAGTCTCACTAAATTTCAAAAACTTTAGTGCGACAGAGTCCTAAAGTGGGTACATTATATTGCTCATGACTGTACAAAAGGCAACAAATTCTTCAAGGCATTGAAGAATTTGTTGCCTCCCGTCCAGCTGATTTCTTTAAGAAGCGCATCAAAGACTGCCACTGCGTTGGCAAAGATGCATTGATTGCATAGATGATTACTTCGATTAATACAATACATTACAAAAATACGTTTGATTTTTTTCACACAAAACGGCAATTTTATAGGTAAAGACCTATTATATCTCTCGGTCCCCTTTGCCGACATGTCCATGATAAAGGTCCTATTTTACCTCTACATTACGCGATTCTTCTATCATGAGGCTTATGAGATGGATTACCAGCCTCAGCAATTCTGGTATTATTGAGCCGCCAAAGGCCCACGATGACTACGCATTTACATCAGTAAGTAGTAACCGGGACCAAAGGTTTAACGTGCGTACTGAATCTTACTTTCGGACAACCAGGTGATCAGCCTATCTGAACTGCATCTTATCTTATCTAGACTACTTAATTCTTTTACTCTTCAAGACCATCTTTAACGGGGACAGTCTGTTTATATAAGTATTATTGTAAATAAACCCAACCAGTAAGTTTTAATATATTAACGGTTTTCTAGGAGTGAAAAGTCACCGGAAACTTTCGCAAACAACCTCTCATCTTTAGCTTTCACCGGATTTTGAAAGTTGCTTCGTACCTATATGGCGCATTTCCTCAGGAT
Source organism: Pectinophora gossypiella (assembly GCF_024362695.1). NCBI lineage: Eukaryota > Metazoa > Arthropoda > Insecta > Lepidoptera > Gelechiidae > Pectinophora > Pectinophora gossypiella. Next base: position 6,120,851 of record NC_065414.1, on the reverse strand, counting down.
TAGTAAAACATCGCTAGAGACCTGTGCATATTAAACAAATTGCCAAGCTTAACTTAAGCAACTTTATTAAGTAGTTAGGAAATAATCTTGTAAGTATGTAAATAAGTTTGCATACGCTAATTATTTTTTAGATTCTATGTTTCTACTGTGTATCTTGTGCACGTAGTGCGATTAGTACGGACGTGGACACAAATAGTGAATAAAATGGTTAAAGCCTCGTCTTCACTAGACGACATTTATCGAGCGACATGTGTCCTCGGAGACATGTCGCTCGACAAATGTCTTAAATATTTTTTTTATTACTAGATCAATAGATATAATGACTATACAGTGACTGGAGTCACGTCAGGGACCTTTGCTGGCTCAATAATAACCCTGACACCAGAGGAGATGACGTTGGTTGGTTGATGAGGTTTGTCATCCACCTCACAACCCACACGATAGAAGAAGAATGACTATAGAATGTATAGTGATGATTAGCTTATACAAAAGGAAGCTAATGAAGCTGTACATCCAAAAAAATACAATTAAATGTCGGTTGACTTCGTCCGATATCGCCCGACGCGGGGACGTTGTCGCACGACAAATGTCGCTAACTTTTAAAACACATTTTCAATTCGTGTTGTTTTGTTTCTAAAGATATTATACATGTAGATCGGTAGATATATCGAAAGCTTGAACCAATAGCCGTACGACTTTTATCCGCGTAGATAGCATTCGTCGCATCTATTGGTTGAAGCCCTCAAAATCATTCGCGGAACGCGTTCCATCTGCGCTGAGACACGCGTAAGAGGTATTAGTTCATATCTATAATAACCCAAAATACTAGACAAAATAATACTTAAATCCAATAAACACCTACGACCCTACAAAGCCATAAAAGCTTCGTTTTATCACATTTCACACACCGATAACTTACACCAATTATCAGAAACAATTCCATCCATTCGAAACAAAATAATTCGAAAATATATTATTTTCATGAGTAAGAAGCATAAACGGGTATAAACCATACATAATAAAAGCCCTGGCACATTAATTTTCTCTTGTATTTTAATATACGACCCTTTATGCCCACGTTTACCAATATTATGAATATGATAATGTCATCGCATCGTCGACAGATGAAATGGAAAATGTGTTTTACCATAGATGTTATATTCTATCGCCGCGTTGCTATGACGGATGTTTCGATGCGGTCTTTGTGAAGCAGCGATGTATGTTATGATTGGAACGTTGTATAAAGGGTGTTTGTTGACACCGTACTGAATATTGAGGATTTCCGTCACAAAGTTCATGATTTTTTTAAGTTATTTGCAATTCTATATTTTTGCTTAGAACACGTTTCCTGTAAATTTCTTGAGAATTTATGTGCAGTTAAGTGTTTTATTATTATTTGTAATAGAGTCCCGGACCTTTGGAGGGCGTGTATGGGGCCGAAATCAACACATAGAGGCCCCTTAAAACATTTTAAACTAAAATTTGGTGTATGATACACCAACCGGAGATCGTCCCTATGTGCACTATGGAAGTACACCAAACGCCAGCTCCGGTTCGTGTAGGATTATTGCAGAACTTATTATTATGATTCTGAATTGATATGAAGTGAAATATTGTAGTGTATTAAATTATTTTGAGTTCCATACATTTACGACGGAAAAATCCAACTTCATATCAGCTCAGTATCATGGTCTGTACATAACATATACATAAACTGCCTATATACGTCCCACTGCTGGGCACAGGCCTCCCCTCAATCAACCGGAGGGGGTATGGAACATACTCCACCACGCTGCTCCACTGCGGGTTGGTGGAGGTGTTTTTACGGCTAATAGCCGGGACCAACGGCCTCCGAAGCACGGAATTATCTTACTTTTTCGGACAATCAGATGATTCAAGCCTGAAAAGTCCTTACCAAACAAAGGACAGTCTCACAAAGTGATTTCGACAATGTCCCCATCGGGAATCGAACCCGGACCTCCAGATCGTGAGCCTAACGCTCTAACCACTAGACCACGGAGGCTGTTATGGTCTGTATCATTCTGAAATTTTTCGTTACCGTGTCACTAACACCCTGTATGTAGGTATTGCTTATACGTTTGTAGGTTGAGGGACAATGGCACGTTCTGCGATTCGCGGTTTTTATTTTCCCTTTTCGAGAATAGTTTGTCGTCAACATCAATCTGTTGCAAAAAGATTGTTATTATGTTGGATAATTTGTTGCGTGCGCTTTCGTGTAAAGAAAATGTTGTTTTTGGAAACATCAACAAAAAAGTTACTTATTGAAAAGTGATGCAAACGACAGTTTGTTTCGTTCGCAATATTGCTTATCACAATTAGTCATAAATTTGCGTACGTGCGACCAAAATCTAAAGACTATACAATTAGTAATTATATCTAATTATTCTCTCTAACATTATCCAGTTTTTCACAGTTAGTCCGCTTACCTGATGATTTGACAGGTCCTTTTTACAGAAAACCAGCAAAATCCAAAAATGCATTTCTGGGGAATGTGGGTTTCCTCACGATGTTTTCCTTCACAGCTGAGCACGTGATAAACATTTATGATCCAATCATGAAATCGAAAACAAATTCGGTAATCATTGGTTTAAGCCTGTGCTGGATTCGAACCTGCGACCTCAAAGTGAGAGGCAAGCCAACCAACTGGGCTACCACGGCTCAACAGTAATTATGTATGTGTATTACATTGATTCAACGTATTATAAGTACACACTTTTTCACTAGTGGATCTGCCCTTCTCAAGCATATTACAAAATTTGATTTACAAATAATAATCTAAGATAAAATAACAAAATAACTAATAATAAAAAAACTAACTAACTAACTTTTATTAATAAAATAACTTTGTTTTATACTATGTAGTGATTTAACTATAGTTATAGTTTTTTTATTGATTTATGTACATAATTATACAGGATGTTATACTGATTTATGATTAATAAGGTAAGTACAGAAATAAACTAAGTACGAGTACCTATCATCAGTGTATTGTTCCATTTTCGAAAAATATTAGTCATAAAAGTCATTGTCAAAACAATTGTCTATAGTTCAGAGTTACATGGTAATTATCTATGCCTAATATGAGTCTATTGTCTGTTTTATCCGTAGAAGATTATTGTATGCTTAGAAGTTTTGGGTTGTGGTTTGCGGTTAGGTGTATTCAGTATTGATTTACATATTTATTGTTCTAGGATCTATTCATTTGTTGAAACCAACTTCGGTTCCATTTGTGTGTATATACTGTGGTTAATCCGTGAATCATAGCCTAAGACAATTCACTGACCGAAACGCAAGAAACGTAATATAAAAAATGTGAAATAAGTAGTCACTGTGGTCCTGTGGTTTGCCGGGTTACGATATGATTCATACGTCGCTTTCTCGTGCCCTTTAGTTCTTTATAAATTAGAAGTTCATTTAAATGATGACGTCACGAATTCTGCCAGATGAAAACAGGCGGGCGTGTCGTCAGACGTAACCGCGGCCCGTCCTAGCTGCGGCTAATTTGACAACACGAGCCCCACTCCTCGAGATAAGGCTGGACTGCCCACTTAGATTCAGTGGTCACCATCATTTTGTGTTATTTCTAGATTTTTAAGAGAAAAATAGTCCTGTAAGGCTAACATTCGCAACGTTATAAAATTATCGATCAATTCAACAAAAAAATTACGAACTCGATAAGTTTGTTTTTCCCTAACATGCGAGGGTTGTGATTTTGTTCGTATTTAGACCGAAAAACATGACTTATTTGGGTTCACATATTAGCACCAATCAACAAAACGACATAATTATATTGTCAGAATCGATAAAATGACCGTGACAAAATTTTATCACGTTGCGCTTGTTGCATACCTACTGGTGGTAATTATATCCGTTACAAAACGAAGAAAGAAGATCCTATATCTCAAGCAACTAAAGTACCTAATAGGCACTTCAAAAAAGTGACTGGCCATATTTTATTATTAAAATACGTTAGAAACAAATGTCTGGTGATAGGTACTAGGCGGCATTAATTCGGCCATTCTGACAGTCACAAAAAATAGAGATACCTATACTATGTCGTGACATGACACCAATGCAGTATTCCAAATTAAGAACTTAACATCTACACTGGCATGCAAAACAAAGTACTACACTTTTAAAATTATATTCTTCTTCTTGTCGTTTCGATGGCATTCAGATTTAACTTTAGTACACAACATAAACAGTGTATATATTTACACTTGTGTTTATGCTATGCTATGCTTCCCACTTTTTTTGACCTCACACACCATATGTGTAAATTTTTGTACCTATTTTTTTGTCATTATTTATGTATTCATCAAATCAAATCAAATCAAATATACTTTATTGCACACAACATACAGAACAGATTCACACAGATGAAGATAGAAGTACAATAGAGAGTTTAATAAACTTCCGAAATAAAAAGGACTCGAAATGTTACAAATTTTTAATAGTTCCACCAACCCGCAGTGGAGCAGCGTGGTGGAGTATGCTCCATACCCCCTCCGGTTGATTGACGGGAGGCCTGTGCCCAGCAGTGGGACGTATATAGGCTGTTTATTTATTTAGGTAATAGTTACAAAGAAAGCTGATAAACTGATCTATAAAACGTTTTTTATTTGAAATCTCTAACTTGTATACGATCTACTCTGAACCGGCGAGCGTGTATGAAGCGATTGATGAATGTGGAGGAAGCAAGAAAAGTGTGTCAGGATCGAAACAAATGGAATTCTATACTCTATGCTTACCCCGGGGGGAAATAGGCGTGAGTTTATGTATGTATGTGTCTAACTTGTATAGTTTATAAAAAAAATAACTGTAAAAATATAGTACTTAGTTTTCAGCCAGTGTATAACATAAAACGGAACGACTGTCGTCACTGCACTAGCAATAAACCTCAAAAGGAACTACGTATTCACACCTTTAATTTTATCGGGCAACTAACGATGCTATTAAATCCAGTTTACCATGCGATTTTACAGCCAGCCAAGTAACCGGACGTATTAACTTACATGGAAGAACAAATCCAACTAGTCGCTCCGTACGAAATTTCCCTCCCCGAATAATGACTTTAAACCACATAAATAGCACGTTAAAATTAGCCCCGAATAAACTGGAATTACAAAGCTTCGGTAAATACCTACTTTACAGGCAAAATTCGCATTCGTAATCCTTATAGAGAGGTCTATTTAGAGCTAAAGTTGTCAAAAGATGAACCTAATTTACATGTAATATACGTGGACAGTGGACCTAAAAAGGCCACATTGAAACAATTCATTTAAAAAAGCAATATTGCAATTTGACATTTGCACATAAAAGTAAGTGTGCAATGTCGACAAATGTCAAATAGCAATATTGCTGTTTTAGATGAATTGCTACAATGTGGCCTTTTCAATCTCCCAACTCCCAACAAAATCGAACGCACGGTTACCCCACAAAAAGTGATGATGCGACATACCATAAATTTTAGCTTTTTCCCTAAGTTCTAAAGCCAGGAAATTACGTTAGCGAAGGGACCAAGTGCTTCCGTAAAAAAACATAAAAATTAGACAGTCACCCGTCCTATCTGCGAGATAAATTACAACCCTTTTCGTAATTTCATCTACAGTCGCAAAGTAGGTTAGACTGATGTCGTTTGTTTTTTGGGATTGTGACTTTGTAACTTCGTTTAGAGTAGACTAGGTACTTATCTACTTGTCTTCAGGTAGCTTGACCATAGTAGTTTAAATACTTTAAATTAATTTAGGTAGAGGCGACAGGCTTTTTGGCGGGAAACCGGAACGGGACAGTTGCTTTCTTCATTGAATAATCTAAATAATTAATACGAAGTGGTGTTTTGTGGTTAATGATCGCATTAAGTTAGTCGGAAGACATTCGCGAGTGTTATTATATAGGAGTATTCAATAAACAAAGTGTATCTGCCTATTTTCGCTTCGTGCCAGGAAGCCGCGTCATAACTCGAAAGTTTATGCGGACTTTTGTATTAATTCGTTTGGGGTTGGAGTAGGAGTCTACTCCGAGGGTGGGGGCTTAGGTTTCATCATCATCATCTTTCATCATTTCATCAATCATCAAGAAAAAAATTACGTAAGACATGGCTGTATGGGCATAGTTTCCTTTGCCTTACCCTTCGGGGAAAACCAAAACAAAAAAAAAAGTAGAGGCGACATCAATATACACGGGTGTGTATGTTATATATGGCTAAAGAGCCATAGGCATATATGGGATATGGGTATCATGGCTATGGTAACTAACCTTCTGAACCGCGCGAATTATATCCATGGCTCCAATGACCTCGTATAAACAAAGTGTTTATAGTATGACCAATTGTACGGTTATCCAAACAATTATTAATTCATTAATTATTAACACTAGATTGGTTCCGACCATTAAACGCAGCGAATTCTATCTACATTTACGTAATTTATTTTGTAATACTTTAGGTACCTAGTCTGTCCATTAAAAATTACGGATGTTTGTGTAATTATTATTATTTTTGCATTTTATATCAAGTAACAATGACTCATATTAGGGTAAGTAATAAACTTACACACTAGTTTAGTATATTTGGCTACGAGAACAGTTTTTTAAAACTAAAAATTGCTTTTTATAAGTACTTTGGCCTACTACCTCATATTTGGGTTACCTAGGTCAAAGATAAATTGTAAAATTCTGATTACTAAATAAAGACAGATCTAAAGGCGGCAAAAAAGTTTCCTTTTTTTTTCTATTTAACTTATTTATTAATTTTAATAAAGAAAAATAGTAAGTGCGACAAATAAGTTTGACGTTTAGGAAAAAGGAACTGGAAAGTACCCTATTGTCATATCTACCCGCGATAGTGTTCAAGATGGAGTTGGAACTCACTTCACCCTGCAACGCAACGAGGCAGTATTTTTGCGCATAATCACGAAAAGGTCGAAAGCGCGCGTCTGCATAAACATACCTACTCGACTGAAATGATATAAGTAAGTAGGTACTTATATATATATGTATATTGTTTACTGAAACCATAGGTTCCTTTCAATCTGACATGTTGACAGCTCCGCCTTAATATACCGCGATGTCAGTCTTATCACAAAACCGACACGATTTAAATATTTCATTCACACGTTTCATCCCGTTTGATCTCACGTGAGTGGGAGTGACGCCTAGCTTAGTAGATCACTATGGCAAACAATAGCTGTGACGTCACGTCTGAGCCCCAGATTAACATTTAAATCCTGGCAATACAAGGAAAAGAGAAAAAAAAATACAAAATTACACAGACTATTGATTCTCAGTTTTTCGATGCGACCGGCTTTTATGTAGGCGGTTGTCGAACGCGTTGAACACTAGTATACTAAAAATAAAATGAAAGAATCTTTTATATTGGTGTTAACTGTATGTTATATATAGGTAGGGTTTTTTAAAAAAGCTAGAAGTGGATTGGAACGTCACAGAATCACACACATACTTCGAACCTACCAAATCGATGATCAGATCAAGCCGTCATGTGCCATTTTTATACCATTGAAGTTTTAGTACCTACTTGTTTTTGGTTTTATATTCTTTTTGTTGTACGTAATTTGTAATCTTAGTTTTTATTTTTATTTTTCGAGTGGATTCTGTCTGTCTGTGCTGTGGTATCGATAAATGTTTATTTCTTTCTTAACCCTTTCACGGACAGAGACCATGGGTTATTGATAGTTCATAATAAGGAGTATGTTACCTTGGAATCGGAACGTCCGTAGACGTTCTGTCCTTAAAAGTGTTAATCAATGAGATACAGGAAGAGATTTAATCACTTCCCGCAATATACCTAACTTTACCAAACGTCATGATGGTTATAAAGTGCGGTGTAAAGTGTGAATACTTTTGAATCCGAACTACAGTAAAGCTGAAACATTATACATTTCAGTACTAACGTTCTAAACTCACGGATAGTATAAAAATGCAAAAGCGCAGTTCACTAGCAGTTCCCTGAATTGAACTACAAAGTTTCGTCAGGCGTAGCTTTGCGCTGCGTACAATCGGGTAAAGACTGAATATTTTCCCCGCACAAAGACTTGAGGGGAAAGCGAGGCCAAAGACGTACCTTCACGTCCTTTGACGCCTCGAGAGCACTTCGTTAGGCCGCGATACACGTCAATGTTATGATCCTGCACGTTTCTGCTAACATGGTACTTGGAGCTAAGGAAAGCAATTCTATACGTATTTTTATGCTTGAAAAAGGGGAAATTCGTCTGCGTATCTTCTGCGTATCGCAAAAATTTACAAATGTATTGTCTTTTCTAACATGCCATACCATTACTTATATATGGGCGATGGGCTGATCGCCATACAATTCTTCACATCCATCTTAGGGACTTCGTATTAAGAGTGGTATCAACTTTTCAAAATGTCTTTTGATTACTTGTGACTCTGCTCACACCGTTAGGGATTTCGCATGTGAGTTTAATGTGTGTATATAAGTGCATATGTCTTACCTACTCAAAAACGTCTCCAAATTCTTCTTAAAACTTATATAAGGATTTGGAATGTTAATATGCCAGACAATGCGAGTATGTCGTACAGAAGTACTTAGGTAATACTCAGCTATTTGGCTTATCTTTGAAAAGTTAGGACATAAAAGTTGTATTGCAGACGACGTGTATGTAATAAGTAGCTACTTGTAAAGTCGAACGAGGGCGGAATATCTTGATAACTTTGTAAATTTTATCTTTGGAGACAAAATGTGTAACTGGGATATACAACTTTCTGTGGTTGTAGTAAATCAAAATTGTTCAGCATCATACGCGCAGTCAGAATTTACACATCACAGAACAGAGAAGGTCGACATTTGATTTATTTCTTTTTTAAATGGATACCATCGAGAGTGTCGCATTCTTCTGATGGCGCCTCGTGCATGCCTCGTGTTTTCAAAAAGCGGAATTTAAAAAAATATACAATTTATTTTACCTCTTACCTCTGACATGCAAATCATTCATCCGATAGGGAAAGAATTCTATTTATAAATACTTAAACCAAATCCGTCAAAGAAATGTCGAGTTGCTTCTCGTTGACTTCTTGATGTAGGTAGAATGTTGGAGGAAATATTTCCGGGCGCTGCACGGACAAGCGCTCTCCTTACCTTTGCCAAATTAGGACAATACCCAACATACATTGTAAAGAGCTGGAACCGGCAGCCAGAATACAGTAGTTTTCTTTTTGAAAGAGACTTATTGTATTGTATTATACAATAGTCAAGTAGCACAAAAGGTAGGTTATAAAAAAAGCAATACACGAGCGCAATTGTGGACTTATCACTGAACATTCAAGCGGCCAGTTGCTTTAAATTATCGCTTTGGAACCACGGTAGCCGCATATGATTACTGTGTTAGAGGGTAGGCTTTTATATATTGTGCCAGTGTGCATAAATCGTTACACGACCACTAACTGTTTCCTTTGGTAGCCGCTAGAATACTTCAGTAGTGACATGATTATACATCTATGATAGATACTTATAAAAGCCCTACATAACGTCATTTTCCAAATTCAAATTAAAAAAAAACCTTTATTCATTAGGTGACATAGTTACACTTTGAATCGTATTTTTTTTAAAAAACGAACGTCTCGTCCGTATAATACTACTGCAGCTTCTCACAACTTGTACAACCGCGATAAAGAAGCTGCAAGAAAAACCTCTCCACGAGGCCCTAGACGTTATACGTTATATTCGTTGTCTTTATTAGCAACACTAGATTATATTAAATCTCATCAGTCACTATATAGCAACTATACACATACAAAACAGCCTAGGTGCATAAGTCACACTGCTGGGAACAAGCCCCCCCTCAATCAACTTGAGCGGGTATAAAGTATACCCCACTACGCTGCTCCACAGCGGGTTGGTAGAGCTGTTAGAGCTAGTAGCCCAGTACCAACAGCTTAACGTGCCTTCCGAAGCACGGCAATCATCTTACTTTTTCGGACAACCAGGTGATTTAGCCTGCAATGTCCTAACTAGCTAGATTTTGACAATGTTCCCATCGGGAATCGAATCCGGACCCCAGATTTTGAGCCCAACGCTCTTACCGCTAGACCACAGCTGTTACTGTAAGTACGTAAGTAAAAATGTTGTAAGTATACTAGCTACTGCATCGAGAATAGTTTTACCTTTGCCAAATTAGGGCAATGCCCAACATACGCTGTAACGAGCTGAACTCCGCAGTTCCGACTGCTAGCCAACGAATAAGTATAAAATTACTAACGAATCTGAAACGTTCAGTTTTCAGATACATTTTGAATTTTATGACTTATTGTTTAAAAGCTTTCTTGGTTTAAGTATATTTACCGGGTGAGAGCCCCCACTTTTCCTTATTTGACCAGCTAAGTAGTTAATGCTAGAGGCTGGTAAATTTACAATAAGCCAAAAGCCGACAAAAAAAAATTTAAGTATACTATTTGGTGTCGTGGAGATGGCCTCGAAAGAGATAGCGTTACGACTTGGACGCTTACCGGAGGAACTGGCCGGAGTACGCAAAGGACCGCTAAAAATGGAAAGAGGGAAGGGAGGCCTTTGCGCAGCAGTGGGATCTTGTAGGGTAGATTAGATACAGAATTGCATTTGCACAGATTAAAATGATTGAGAAATTTGATTTTATATTCAGTTTATATAATTGTGTATTGTAAAAGGACGCCACATACAAAAACAAGATAATAACATCACATAAAAAAAATCACAAAACAATTACATTAGATTGATCATAAGGTAGACATCCTGAGATAAAAGGGCCTTAGCACAAGTCGCGACGTGAACCACGACGCGACGCGACTTTACATGTTTTTATGTTGCTATAAAGAAATAATTTTAAATAAATAAATTGATATTAAGTGGCGATAGGGCTCACCACCTGTCACGTTGGTCTAACAGAAAGCTGGCTCAAATGGGATATAATCGTGAACTTATGTTACATTAACCTTAGCGACACAGATTAGGTACCTAATAGTTACATAATTAGCGATTCTAATCACGTTCACTTTGTAACAACTTATAAAATGCACGTACGCTTTTAAAAATGTGCAAAATTATTAACCTAACAATACACGAACTGCCTAAAATATATTTTTTATTTTAAACCCTCGAAAACTCGACGGTACCATTTTACGTAGGTAAGTACTTATTCCTAAAACTGGCTTCATTAATCGAAACACACTTCTGCAATCGAAACGCTTTTGAGCGGTTTTGAATGCACGGAAAATAAAAAGTTGGGAGTGCAATAGAAATAAAAATATATTTCACGGAGTTTAATTTAGGTACCGCTAAATAGAGGACCATTTCAATAGATTTTTTTTGTGTGTATCCAAAATCTACAGCAAAAGCGATATTGTTTTAACTTTAATGGGGAAGAGAAAAGCACAAGTTGTTAAAAGACAACTTGCAACCATTTAATGCCCAAGGACCACAGTGACTGCTTAAGGCAATAAGTACCCCGTCGTCATCATCAATTTAAGAGCCACGCTCTTGTCGGTGCAGCATTTTCCATGCTACTTTTTAGGGAAAAAAGGGGCAGTGGTTTCCCTCTTGCCTTCCGCCCCGCAGTACTCTGTCTGACGCAAGTGGGTTGGCGCCCAGAGTAGTCTACCCCCTGTGGTAAGGGAAATATTGAAAGAAAATATGAAATGTATTTTACCGAGCGTAGATCGACAGGAAGTAAGGATAATAGTAATAGAATTACACGTAAATTATTGCATCATATTATAATGCGCATGAGTATGAATTAGCATAAGTGTTATTAATATCTTCTCGTAGAATCGATTACGAATTTTATTCATCATCATCAGTAATTTAAGCCACGCTCTTGTCGGACAAATTCCTTCACTTCCTTACAATATATCTCTTCCATGTAAGCTCTTCTTGGTTTTCCCCTTTCTCTCTTTCCCCTTTCTTTCCTTGTAGCTTCCCATCGCTAATATAACGGTAAAATAAAACCACACGATTCTTCTGTAGGCAGTAATTTTCTTTAATACTATAATTTTTAAAAATTAGCACAACACATAACGTAGCTTCACGCCTGTATCCCCGAGGGGTAGGCAGAGGTGTATAGTACCTACTCCTCGGCAGCTATGTCTAAGTTCCATGTATTTGGGGGCGAGCCTATTATTATTATTTTTAATATATGTTTGGTACATATTATAACATTTTTCTAGTACATGTTTTAACGCTATGGGATAACGCTAGACTGATGATGAAGACTATGATGTACATATTAAACTTCCGAACATTGAGTAACCTAATTTTTACTTAAATTGGTAAGTAGAGTATAATATTTAGGAATGTGTCCACTGACACTTTTATTCACAGGATTTAAAACAATTTAAAAATTGAATTGAATTGTTGAATTAAAAAAATTGAATTGTTAATTTATAATTGTATAATACAGATTGTTTTGTGATTTTTGTTTGACATTGTTTTGTAAAGTAATTATTAATTTAATTTTATTGTATTTCAATTTTAATTTTGATTTTATTTTATTTTATTTTTTAAGTGTGTAATTAATTAATGTACGTAATATAGTAATTACTCAAAAGAACATTTTCGTTAGGTTTTTGCAATCATATGTGTCGTGAATCATTAATAATTACTACTAAAAGTAATAAAAAATTAAAAATAATAATAAGTGAAATATGTTATCCAGGATATATCCAGATATACAGGGTGTTAGTGACATCGTAACGAAAAAAAAAATGGAACGCCTATTTTATTGTACTAAAAACGATGGTGGGTGTTTTTCTTGTCGCAAATGTTTAATTAAGATTTTCAATTTTTACTGTGCCGCAATGTAAGTCGAACAACGCGCCACACAGACGCTAAACTTACGCGCGGCTACGTTACGCGTGTGAGATACGATGTTGATATCTAGGTAGGAGTTTTCATTCTCTTGTATTTAGATGCTTAGTAGTGGTTCAACGTTTAAAAATGTTGTTTGTTGAAGTAGAACACCTACTGCCACGATTTTTCACGCACGGTACCTACCTACCAGTTATTAAAACGTTCCTAACTTATTAACAATAAAAACCCTACTCTTGCCTTACCTTAATTGTTATTCCTTCGGATGAAGTACCTAGGTAGGTACCCTAGAACATGTCACGTCACGTAGGTATGCAACATCGCGTTTCCTCCGCGGTAGGTAGGTATCACACGCACTCACAAACACAACACCTTGCTCTTTAATAAACATCAACAATCTTCCATACTTTTGCGCAGTAAATGGTCTATGATCTATCATCATAGTCGACACTACTCATTTACAGAATGAAACAAACACTCACAAACACGAAAAAAATATCCTCGAAAAACATCACGCGATTCGGGTCAAGCTTAGTATTCGACTGAGCGGAAGCGCGCGGCGGCGTTAGCGCAAAGCATCAAAGGCGCCGACTAAGGGCGCCGACGACGCACCGGCCGCGGCCGCGTCGAGCCGACGACTAGAGAGAGAGAGAGAAGTATGTTTATGGTGCAAGTGACAGAGAAAGAAATAGTATCTGTTCGTATGCCTACTTTATTGGCGAGCGTTGCCCTTGACCCGTGCGCCGGCTATTCACCTGCGCATAGCTGAAGTTGTAGATACGTTATTATTATTATTGATGACATTGATAAAATTTAATAATTAGTAATTTTTATTTGTTTATTTTAAATGTGCGTTCTATGCAGCTTAAAACACAATATGGGACTGAAAAAAATCTATTATTTTTATGAATTTGGCGACAGGAAACTTCACTTGATACCTATCAACTCAAAGAAATACCTAGTATCTGTTCGTAATGCCTACTTTATTGGCGCGCGTTGCCCTTGATCCGTGAGGCTATTCACGTCCGAGTATCCATCAAGACAGATCAAACAAGCCCTAACTCGGAGGTCTTGCGTCCCAGGATCCTTTAATTATGTCTTAGAACCTTCTTGGCCTATGTGGTCCAGTGGTTGAGCGATGGGATGCGGAGGGTCCGGGTTCGTATTCCGCTGGGGACATATCACAAAAATCTGTTTATAAGGCCTTTGGTTGGGACGTTACAGGCTGATCACCTGATTGTCCGAAAGTAAAATGATCCGTGCTTCGGAAGGTACGTTAAGTCGTTGCTCCCGTCTACTAGGTACTTATGTAAGCACGTAGCCGTTACATGAATATTGTACACAGAACAGGATAGGTTTAATTAGTTCTTTACTGATGATTTAACAATGAGATTTAAAACTACGAATAACTTAGTACTTAGTACCTCGGTACGGTACCAACATGTAACAAGAAAAATAAGATCACTCCACTCGGACAATTTTTTTCTTTGAACATGCCGACATTGCCTACGCGGCGGAGTTGCCGAACTATCGATAGGTAGATTATCAATTGTTGAACTTGAAAATTGTCTAAACTATCGAAAGTAGTGATAGTACATTTAGATCGATACTAGCGATAGTACCGATAGGTCTTGCTTTGTAACAATAATGGGTATTGATCTAAAAGATTTATTTATTTTCGATTTTTGTGTAGCGAGGTTTTGCGTAGGTACTTACATACTAAGTTGGTGGATGGTTGACATAGTAGGTAACTAATTACCTAATCTGTGGTGGTTGTGTTAGTTGGTTGTTAGTTATTCTAATGACAACAAAGAATACAATTATTTACTGTTTCAACTGTTTTAGGTAGATAATGGCCCTGATTCCTATGAGTAAATGAATGAATAACCCGGTCGAATCAAAAAGGTATCTCGCTGGTAACTTAATTCTGTCGGTTGTTTTAGATTTCTGCTTAAAATTGACGTGTATTCCATAAATTTTATGCCTGTTGATTATCCGTCCATTTAAAAATAAGAATAAAATAAATTTATAATTTACGATAGACAGAGAAAGAAATAGGATCGGTTCGTAGTGCCTACTTTGTAGGCCGCGCCGCCGCCGCGCCGCCGCCGCGCCGCCGGCGTGCGGCGCGGGGCGCGCGGAGCGGGGCGTGCGGAGCGGGGCGCGCGGCGCGGTGCGTGTGGCCGTTGACCCGTTCGAGCAGCTGTTGTCTCCATTACATCGAAAATTTTCGATAATTTGTCATTATTGTTTTTTTTATTGAAATTTGGGTTCTATGCAGCTAAAAGCACAATATGGAATTGAAAATAATTAAAAACAAAACTCAAAATTTAATGAATTTTGCGACGGAAAATTCCACTAGATATTAACTCAGAATCATGGTCTGAATCATCCCTTTCAGTATTCGTTACGATGTCACTAACACCCGGTATACAAGATACTGGCCACGTTACCCCTCTCCCACACCCCGGACACTTCATACAAACAACCACTTTTTACACAGACACCACACGTTGACATTATCGTACACGCACATCCTGTGTGTGTGACGTCTGACGCCATACGATTGAAGACTAAGCTATATAATTTAAACCTTGCTCAGAATCTGGAGGTAGAGGTGTTTGAACTAGTAGCCCGGGACCAACAGCTTAACGTGCCTTCCGAAGCACGGAATAATCTTACTTTTTCGGACAACCAGTTGACTCGAATTGTAGCGTGGACAGCGACTCCCCGAACGGCGACTGCTTGACATCACATCTGTCATTTACATGTACAGTTCAAAACACAATTTTAAACACGCTACATACAATATTTTTTTCCACTGAAATAATTGCATTTTTGGTTCATTTTTGTTTCATAATATTTTTGGAAACCCTCCAGCCTGTTTTGTAAATGCAGTAATCTTATGGGATTAAATATGTGATACAAAGCTACTAGGTATACGAACTGAAAAGTATAAGAAAACAGCAAAACAGTTTTTACCATAACTGTCCAATAACGTCAAAACTCGCTCGACGTAAAGGGAAAATAAGGCCACTCGCCGTAAAGAGACTCGCCGTAGCGAGGGTCGCCGTTCGGAAAGTCGCTGTCAACGCTACATGAATTCTATAGCTAGGACATAGCCAAACAAAGGACAGTCTCACAAAGTGTTTTTCGACATCCCCATCCCCATTGGGAATCGAACCCGGACCTCCAGATCGTGAGCTCTATTTTCTAACCACTAGACCACGGCTGTACTGTACTAATATACTTATTAACAGTTATTTTCCGATTATGGATTACAGATTATGAAGTACCCCGAATCCCAATTATGCCTTATTTATTATTAATTAATTCTCATTATGAGCTCCACTAGTCAACCCTCGTCATCTACCACGAATACTTAGTGTTTGTTTGATTGTAATATTCTACCTCTACGTATATTTTGATTTATGTTATATTATGTTATGTCATATAGGTCATAGGATGGGTGACCACAAAAATAAAAAAAGTTTTCATCTCGAGCTCCTCCGTGCTTCGGAAGGCACGTTAAGCCATTGGTCACGGCTGCATTAGCAGTCGTTAATAACCACCAATCCGCACTGGGCCCGGATGGTGGTTTAAGGCCCGATCTCCCCATCCATCCATAGGGAAGGTCCGTGCCCCAGCAGTGGGGACGTTAATGGGCTGGTGATGATGATGATGATATTATGTTATGAAAAGATTTGTGACGTCGTAAATCTCGATATATTTTGAACCGATTCTTCTTCTGTCGTGTGGGTTGCGAGGTGAATTACCAACCTCATCAACCCTGGTGTCAACTACTGAGCCGCCAAAGGCCCCTGACATGACTCATATAACGATTACGTACTTACATCAGTAAGTAGTAACCGGGATCAACGGCTTAACGTGCCTTCCGAAGCATGGATCGTCCTACTTCCGGACAATCAGGTGATCAGCCTGTAATGTCCTAAGCAAACTAGGGATCACAAATGATTTTTGTGATATGTCCCCACCGGGATTCGAACCCCGGGACCTCCTTAACCGACTAAATAAAATGGAATAGAATAGAACTAAAATTGTTTATTACAAAGGGACGTCAAACACAAAGACAAGACAATAACATCATTTAAAAATGTTCACAAAACAATTACAAAAAAGCATAAGAGGATGTAGGTACATTAGAATGATCATAAGGTGGTGGTGGTCGTCCTGAAGTCCACAAGTCGCTGCGTGAACCAAGATGCTAGTATTATGTGGACCCTACATTTCAAAAAAGCAGGAGGTTAGCTATTTCCAATCTGGGGCTTTATAGTCGTCCAATTATTACTTATGATTCTGCCCACCCTTTTACGGATAACATGCGTGAGTATAATTATGTAAGTACGTTAGTTATTGTACCTAACGATCCGAACAAACTTTTCTCATTTATAAAACGGAGAGGAAATGTTACAAACACGACTCAGGGTTCACACATAATTTAATGTTTTTGGAAGTAACAATTGGCTAAGTACCTACTTGACAGCTGTAACAATAAAATGTGAAATATGTCGGATATGGAAGTTTATCTCTCTCTCTATTTAAGAGCCGCGCTCTTGTCGGTGGAGTAATCGCCATTCCTCTCTTCTTCCCGCCAAAACCTTCACCTCCCGATACGACACGACCTGCACCTTCTCTTTTATTTGTTTCATAAATGTTATCCTAGGTCTACCCCTTCCTCTCTTCCCTTAAATTTTTCCTTCTATAATGTTTGTTATAAATGAATCGTGTCGTATCAGGTGGCCAATCATATTTCCTCTCCGGTTCTCTATAGTCTTCAATATGGAAGTTTATCATTAAACTAATTTTTAGTTCTTTTTTATTAAGATCATTTTTAAATATTTTATTTTTACAAAATAAGAATGCGATTTTTATCTAGACCCGAAACACCACCCGCCATGATTGACCTAAGCGTGACGTCACATATCACAAAATAAATAAAAAACTATCTGTCAGGTTTCAAGTTATACTGTTTGACAGTTTGTTTGTTGAAATGTGACGTTACAGGGCAAAATGTCACGTGACGAACTGTTTTCGCGCGAAATTTGAAATTAATGAAGAAGAATGTGTTTATTTTTATTAAGTATATAAAATAAAGCTTTTTCGAGAAAATAAAATATTTTACGAGGTTTAAAGTAAGCGTTAGTAATTTTAAAAATACTTACTCGAAACCGCCGCCGCCGCTGAACCGCTGGGTGCGTTTGCACGCGGTAAGGTACGCTGGCCACGGGGTGACTGGGGCCTGTCCCGTGTTGCTTATTTTCATGTTAATCTGTTTCTAATACTACCTAGTAATAAGTACTAGTAAGCTTTCTCTTACTAACATAATATGGACTAGTTTCCGAAATAAATATTTAGAATGTGAATTTGAAACCTGTCAAGTACTTAGTTAGCATAGTAACAACATGTTGAAACTCCTCAATTTAATTGCTCTGTCCAATTAGTTGGTTTAGTTCCAAAATGGCCCAACAGGGGCGGCAGCTCTCACAGTGATACGTATAAGTATAAGTCTTATTATCCCTACTGACCCGTCCTAATCACATATTGATGGAATATACCCCCCATTCCAGGGGTGGCTAACCTTCCAAGGTCTGTAGCACATTTACAGTTGATTAGCTTACTAGGTAAATCCTGGAGTCATTTTCCGTTTCACTTTTTTCTTTACTCTTTTTAATACAACTAAAAAGTTTGGATTCGATTTGGTTCCGAATTTCTGACTGGCTAAGACCCCTTAAGACAGAAGAGAGAGAGAGGGTTGGGTTTTACTGTTACTGTAAAAACAACTTATTGTTTATTACTTATTTATAAAAAAATATACGTATATCACACCCAGAATCACACAATTAGTAGCAGAATAAATAAACAAACAAATTATCTTAACCGCGTGAAGTCTATTATTGAGAAATTAATTAGAATCTAAAATTAGGTTTCTTTTAGACTCTTGTCATTTATAATCATAATTCGAGTGATACAGGTTTGTTACCCCTGCTCTGCATCACCAGAGAGCCGTCGCCTAGCAACGGGGTAAGTACCAAATAACCTTCAATTACTCAATGAGAATGCCTAACCTTTCATACATACATACAATAGGTACAGGGTGACCCAAACATTGAGGTCCAAAACGATAATTATTAGATAGAGGGAGGCTATCAGAAATACCCTATATATATTTAGCAATTATTTACTTAAGCTTTAGGAGATATATCTCTTACTCCCATTACGTGTACCATCTTAATATGTATTTATTGCTAGAAACTCGTAAAAACATGTATCATTTTACACAATAAGACCGAAAAATTAAGTCATGTTAAACCACTTGACACAAATTCGTTATAGTTTATCGTTTGTGTCAATTGATATAGTTGCCTTTCTTTACTTTTTAGAGAAAATTAATAAAATTTTGCCTTTCAATGACTTTATAAAATAAACTTTCTTCCAAGACATTTTTGTTTTTTGTACCATAAGACTGTTAAATCATTAATTGAAATATGATATATCAACAATTACTTGTGTATAGTTATGTGTGTAAAAAGGTATAAGTAGAGTTGTATCAATTTACACAGTATAAAAAAGTTAGTGTTAACTGATACATGATCCTCTACCATTATTGTGTAAGTATGTTCCAAAATATAACTAAATATTAGAAAAGAAACCTTCCATCTTTACCTATCGATACATCTAACTTCTGTTCCATTATTCCTAATAAGTCACGAGCTAGATTTTTTTTTAACTTTAAACTCGATTTTCTCAAAACTCGATTTTTGGACTTGTATTACTTTTCACCGACGGTACAGATTTCACTTAGTACTTTTTATATTTCCTAAGTACTTCTGAAATAAATGTTTCCTCTGTCTCCTTCTAATAATTTTACTTCATTTACTTACAAATGCAAATATGTATACTTTATTGCACACAACATTCAAGACAAGTTTTACACACATAGAAAGATACAGTACAATCAGGCGGCCTTATTGCTTAGCAGCAATTTCTTCCAGGCCACCAGTGGTAAGGAAACATTAATTTATCACAATTTGATGTGGGATGGTGTAACATCATGTAACTATTCTACGTAATTCGTATTTCGTAAGTATTCTTTAGAGAGTTGCCCAATAGATAAAATATAAAAAAGGTCGTTAATTGTTTTGAAAATGAGCCCTTGCATCTACTGTCTCTTATTGTAGATTTGCCGCATATGGCATTAACTACTTGGCCGGACAAATGGCGTGCGCTTAGGGTTCTGGACCTGTATTTGCGATTTAAGTACTCTGAAATTGATATCATAATTAGATTACAAGGAACCCAACGTTACCCATATAATTACTTGACAAGGAGGAAATTAAAGGATGCGGCCATATTTTGATAAATAGGAAGCTGAATTTGGTAAATAAGTTTAATGTACACATAAACTGTACCAGCAACGTACTTGATATGTGAAGATACGTATGGATGATGAACATACCTAATGAAAATATTGAAAATACGCATGTGTGTACGTAATTTAATATTTTCATTGTGTACATGATTCATGATGTCACGTCCTTGCCGCGGGGGTGGGCGCTTCTTACTTCAGTAGGCCGGAGTGAGATGGTGGCTGAGTTCGAATAGAGACCCAGACCTACGGGGCATAACGTAGAACCCTTGCCCAGGGATACGGGTGAAGACCTCAACGGTTGCAGAGGCGAAGATGGGAGCCATCGGTACGGCAATGCAGGACGGAAGGGGCGCGTCACAGGGACCTGGAATCCGACAGAGGGCAGCAGTAACTGTCAGTACCATTCAGAGGCGGATTCCAGAAGTTCTAGTATGGCTTTGTAATAGACTACTCTGGGCGCCATCCTACTTGCGTCAGACAGAGTACTGTGGGCTGGAAGGCAAGAGGGAAAGCACTGCCCTATTTTTCCCTAAAAAGTAGCAATTATGCTACACCGACAAGAGCGTGGCTCTTAAATTAGTGATGATATGATTCATAGGACACTTCGTACAAAACATCTATTTTTATAAAGACAATAAACATTGCACCACGCACTACTATCCCGCAGTGGAGCAGCGTGGTGGAATATGCTTTATGTCCCCTACGGTGGATAGAGGGGAGGCCTGACCCGAGCAGTTGGACACACGTATGTTTGTTATTATGTTATGTTACTATACATTGACGTTATCGTACACGCGCATCTGTATACGTGACGTCTTACACCCATATAACTGACTAAAATAAGACCGAGGGGGTGAGGCAAACTTAGCTCAGCCGCTGGTGGGGAGCGGATAACTTTTTTTTTAATAATATGGAGATTAGCATTCGTTTGTCACTCGGAAATATATGTGAGTAAAAGGGTAGTTTCCTACTACTCAAATCAGTTACTTTTTACTAAACGTCAAACCATGAAATTACTATATAATTTGCATGAAAAAGCAACCAAAGACGATGACGTTTCCTATGAAAAAAAGAGTGTAAAAATGTCGCATTTAATATTACATTTTTCTTTATTAAAATTCATAAATAATTTAAATAGAAAAATAAGAATTGCCTTTTGTCACCTTTAGATCTGTCTTTAATTTGTAATCAGAATTTCATTATTTATCTTTGACCTAGGAAACTACCCAATTTCCAAGGGACATTAAGAAAATGGATGCACTGTACAATACTGTTTGTCGGTCTGTCTCACCACAAGCCACTGAGGGATGAAACAAATGCAACTGTGTTAATTTGACCCAGTTTTGAGCCACTTAATGAGTGCCGTGGCTTTTTTGTTTGTCCGAAGGTAGGTTTTTAAAGACAGACACACAACATCACAAAGTAGGTGTAACAAAGCGACAAAGTAAAGGAAACAAATCACTGTACAATACAGGGTGTTAGTGACATCGTATCGAATACTAAGAGGGATGATTCAGACGAATATATCAAGTGGAATTTTCCGTGAACTGAACCATCCCATGATCCTCAAAGTTTTCGTTACGATGTCACTAACACTATGTATTATAATTAACATAAAAATACTATACACCCGACACTTTCACATTTCAGTCGCAACAATACATAAATAAATAAATAAATGTACTTTTGTGATGACTCAAAGTTTATCCAATGAAGAACTTTTCAGCCTACGTTCACCAAAAACAATATAAATGGCGTTGAACAGTTGTAACGTGATAATTTAATTACCTATTCGTTCATCATCATTACTCGGGTACATAATTATTCCAAATATAATGGCTGAAGCATATATATGAAAATAATTGTTGCTGGATATTTGGATCACATTTTGTATAGAATTATGTTGCTTCTCTTTATTTTGATCAGAATAATAATGGGTGGAAGATGTTATTGTGCCTGGGTGTAGTAAAAGTCATCATTTATACCCAAAAACAAAAATAAAAGATGCATTATTATGTCTATTATCCATTAAATAAGAAGGTTAAACGACGAAAAATCTGTACAGCGCCAGCAAGATGGCCGCCAACAAGATGGCCGCCAACAAGATGGCCGCCAACAAGATGGCCGCCAACAAGATGGCCGAAATACAAAATTTCGTTTTTCCAAAAGGTGCCCTAGAGGGTAAAATTACGTATGGGAGGTTTGATAGGATCGTCATGTCATGGGATGCAGTGTATTATATTTGCTCCACCGTTAGAAGCTTTTGACGAACGTACCCTAGAAAGTTAAAGTTATATTACTCATATAAATTAGTACTATATTGTATCGAGATATCGAGCTCATTCGGTAATATGTTTCTAAAATCAACATTGAACAAAGTACGATCGACAAGAACAAAAGTTATTCAACTATCGAGTAAATAATATATGTTGCCCAGTGCATGGAGCAAATGCAAAGTAAATAATCATTCCTATATACCTACTATTTCGCCCCAATGAAGTAAGTCATAATGGAATTCGGATGTTTGGAAAATTTGCAAAACGTATTGCTATTTGAGTAACGTAAACTGTTTCGATCTATTTACGTTGAATACTGATTTATTTGAAAGGTTATATCTTGCAACAGCAAGTTTGTGCGGCAAGTGGCAAAATATATAATGGCGTTTTTAATTCATTTCAAGCCCTCATACAATTTTAAGTGAGGTTGGCACAACATGTATTATTCTTCTTCCATTCATCTCTGTCACTCATCATCTCAGTAGGTACTCACACCTATCACACACATATCCTTCTCACTAATGGCGTATATAAATAATACTTATCCCTATACCTAGTTATCCCTATTTATTCTATTCTATTTATTCTTAGTTATTCATATAATTTTATCTAAGTTCCGATTTACACACATACATAGCATCACGCGTGTATCCTTGAAGGGGTAGGCAGAGGTGTATATACTAACATACACCCACTCTTCGCCCATGTTTAAGTCCCATGTAATAGGAGGCGGGTCTGCAATAGACCCGGGCACAAATACTGGAAACCACGCGATTTCAATTATGAATTCAAACTCACAAAGTCGAGTTTTGATTTAATTAAGATAAATAAGGCACAATTATGAATTAGCTATTCCTGCACCATTCTTGTAATAAATCCATACTATGTGGCTCTAGCATTATTCGAGCTTGCAGGCTTCTACGGGGACGTATGAAGGTGACAACTATTGAGACAAATTATAATTCGCCGTAAAATAATTGGGTCGTGAGTGTACTAAATTCAAGATAAATTATGAAATTCTGATTACTAAATAAAGACTTCTAAAGGTGACAAAAACGTTTTCTATTTAACTTATTTACGAATTTTAAGAAAAACGTAATAATAAGTCTGACAGACCTCCGAAGATGAAAAAATAACCCCAATAGAGAAAATGTGTGTCCTGCCTCGAGCGTTGTCGGCCCCAATCTGCCCGAGAAAACAATCCACCTCTCCTCAAAGAATTAAAAATACAAAAAATCAAATAAAATTACTATTACGGTGCTAGTACGGCGGGTTACCATCCTTACTTGGTTGACATACCACTAATCCGCACCAAGCGCTTCGCTTCATCTTTCATAATGCGCACAGCCAAGGAATGGAATGAGCTGCCGGCGTCGGTGTTTCCTGTATCTTATAACCTGGGGTCCTTTAAATCATGGGTGAATAGGCATCTTCTGGATAAGCTCGTTCCACCGTCGACCTCTTCTCCTCGTGGAAAAATGAAGTCAAGAGGAAACCCATCTTATTTAAAAAAAAAAACCAACCGACGGCCAGTAACACATCACAGTACCTACGTAAACTCTCGCCTACCTCTTTAAAACACCTATTATGTAATTAGGACTCGCGTTGTACACTAAATCCGTCCCTGGCTGAAACAGCATTTGACGGCACTCCAGTTAGAAATGCAGTCATATCTACAACAAACACACTGTCATAATCTTTTGTCTGCCTGTAGCTATGCTGTAACTCCATTTTCACTTCAGGCTTCCCTCCCTTGCAGACACAATTCAATTTGAATTCACACTCTATTATGTTTGAATACAATTACAAAAACAAGACAGAAGCTTCAATTTTGTCACAAAGAACACATTGTCATGTTTTTTTTTATTGGCACGTGACATGAAAAGTCTCGTGTGGACTTTTCAGTCAGTAAGTAATGAAGTGGCCACACAAAAAACACTAACTTACTGATAAATAACTTCTTACTGTTACAACTGATTTTTTTTTTAATTAAGATGGGTTTGCTCTTGACTTCGTTCTTCCACAAGGAGAAGAAGAGATCGACGTTGGAACCAGCTTACCCAGAAAATGCCTATTCACCCGTGATTTAAAGGACCCCAGGTTATAAGATTAAGAAAACACCGACGCCGGCAGCCCATTCCATTCCTTGGCTGTGCGCATTATGAAGGATGAAATGTTACTTAAATTTTTGTTTTTATATGTTCTGACGGCACATAGATCGAAAGAATTTTGCTTGGACAGCAGGAGGATCCGGTGGTGTAATGGTTAACACGCTCGTCCCGGCTTGGCAAGAGCTACGGGTTCAAGTCCCATCCGAGTCAGATTGTTTTCGAATTAATTTTCTCTTTGTAGTATGTGACTAATCCCAGTGTAAGTAGGTATTTGTAGTGTGTGTCTTTGTATATGACAAATCTCAATGTTTTAAAGTACTGTAACAGGACCCAATTTGTCTGTCCGTCCGTCTGTCCTAATTTTAAAGGGGTGTTTCTATACCGAACCGCAATAGGTAAGCAGTTGTATTCTTTTTTTTTCAGATTATGTATTATTATGGTAGATTTACTATCAAATAATAAAAAGTGAAGTATAAAGCAGGATCCCCGTACAAGAATTGTGTATTTTCAAGGTTTATTTTACTTTTTTTTAAGGAAGCCATGTTTTAAAACGTGTTGCAATGACAATCCGGCTACAAAACACCCTTGTTTTATAAAACGGCTAGCCGTAATGTAAATTGACATGGCGGATTACACAATAAAAATGCGGCATAGTACTCGTATATGTATGTGTGCAGTCACAACACTTCTTCTTCTATCGTGTAGGTTGTGAGGTGGAGTACCAACCTCATCACCCATGGTGTCAGGGTTACTATTGAGCCGCCAAAGGCCCCTGACATGGCTCATGGTCACAACACTAATATAAATAACATTGATCACATAAAGTTAAAGTAATAAACGCTGTTATGCAGCAGACTGTGGTTGCAGACAAGTAGCACTGAGATTTCAGTTCATAAATAGCACGAAGTTACAACTCAGACTGCATCCCAACTAATCAAGAAATAAAACAACATCTTTTTCTTTTTTGCTTGCAAGTTTCATTCAGATGCGGTCTGATGGTACTTATATAATTAGATGGACCGTATGCTGACTAAATAAAATAAATTACAATCCAAATATAAATGTGTCCATAAAATTTAAAACAACAAACAAACTTCATAAAAGACGTTTTCTAGATAGGTTATACTAATATACTTACTAACTCACCAAGTACTTGATGTTATTTCTTTTTATTTGTTGGAAAATGTATCACATACCTGTAGACAAATAAAAGATCATTAGTTTAACGATGTAATAGATATCATAATGCGTAAGCGTACATTACACATGCATGCTTGAAGGTTGTATAACATCAAAGCCTAATAGTTCATCTAAATACTGCATGTACCTATTAAAATCTCTAATTAATATTAATTGATATTTCGACATAGTTAAGCTTACGCTTAGACGGGGCGTCTAAGCCTTTGACTAAAGGCAACCGACTGAGAAATTATAGTTCGGATAACTTAAATATTCAATAAGCAAGAAACAAACCTTTGAATAATAAAGTAAGTAGGTATAATATCTGAAGATAAAGGAGGATCGGCAGATACATATAAATTGTTAATTTACAGCGAAACGAACCTTTTAAGCAAACCCAAACACAAAAGGCAAAACTTTAGCCCAGATGTTAAAAATAATCTAAAAAAACTAATGAGTGACCAATAATTTATGACATCCGTAGACAGAAATCTTGTATCCGAACTAAATTAACGCAGCGAGCGTAGTACAGATAAAAATCTCAACGAAAATAAAGACCGAAAAGAAGCAAAAGGAAGGGGACGGCAGAGCCGGCGGGGAAGGTAAATAAAAGAGAGGGAAGATTGTTTCGAATGGACTTATTATGAAGTCGGCCTACCGCTGGCGCACGACCACACCGCCTCACCATGCACTACTAATCCTTTTTTCAACATTCTTTTTCTTCACTTTTTTTACTAAACAAAGAACGTTTATACTCAAAGAGATTCAAAAGATAAACACATCTAACGTATTATGAAAATTCTCAAAGGCTCGCTAGCAAAGTGCATTTTTACGAAATGAATTTTTCGAAATTAAAGTTTGTGTATCAGAGCGCTATCAAAATAAGGCTATGCAAACGAGTTGAAAAAATGCTCTAGTGTACAAGAGCTATTTCATCGTAGACAAGTGTTTGAGCAAAATATGCTGATAGTGTTTCATTTCACAAGCTCAAGCTACTTGCATTCGCGATTGCAGGTGAACAGAATGCTGCATAAAGCGAAGGAGGTTTTGGTCAAAGGAGGAGCTATAGGCATCTTCGCAAATTATGTTGAAGACTTCGGTTGACGACAAACGTTAATTCTAATAGGAGCAATTGTTTATTATTCCAAAAAACACCTTTCTAAGATAATGTTCCACTTAAGTAAGTTTTTAAGTACTTAGCCTTAAGAATGTAATAATGATTTTGTTTGTTTATAAAATGCTTAGTAAATTAATTACTTAAAAAGCGCCGGTGCCTATGTTTGCATGAAACCCAATATATCTTGTATCATCATTATCAGGAGGGCTTAATTATTATATATTTTTTATGAAAGCAATCTCACAAAGTTCACATTTGACTAACTTCTTCTGATGGAAAGCCGCGAAGTAAGGTTAAACACGCAAAGATTAAAAAAAATCCTAAATACACATCTTACCTTCTGAACTTAAATTTTCTAACCAAATTACTAACTAAGACATTAGTATGCAAAGATGCAGCAGATGCAAATTAAAAAGAAAAGCCACGTTCCATCCAAGTAACTATTCCAAGAAATTCCATACCTGTGCACTAAAATATTTTAACAAGGGTCACAAAATACTACATACATACATAAACTCACGCCTATTTCCCACCGGGGTAAGCAGAGACTATAGAATTCCATTTGCTTCGATCCTGACACACTTCTCTTGCTTCCTCCACATTCATCAATCGCTTCATACACGCACGCCGGTTCAGAGTAGATCGTATTGAACCTTTTCTAAGGACATCTCCAATTTGGTCATCGTAAGTCCTTCTCGGTCTCAAAATACTAACCCTCTTTCAAACTTCTTCTATCGTGTGGACTGGTGTCAGGGATACTATTGAGCCGCCAAATGCCCCTGACATGACTCATGTAACGACTACGTACACAGTAAGTAGTAACCGCGATCAACGGCTTAACGTGCCTTCCGAAGCGCGGATCGTCTTACATTCGGACAATCAGGTGATCAATGTAATGTCCTAACCAAACTAGGGACCAGAAAGTGATTTTTATGATATGTCCCCACCGGGATTCGAACCCAGGACCTCCGGATCGAAAGCCCAACGCTCAACCACTGGACCACGGAGGCGTTTCAATTATATCGGAGTATCTTTCAATTATAATCAACGTTAAAAATAAGAGCAACGATTTTCTATTCACACCCTTTTTCGCGAAGAGTAAAAATTAGGAAGCTATTCAAAAGTCCCGTCATTAAGTCAAACGTCAATCAATAAAATCTGAAGACAAAATTAATTTGGTTTCAAAAATGTTTTCCTAAAATCGCTCAAGCTTTTGTGGAACTAAATCAACATCACGTAATGATCTTACTTTAGTTATTTCAATAAAAAATAATCTCTTCAATAAAAGAGCAGAATAGAAGAAATATGTTGTAGTCGACTTACCTCTTCCTCGTGTCCTTTTTCTTCTAATACGAAGGATTTGAAATTTGATATCAAAGATGAAATAATAATGAAGCCAAAGAAATAAGTAATGAATAATAGGTAATGAGGGAAAGAGAGGAAGGGGAAGACCAAAGAGCTTACATGGAACAGATTAAAGAGAAGGCGAACGTCGTGTCTTATAAGTAAGTGAAGGAATTGGTCTTTGATAGACAAGAATGGAAAATGAAAAGAGCGTGGGTCTTAAATTAGTGATGTGAATGAGGTCAAACAAGAAGTATAAAGATCAAAATGAATGGATAAAAAGATTGCTAAGTAATTATTTATGTCTACTGCTTCTTGAATGGTATGGAATCGAAACAGCGTTTTCCAATTTGTTCTACCAAGTAACTATGAACTGTAGTTCATTGTCTTCTTTATATTAAATAACAATGTTATATTATTATAATTGTCATAAGCATTTACGTCAGTTACAGAGGCAATGACACTGTGGTTATACACTCTAAGCTGTGCATATATAACATTTATAACCTAAGGGAAAAATATAGTTCCTAATTACAACATTCTTCATACTTTCATAATAAATATTATGCACGTGCATAGAGTGTTGCAATAATATTATATATTACAGTATCTTAGTGATGTCTCTACTTACTTTGTAGCAATTACATTGCCAATTGCTACGTGTCTTTCAAATTAGAGTTGCCGTTTGATAATCGATAGTCGATGGAAACGATAATCCCATCATTAGCCTGTAAGTCTACTGCTAGACACGACGCTTACAATACGAAACCTCTTTAATACACTTCTTTCTTTTTTCTTGTTTTTTTTTCTTTTTTGGCTTCTTCCAATGCGCGCCATTCAGTCCGATATTCGGCTCTTCGTATTTTGTTTTATGCAGATATCCTTATTAACACTTTTAGATTATAGGATTTTGTGTGTTTCTCACTATCAATCGTTTAACAATACCGACTGTTCCTCTCAGTAATACTAATAACTGTCTGTTCCAACTTCCAACCGACCTTCGTTAAGAGCAGGTAGTACAAGTTTTTTCAACGGGTTTCGACCACTCATTATCCTTCGGTAATCGTTCCCTATCGTCGTAACTACACGGTTCTTTATTACCTACTTTAAATCTACCATTAGCTGTCGTAAGAAAAAATATGAGGCAACTTAATGCATTTATGGTTGTTGGACAAATATTTGAGTTCGGCAGTTCTGCTACGTCGCTAATTGGTGCGTCTTCAAGGTTTCGTTGTGTTTTACATTTGTAATTATGATTCAAAGGATTGTTTTTTTCTGATCTAGGGTTGGAAGAAAAAATATTTTTGTCTTTTGTTTACAAAGTAGGTAATTAAAATATTTTACTGTACTTGTACTTTGTAAAATAATATCGAAATTTACCTTTCGAAACACAATTTTCGTTATTATAGTGTTACAACTGAATGAAATAGTAGGTAAAAGGGGAGTAACTTTGTAAAACTAGACTTAATTCACAGTAATTAATACAACTTTGGCCAATGTTAAGTAATTACCTTCGAAACAATTCATGAATGTTTCAACAACAAATGGAATAGTTTCTTTTTTAAAAGCATCATCATCATCTCCCTAGCGTTATCTCGTTTTCACGGAGTCCACATACCCAACCTGAAGATTTACGGAAGCGACTGCCTGTCTGACCTTCCAAACCACGAAGGGAAAACCAGCCCAATGCAGGTTCGGTCACATATCTTTTAAATCGATTTCTCGGGAATGTGTGTGCGTCCTCACAATGTTTTCCTTCATCACTGAGCACGTGGTAATTATTTATTATCCAAACATTAATTTTGAAAGCAATTCTAATATCATTGGTTTAGGTCTGTGCTGGGATTTGAACCTGCGACCTCATAGTCAAGCGTTCTTCCAGCTGGGCTACCACGGCTCACGCCACGGTTCGGCTCGCTCTTTTTTAAAAACATAAATATCGAAAAAAAAATTTTAGGTATGTAACTTTTGTCCGTTTCTTCTTCGAAAATATTCTGTACGAAATTTTTGAACATTATTTTGTTGCAAGCAATTTTTTGCAACTTTTTATATTAAAGAAAAACAATGAACTCTATTTGTGTGCACAGGATGATGAAATAGGATGGAAGAAAAAAGCATTCGCTCCATGTTGAAATGATACGGTACCTAGCTTTTTGCAAGTAATCAATTTGGTGAGTGTGATGTCAATATTTCACGGCATGATGTTTTCATAGAAGCCAGAGAGTAGAGTTTTTCGATAATGTTGTTTTAGCTTAGTTTTCTTTGTTGCCCTCAAAACGCGTTACTTATTCATATCCAAATCAACCGCAAATGAATATAAAGTCAGTAGGTACACAAGGGAGTCATATATTCAAGAGAACAGCAAACGAAACAGCTTTACGAAACCCTTGATTCAGCGTGGCAAGATTGAAGAAAGGTCCCGGTTTCGGATCCCGACTCCAAACTCGTTTGCATAATTCGGGACAAGCCGAGTATCGGGACATTCGGGACTAAACGCGAATAAATGGTTCCCCTAAGTTAAGACGACAATTTCCCGGGTCACCGGAGCCAGGATAAATTTCACTGCAGGCTTTGGCGAAATCGCAATCTGGTGAGCCTTGAATGTGAGTGTTTGGATAAACCGCCACTGAATGTTCCCGCCAAGCTGCGAATGTTCCTAAATAAAAGTCTGATGGAGACTATAGTGACATTTATTGGACCTGGCATTTGCTTTTTTTGCTTCACGCAGAGCCACCAACAGACGTTTATCAGACAGCGGACAAAACATGCCCGGAATGTTAAACGAATCGCGTGACTGAGTTCAAGGCCGATAGCCCTACTTGGAATTCAAACTGAAATAAGAGACCTGATTCCGATAGATTTATAGGTTCCACTATATTACAAGGCCAATCCAATTTAAAACTGCTTATACGTAGTAATTCCACAACAAAAGTATATTTCATACCGCTTGAGACATTGTGTGTTTGAGGCGTATTACCTCGGCGCACTACAATTTCCTTTTTACATCTCAGCTATTTTTTCCCAAGAAAGGTATCCGAAGAGCCACATTTCTCATTTGAATGAAGATGAATAACTGATGGACCTGTTTCTACGTCACTGGCCACGTTGTTATGCATAGGTATTAAGGTACCTTTGTTCTCTCGATTCTGTGTCTACAAGAAAATGTTCTTATCGATATTGTGTTATGGTTATTTAAATTATGTACTTACATACATATAATTTACCTTACTGATAAAGATGTGAAGGCCTGAGATGATTGTAGGGAAACATAAGAGGACAATGCAAAATAAGTAGGAAATAAAAAACCAATACGTTGTGCCTTTTCTCTCTCTTCTTGTTATATTATCTTTTTGTGTATAATAAATAAATCGTCAACTGCAACTAGAAATGTCAGATGCTGAACATGTAATTCGGCTTTGATATTGCAAATTAAAATAAGTATATTAAATGTAGCACTATTACCTACTTCAATTTAGGTCACTATGTTCGACGTCTTGAACATAAAGTCCTGCGACACTTGATTCTGTGCCAAAACAAAGCCAGTCAGTAATCAATGAAATGCAAAGTCTTGCCAATTCGAATTTGCCAACGCTTTGCTCGCTTAGCCGAAAAATTCTGAGGAATCTTGAAGTAGAAATAAAGCAGTAAGTACCCGTTTTATTTCACGCAGGTGTACTTGCTGAAATCATTCGTGCAAAATTGAGATCCGGAATTCCAAATAATTTAATCTAAGTGAAATCGAATCAGGCAAGTAATACGAAACTTTTTCTCGGATGCTCAATAAATCTCGCGTGAGAGAGTAAGGAACTTGAGCTATTTAAGTTGAACATCTGAAGAAGTTGGCGCACGTGACATCGTCTTCCTTAAAATATCATGGTACCTACTGTTAACCCGTCCCCACTTGATTTTTTTTTACTTGTATCTCTGTTATCTAAAGTTATTACAATAGGACAATATTCGAAATTTTTGGTTTCATCAAAAACAAATATAATTTCTGGCGTGACTTGCATTCAATAGCAATTCCAATTTTGAAAGAACACAATTCCAACTTCAAACAAAACCCTTTATTAGCTATGAAGCCGAATTCAATTTAGATACAGCAGAGATATTCCGGGGTCTGACTGACCCTACCGACCATTAAATTTTAACGCCATTAATCTAAATCAAAGACCATACCCATCTGAGGGTAATTTCGTTATTCGAATAATAGGGGTTCCATACTTAAATATGTCTTTATTACAATACCTACAGATTTAGTCAATAAATGATTGGCCGACAGATACCAAAATTCTCTTATTTACTCGAATGACTTTTCGGCATGATTCTTTTTAAGTATGTAGTTATTATCCTCAAAAATTCGGGTTGCTTATTTAGTTTGTACAAATTGTTCACGATCGTTCTTTTCTTATTAAAAACACTTGCACTGAATCACCTAAAATAAGGCCGACGATTATGAGTCATGCTTTAAAATTTTATTTTAGTTTGTAAGGTGAAATTGGTTAGTACTTGTCCATGTCGATTTTCTAAAACAAACCTAATGCAATAAGGCTCTAAACGTTTTAATAACTCGTATCACATTATCATAAACATACATACATAAACTGCCTATATACGTCCCACTGCTGGGCACAGGCCTCCCCTCAATCAACCGGAGGGGGTACGGAGCATACTCCACCACGCTGCTCCAATGCGGGTTGGTGGAAGTGTTTTTACGGCTAATAGCCGGGACCAACGGCTTAACGTGCCCTCCGAAACACGGAATCATCTTACTTTTTCGGACAATCAGGTGATTCAAGCCTGAAAAGTCCTTACCAAACAAAGGACAGTCTCACAAAGTGATTTCGACAATGTCCCCATCGGGAATCGAACCCGGACCTCCAGATCGTGAGCCTAACGCTCTAACCACTAGACCACAGAGGCTGTTATATTTTTATTAATATTGTAACTATAATAAATTACAAAAAAAAGAGGTATTAAATAAAATAATGGAAGTGTTCGACTCGTATCAATATCAGCCACATACATACATAAATTGTTATTGAAATGAAATGTTATTTTACATGAACAGGAGGGTTAAAAAGGCAACATCGAAGCAATTCATCTTACAAAGCAATATTGCAATTTAACATTTGCGCATATAAAATTAAGTGCCAATGCAAACAAATGACATATTATTAGCAATATTGCTTTTTAGATGAATTTCTTCGATGTTGCCATTTTAACCCCCCTGTTCCTGCATTACGAATTGTTGATTTGTTGTCATGTTTCCGGTAAACAGTAGCAAAACTCGCTATATAAATAAAGCTGAGAACTCAATTATAAGTTGCCTGTCTTCGTTTCTAATTCCAATGAGAAAATACCGATCTAAATGAATTTAGAACGTTTTTTTGACGTGACTTACTGTATATTTGCCACAGATGATATTAACATCTGCTTTTTTATAAAGTAGGTATTATAGTACTGTCATGGTTTCCTCTCTTTCATTGTAATGTATGTTTATATTTACATATTTATATATCATTATTTATTGTCTTCTATGTACTGTTTTTAATATAGTTTATCCAGGTATACTTATATTTTACAACTTTTTATTTTGCACTGTCTATCCCGCTACGTTTTTTAAAGGTTGCTTGGAAGAGATTGCTACCTTAGCAATAAGGCCGCCTGTTTTACTACCTATCTAATTATAATAATGTATTTTTAATATGTTTTAAGTGCAATAAAGCGTTTTTGTATTCTATTGTATTATACTTGATAGGAAAATTAGAAACAAAGGCGTATGAAAACTCTCGGTTATAGCTACATCTTTTGTCATTCAACGCGCAAGAGGTTCTTTCTAGTTTGGATATTTATTCGTTTGGAAACAAAGCGATTGAATATGCATCTCATGTAAATAGGTACCTCTTATACTCAAAGTTAGCCAGGATCAGATTGCTACTATGCAATAAGGCCTCCTATTGTACTCTTTCTATTATTCTCTTATTTTTTATTTCCTATGTGTGCAATAAAGTATTTGTTGTATTAATTAATCTACCTCTATATTGACGAGTAAAACCATTCAAAACTTAAGTGTCGAAATAACAATTTCACATTTATTGTGGAAACCTTTAAAACGCAGAGAAGCTTAGCAACTCTTTAAATTGTACCTAATTAGATTTTAATATCAGTTAACAAACTCATAAATTTGAAACTACCACCTGAAACCATAAACAACGTCATTGTTGAAGGCGCTAATTGGAAGGAAGAGTACCTCTTGTTAAGAGAATAGTTCCGTACATTCAGATCCAAAAGCTGACGACGGTTCTGTATTTGCCCTTAATGCAATCGGTTTACTAGAGGCCAGACCGGTAGTGTTTGCGGCTGGAGATAAAGCTACCGACACACAAAAGCAGATGCCCACCCTGCCTGCCCCCTCTTCTCTCTCAACTTCAGGGAGGGCGTTTAAGTCAACGACGATTGCCCCTTACAAAAGACAGCAGACCCCCTTCGCCCACTGCAGAGTAGAGCCGAAAGAAAACGAAATCTCATTCCGAACCGGTGCTCATTGCTTCAGAATCTTTCACAATTGCTTTTTCAATTTCACAATCCCCCCTCCAACTATTCCTATTTCGGCGATTTGTCATCTCCATTGTTAAGGAAACGAGCGTGCGCATTTCTGCAATTCCGCAAAAGTTTTTGGAACAGTAACGAGTCACGATATTAAGTTTTGTTTTGTAGTTTGAGCGCTATTTGGGTCTAACTGAAACAGACGTCGAAAAATCTCGGCAAACTTGGAAACTAGGTCGATCGGTAAAATTGATGCTAGATCAATGGATTGCAGAACAATGACGGATGACAACGTTGACAAGATACGTGCATTAGCCGCTGGTTTTCGAACAGATACCTACTCGTACCGCTAATTTCATTTTGTGTCCATAATCCATAAGTATCATCATCATAAAAACGATTTTGTTATATAAAATAATAATAATAATAATTCTTTATTACTCAAACAAGGTACAATTTAAACATTTTAACAGCGAGCCCTGCACTAGGGATCACCCTGTATCGCAGTGGCTCAATGAGATACAATTTTCGCTTAATATTAATAAAATTATACATCAAGTCCGGTGGAAACTTAACTGAATAATACAGTTAAAAATTATACTTATTAAGAAATATAGGACATAACAAATCTTAGAATCTAAAACATTTAGAACGATCTTAAAAGATATTGAGATCAAGATGAAAATACAACAAAATTGTAACTTATAAAAAGGAGTCATGTAACAATAGAAGTATTAGGTATGTAGTAAGTAATATGTGTATGTATGTGTAAGGGGATATTGTGTGTGTGTGTGTGTGTGTGTGTGAGAGAGAGAGAGAGAGAGAGAGAGGTGTGTGTGTATGTTGCGTTTGAGTGTGTGACCACAGAGACGTATTGAACATTATGTTAGAGGTTTTATAATAATTTCTGTATGTAGGTAAGACAATTTTAAAAGCCATTGACGGCTACTGTTATTTTCACATACACACATAAGCTCACGATTACGTCCCAATGGGGTAGTCAGTCAGATGTACATCCATCGCCAGATGAACTAAATACCCACATCTCACAGAGGTTTCTGTTAGCCCGTTCTATTATTTTCATTGTTGGAGATATGATATAATTAGGTACATTCAAATTTTAATGTTACGTCTTAAACCTATCTATTCATGTTAGATAAATTTATTTTGATAACTTTTTTGATTAAGTATATCTACTTTTGATCACATTTATAATCATAGTTGAAGTCAAAGCCGGTTGTAAGCCGTTGGTCCGGTTACTACTTACTGATGTAAGTAAATAGTCGTTACATGAGCCATGTCTGGGGCCTTTGGCGGCTCAATAATAACCCTGACGCCAGGGTTGATGAGGTTGGTAATTCACCTCACAACTCACACGATAGAAAAAGATAGTTGAAGTATGAAGTTTAAGATAAGATATGGTATTTATTACATTCCTGTTTTTATAGAGGTCTTAAAAGTGGAGGAAAGTAAAAACCTTGTAAGGTTTATAAGTACTGAAATATTGCAGATTGCCTTTTACCACCCATCTACAATGAACAGCTTAGTGGGTTTCATCCCGTCACCCTTTTGTACGCTTGGACTTTGAACAGTCTATCTACGTTATTGTTATGAATGTCGGTTTACAACCCAAGTGGGATAGTCGACATTATAATTTGACGAACGCGCAAATTGCAGTAGAACGATGTTGAAGATTGTTTTGTTATAACTTTGTGAAAACTGATACAAACATTCATAATAATCCGGTGCAGACGATAAACATGTGTTATTACTGTTGTTTCGATATGCAAATTGCTCGCGAGTGCGATGACACAGACGCCCTAATTGCCCAAAATAAGACTTTGTTTGAAAGTTAATGACTCTTGTAAGACGACACACTTCCGAGGCGGAACATGCGGCGCCGATGTGACGAGATTTGACAAAGAGCTGGAAATATTGGGAGTCCGCTTTGTGGTTTCTTTAGACGCAGCGTTCGTGAAGTTCAATCAGAGTAAAATAAATTCAGATATAAGTACTTTCAAAGAGAAAATTTAAATCGATTTTTTATTCTGGGTTGGACGGGACTTGAACCGGCAGATTTTGTCAAGCCGGGGTGAGCGAGTAAACCATTACACCACCGGGTCCATGGACATTTGGTCCATTTCGCATGGTCAAGTGGACCCGGTGACAACAGCCGCGGGTTCAAGTCCCGTCCAAGTCAGAAGTTTTTTTTCGATTTAAATTTTCTCTTTGTGAGTTTCCCTAAGCACGGGTAAATTATTATAAGTGCTTTATTGCATCAAAATAACAAATAAACTAAACTATACTGGGGGGGTTAAAATGGCCACATCGAAGCAATTCATCTAAGAATGCAATATTGCAATTTGACATATGCGCATATAAAAGTAAGTGCGCAATGCAAACAAATGTCAAATAGCAATATTGCTTCGATGTGGCCATTTTAAGCCTCAAGTCTCTCAGATTCAAGAACCGCTCCGCATTAAATCTATGTGAGCTAATTCGTGAAGAGTGGTACTCAAGACTTCTCTCCGTTTAGTTACCTAAACTAATAATTAGTCGCGAGCACTACACTACAACTTTTTCCATTACATTTCAGATTTTACAAAGGACATATCTTTGTAGTGGCAACGCTGAATCATAATCACCATTGTCATTAAATTACAAGTCATCATGTCCATGACAGACTATTATGAGAACATGATGAGCTACCATTCATGGAAAAGAATATAACATAAGGTCACGACTATATTTCCAATTGGGCAGTCAGAGATACATTCATCACATGATGAACTAAGAACCGCCGCCTCATTGAGCTTTCTGTTCTTCTATTGTATGGGTTGTGAGGTGGATTACCAACCCCATCAACCCTGGTGTCAGGGTTACTATTGAGCCGCCAAAAGCCCCTAACATGACTCATGTAACGACTACTATCAGTAAGTAGTAACCGGGACCAACGGCTTAACGTGCTGATCTTCATTTAAGGGAAAACCAGCCCAAATTCAAAAATATCTTTATTCAGTAGGTAACATAGTTACACTTTGAATTGTCAATTTTTGCATAACGAACGTCTTATTCGCCTAAAACTACTCACAAACTGTATAGCCGGGAAAAAGAAGCTACAAGAAAAACCTCAGCACAGAGCCCTAGACGTTCATTAAAAAAAAATTAGATGGTTTACAACTATCATCGAATAGGTAATTGCAGAATATAACCGGCTATTTGGTGTAACTTCTGCAATGTTTACAAACGAGCAGACACAAACGAAGGAAATGATGGCATGTGCCGTGAAAGTCACGTAAACATGTTAGCACGTGCGTAATACACTACAAGGTCTACAAATCGTGTTTGACTCGAATATCTGATGAAGGGTCGCTGACACGATAAAATTATTTATGAGAAGTATACTTTAGTTTTAATATTCACTGAAGTTTTATTTCTTAATGTATCCACATGAATACCAGTAGCTATTTTACACATAGTCACATTTACTGATTTGCTAAATTCTCAAAGTAGGTGTTAATCAATTTGTACCTTGAGCTACAAATATTAGGACTCAAACTATAGTAGTACAAAGCAAACTCACTAAAAAACTTGTAACTTTCGTAACAATTACAAATAGCTCTTCTAATTAAATAAGTCTTCCCAGAGATCTTCAAGATTTTTAAAAATAAAGTTAGTCGCCTTTGCAGTTTTTAAGGTTCAGATCTTATTTAGGCGAAGGTTGATGGAAGGGCTGGCAAAGGAAGACCTAGAAAGACGTATGTTGACCAAAAAGTTCACTTTGAACTTTGGTTTTGTTTGTTTGTATACTCTTTATTGCTTTAAAATACAAAATAAGTTTACATATAATTTATCGTTACATAAAAGCATAAAGCATAGGCGAGCATATCCCTAATTGGGATTTCTTCCAGCTAACCTTGACCATAAAATATGACCATTTCATGAAATGATCGAACACATCATGAAATGATCAATTCTAAGATCTGCCACGACAGATACATTACTAGTCAGTGGAAGTAAAATTCTTATGATTCATTCTCGTAACGCACTATTTGTTTCTTTAGTCAATGCATTTTGGCAACCGACCGACAGTTTTGATGAGTGCACGTCCTCTGTTCGGAGGAAACGCGAGGATAACCGGCTTAGTGCTCACAAGCGTATTCCATACAAATAACTATTACATACTATGTATAGTACACAAAATCCAGCCGTATCTAACGAAAGTTTGATGATGCCTACAATAAAAAAAGAACACCACTTTTGCACCAGAGACGATCAGAGGGTATGTTTTTGTTTTATTTATGTTTTTTACTTGTTTTAGGTTCAGTTATGTTGGTCAGAATTATGGCCGCAGGCAAGCCATATATATCTTCGTTAGTTATATTCATTTTTTAAACAAAAAGACAAGCAATATCATGGTAGCACTGGTGATAATATTTCTAACACCTTACTATTTGAAAAGAAAAGTCCAACGTGTCAGGAGATACGTTCGCTTGCTTAATAGCCCCTCAAGCCTCAATTTCAAACTGTTCCGAATAGTTCAACAGGCAGAGAGAAACTACAGACAATCAATATAACATAGAGGTACCATCGTGTCGACTGGTAAACATTGAACGTAGTTTGAACAAAAAGAAGGCCTGTATCTCTAACATCTTGCTCGATACAATGCAGCTAGTGTCGTGTCGTGTCGTGTTGTGTCGTCGTAGTGACGTCTGGATGCAGACGATTCATGTAAATTGTAAACATTCGGCACACGACATTGTGTTGCTGTCGTACCATGCAAACTCGATCATTTCTCATTTTTAGCCGTAGATTGTCGTTAGCATAGGTAAATTCGAAACTCAGATCGGTAGCAGGTGTGCTGCAGGAGAGGGTTTTTTTAATGTTCGGTTTTCGTGCCATTTACACAGAAATCAGTACACCATACGACGCGGTTTCGTCGCAACACTCCAGTACTGTCTCTGCGTGCGTTGGGGTTTACGAAACTACAAACCAAATACTTGAAATAGCATTAATACGACATGTCATAAAGATTAATTTCGTTCTACAACATACTTGCAGTAGTGCTTCTGGCGCTCTATCAACGTTTGCATTACGGGGAAGATTATAAATAGTTTTCCTGATTGCCATTAGCAAGCGCCGACACGTATTTAACCATATAAAGTTGATTAATGGGACATTCCTAGTATGAGATATTATATGGCAAACATAAACCTTTTTCTATTAAGATCTTAGAGCGTTGTATCGTGGTCACAATAGATCTTAATAGGTTGATCTTTCGAGCTGTATCGTAACTGGTCGAACCGTTAAAACAAAATAGTGTGTGGAACGCATCGAGAGAGATTGAAAAATATTTACCTATATTTTTTTCCAAATTACCCACAATGTAAATAATAAGCTGCTTTTGACAGAACAATCATTTAGCACTCTGAATAGAGCGTTATGTAGAAAACTACAAAGCGATTTAAAATTGTTTTTCTATAGTAGAGGAATTTGGTAAACTTTGAACACATCTAACTGCGCTTGGCGTCAGAAGCTAACGTCGAACAACATCGAGAGTGCCACAGTTTTATTTTACACAGATTTGCAGTATGTCATGTCTTGAATATTTGAGATCCGAATGATATTGAGATTGACGAATACCTATAGTATTTTGCAATATAGGTATATACCGTTAGAATAGAACAGAATCTCGTCTGATACATCACTATACTAATGAACTTCTCAGCGATAGCTTCTGTACTTTGACAAATCTAACTATTGTAAAACATTATCTTTATTGAAATAATATAATCAATAATTGTACTGAACTAGACGTTCTGTTTAATAATACATACTTCCATTTGCTGATAAGAGTATATTTATGACTTTGATTCCCTCAAAATGTTCTTTCGATGCCATTCTTATTTTAATTGCATTGAACTTATAAAAAAACTATATTATAATAACCCCATATTAACAGGAACACCTATTGAAAGCAAATTCCAGACTTAAGTACCTACACTTACCTAGATATGCGGTAATCATATTATGTAGGGTTTATATTTTTAATTTATGTTAAATGACATATTATAATAAATGTATTATATTTAAATGTCGCGATAAAACAAGATTAATAGTGTGCGAGCTTATTAAAAATAGTAAACAGACGATAAATAACACATTTATTATGAACTAATTGTAAAACATCAAGCATCTACGTAAACAAACAGTTAATTAGGTATATATTACTTTGCAGTGGGTTCTTCCCTGTATCTGCGAGTGTTTGAAGAGGAAAAATTCGGAGTAAATTGCAAAGTCAATGATAAATCAGCCGGTCGGTTCTTTACCTACAAAATCATTGAACAATGAAGTCATAACTTCATAATACATTTATATGATACAGATGACGACTCGTGAGTCGTATTCTTCAAGATAAACTTATGGATTTTACTGTGGAAACATCTAAACTAACAAAGATTAAAAAGTAAGATAGTAAAGCAGTAGACTATATTGAGCACAGGAAATAATAAGCATTCAATCAAGTTTCAACAACGTCATTGGCTAGCTATCATAACATAAATTACGAACACAAATGATCTAAATATTAATAAAGTAGATACTTCGTAGACAAGTAACTTGTAGGAAATTAAACAACAATGAACAAACTGCCGATTTTTTAAATAATTCTAGATTGTACTGTTCAAAAGGTCAACAAGGCGCATTAACCAAAACATGCCTGAGATGGCAAACATCGCAGATCATTTATATTAACGATTGTCATACAGAACACTAAACATAAACAGAAGGACGAACACAATACCGTTAATTATACAATGTCATTTTCTATTGTCGGATTTAATATAATGGAATGTTTTCACATAACAATTGACAAGCAAAAGCGAACGGGAGTACAAATATACACAGGCAACGCGGAATCGAAATTCTTACAAATCAAAACATACTAACGATTTATCCCAACTACATAGATTGAAAAAAAAAGTACATAATATGCATAAATGCATGCGTACATACAGGACATTTGACATTAAAACAAGTAGTATAAATCTAAAGAGGATAAGGAAAATAAAAGCACAATAAGTAGACTTATTGCTATTATTGCTACCAGG
This sequence comes from Pectinophora gossypiella, assembly GCF_024362695.1. Classification (NCBI taxonomy): domain Eukaryota; kingdom Metazoa; phylum Arthropoda; class Insecta; order Lepidoptera; family Gelechiidae; genus Pectinophora; species Pectinophora gossypiella. The sequence goes on along the minus strand of NC_065414.1, from coordinate 6,078,944 downwards.
CTTTTTTTGACGTAAATTTCTGACTATCAACAAAACATAAAATATTTAATTGAACTGAATTAGCTTCTTTATGCGAAAAATATTTATATCTCAATTACATAGTCCATAGTCATTGTACTGTATTCATGTGTTTTGTCTGATTGTTGAAATTTTAGTTCTGTGCAATAAAGTATATTTGATTTGATTTGAATCGATTTGATAATCAAAATCTCAGGTCGAAATTAGTTTCTAGTTTTAGTTCTAATATCGAGTTGATAGGTACTACAAAAAAGAAATAAAATGAAGTATACCCAAAATCCTCGCATTTTAAGGATAGAGAGAGTTTCTATAGCTTATTACTCCCTCTATCTACTTGCATGGATAGAGCAAAATGATTTCTGCTTTCGTACATCACTGTTAGGAGATATTAGAAAGTTTTGTATAGACAAAACTACTCTTAGGAGTCAACGTTGTAATGGAGGAGACGTGACAAATTATGGGCCAAACTTACCGCGCTTGGCCACTCAAGCATAGTAAATGTTAACAACAAGCCCAGACCCTGAACTCTAACGTACCCAAAACGCAATAGTAAGTTATGTATTTAGTTCCTCAAAATGATTAATGCATGATTATTTGATTAAATAAATCCTTCAGCTAGACGATACGATGCGTTTTTTCCTGTTATCCAGCTTATTTTTTAATAGTTTATATTAAATATGTAATTTGAGAGATAGATCTAAGTACATGTAGATGTTTTATCGTAGTATTTGAAATTGTTCCCAATTGTTCTTCATTACTATAGATAGACATGCCACAACAAATACTTGATTTGGGTTTGCTCATAGCGTTAATAAACTTTGCATTCAATGACGGTTCACGCCCATATCATCACATAATATGAGACTATACGAAACAGAGGATGTTGCCGTTGTCAATACCTGTCAAATCGGATTCCCTGGAGGCAATATAACATTGCTATTCCAGTAGGATTGGTTTAGTAGCGTCCTTTTGTACGGGTCTAGTAGGCATGGGACAGTCAAAGCGTTTCCCGACGAATAACCATAATATCGAGTCTCTCATCTGAGAGAACCAAATTATGCGACGTTATTTGTGGAATACGATCCTTGTGTGGCTTCGCCTGTATGATTATACAGGAAAATAATGAGGAATCGTATATCAATAGCTATTGTTGTCATACAATAAATTCACAAGTACATGTCATTGTCACGCCCAGAGTGAACAGGTATATGTAATATCTTTGTTCTATCGCTTCCTAAGTACTCTCCTAAAAGATATTCTATTATAATTATCAATGATAATGTTGAATACCCTCCAGCAACGGACGACAGTCTGTGGTGAGTAATTTTATAAGTAAATCTAAATAGATTGATACTCAATTTACAGTATTCAGTATCATGCTAGGGAAGAGGCTTATGTCAAAGAACACATTAACAATAGTACAAAAGATGAAGTTTCCGTTTTCTCGAGAAAATCTTGACAGATTGTTTGTATTTCAGTTTACTATAATTATACCGTATAGACTCATGCTTGACAATTTGAACACGTTTGTTTGAACAATCAATTATCATTTGCACAGTACACTCAAACGCAACGCAACATTCTATAATATTCATAGAAAACCATAAACTACCGTTGCCGGACCTCTGACAGTTTTATTATTAGACAAACGCGGGATGTGCTTTCAAAGGACGACGTCCCCCGCACAAAAATAGTCCATAAATGGTACGAGTCCGTTGTCACTTTGAATAAATATGTCTGGTTGGATTTCCAGTTTATTTCAGTTCCCCCTACCATAGTACATTGCTTTAAGTTTTTTTAGACTAAAAGATCGATCCTGTATTAAGTAGCGAATGATCTCTTTGATCCCAAGAATCTTATGGGTGCCTCAAGCTATTGTGTGGGGTAAATAAAGACAAGTCGAACTCGAGATTTAAGACTTACTTATACTATATTAAATAACTATCCTTACCGAAACCTACTTATTAAATCGAGGATATTCTAAATATAGAAAAAAAAACATTTGTTATCATGTTCTTGTAAACAGAAAATCCCAATTAAGTAAGTAGCCACATAATTATATAAATTAAGCTAATAATGATCTAGCAACAATTCGTCTGAGCACAGCTAATTCGACACGACAACATGAATTAGCAATATGTAATTGCAATCATACGGTAGAGTTAGCGCTGAAAACTCTCAAACTCGCATTATTTCGCTGCCGCACAGACGAAGTTCCCGGCTCAGAATGTTCGGGGTATTCTGCGTACAACCATAACGTTCACAATTAATTTGCATGTTTAGCTCTAGCGTTTATGAAGATGTTGAAAGAACATAAATTATAACGTACCCGCGATGTTAAATGAATCGTTTCCTGGATCTCTTATTTCGCCCTCAGTTCGGTTCTTCTGCTCATATTAGCGCAAATTGTTTATGTAACCCTATTGTCTTACACCAATTTTACAAAGAAAATCTTGAAACTTTATATTACGTACATACATAAACTCACGTCCGTATTCCCCGAAGGGATGGTCAGAACTACAAATAATCAAGTAACTATTTGCAGCCACTTTTGATACATAGTCCTAAGGTGGATAATGATAAACCGTATGATCATAGGTGATCAGCCTATCGCTCTTACTGATGATCCATCATGTTCGACAGGGCGCTGTCCCTTTGTCGCCTTTAACGACATGCACGGGAAGATAGGCAGCTGAAAGCATTATATGTTGTTTCAAGAAGAGCGACAAATTTGATTAATACGTCAACCATCTCAAATTATTTCGAGATATGCGGATTAGATAAGAATTAGGTTGGGCTCCCTATAGAGGAAGAGGCACTTTAAAGGCGCGGCCACCTAATTACGTCCCCGTTCTCAGAGATACATCTTCTCCGTAGTCGTTACAAGACACAACAGTCGCGAGCTTACAGCATTTGCGTTACTCTAAATAACGCACTAATTTTATCTCAGCACCGCACGTTTGCTCCAACATTTCAACACAGGATTCCGAACAATATTTGGCATTTCGAAATTCCAAAGAATTTGGAAGCATTCAATAATCTTTTGTCCGGATCCACGGAGGAGAAAATTTGCTCGCGCCCTAAATATTTCCTTTCTTGTTTGAAATCGGGAAAGCAAATATTTCGTCCGTGTTGTCAGCACCCATAAATTATCTATTGGATGAACTCGTAAATGGTATTGCTTCATCATAGTAATCTACATTTTAATTATTCTTATTGCTTTAAAAATACTCAGTTATTGACATTGCTGGTCGCTCGAATTTTAATTAATGAAAATGGATAGTCTTTTTTGTAATAAAATGTGGTTAAAATGATATCCCTAAACTGTCAAGAAACCAAATTTATAATTTTATCGAATCTTCCAAAAAATACATAAAAATAATAAAAGATCAAAAAAGAAATAACGTGGTAACTTACAACAATAGAAACTAAGTACTCAGCCTATTGTTTGAAGTTTACCTTTGCCTAGTTTTTTCTACGGAAATAAAAGTAGGTGTTGGGTTCGGTCAATGTCGCTATAATAATTAACTTGACACGTTTATCAGAAGCAATGAACAATCGAGTATTGATTTGTGTTAAATTATTGGTCAGAACAATCCTATGGCGTTCGCTATTGATTCTGGATTGGGAACAAAGCAAGGTGACTGCTTCCTGACAATGACCGTCTTAACTACTAGCTTATAGCTGCGATTTGACACCCAAGCATCGATAAAGAACGAATAATTCGCTTATTGTCTTCGGAAACCCCTAAAATTTAATTCTAGTTATTCAATTGAACCAAGTCTAACAACAGTTAACAGTGACATTTGCGAATATTAGGTCCCTACTTGAGTTTAGTTCCCACTCCGCAGTCACTTAGTGTAATTTCGATACAGAACACACAAAGCCTGAAGCTATTTTAGTATTAATCAAATCGCATAACTAATATCATCAGAGGAACAACTTTCATGAACGACACGTTAAATTAGAATCGAGAACTTAGTCACAAAAGAGAAGCCCCGGTTAATTTATCGCATCAATATTAACTATTCCACTATTCCAGGACACCCTATTAAATCAGATATTGCCTGGTAGAAATGACTTAACAAATGCCTTAAATAATATCAGATTTCATAAATTTGCCGCAATAGAAGATTTGCGAGAAATGGGGAACGACACTAATGAACTAAAAAGTCCACACCAATTACAACTTATAGGAAACAAATAACTTAAGGAAACTTCATGGACCCAATAACGCTGATAAAATAAGAAATAGAAATCAATACAGACAAAGACGGTGAATCGACCTAGTTAAGATGAACGCTTATTAATAAAACTCAGATCGTTGACCGCTGATTGAGAGGTAATTGAAGGAAGCAATTCAATGGTTTTATAATAATGTGCATGACAAATGTTGATTTCATCATCGGTCACTGCGTTCCGACGTTATTGTCAGTTCAGCCCTATATTTGACCTACTTCCACACGTTCGTCATTTTTTTCTTTTAGGCTGGCTCGGTGGATCCAGGGGATTTCGGGATTAGCATGAAGGGACACGTTACGTTACGTTACGTCCCTCAGAACAAATTGAGTGGAAGAATGAACAGTAATCCTAGTGAACTGCACGAATCCACAGATTACATTAATTACTTACTTGAGGCACTGAAAACCAGATTAACTACAGTTTAAATTACTTTGCTAATACTTAGGTCTAATCTGCCATAGCTGTTTCTAATCTGTTAATCGATAAAGTTTGAGCGATAGCAAATTAACAACTGAAGTGAACTGAGGCAAATGAGTATTGACATTAATTTTAATATGTTTTTCAATATAAAAAAAAAACAATACTATACAGGAAGCCATTGTAAAGTAGTAGCGGTTAGCCAGAAAGCTTTAGAATGAAATTAACAAGCGTTAGAGATTGAATGCTCACCTCTCCAAGATTGATGAAGCCGTGATCTCTGGCGACGGCATCGGCGGCCTGCTTGCCGCCCGGTATGTGCACGGCCCATGTCGGCGTGTAGTGCGCTCGCGCCTCCAACAATGTCGCTACGAGGACCACCACCGCGCACCATCTGACCGCCATCGCACACACACTCACCGGCTAGTACTCGTCAGCATGGCACACACACAAAAGGTTTTTATATTTACAGTTGATAAAAACTCAAAGGTTGGTAAATGTTTATCATAAAGTTATCTTCATTACTTGTCAATCGCGGGAGGAACCTGCAAATGACCCCACGATAAGTTGGCGTTGCTTTGTAAGGAAACTAGAATAGGAAACACTGATAAGGTTCTGAACACGTCCATGCTTGTTTTAAAATGTATTTAATACGAATCTTATAAGAGTAAGAAGATATGACGGAACGAAAAACGATCTAGAGGATATTGGAGTTAGAAGGAGAAACTTTGGGCGGCTGTGTTAGCAACATTTCCACAATATGTGGGTCAAGTACGCGTCGAGGACAGCGATCAAGTAGTCTGTAGTGTTCTCCGTCTGTTTATTAGCATATCACGGGATCACCATTAATCACATCGCTTCATCGATAACCGTCAACCCATTTTTACTAAAAGCATACCATATCTGATGCTTGGTCTTTCTGATGATAAATGCAAATCACGTTCGGCGTCACTCGAACGAGCTTTCCTATTTGTTTCATGAAATATTCAATAATTCATAACGCCATCACGTTCCCTTTGTTATTGTTTCCTATAACATATCCAGCGCTGCCTGTAGATAACCATAGGAAAATGTCTCCGTAAATTCGTGTCAACAGTGTGAAAAGGAGCTGTTAATTAAAACAAAGAAGTGCCTTCAAACACGCGACTTCGGTGCAGAGTTCGATTGCATGTTTGCGTGAGATTTGAAACGTTACTCTAAATGAGATCCTTTCTGCAAAGGATAGTGTTAATTTGTCCCCATTGTTTACTGGTCTTACTAACAAATTGAACTAAATTTCTAATGATATTAATATATTGGTGATCTTTCTGCTTTCCATGCAACAATTTCTAAAGCAATGCAGTTACGGTCACACACAGACTTATTCAAGCGAAAAAATTGTGTCAGTTTGATGCAAGTGGAATGCTGCGTGTCGCTCGTTTGACCTTCTTGGTAACGTGCAATTTTTATAATAGCACTTTCTGTTGTCTAGGTGGATTTATAGACAAACTAGCAGCTTTGTTTTTTTTTTTTTTGTTTATTATTTGTTTTCAACAATTAAGTGTGTCATCGTGCATTTATTCTCAACTTCCATCTACTGTAAAAATGTGAGGTTTAGGTACGCTTTGATAAGTTTCGAGAACAAGCAATGATACATCAGTTAGGCTACAGTCTAGATAACCTTTTGTTTTAGGTCGTTATCATTTCTCGGTAGTTAGTTCCCGTATGATGTACGTGTTTATTTTAGGTACCTACTTACCTACCCATATTAAATGTTTAATATGCATTTGTAAATGGCACATACAATCATAGAAAATGGCACATTTGTTTTGTTGTTGATTTGTCAGATGTCAACAGATTGTTTTGTCGTTTGTTTGTGTTGTTTTGCTCTGTGTTTACAAATCGACAAATGGCAGGCTATGGCAGGCGACGAGTTGATCAAGGATTAGCGTGCAGAATTTTAATGAAATGAACTTTGAAATTTTGCGAAAGTTGAAAACTTACTCCCAGGTATCCATATAAATTTCTTAAGAGAATTAATGTGACAATACTGATAACATTTAAATAAAACATAATAAAAACGTAACGTAAAAATAATATTGTAAGTAGGAGTTACCAAATAAAGTAGGCCACCAATTTGAATGCTTTACAACTAACCTCTTAAGTAGGCAGTCCCCGCTACTTTACAGTTATCTAGTGCCAACAATTATTTATTTATCAACCGGCCAATCGCCTGCCACATCGAGATTAATTTGCATAGTTATTTAGTTGAAAACACTCAAACGTGACACCAATAGGGACAATTTACGAGTAAAGACGACTATAATCTTATCTGTGTTTCCTTTCGAACAATGTAAACAGTGATGAATCGGCGGGCATTTCGCTTGCGGCCCGCGTCAAGACGGATGTTTCATCGGTGGAATCCGATGGGAAGGACCAAGATTCCGTGGCACTTAGACAATAGTAGCCGGTGAGAGTCGGCGCCGCTCTGACGAGCGTTCACCTCTCGCATCCCGTACTACGATTTGACAATTCCTGATCGTGGGCCGCAGCGGGTTAGGGATCCTCACTTACAGAGTAACAAGCACTAGGTAACACGATGCACTGATGTCATTACGGCACGGCACGTCTATACGTGTGTTAACGCGTGAATATCGCGACGGAGCAGCGGGTAACACGCCCGTCACGCTCGCGCACGTGATGCTGACTGGCTGGCGAGCCAGTTTGCTCTCGGCCGCGCGCCACGATTGGAGCACGAGACGGCCCCTGGGTTGCCACTTTCGTGAATTTTGCCCGGAATCGGGAAAAATTGTTTATGGTAACTAGTTTGTTAGAACTCTTGTCATTTATTTAAGTATTTGTTAACTATAACCATTTTTTTTTTAGGATAATAAGTAAGCTTAGATCTATATCTATACCTACACACCTACCTAATTAGTGAACAGAGCATTTCGTACTCTGAATTATTGTTAGTTGCACGCAACACGTGTAAAAGTTTTAATATAATTGTAACAATGTAATCTATGAACACGTGAATAATGTAAGGAAACAAACATGTAAACATATCAATCAACATACTCGTGTACACTGTTTCTTACAAACATGTCTTAATTATATCAGTTGATCTGTACATAAACAGCCTATATACGTCCCACTGCTGGGCACAGGCCTCCTCTCAATCAACCGGAGAGAGTATGGAGCATACTCCACCACGCTGCTCCACTGCGGGTTGGTGGAGGTGTTTTTACGGCTAATAGCCGGGACCAACGGCTTAACGTGCCCTCCGAAGCACGGAATCAACTTACTTTTTCGGACAATCAGGTGATTCAAGCCTGAAAAGTCCTTACCAAACAAAGGACAGTCTCACAAAGTGATTTCGACAATGTCCCCATCGGTAATCGAGCCCGCACCTCCAGATCGTGAGCCTAACGCTCTTACCGATTTAACGTGATATTATCTGTTTTCTCATTACTCGGGTACATAATTATCCAAAAACATAATGTAATGGCAGAAGCATAGTATATAAGAATAATTGTTGCTGGTATTTGAATCAGATTATGTATAGAACTATGTTGCCTACCTATGCTACTATGATGCTACCTATATTGCTTTTCTTTATTTTGATCAGAATAGTTATGGATGGAAGTAGTGTTGCGCGTGGCTGTAATAACAACGGTCATCATTTATCATCATCACCAGCCCATTAACGTCCCCACTACTGGGGCACAGGCCTTCCCTATGGATGGATAGGGAGATCGGGCTTTAAACCATCACGCGGGCCCAGTGCGGATTGATGGTTATTGACGACTGCTAATGCAGCCGGGACCAACGGCTTGACGTGCCTTCCGAAGCACGGAGGAGCTCGAGATGAAAACTTTTTTTTTGTGGTCACCCATCCTATGACTGGCCTTTGCGAAAGTTGCTTAACTTCAACAATCGCAGGCCGAGCGCGTTTACCGCTGCGCCAGCGAACTTCTCGGCAATGCATCATTTATACCCAAAAACAAAGATAAAAGATACTTATGTCCGTTATCCATGAAATTAGAAGGTAAAAGGAAGGCAATTCTGTACAGCGCCATCTATATTTTTTGGGGAACATCCCTCATTACACAATACATTTGAGAACACCAATTATTTAGGTGTACAGTCATGAGCAATATACCCACTTTAGGACTCTGTCGCACAAACATATTTGACATTTAGTGACACTTACAGATCAATTTGTCAAAAAAGTTAATGTGACATGGTACCAAAGTGTATACATATTAACTTACCTAACTATCGGTATCGATGTGTAGGACTTGTAAAATAGGCTTAAAGATACTAATGCAAATAAAATACCATTTGTTGCGTTCTTGTTCCTTTGTCTTATCTACTACATATTATCTACTCAACGTGTATCCATCCCCCCACTGCTGGCTATAGGCACACCCCGGACACTTCATACAAACAACCTTATTTACTCGCGTTTTCATACCACAGAGTAATTTGATTACTTTATAGATTCCTGCATGCTTGGAGATGTGCGTCTGTATCCGTACGATGATAAGTATTCTGTGGTATGACAACGCGCGTAAAACGCCTCATCTGGACATGCTCTAAAAGACACCACACATTGATGTTATCGTACACGCGCATCTGTGTGTGTGACGCTGACGCCATACGATTCAAGTCTAAACTATGTTCGAGGGAGGCGAGGGAGCGGAGAATTGCCGTTCCATACGTAGTATTATTTCTTATTCTATGAGATAGGCCTCCTCTCTTGCGCGCCATTTCTTGCCGGTTTCCAAGTCTCATCCACTGCTTTCCGTCTGGCATGCCTCACAATGCTACCCAATCCTTGGGCTGTTTTACATGTTACATGCTTGTAAAATAATAAATAAATACTTACTTACTTGGTAGTATGTCATAATAAATTTCGTACAAGGAAGTAATTTGAAAAATTGCTTTCGCTAGTCCCTACCTTTACCAGGCCCATCCTAAATATCCCAGTGTGTTAGTTTTGTGTTGTAGCAAGATCGAGCACAGTTCGTAAGAAGTCATCGACGTATACAACCTCTAGATCCCTAATAAATAACAGACAAACGGGTTCAACCAATCTGACAAATTTGTCAGACATAAGATGCCACCGTTTGAATAATCATAACATAACATCTAGACACACGCCAGTCAAGCCAAGTTGAGCAAGTAACAGAACTGAAAATAGAAATATTTCTAGAGTACAACAGGCAGCCTTATTGTTAAGTAGCAATCTCTTCCAATCACGATTCTTCCCGAGACATTCGATGTATCGGGTGTGTGTGCGTGTGGTGTGTGTTTGTGTTGTTACACTCTGGAGTTTAATCAGAGGTCTAATCATGTAACCCAGTTTCACATAGAAAATCCTTTACTATATCCCAATTGGGTTAGTCAGAAGTACATCCACCCCCCCCCCCCCCCCTAATCACTGTTAAATTGTCAGAATAAATTCTATATGAAAAAACAAACATGAAGCGTCTATTTGGTTGTACTTTCGATGTAGAAATACTTGGGGATGCGTTTGATTTGTAGCCGAGCAACCAGATATTTTCTTAGGAAAGTTTTCCCCTGAAATTGATATTCGTAGAAGGTGCGCTTAATACTTAGAGCCTTTACACACTACACGTGACCTTAAAATTGCGTCAATAAATGAAATAAGCAGCTTATAATAAGCAGCATTATATGAATCATAAGCAATAGAGAAAACTGTGCAGTATTTTTAGTAAATTGTAGATACCTACTAAACTAAAGCACGCGCACGCGCAAGGAATCTTCATAATTTTCGGACAATCAGGTTTTTTAGATTTCAGCCGGCATTCTCCTAACCCAACTAAAGGGTTAGTAACACAAAGTGTTTTTTTAACTCATGTATCTCCACTGGGAATCGAACATTATACTAACGCAATGGTCCTAACCAGACCAGAAAGTCTCCGTGTGTAAATCCCTTTAGGTAACGAAAAATTGGTGTCATGTAGGTACCCGTGTATCGGAAAAGCCCGAAATATTTCAGGCCAAATCCCTAAATATGAGTGCCTACCTGAATCATAAACGTTCCAGATTTGGAGTATAAAACTCTGTGCGTTTATAGAGGTTTCTTTCCATGGTCACCCAATATGATCAAATACATTAAAGTACGTAGTTCTTACCGAAATAAATATAAATAGTCCATACTTCACTACATAGTATAAAACAAAGTCGCTTTTTCTGTCCCTATATCCCTATGTACGCTAAAATCTTTAAAACTACGCAACGGATTTTGATGCGGTTTTTGTTAATAGATAGAGTAATTCAAGAGGAAGGTTTATATGTATAATAACATCCATTAAACAGTCGAGAAGTACTGTTATTTTTGAGGTTTTTAACGTGATGTCGTAAATAATTTAAATTTTTCCTCAGCATTGCGACCGAGCGAAGCCGGGGCGGGTTGCTCGTAATATTATAAATGGGAAAGTGTATGTGTGTGTCTGTTTGCTTGTCCGTCTTTCACGGCAAAACGGAGCGACTAATTGAATTGATTTTTAAGTGGACATAGGTTAAGAGGATGGAGAGTGACGTAGCTACTTTTTGTCTCTTTCTAGCCCCCCACTTCCCTAAAATGGGAGGTGGAGTGGAAGTATTTATGGAGCATTCTGAAATTTTCAAGGTAGAAAGCTAAAAATTGGTATGCGGACTAATTGTGACTAATAAAAATATCGTGCATTTTTTTTTAAGCTGCCCCCAACCCCTTCAAGGAGGGGGTGAAATTTTATATGGAACTTAAGCTGGTAAGTTATTTTTTTATACACTTTTGGTTAAAACTATTATTGATCTCGTGATTTAATTACATTATAAATAGGAATATTACAAAGAAGGGAGTTTTAATTAAATAACAATTAGATACACCTATTTACTTGGTTGTAGGTGCTGAAAATGAACGTAGAATCGGCTATCGCTACCCTGCGTGACTTTGTTTTTAATTACGTTTAAGTACTAAAGTACTTATTTCACTAACACAGTTGGCTCGACCATTATAAATGGCGATACGGGTCACCGTTAGGTAGCTACGTTAGTCTAGCAGAAAGCTCGGTGAGGTGTGAGTACTAAGTTCTTCTTGCGGTGGATGCTCTGATTACCCCAATTGGGATATCGTCGTGAACTTATTATGATATTATGGCGTTAAAAGTATGTTAATAATTTAATTTTTTCCACTTTTCTAAGCGTAATCGGTCGCGTTATGTTATTCGTACTCTTTTAGTAAAAAGAGCTTTATTATACTTAGTTTAATCTTTAGGTAGTGTAAATGTTCGGCAGCGGGTGCGCGGAAATAAAAAGAAAAACTAAAGGAATATCACTTTTATTAAAAATAAATACAAGGAAAAAAAAACATGAAAGAAAAGCAAAAATAAAATAACTTAAAAGCTCAACGACCGATCTTCGTGACAGCGAAAATAGAAGAGAAGAAACAAAAGACAATCATACCATATAGAAGAATAAAACAGAAATTCTTAGAAACTAAGGAGATTGTATATAATTTAGGTATAAATTCTATATAAAAATGTTCGTGCGTCGTTTATAGGCAGATAAGACCCTCTGGTCTGGACAAGAAAGAACAATTATGAAATAGAAAAAAAGTCATACTATTAAAAACTTTTTACAACGTAAAAATTCCCACTTTGGGAAAATTCCCTGGAACGGCACATCACTGGTTAGGTAGCGAACCTTACCATTTACATATTGATACGTTATCGACACGGATAGAGACACTTTATTTTCCATGTAAGTGGTCTTACATATCGTTTGTATAAATAGAAGGAATACAATAAATGGCAGTATGTTTTTATTAGTATTGGATGACACGGTTTTGGATGGTAGAAGTCGTGAAATGAATTATGATGGCGCTAGTGGTTTTTATTTTGAGGCTGCTAATATTCCAGTGTCTGCTATTTTGAGGTAGGTATACATAATACTGACAAGTCATCTCTTAAGGTTATCCTTTTTCTCATCCTAATCTGAAGATTTGTCAGTTCGGTTTTTGACAAAATCGATTGCCTGTCTTCCAATCCGCGAAGTGAAAACCAGCCCAATAGAGGTTAGCTTACATACCTCCAAAACACATTTCTCGGGAGTACGAGTTTCCTTGCAATGTTTTCCTGCACTGCTGAGCACGTGACAATCATTGGCTCATCATCCATAACTAGTTATTCAGATGATAACTTTCTACTTTTTGTATTTTTGTATGGGGTCTCCTGTCTGTGTAAGTGGCGGTTCGCGCCGCGACAGAGACAGGAGACCACGACCGGAGACCGCGACCGAAGACCGCGACCGAAGACCGCGACCGAAGACCGCGACCGAAGACCGCGACCGAAGACCGCGACCGAAGACCGCGACCGAAGACCACAACCGAAGACCGCGACCGAAGACCGCAACCGAAGACCGCGACCGAAGACCGCGACCGTTACTTGACGTTAGGCAATGTATAAGCGACAGTTCGCGAGCGAGACAGAAACAGGAGACCGAGACGCGAGTAACGAACGTCAAGTAATGGTCGCGGTCTTCGGTCGCGGTCTCCGGTCGCGGTCTCCGGTCGCGATCTCCTGTCTCTATCGCGGCGCGAACCGCCACCTTAAGGCGAGCGCCTGCTCATTTACCTACTTACTTTTTGGTAGGAATCCGTAGGCACTTACAGTTTTCAATGATAGAAATAAAACCTGCTTCGTTCTTTACATGCCATGCAAATTTCGGTGAGATAATTATGTTTTAAATTAAGTGATGTCGGAAGAATGACGTTAACGAGAGGAGGCCCATACGCAGCAGTGGGTGGATACAGGTTGAGTAGATAGATAGATGCCAATATGGTTCAACAAATTACGTTACAGCACCAAATATCTGAGATTTAGCTGTGTTAGTTAGTATCAAGTTGCGAGCTCGCAGTTTGTCTTGTGTGTATTGCTGGCAATGTTGTATGGAGGAAACTTCTTTATCAGATCAATATTAAGCCAATCCGTAGTTCGATAGAGTTGCAAGTAAACCACTGAACTCGACTTTGTGAATTTGAATTCATGTTTGGAGATACCAAAATAATATCGCGCGGTTTCTAAAATTTTTGCCTAGGCATGCCTCACTTCTTCGGGTATACCGGCGCGATGCTATGTACGCGTACCCCCGAAGGTTTAGTCTTCAGGTGTATAGTACATTCACTCGTCGCCAGCTACATTATATTAAATCTAATGTAATACAGGACCAACCTATTGCCATTAACTGCGCACAAATCCCGGAAACCACGTGATTTCAAGTAACTATGATCCAATCCATACATGAACATAGACTTATAAATTCCAATTCAGTGGTTCAGGGCCCAAGCCGTTATTCTAACAGATTCACACATTGATGTATTATTATAATCTACTATGTTATTGGATTCAATGCATTGTCATTTACGTATTTAGGTATATATATTATTATAATCATTATTTATTGTCTTCTAATATTGTTTTTAATATAGTTTACCCAGGTATAAGTACTCATATTTTTCAACTTTTTATTTTGCACTCTCTATCCAGCTACACTTTTTATTAAATTAATTTCCTATGCCTAAAGGTTGCCTGGAAGAGATTGCTATAAGGCCGCCTGTTGTACTACCAATCTAATTAAAATACCCTAATATATATATTTTTAATATGATTTAAGTGCAATAAAGAGATTTTTTTTTTGTATTGTATTGTGATTTCAACAGGGAAGTTAAAAAGGCCACATCAAAGCAATTCATCTAAAAAGCAATATTGCTATTTGACATTTATTTGCATTGCGCACCTTTATATGCTCAAACGTCGAATTGCAAAATTGCTTTTTGAGTTGAATTGCTTCGATGTGGCCTTTTAACCCCACAGAACTGAAAAGCCAGTTACGAACATTCGCCAATAGGTAGTGTTTGTTGTTCACAAACTTAAGGCCAAACCGAGTTAAAGTTTGCCTGGTATTTTATGCTTGCTGCAGATATTTAGAGGAAAGTTGGAAACTTTCTGATGTATTAGGTATATTAAATATTTGAACAATATCATCAATTATTTACTTAGAAATGCAGTCAGTCACTTTTGCTTTGCGCCGCGACTTAGCAAGCACCGCAACAAGGTAGGTAGGTCAAGTAAATTTACAGGTAGGTATCTAAATGATTCTAAAATCTAAGAATAAATTATAATTTCTTTCAGAAAGAATATACAGGATACCGAATACTGAGGGGGATGATCAGCTCATGATTCTGACTTAATATTCAGGGAAAATTTCCGTCGACTACCTTTTTTTGCCCTAATGATTCTACCTGCATGACATTTTGTTTACAATATGCCTTTAATTGTAAATAAAAACACTTGACAAAACTTCACATTTCTCCCATGAATTTGGACTCGGCTGAAATAAGAAATTATCTTATAATACTCTACAGTAAACCTAAGGACATACATAAATATACACGTAAATACATAAATAATTTCATAGTTACTAGGTACTTAGTATACCTACTACAAAATGGTTACCTGTCTATCAATCTGTCAAAACTTTGTAATTTTAACTTCTTACTTATCTCGTTTTCGCGATCTTCCTAATAGGTACCTACGTAGTTTGAATTTGAATCAACGATTTTACCTACCTAGGTAGATGCCAGGAAACCGTTAATTCTACTTTTAAATTAATAAGTAGGTAGACTGGTTATTCCAAATTCAAATTACTAATACATTGTACCAAAATAAAAGAAAATAGTTACAAATGAGACTTAACTAGGTACATGGCAAAAAAATAATAAAATTAAATAATGGATTTCGACAGTTATTTCTACATTCAATGGCGTTAAAGTTGCATTCAAAGTTTATTGGTTTATTTACCTGTTTATTTATTGATGCACTTAAAACACCTTATCCAAAATATATCTACAGTTCGGTAGCTTAAACAGCAGAACCTATCGCTCCTTCAATAAATTTCAGAAGCAAACCGGTTTGACCATTACCATAGAATAAGTAATGTATTACTTAACTCTCCTACCGGTTAGCCACCTAGTCCATAACTTGAAACCCTTGAAATATGACATGCCATCGTCGTGAAGAAATACCTATACATATACCTACTGTTTGGGGAACGCCTGACTTACATCATAGTGCCACGGGTTCCAAACCTGGCTCGAGCTGAATCTACTTTATGAGTTTGAATTCACGTTTGGATCATAGACATTTTTTTTTTTTGTTAAATTTGCCCCGAGAAGGAGCAGGCAAAGGGACATAGCCATACAGCCTGGTCGGATGAAGTTTTTCTTCGTGTATTATTTCTTGAATTTGTTTTCTTTGTCTTCAATAAATTGTTTTCGAAGGCCGGAGCCATTTCTTTTGTTTAATTATTTGTCTTCGTCCAATTATCATTTTGTCAAATATCAGGAATAAAAGTCTTAAATCGGGAATACAAGTCTTAAATCAGGAATAAGAGTCATAAGTCAGGGATAGGAGTCTTAAATCAGGAATAAGCGTCTAAAATCAGGAGTAGTCTTAAATATCTTCAGTGGTTGATATTAAATAATTATAAATTGGGAGAAAACATTCTCTTTTCTTTAAAAGTTGCTGAAGGGAGCGCGGGATTTCTTCAGCAGTATGGTATATTTGCATGAGGTGATCAATGAATAGCAATCTTTGTAAGGAAAAACAACGACATTCAAAAAAGATGTGATCCAGAGTTTGGATGGCATCTTGACAGAAATTACAAAGAGGGGACGATACGATATTAATACGAAAAAGATGAGCATTAAAACGACAGTGACCTAAACGCAAACGGCAAATTATTGTGTAGAATTTTCTATTCAAATATGTGTTACCTTGGGTGAACCAAGGTTGTGATACATTATCTTTAACTTCAGCAAACCATTTGCCTTTATTCTGAACGGTTTCTACCCAAAAAGCTTTAAATTCAACTTTTAGCTGTTTTTTTACCAAGGATAAAATGTCAGTATCGGGGATATAACAAGATGAATTCACATTGGTAGGAATATTTGCAATTGTTTTGGCAAGAAAGTCTACTTTTTCGTTTCCAGCAACACCTATATGAGATGGGGTCCAAAATAAGGTGATTGATTTTGACATTTGAGATAATTTTAAATATTGTTCTCTTATACTGTAAATCAAGAAATGAGTATTAGAATTTAGTTTCGGATTATCAAGGGCACTAAGAACGCTCATACTATCTGTGACGATTAACCAGTTATTATATTCCTGTTTCTCTATATATTCAAGTGCCTTTAAAATAGCCATAGCTTCAGCGGTATATATGCTAGCAAGTTCAGGTAAACTAAACCCACACCCTCCTTTACAATTCATGTCATAAAAAGCTAAAGATACAGCATTAGAAGATTTTGAACCATCTGTATAGATTTGTCTATATTCTTTAAAAGAATCTAGAGCTAAATATACATCTTCCTTAGTTTTTAAAGACTTATCAATTACTATAGATATTAAACAAAATTTAGACTCGAAAGAACCTAAGTAACATGACAATTTAAAATTTTCGAATAAATTATAATTTTCTTTATAATTTATAATTTCAAACAATTCCTGAGCTATATAAGGAAGGCTAGAACTGTTACCAGAGGAAAAACAATGAATTATTTTCAAGACAAGAGGATGATTAGTTATAGATAGAAGTTTAAGGATAAACTTGGATTTTAAGAACGAAAACCTTAATTTCAACGGAGGGATGTTGCATTCCACTTGCAATGAGATTATAGGAGTAGACCTCATAGCTCCAACAACTATGCGTAAACACTTGTTTTGAATTTTTTCCAATTTTTCCACCAAATATGAGACATTACCAAAACAATAAAAAGCATATTCAAAGTGACTTCTAGCTATAGATTTATACAAATTTAATAGTATTTTTGGGTCTGCTCCCCAATAAGTACTAGCCAAAGATCTCAAGATATTTACAGCTTTGGTTGCACGATTTATCAAGCAATCAACATATTTATTCCATTTGAAATTGCTCTGAAATGTTACACCCAGAAACTTTGTGTTTTTCTCTACTGGTAGTGTGTTTTGATTGTATTTTACATTTATGGTTGTTACATTAGATTTGGAGAATAAAATTACTTTTGTTTTTTCAGCATTGATTTCAAGATTTAGTTGATCAAAATACAATTTTAGTTTTGATAAAGCAGAGTTTAATTTGTCTTGGACTTCTATTTTATTGTTACCAGAGGTGTACACAACTAGATCATCTGCAAATTGTAAGTTTTGTACCTTATTACCTAAGATTAAATTTAATTTATTGATGTACAGAATGAAGAGCAAAGGACTTAAAATCCCACCTTGAGATACTCCTTTATATGAGTACCTGGGACCAATTAAAGTGTGATTGTTACATTTAACAAAAATTTTCCTACAATGTAAAAAATTATAAATCCAATTTATCATTTTTGCAGGAATTTGCAGAGAACCAAGAATAGACGCTAATGTTTCTAAATTAACATTATTAAAAGCTCCAACAACATCAAAAAACACACAACAAAGGATTCCTCTAGAGGACAGTGCATCGTGTATATCCAGATTCAAATGATTCAGACTCTCCCGAGCTGAACGACCACACCTGAAACCAAATTGATTAAAAGGTAAAATATTGTTGCTTTCTACAAAAAACTCCAAACGTTGTTTAATTAATTGTTCAAATACCTTCCCCACACAAGAGCTAAGTGTGATGGGACGATAAGAATCTGCATTATTTGGGTCTTTGCCAAATTTTAAAATGGGAACCAAGCAATCTGTTTTCCACTCATCTGGAATAACGGAATTAAGCCATAAGCAGTTAAGTATATCTAATAATACGTGGAGGATGGATATATTTAGCAATTTAAACATTCTGTAAGTTATAAAATCCAAGCCACAAGCTGTGTCTTTTCTGGATCGAAGAGCTGACTGCAATTCTACTATTGTAAAGGGTTCAATAAGAAAACTATTGTGAGGAGTGATGGTAACAGAATTATTATCAATTTGAAAATGTCTTTGTACTGTATCAGGGGTGTATTTATGCAGAAAACCCTCAAGCCAATTGGAATCAGAAAATTCTGGCGTTACTGAAAAAGTCCTATTAAATTTCCGTATTTTCTGCCAGATTAGTTTCATAGGTGTGAGCCTGCTAATGGTTTGACAAAATTCATTCCAACTGTTACGACGTTCCTCTTTCAAAATGCGTTTTTTTAAGGCTTGGGCCTGTTTAAAGTTAATAAAATTTTGGAAGCCTGGGTTTGTTTTAAAAGTAATATAGGCTTGTTTGCAGTCATTAACAGCTTTGGTGCATTTTTCATTCCACCATACTAGAGGTATCCTTTTTTTTTTTAAAGTTCTACTGACAGATGCAACATAACTTCTATCTTGAATTGAACCAATTACAGATTTCTGCACAGCAGTCAAAATAAATGAACAGAATTGATTATATGAATTTTGAATATTTAGAAAATCTACTTGAAAATTAACAAACATTTCACCAACAGTTTTTTTATACAATTTCCAATCTATTGATTTCAGATTGACATGCTGAGGAAAGTTCAAGGAGTGCATTGGAGCACTGACTACAGGATCAACAATAAACTTAACAAGAGTGGGCAAATGATAACTACCAAGAGAATCCGAATGTACCTTCCAATCACAAGACAATGCTAATGAAGCAGACACAATAGTTAAGTCAAGTCCATTAGCCCTTCGATCATAAGAACCAACAGTAGTTGGCTGACCATCATTCAGAAGAACCAAATCATTTTCATCTATAGAATCCACGATAGATCTACCCCGAGAATCAACACTAGAACAACCCCAAATGGAATGATGAGCATTGAAATCACCAGCAATAAAAATAGGTTTGGGAATACTGTTTAACAAACTGTTAAATTTATTTTTATCAAAGTGTGTACTACCTGGACTATAAAAACTAACGAAAGAAATAAACTTTTTATTAATTTGTAATTTAATAACTATGTTTTGTAATGAATCATCAAAATATGATTCAATTTTTTTATAGTTTAATGTATTTTTAATTAAGATAGCTACACCATTGTGGTCATTACCACAATCGTTTCTCACAATAGCGTAACCTCTCATTGAGAATTGTATTTGTGGCTTAAGCCATGTTTCGGAAATTAAACATACATGTATATTATTTTCATAAAGGAAGTTTTGCAACTCTAGTTGATTGCTTAGCAAACTTTGTGCATTCCATTGCATAATATTTAGGACTTGATTTGTGAATTTTGATTATTTTTATTTTTAAACTCAAAAGTTTCCTTTATGGTATCTGTAATTGTTTTTGAATTTATATTGGTGTTCTGGGTTTTATTTAAATGAATAACTTTAATTATAGTTTCTGTAATAAGATTCAATATAGTTTTGTCAGACATGAATAAGTCAAGCAAATTTTTTGTTTGTTCAGCCTTATTAAGTGATGGGAAATTTTGAGCATTAAATAGATCTGAGAATTTAGCTTTAGTATATTTGTTTTTATTTTCTGCAATCTTTAGTTTTTTAACAGGACATTCGCCTGAAATAGAGATGTGGTTTCCTTGGCAATGAGCACATACTGCCTTTTCAGCAGGAACTTGGCATTCTCTAAAACTGTGTTTGTCAGAACAAATCGAACAACGTTGAGCATTTTTGCAAAATTTGGCCATATGACCATATCTGAGGCAATTGAAACATTGCTTAACTGGTGGTATATATGGGAGGACAGGAAGTCTCCACATTTTGATGAAAACATAGTCAGGCAAGCAAGTCGAGGAAGCAAAAGTAATGGTAACAGTTTGAGTTGGTTCTAGTTTGAAACCTTCATCAACCTTTTGTTTTTTCAGTATACGTCTCACACAAATAATTTTTTTGGAGCTCGATTCCAAGGCTTTGAATACTTGATAGTTGCTCATTTCGGCGGGCACACCGGTGATAACTCCAGTGAGCTCGGTACTCCCTGCCGGAATAGAGGCCTTTAAACATTGGTCTCTTAAGAAAGTGGTATTTTCTAAGAAGGCGTTGGCCATATTCGGTCTGTCGAACACTACTCCCATTTTGTATTTGTTGACTTTCTTCAGATATTTGATGCCTTTAATTGACCGTACAAAACAGTTATTTAGGTACATCATGTCTCTCGAACCGATGGTTTTGTTCGGATCTGTGCTCTCAATAAATACAACAAACTCACTGCCTGCTGCACTGTCCTCAGGATATCGCCTGTTATAATCAATGACCCTGTAAGGGGTGTACTTATCCTGCTGTGTTTCATTGGAGTTGCTGCCCCGTTCCGTAGAGTCCGAATCGGTAGACTCCTCCGCCCCCGAAGTTTGCGACGGAGGCGGTTTTCCTTTTTTCCTCTTCGGGGGCTTCGTCATTATGACGAGCCCCACTTGTCACGTATGTACACTTTATACAGTAAAAATATTTATACTCGCTATTATATTAATTATCCTAAGTAAATATATATACAAAATTAACAGTATGTACAACTTTTTCCGTATTATTACGAATTTACAAAATTAAAATCGCCCGCCTTCTTCAAGTGTTCCCGCGCTTTTTTTTTCTTGGATCATAGACAATTGATATCACATGGTTTCCAGTATTTATACCTAGTTAATGGTGCTAATTCCTGTAAATACCATCTAATTTTATTTTAAGTTATATCTGTCCTTTTCTTATCCGCCGAAAAGGAAAGGGACGGGTAATCGACAAGCATAAAATTTATGGAACACACGTCAATTTTAAGCATAAATCTAAACCAACCGTCTAAAAATTTTACGTCAGTCAATAACCCGACACATTAATTTACTCATTCTTCCTAAAATTAAGAGCTGTGAATCATCCGTCCCTTTCCTTTTCGACGGATACGAAAATGACGGATATAACCTAAAATAAAATTAGGCGGTGTCTGCAGGAATCGGGGCCAATGGCAATAGGTTTGTCTCCTATTAAGTATTTACATAGGACTTAAACATAGCGGGCGAGGAGTGGATACACACTATATTACAGCCATAGAGGCAGCCAATCAGCTCGCAACACCAAACACTTCAGGACCGCGATACCGACCCCGCCGGCGTGGCCGACGATTTCCCTCATTCAGCGCTTATCGCTATCGACCCACTAGGGTTGATTAATTCTTTCAAATATTTTTCCTCTCAGACGACGCCCTGAGCCGAGGTTCGCGCCCAACTGGGCACCCTCAGGCCTGTTGTCTTAAACGTTGTACCGGGTGAGAGCCTTCAGCGCTCCCCATTTGTCCGGCCAAGTAGATAATGCCATCTGCGGCAAATCTACAATAAGTCACGTCAAAAAAAAAAACTATATTACAATTATTACACCTCTGTCTTCGCCTTCAGGAACATAGCTGTGATGCTGTGTTGTGTTAGACTTCTAACATCATAACCCTTCTTTTTGGAATTGTCATAGCACGGTAAAATTAAGACCCGTTCATACTCGTACGGTCACGAGTACTAATATGTTTACACTTTGATACCATGTCACATTCACTTTTATGACAAAATAAACCGTAAGTCTCATTAAGTGTCAATATGATAGTGCGACAGGGTTCTACAGTGGCTACATGATATTGCTCATGACTGTACAAAGAACTCTACCACTATGAGTTGGTAGAAGTAGATGTATAGGCTATTGCAACCCATTCGCCACCGTGTTAACAGTCGTTGAGGGCCCTATTAAACTTATCACACTACTCTACGCATCGGATGTTACGTATAAAATGTAGAGACTAGCCCTGGCCAGTCGAAATGCTGTTACACTGCCCGATTCCGACGTATCGGGCCCGATGGATCTCAATCCATCATTTTATAGAGTAAGTGTGTGTATGTTTGTAAAGTGTAAGTGTCTGTGTGTGTTCTCTAAATGTAATAAGGCCTTAAGCCTATTCGAAGGCCTTCGAACGGCTTGAAGCATTTCACATCCTGCGAAAAAAAGAATAGCACGTCATCACAACAAAACATAGATAACGGTAAAATAGCAGTGAGTTTCGAGAGCGGCGACGATGGTTGAGTCACCCTTGAAGGTTCTTGGAACCAGCGGCCAAAAAAACCTGGCAAAAACTATGCGATCACCTCCCGTCGTAGGCAACCATCGGGTTTTTGTTTAGCATTCTATTTTACAACGAATTCATTGTTGTTTAATGAGTACCTAAGTTTCAAACTAAATAGCTGTTACCCGCGACTGTACAGATTTCACAAATATCACTTGTCTACGCGATATACTTAAAATTTTCTTGTGCTCAACTTTCTTAAGAATGACGGACTTTCCACGCTACGTTCGCCAAAAACAATATAGATAGCGCTGTACAGATTTAACGTGATAATTACCTATTTTCTCATTGCTCGGGGTACATAATTATACAAAAATATAAAGTAATAGCAGAGGTATATATAAAAATAAAATGTTGTTGATATTTGGATCAGATACTTATACAATTATGTTGCTACCTATATTTCTTATCTTTATTTTGATCACAATAATAATGAGTAGAAGATGTGCTGTGCCTGGGTGTAATAACAAGGGTCATCATTTATACCTACCCCATAACATTTATACCACATAAACTCTTTATTTTTCACTTACCTTCCACCGACTGTAATTGGAATACCATTGTATTTAAGTCTATAAATTATGTAATACAAACTGGATTTAAAAAAAAAGAAAAGAAAGGAAAACATTTCTGACCACGTCTTTCCCACAGCGTTACAGATTCCGATGTGGTAGTAGTTTTACAGCTAGTTACATAATAATGTAATTTAATTTTTGACGTTCAAAAAGCGCTAACTTTGTAAGCCAATTTTGAAAAATAAATATTTTTGAATTTTACCCAAAAACAAAGATAAAAAAATACATTATGTCTGTTATCCCTGAAATTAGAAGGTTAAACGAAGACAAAACTGTAGCCATCTAAAGTCTTTTTGGGAAACGTAGCTTAGAATGTTGTGGTAGAGTACAAACTCTGCACATACTGGCTTCTCCTTACGGTCAATCATTTTAAGTTTTGTTGGAAGAATGCTTGACCCTCACTGTACGGTCGTAGATTCGAATCTATAATAAGCCTAAACTTATAATTTTCAAAATCGTTTTCCGAATTCATGTTTGGATCATAAATGGTGATCACGTGCTCAGCGGTGAAGAAAAACATCGTGAGGAGACCCACATACCCGAGGCATGCGTTTCGGAGGTATGTAACCTAACCTGTATTGGGCTGGTTTTCACTTCGCGGATTGGAAGGTCAGACAGGCAGTCGCTTCTGAAAAAAAAAGGACCTGAAACGGACCCTGTGGACACGGGGTAGCGCTAGGGAGATGATGATAAGCTCACGACTTTATTCCAATTATTATTGAGATAGTCAAAAGTACATCTATCGCAAGTTGAACTAAGTAGGTACCTACCCATTACCCACACGTCACCGAGCTTTGTGTTAGAGCTAAGTGATTCTATTTTTAGACTACCATTTACTACTTCCTTCTTGCTTCAACAACCGTGCGTGAGAGTGTCGGCCGACCAAACAAAATACAATTATCATCATAAAAGTGCACGCAGCCATCTGATTCATCATCTCCGAGGGCCCTCGTCGAGCAACGGTATCCCCGGGGATATAAATCTCCGTTTTGCAGCGCATCTGTAAGTTTTTCCCACCTTCCCTCTGTTACTTGTCCGTAGGATATTTTTGCATAACCGCCCTTTTCGCTCAAACAACCAACGCGACCTATGTTTACGTACACCACTGGAGCTATCGAAGCTATCTTTACCACAACACAAACATTTTTGGTTGAACAAGAGAATGGGTTTCCTTTTTCTTTTCGTTCTCTATCTGGATCGGGTCAATTTAGAAAAAGTTTTCTACTCCACTAACCCACACACAATACAGTGCGGCAGCGTCCGGCATACGGCGTTACTTTTGATGGATGACCAGAGGCTTTAGGCTTGTAGTGAGACGTATTTCAATGTTATATAAACAATCACATGTTACAGTTAAATGTTTAGGCAAGCCTCAAAATAAGAACAATAATTATTATGTGGAATGGTTTTACTTTTAGAAATATAATATAAGTAAACTGCCAGCATTTTGCTATTAAAAACTTAATTAACCTTCGAAAGTGTTTTTCCATTCCCCAAATGGGCGAGTACAGTGAGCGTTCCATTTTTCTAACACACTGTATTGTAGGTACATTACAGAGCACCTCTCCACTCCCTTTTATCACACCACCCTAATGGACCATATTATCACAAGACACAAAGGGTACCACCCCTCACATATTACGCTTTCGAGAAAAATTGAACCACTTTTATATTTCCCTTACTACAGAAATAGTGGAATAAAATAGTTATTTTTCTTTTGTGAGACCCTTAATAATCTTATTAGCTTGGGTCCCCTATCGATAGAGGAATTATGGCATGAGTTCAAATCAAAATAGGAATCCCAAAAAAATATCAAAATGTTAAAATATTGTTCTTGTATAAAAAGTTTTGATAGCTACTAATTTCGTGATCTAACCGGTTTGAAAACATGAAAAAAAGCAATTCGGAAAGCCGTATTTTATAATTAAAATTAAGTTAATATCTTTTTTTATTTAGTATATGGTTTCTAATTATACATTTTTTCGTATATTCACGGCCAGTATTTTTTAAAACGAAAATATGATCATTTATTCTTCATCGATAATCGGGAAATAAATAAGTTCATAAATAAATTATCTTGTACTTTCTAACTTAAAAAAGATAAAATTTAATTTTAAATACCTACTATACTTCCCGCGAACAAACCCGTGTTATGTGAAACGGAACGTAACATAACTTTACGCCGTAGTACAACACATTGCTGATAGATGGCGCATGACATAACTGTTTTATCATTTGTTCTAACCAATCACAAATCGAAAAGTGGCCTACTTTTGTGACGTCATTATTTCCACGTTGGAAGTTGTAGAGAAATGTCATTTTTTTGTATTTTGTAAACTAAAATGCTTGTAAATTAGAAATAATGTGGTGAAATGTTTACTTTTCCCGGTTCTTATAGTGTATATTAAATACAACCGTTCGTTAACAAAAGGTTTTTCAAAATATTTAGGATGACCTCTGCTTGGGATTGGTGTAATCAAAATGACTCATGAATATGAAGACAATATGAACAGGATCCTGGATTATCTCACTAGAAATGACCAGGAACTTGACGCTGCGAACGTGAAACTGGATAAAATGGATAGCTTTCAGCAGGATAACTTATTGGTTAGTACTGCCACTTGTTACAACTCCGTAAATGTACCGCGTAATCTCTGTCTGATAAGATATCAGAAGTCGCGGCGTAGTGACAATACCGCAGGTTTACGATTATTTTGATGTAATATAATTTGCGAATCAAAGCGGGTGATGCGGCGAGCGTACGGTGAAGTAATAGCGACGGCCGGCGAGTGGACTAGTCGTACTGCTTTCGTGGGCTACGCTCCCACTTTTACCGTTATCCGTTCATTTCGTTTTCGGTACGGACGTGGCTCGGCCGCCCCGGTGTTACCTACGCCTAGTTCGTTCCCTGATCTAATTAGTAATTCATCAATTAGTGCGCCAGTTTTCCCTAACGAGGTTATTATTGACACAATCGGTGCGCGCGCGGGGTCGGAGCGGGTAAACAAGCGGCTCGCGTAGTATATTGCCAGCTAGGCACCATGCGGTCGCTGCCACTGCCATATGCCATCTAATTTTCCACCGGTGGACACATAAATTCTTACCTCAACTGGACAGGTTATAAACAGTGAATGTTTTAAAAGTGCTCCGCTGCTTTCATCGGTGATAAAAGTGACAATCAGGTTGAAAGTGAATCACTAATGTTTTAATATAAAGTGTTGATGTTGTAACATCCATGCAAGTGTGAAGGACTGAAAATGGATAAAAAACTAGACTTAATGTCGTTGTTTGAGGTAATTCATATTTTAACTAATACTTTATCATTTAAAGGAATTGGGTTGAGTTTTCCTGCACATATTATAATGTTATCTTTTTGTTATTGTCGGTACTCTAGATAGTGCCCCTATCCGGAGACAATAATGTGTGTAGAATTTCCTATTTACTTTATTATAATCTTTACAAGATAACAGAATCAGACCCTACCTACTGTAAGATAAAAAGATAAGTTTGAAAGAGGCAAACTTAATAAATCTTATTAACAGTAAAAGTTGTTTTATAAGTAGGCAGGTACAAATACTTGAATGAAAAACATTCTCTTAGCCACTGAAACATACTGCATAAAGTGTAGCACCTTTCTCTGAGTATTTCGGTAAAAGTATAGAAATGAAAGTAAGTTCAAAGTAAAAGGCAGATTGAATGAATCACTATTTCTTACAGCATTGACAGGCTGAATCTCTTGAAAGCTGTTTATGTAAGACATTTTAACAGTAAGTGGAAATTACTTTTATGTCTAGTCGGAACCATGAAATTGAATGATGAAAGAGTATTGCAACTTGGTTTGTTGTACATATTTATTATGATAGCGCTCCATCAACAGTTTTGATTCATTTCGAATTATAGTTTTTAATCCCCCTTTTATGGAAGAAAATTGGCCATTTTTTAGTCGGGAACTGTACATAAGCAAAATATTGACATAAGATGATGACAGAAACATCAAAATTAAGTAACATCCTTTTATCCTTATTACAAAGTGTGAGTCACTTGTGGAAATCCAGCTTGAAACCACATTCTTTATTATGTATTTATATTGGAGAACATTAATGTTACATGTAGAACAGAGAAGAATGCCTAATGTTTTTGAGTGAATGTCTTAAAGTATAATGCTTTTATTTCTTGAATTTGCACATGTATCATTTGTGTTTTGAAATTATGACTAAGAAACATTTCAAACTATAATTAAAACACATAATACTGTGTTCTTACAGCATTAAAATCAGCGATATGGGACTCCCAATATTTCAGTCAGTCATCCCATGATCATGGCACTTGCAACAGTGTTGAAATATCTGGAGTCTCATATCCCTGATTTGGAGAACCCATTATTATGTGTTTTAATAATGATAGTAACAGCATAAACCTCGAATAATGTATTTCAAACCATTTCAAATTACTTTAAAGTATAAATTTAATTAACAATATTCTTTTAAATATGATTTTTTTACTGCTAAATACATTAAGGATGTAAGTAGTTGGTTGCCCATCCAATTAGTCACTTGGATTCATTCTAAAATTTATGGTATCAAGCATAACCAATTAACAAAAGAGCCATTATTTACAAATTACATGATTATCATTATGCCAATTACTACAATATTGTGCATTATAATACCTATTTAAATAGGGATTTCTAATTTCCTTTAGGTTTATTTGTGTAATACTTCTAAGCTTTTCTATTTTTTCTTGTCTATAAATCTGTAGTCTGCTGATGGTGTCTTACATCTAAAAACAAAATTATTATCGTCCACAAGCCTTAACAAACTTACTTGTTTATTTCAAAGATATACCATGTATTGCATCAACTTATTGGCAGTGCATAAGGAAAGATAATTATGTAGATACGAGTGTATACCTAATTACTTGTGTGATGGATGATATCATATACTTTTCTGGAAAGGCCTATGTTGCATGCAAAAGATTTATCAAAATTAATTAATTGAAACAATGGATGAGTTCATCAACTTGTAGGCTGATTTGTTTAATATTCTCTACGCCGGACTAGGAGTGAAGAACAAACATTGAATATGTTCAGTTGTAAAATCCAACAGAGCAATTAGGTGCTTCCATGATAGTATAGTTAGACTTGACACCATAAGGTTCATCATATCCATCTTAGAACTTCATCAGTGGCTGCAAGTTGTCTTTGATTATTATGGGCTTTGTGGGATTACGGGCGCGAACGTATTTATGTATGAGAAAGGTCTATAGTTCCGGCTGATTGAGGAGAGGTCTGTGCCCACCAGGGGGACAAAGTATGGGTTGTTTTTGTGTGTGTTTTTTTTTTACTGAATGTTCTTTTCTCTTGCAGTCGGACGCCTGGCCGGCGTCTGACGATCTCCTGGAGAACATCTTCTCCCTGGAACAAGGGTCGTTGAACTTTCTGGAGGAGTCCATGCCAGACTTGGACCTGTGCCCGGAGAACGCGCCCCGCCCTTCAGAGGGACTGAGCAGCTCTTGCTCGGATAGTGGACTTTCCAGTGACCCGGCTGAATTGTGAGTGTTTTATGGTATTGCATTGATGGTCTAGTTATAGGATAACCTGTCACTATACTGTAACTATCATATTTAATTTAACCCGCCCAGTCCACTTTTATAACCTTTTAAGGAGATTTCCAGACACAATAGTTAAACAATGTAGTTTGGATTTTAAAAGTAACTTTAAAAATAACGTGTCAGATTGTCGGTAATAAATAATACTTGAATATAAAACTGACATAATATAACAAATACTTTAATACACACACAGGATATACAAAACAAAAGAGAAATAGAAAGAGCACAATAGGCGGCCTTATTGCTAAGTAGCAATCTTCCAGGCAACCTTTAAGTATATGAGATATTATTATAATATAGCAGGATAGTGCAGCATGGGAATACTTGTACATATAAAAATAAAATACAAAGATAGATACACATATGAGTACATAAACTACATAATAATAATACACAAAACTAGTGCTATTTTAGTTACTATGCTATGTTTCTTTCTAAAGTACATACTAGATTACAAGTTTTCAATCAACCAAGGCAGTAATGTGGCATTAAGATAACAAAACATGAACTTCTTTTCGCGATGACGATAATTTTTATGTTTTTTTCTTTATTTTGGTCTAACTGTATTTTGATTATTAGCATTAGTGAGTCACCACTTTTGAAAACCGAATTCGTGTGGCCTTTATTCAAAAATACTTATTATATCTTTTGGGAATGCAGGGCTTTTATCTGTTATTTATCTTATTATCTGATATGTCTGTTCGCAACTTTACCTGGGTCTTGTGAAATGTGACTCATACATTCTTGAATGCGAACCACTTTTTAAAGTTGACGAGACTTTTCCATGAACAACCTTTTGAATGATTGTAAACCTTTTTTCTTAATCATTATAGTGATAAGGAAGTCTTTTTATGGCAGTAAGTTAATACTTACCTACTTACTGACTGGTGAATTTCTTATTTTAAAAAAGGTACTTTCTTCCTGTTCCGAAAATAATTTATCTCGATGTATATTTCTGGAGATAAATAATGACATCATGTTATACGGGTTAACATGTTATACATGTTATATCCCTATATCACGAGTCAAGTAAAGTACATAAACACGGATATACCTAAATAAACATATGTATACAAATACAAGAATCAATGCCGTTACATGTTCGACAGCATGGGAGGCTCTTTTTATAGACAGGGCCTCAAAAATATAATATAACATAGCATCGCGTCTGCATCCCAGAATGGGGTCTTTACTTAAACAAATAGTTAAGGCGACCCAAAATAACTAAATACCTAGGCTGTGCCGATATCATAGACAATCATTGGCATATCTGACATGAAATAACCTACATTGGCTAATAAGACTCCATACTTCATAAGTCGACCTTTCAGTTTAACCTTCAAGTTGAACTTGAAGGTACAATGTGAAATAGATATGCAATGCAACTGTATTCACAAGTGACGTCACTCCATAGCTAAATAAGCAATGCGTGACAAAACGCAGAAGGTGGAGCGTGAATATCACTAACGCACTGCAATTTCAATTTCTTTATTATAATGCGTGAGCCCTAAACCTTACCTTACGTACTTATAGTCATATACCGGCTTTCGTGGTCCAGTCGTTTGGCTCACGATCCGGAGTTGTCCCGGATTTGAATCCCGGTGTTAAGATATCACAAAAAATTATTTCTTTTTTTCGTAGTTTGGTTAGGACACTACATGCTGATCACCTGATTGTACGATAGTAAGATACACGTTAAGACGTTGGTCCCGGTAACTTACTGATGTAAGTACGTAGTCGTAACATGACAAGGGTCTTTGGCGGCTCAGTAATAACCCTGACACCAGGGTTGACGGGGTTGGTTGACCTCAACACACCACACGATAAAAGAAGATAGTCACTTACAAACCAATATAGCATTTAAAATTATCGCTTATTAACTTACCATGTCAAATTTTAAACAGACCAATTAAATTGCTGTGTACACAGAAACGATCGATGGGTCAAACATGCAATACTCTGAATTAGGTCAGATTTGATTTAGTTACATTATACCTATCTATTGTAGGTACTTACGTTGTTTAATATTTTACTTATCGGATGGGCGCTATAAATCGCTTGCATCATATTTTAAAATTCGAATAATAGGTTTTCACTTTTTATATTTTATTTCTTCTAATTTAATAGACATCCATCACACGGTCAAAATAAATTGACGTAGCTACTCCATGCAAATAAAACGGCTAGTGGCCAATCCATTTCGTGTAACGGTCTTTTCTAATTACGAACTCAGTGCGCGTCAATCTGTGCGTGATATGAATGATGGGAATAAATAAAATCGTGACTGGTGATGTTCAATGCAGTAATAGTTTAATTTATCCCGTTCATTTGCTAACTTTAATTTTATTTGGCAACATGGTTTTGTAATAGGTAAGTTAATTTCGGTAATGTCTCATATGATTTTGTACTTACAGCAGTAAGTAATAACCGGGACTAACGTCAACATCTTACTTTCGGACAGTCAGATGATCAGTCTGCAATGTTCTAACCAAACCAGGGCTCACAAAGGTCTGCACGTTTTAAATATTGCTGCATTTTTTCTAAGTTCTTCTCTTTTGTAGTTTGTGAGATCAATGACCGACTTCATCAGCTCTGGCGTCAAGGTTGCTAGGGGTTTCCTATGCTAAAGTTATATCAAGTATTTTTGACATAGGTAGCTCCTTTATATTTTTTCGTGCAAAGAAGCAACGTGATTATCACGTGCTCAACGGTGAAGAAAAACAACGGCAGGGAACCCACTGTCCTGCAAAATGCATTTCGGAGATATGTGACGTAACCTGTATTGAGCTGGTTTTCCCTTCTCGGATTGGAATGTCAGGCAGGCAGGTCGCTTCTATAAAAAACCGGCCCTGTCTAATCTTCAGGGTAAGT
Source organism: Pectinophora gossypiella (assembly GCF_024362695.1). Classification (NCBI taxonomy): domain Eukaryota; kingdom Metazoa; phylum Arthropoda; class Insecta; order Lepidoptera; family Gelechiidae; genus Pectinophora; species Pectinophora gossypiella. Next base: position 6,047,154 of record NC_065414.1, on the reverse strand, counting down.
GGACCCTGTGGAAAACGGGATAACGCTAGGGTGATGTGTAAAGAAGTAACGTTATCGTTTTAGTTTTTATACTGACCTTCATTCTGTAATAAACCAGTCTTTGTTCATATGTAGTCATACGCCCTTCGATAAAAGAACAAAAACACCTTCAATCTTCCAACTCCAACTCCAACCTTCTGGGTAAGCTCGTTACATCGTCGACACTTTCTTAACCTAACCAGAATGGTGTCAAGAGCAAACCCATTTGATTAAAAAAAACTATGCACTTACAAAACACTGCATGTGCATCTCAGTGACGTGATTCACTCACAGCCACAGCGTGTTCGTTCAATCAACCTAAATTGTCGTCGAGTACATTATCTAACGTATAGATAACACTTATACATATTTGTCTACAGTCGCCTGTATTATCGTGCGTGGTAAATAGCTTATTGCCACTGTGACGTCACCAGTTATTTCCCTGCTAAGCAGAATGTTATTGCCACATGTGTGACGGCTATTGGCTTCTAAGCCTAACAACCTATGAGGCCTCTTAAGTAACATTTCAATGAGTTCCGTAAAATTGTGCTTTTGTGTTCTCATGAAATTTAAGTAGGTATTTAACATAAGATAAACAACCTATATTATGTAGATACGGCTCTCTGCTGCGCACAGGCCTCCTCTCAATCAACCGGAGGCGGCATGGAGCGTACTCCACCACGCTGCTTCACTGCGGGTTGGTGAAAGCGATTTTTTTACCGCAAAAAAACAGTATTTACGGATAATAAGGTTATTCAAGTCTGCAATGTCTTTACCTAACAAATGATTCTCAGAAAGTGATTTCGACAATAGCCCCATCGAAAATCGAACTCGAACCTCTAGATTATAGCCCCTAGTGGTTAAGTAGTAGTTGTATATCCCTGTTTAAAATTGTAGCGCCATAAAGGCACAGGTGATATTATAAAGTTAGTGATTATTTAGAAGATATGAATGCATGGGATTAACTGTCTGAGAACTGATATTAGGCAGCTAAATTACTCAATTGTATATCAATATTTTATGTTTATTTTTATTTTTTTTAAAAAGAACGTCTAGGGCCCTGTGCCGAGGTTTTTCTTGCAGCTTCTTTTCCCCGGCTATACAGGTTGTGAGAAGCTGCAGTAGTTTTAGGCGGATGAGACGTTCGTTATGTAAAAATTGACGATTCAAAGTGTAACTATGTTACCTACTGAATAAAGATATTTTTGAATTTGAATTTTGGTGGTAAAGGTGGGACGTATCACGTAGCCTACTAGAAATTATTCCAAGAACAAACACAGATGTATACGGACCCCTCTAGGATTCAACCTGTGACCTTCGCTATGCAAATCAGCACGTTCTACTGAGGCACAATAATTTATCGCCCCAATATTCGTCCTGACATCGCTAAGATGATAATTTACAGGTACTTTTGTATATTAGGCTAGTTTCCAATTAGTCAAATTAGTTACTTTGTGTCAAAAAACGAAATTTTATGAGATTTATATGAACAAGCACACTGGGATGTCATAGAAAAACGTGATAAAATGTCGGACTTATTATTTAGTTTTCTGAATTTAATTTTTTAAATAATGTAAATACAAAAAAGGATGTTTTCGTTAGTTTTAGATCTGTCTTTATTTAGTAATCAGAATTCCATGTACACGAACCTAGTACATGACCCAATTCCTACTATCATGACAGAGTATTACCGGTTTGTAAATACGTCGACATTAAAAAATAAATCATAATTACAGTCGAAAGGTCACCTTATTACAAAGTACGTACTTTTCGTTGTTTTTAACAAAAATATTCTTACGTAACGTAAGATTGCAACATTGCCCACTTTTTAATTGCTATCACTTGCAAGAACACTTGTAGGACGTTATCACCTTTTTAAATAATATACTATCACTATTGGGGTCACCACGTGCCTCACAACACGATAATGTTAAGTTATAGATAGGTATGTGTGTATGAATTTATCGACAATCAATACATCTGCAATATTCCTTACAATGTTAAGAACTGCCCTTTTGTTAACCTTACCCAGTGCACATATGGTATGAACAAGTTATAAATTATACGTTCCACTGTCAGGTTTACCTTCTCTTATTCACGGGTGGGTAGATATAGCATAGCATAGGTACATACATAAGTTAGTCGTGTCGATAATTCCTATATCCATTATAGATGACGACATCAATTACGACTCACCACCTATCACGATGGTCTAAAAGAAAGCTCGGGAAAAAACAACTGTTCAATAGTTTGAAGCAAACAAGCGGAATCGCTTTCCCGCTTGGGCCAGAGTCCTATTTTATAAGCCTGACAATAAATTGTAAAGTATGACAATTTGGCGTTCGTTGCGAAACTAATATGATTCTGCAAAATATTTGTAGTCAATCACACACGCAGCAATTTACACTGAATTGTCGTTGTAATTTACAATTGTCACGTTTATGAAAAAGGGCCTTGTCCCCGCGGCACAGTAACCGCACCGCGTCTGTCGTGATTTCAGAAACCAGAAATCATTTATTCGCTTAGGATAGGTACGTACAGAGTCACAATATGGTATAAAGCAGTGTTACAACATCTATATCCTGCTAATTATATTATATTAGCATTTAAATCGAGGGTTTCGACCAATAGACACAGCGAATGCTATCTACGCAGATAAAAGTCGTACGGCTATTGGTCGAAGCCCTACTGATATACGGTTCGGTACGATTATATTATTCGATTTATGGTGGTTGTTGTGCTGAGCGGCAAAGTGCTGGATTTTGTTTATGGTTTTTTTACGAAGTATACATATTCAGACATTTATCTGCAAATTATGACACCAGACCCTAAGTATTGAATTCTGAACACTACTTATTATCCGAGTAGGTAATTAACCATTATACTAGAGGTCGTCTCCTTATAAGGTATGAACATTATATGACTTCCTCCTGTTTTCGTGGCCATTTCTAGGGTCAATGAGCTTAAATGATGTTCTAAAGTCGCAAATCTATACGAACCGAAAGGTTTAGCTTTAAAACCGGTTTGTGTTTTGGAGCAAAATATATATTTGTCTCATTTCCGCTAAACGAATTCTCCACTCTGTGAATGTTAAGATGCTAAGTGATGTCTATTTATACATACTAACTAGGTACGAGAAAGGTGCGCGCGCACCAAACTGTAAGTTGAAAAGCTTGATGCACTGATAATGTGATAATCAAGTTGTGTATTGACCAAGGAAAGATATAATTGATATAATTCTGAATATACATATACATACGATTTTAGCGGTATTGCTTTGGGTCTGATAAATCTAGATTTTTTTTATTAGTTTCACCGCTAGGGCTACGGTGTTCTTTGAAGGATTCCCTCCGTTTTGGGGCGTAAGGTCAAAAGAGCAATGGCAATTGCTCTTTTGTTTGCAACCCACTTGTCATTTCGCTCTTTTGACCTTATGTTCCAAAACGTACCTTCTTCTATCGTGTGGGTTGTGAGGTGGATTACCAACCTCATCATCCCTGGGGTCAGTTTAAAAATTGAGCCGCCAAACGCCCTCAAACAAAACCCCCACCCAACTTTGGTTCCCTATCGAAGTAGACATTAATGTGACCATATTCTCCGCAGCGACTTCGAGCAGCAACTATCGCCATTCCTGATCCAGAACTCATGCGACGAGTCACTGAGCCCGCAGCAGCCCACCAGCCCGGCCCAGGACGTGGTCATCCAGGACAATGACTCCTCCGACCAGACCTTCGACATGCTAGACTTCGAACAAAACGTCGTCCCTGGCTTCATCAACGACACTACATTCCACAGTCCTGGTGAGTTGAAGCAACTAACGCCACTCGTGATCCGTGACGAGTCTCCGTGCCCAGAACAACCCACCAGCCCGGCACAGGAGGTGGGCATGCAGGACTATGGCTCCTCCGACCCCTTTGACATGCTTTGCAAGTCATACAGAACGTTCTGCCCAGATTTATCACCAATACTACATTCCATAGCCCTGTTGAGTTGATTCAATTGAGACTTAGCATCCCATCATCTCGTGTGCGTTTGGTGAATGACCGAGCTTATCAAGCCTGGTGTGAGAGTTTATACATACCTGTATAAAATCTCGCCTGCCTGTATTTCGGGGAGGGCAGAGTCCTCAACCAGACCATCTGCACTCACCAGCAAATAGTTAACGAGTATTTTTCACAAACTTAGGTAATCTGCCGTCACCATAAATTGGTTTTGTTAGGTAGGTAGGCATGTGTGGGTTTATGTAGGTACATATTTATTAAATTATTTTAATATATCAGTATATAATTATGAGGTATACATATCATAAGATTAATAAATATAGATACAAAAACATATCAGTACACGCCAAAAACTATATCTAACTGTAAGGTATATTTTTAGTAGGTATGTTGTCATAACATTATCAACAGCGAAGAAAAATATACCTACTCTATATCACTTATTGCGCAGCGCAGTGACTATGTGAAATCTTCACACAAACACAGGGACATAACTTCGCAGTATATTTTCAAGTTCAATATCTTTGCTAAGTATATAATTTTAAATCTGGAAATAAGCAATTGATTTGGCTACCCATTAGATTATCTATAATTGTTATCTTGAAAAAATAAATTATCTAACACGTTTCAGTACTGGAGATTAGTACTAAAAAAATAATAATGTCTTCCCTTGTAAAATAAAGTAGTAGATAATTTAACTATAATTTGATTATAATCTATAAGACCTTCAAATATTCAACTAAGTGTGTGATTCATACAACTTTATACAACTGTTCAAATAATGCATCAACTTAATGAAAATAGGTGAGATACGTGGCTGTTATGTTTACTTAATAATGCTATAATTTAAATTGAAACAATTGTTAAAAGAAGCTGCTCAAATAACTCGACCTTGGAATGTTTTCTACGTTATGACGTCTGTGGAAAAAGTTTATTTCGTTGCCTTAGTGAAAAAATCGTAAACGCCTGAATAGAAAAACACATCCGAGTGTGATTTTTGCTAAAGAAAACGTCGCAATAGACAATAGACACGCTAGTAGTATAATAGAAGAAATTGTAATCACAATTTTTACTTGGAACATAGAATAAGGAATACTTGGAATGAAATCATTTCCAGGAACTCTTGGTTTGATTGAAGAAAATCATAACAGAATGTGGTATTAGACATATTAGATGACACTTTAGGAACTTTCTAAAACTCAGTCCTTGTTCTCTCTATCTATTATTTAAATCGATATTACTTTAGCATAATTTAAATTGAATCTGAATACTGTTTTTCCTCCCGATGTCTGCCCGACACAGTTTCTATTCTACAATTCTAAACTGTATCAATTATTTACATACATACCTACATAATTTGCATGACAATTGACGCATCCATCAAAACACTTACCTAATAGGCTTCTATTTATCACTATTATACGCAATAAAAACTATAACTGCCTTTTTCTTTTATAAAGTTTCCTTTTATAACAAACATCATTACTTTTTTAGGAAGTAAACTATTAGATTTTATTTAATAATAATTAGAACTTAATATACTTTAGTTATTTGCGGACACCAACACTGAGACGAATCTTCTCTCTTACGGATTTTTATTTGTTGTTCAACCACAACAACCCTTGTGTAACGATACATTCGTACACATATACATAATGGTCACGCCTATTTCCACTTACTATGATCCTGACATACCAAAGACTAGACCCATCCATCCAGATATATGACAAATTATATAATAAAATATATAATAGACACTTATTCCCCAGGAAAAACCGGCAGAAAACGCCGTCTGTCACAGACTCCACAAGTGGCCGTCCAGCCGAAGCTGCAGCGACCGACTGTGAAACTGCCCACAGCAACCGTTCAGAAGCCACAGCTAGTCGTCAAGGCGCAACCACAGAAACCCTTGAAAGTCGCCAACATCCAAGTTATCAACCCGCAACCCAGAGTCTACTGCAAGCCGGTGGAAACCGTCGCTCCTCAGAGGAAGGTCATCAGGGTTGCCCCCATGGCGGGGAATCCTCGATCCATCCTCCTTCCTGTCACCATAAAAGACATGAAAGACTTGAAGTCTATTAAGATTATCAATGCAGCGGATCTGAAGAACGCTTCCAATATAAAGTTGGCCGCGGCGAATCTTCTCTCGCAGAGCAAACTGCAGGACTTGAAGGCCGAAGTGAAGGACTATGATTACGACAACAACCACTGCGGTGAGTCGCTCTTTGGTTTAATTAATATTTATCCTGTAGTCTTGTCGCTTGGTGGAGTATGCTTCCTGTTAAGTTGTAATCTGGAATTATCGCAAATTAGACGCGCTTTAGACGTGGTTTTATTGAGGAAAAGGAATCGATGTTTATGGTGTAAAATAACATACTATATACCTCTATATAATACCCAGCCTTAAGCTGTAAAGTATACGTTAATCTTTAAAATAAAGTACTAAAAATAAAAAATAAATATATATAAAAAAAATAGATTTTGAAACAATTGTCACCGACATACATACATAACATAAATAGCCTATATATGTCCCACTGCTGGGTACAGTCCTCCCCTCAATCAACCGGAGGGGGTATGGAGCATACTCCACCACGCTGCTCCACTGCGGGGCGGTGTCACCGACATAACGTGTATTTTATATAATAACGACCCATAAGCACCACACATGACTTTCAATAATTATCCGTAAACACTCACAAATAAGTCACGTTTTCTCGTGTATTTGCACAATGATAAAGTTTTGTTTCCATAGGACATGTAGTAGTTTTTATCATAATTAAATATTTAGGCGAAAGTGCTTCACGCATTTTACTTTTAGAATCTAGAAAATAACACATGTGCCTCAAGTAACGTAGTAAACTTATCAGATGATCTGTTAACAAAGTTTGCTCGTTAGATAAATTTTGTATGAATAAACAATAGAACTCTTTTACGAAATTGTATGTTTCAAACAAGGCTGGTATTAAGCTAATTATCTCACATGTTATGTAACATTTTACAGCGTTATGTAAAATACAAAGAAAGTTTCGAAATTGGCTTATAACCGCTCTGGCTTAAAAGAGGTACCATTTCTACTGCGTAAATGACGGTATTTCTTTTAATCGTTTTTATTGTTCAGCTCTGTTGAGCAAGAGCGCGGTGAAACAGGTATACTAGACAAGTAGAGACAGAGTTTAGTGAGTTTGTCAGAATCACAACCATTACAAAGTTTTTAGTTTTACAGTAGAATATTTATCAAAACCTTCCGGCCTCCGTGCTCCAGTTGTTGAGCGTTGTGCTCACGATCCGGAGGTCCCGGGTTCGAATCCCGGTGATCCTTAATTTGGTTAGGACATTACAGGCTGATCACCTGATTGGCCAAAAGTAAGATGATTCGTGCTTCGGAAGGCACGTTAAACAGTTGGTTCCGGTTACTACTTATTGATATAAGTACGTAGTCGTTACATGAGTCATCTCGTGGCCTATGGCGGCTTAATAATAACCCTGACACCAGGATTGATAAGGTTGGTAATCCACCTCACAACCCACACGATAAAAGAAGAATGCAAAACCTTCTACTTTTTGACGTCGGTTAATACAATTTTGTTGTAGGAGCACTCTCTTCTCAATGTCTCTTATATTACGCAAAGATAAGCAAAACGGTCATCAAACTCCATCCGTTTCTGATTGTCACAAAAAGGATATTGCGTTGACATGATAGCAGATAGATAGTCACCGAATATTCGATGTACTCAATTGGACGGCATCAGAAAGCATACACATTATGGCTATTAAACAGTTATGTACGAGCAAAACTTTCGTTGATTGAAACTATTGGTCGCAATTGGTCAGACGATAGTCAATAGCCATAGAACAGGGGTCATTGACTTATCCTTTCTTGCGTTTGGCGAGATTTGGTGGCGTTATTATTAGTATTATTACACGCTATGAGGCCAATGGCCTTACAAGTTACAACGTATGCTAAAGGTAGTACTGAGGACATTGATGGATATGTTTAAAAGTTTGTACGGACGAATATTTTGTTTCGCTTCAGTTTATCATATACTTATAGAAGTGTCTTTTAAACAGTCATACTTTATTAATACATGAATTCACGCCTGTGGTCCCTAGTGTGGTCGTCAGAGCTATAAATAATATGAAGACAACGTGCATCCACTTTTGATTTCAAGTCCTAAGATGGACGTGGTGCACTGTATGGTGAAAGGTGGCGATCTATCGAATATATGCTATTCTAGCAGTCGCCAGCGACTTCGTTTGTCTGTGTTGATATATTTGTAAATTACATCTTACGTATTATATTTATTTGTAAATTATACCACTATGAAGTTTAATCAAAATCTATTCAGCAGTTTTTGCGTGAAAGAGTAACAAACATCCACACATCCTGACGAACTTTCGCGTTTTTAATATTAGAAGGATAATTAGTCTATTAAAGAGGATACAATCCAATCCCTTAAGTGTCTGAACTTATGCATGTTATTTTTTTCCAATTCACCTAGAGAAGTATTCAACCTTTATTCTATTGCCTTGTGGCTTATTCGTTCCGTCTGCAATATAAAATATAACGACTCGTAGCGACAAACATCGGCAATTTAGCATAGAGATAACCGGTTACATAATGCGTTATTTTACGAATGTCCCACGAACAGATAACCTGTTCACGATAATGTATTCAGACAAACAAGCATTACCACTCGAATCACGTTTGTCGTACGAATGTTTCATCAAATATTCACCATGTGGCCGGACCTAAGACCAGAAAATGATATCTGTGGGCCGGACTATGGGTTTTGGACAACGAAACTAGTATTTTTTTATATCGATTATTACAATCCGGACAATACCGTATTCTATGCGTGTAAGCGAAACAGTTCGCTCGCTCTCCCTTAGTCCTTGACGGCTTAAGGGTGATGTAAATCAAGTTCCAAGCTCAAATTCGACTACATACTTACATCAGTAAGTAGTAACCGGCACTTATGGCTTAAGGTGCCTTCAGAAGCACGGATCATCTTACTTTCGGACAATCAGGTGATCAGCCTGTAATGTCGTAACCAAACTAGAGATCACAAAGTGATTTTTGTGACATGTCTCCAACGATCAACCACTGGACCACAGAGGCCGTTAAAATGAGTATTAGTCTTCAACGACCGTAAACAATACAGTGGTTGTCAATGACTGACACACGAACGCCTACTTGACAAAATGTTTGCGTAGCAAATATCTGTGACGTGACTTGTAGTGGCAGCGGGTCTTTAACCTCAATTTTAGTGTCCCAGCAGTTTTGAATACACTATATACGAATATACGATGCAATAAACTAACGCAATGTACGATATTCGAGCAAGTTCATTGCTTTTGCTCAAAATAAAATGGGTATCTATTCGTTACTAAATCTCAATGCTGGAGTTTATTTTACTGTATTGCCGTTATGATGTTTTAAGAAGAAGCCTAATGTGTATACGCCCTATTTCTGGGCACAGGCCAGACACCAAACGCTTAACATGCCTTGATGCCTCCAAGACGATGGGTTAATGACATTCGTTGATATGCAGGCCACGATTACATGATATAAATATAATTAGACGAATATCAACCTCCCAAATAAATCTAATTCTAATATCCCTTACAGACGATTCAGGGAGCGAACGTAGCGATGACGACGACGACCACAAAGACGTTCAAGTCAACGACGGAAGGAACGGCTATCCCCGTCTCGTTCTCACAGCAGAGGAGAGGCGGTTGCTAGCAAAGGAGGGAATATCCCTCCCAACCAGCTACCCTCTCACGAAACACGAGGAGAGGGAACTCAAGAGGATCCGAAGAAAGATCAGGAATAAGATCTCTGCGCAAGATTCCAGGAAGAGGAAGAAGGAATATGTTGACGGACTTGAGGATAGGTGAGTTCTGAGCTTGTTCAGACATTTATATCTGTGTTCTAAGCTTAAAATGTGAACTTTTAAGATATTTTATGATGCAATTGATTAAATTATGATTCGCGTTTTCTTATTTGCATCACGGTTTACTTTTGGTATGTGTTTATAGAGATGTTGAGTTTTTATATGAGTGTTCGGTAGTGAGTAGATTTGTGCTGTACAGTCATGAACAATATCATGTACCCACTTTAGAACCCTGTCGCACTATCATTTGACATTTAATGTGATCTATAGTTTAATTTGTCAAAAAAGTTTTTTTTTCTTCTATTTATGAATTTTAGTACAGAAAAATGTAATAATAAGTGCGAGATTTTGTCACGTTTTTCTATGACGTCCCAGTTTCCTTTTTAGTAGCTATGTATTTCCGTTGATGTAATAGAATCAGTGGGAACGTACGAATAGCAGGCTTCATTATCTTCGGCCTTCAAGAGACAATTTACTTTCAAGTGTTTGTCTATTTTTGTTCACAACAGGCTGTGTGTACTTTGACTCTGTATAAACGAATTAAATTAATAATGGAAGCGGATTTCAAACAACAAGTTCCTCCTACGCTCAGGGTCCTTAATTAGATTCCTGATAACTAAATGTTTATTTAAAAAGTAATGTTATTTCCAATTTATATCTGTATTTATTTTGATATAGAGAGGAAAGAACTTTGTATTGGTTTTAAATAAATAGATCTGACCTCTTATTATTCCTTTATACAATCTGTTGTGATTGTCTCAAAAATAATCCGAATTGTTCAACTAACATAACACTATTAAAGTACCTACCCAGTTATATGCAAATTCGTAAGATTAATGTGAAGAAAAGTTCTTCTAAATAAAGTGTATATTCTGTCGTTGTAGGGTCAAACAGTGCACAGTGGAAAACCAGACTCTAATACGGAGGATAAAGATACTGCAGTCGCAAAACCAGACCCTCACAGCGCAACTGAAGCGGTTGCAGGTAAATATACATAATTACTTTTTCATACAGAGGGTGCTAGTGACACTGTAACGAAAACTTTTAGGGATGGTACAGACCAGAAAATAATTTAAAAAACATGAATTTTGCGACGGAAAATTCCTCTTGATATTAACTTAAAATCATGAGCTGAATTGTCCCCTTCAGTACTCTGTACGGTGTCACTATCACCTGTATACAATCAGGCTCGTAATATCTATCGCAGCAATTAATAAGATAACCAGCCGAGTCTACACAGTTGCGCACAGTAGAGTTGTACGCGATAGTTCAATCCAGGTATAAAGGAGAATGTTCATCGAAGTATGGACCCCCGTACCATGTTGCGTCATGGTTGCATCAAAGTCAAACTTATTTTTCCGTAGTGGACATGAAGTGGACATGAAAATCCTAACCTATAATTTGTTTCAAACAAGAACTACTTTTAAGTTAAGAAATTAAATACCCTATTCGAAATTCCGAATCCTTTGGCGAAATTATGTTTAAAATAGCGAAAATTATTTTGGTAGTATTTTGAATTTGATGCATGAGAAATCTTGGTACCATTCGTGGTCATTCTCCTTTATAGTCTCAGTTTTTACCCGGAATGAAACTTATGAAGTAGAATTTTATCAGGTTTATACATTTCCTCCCTCTTTTTTTAGCAAAGTAAGCAAAGTTTTTATCACAATAATTATAGCGAAAGTAAACTTTTTAAAGGCTCTTGTAGTTTTGTAACGCTTTACGTTTTAATTAACTTTGCAATGTTTTATATAATGGTCTATATCCGATCGATTTTCCCGAGGTTGAGTCATCATGTTCCGCTTAGAAATATTTTGCGGTTTCGTAGCGTTAGGTATGTACCGACTAGCTAGCTTTTTTATTATTTAAAATGGTATATTATAATTCATATAAGTTTCGTTAGACGTTAAAAGATACCGTCATTGATTACGATTACCTATCTTAAAAATACGGAAAAATGATAAACGTGTTTGCCACTTTTGTTTATTCTTTACCTACTTCATATAAAAATAAATTAGGTAATAAACGATAAAATAAATCAGAAAATTAAAATAGCACATACGCTCACGATTATATCCCAGTTGGGAATAATTAATTATTGGGGATATTTGGAGGATTGGAGATTGTTGGGGATTTGGGGATTGGGGTGTTGTTTTTGGAATTAAAAATAAGAATAAATAAATAAAATAAAAAATATACTTACTGTAAAATTAAAACAATTATCATTTTACCCTTAGAGGAGACCGTGGTGAAATCGCTCAATGCATTTTCTTTTATCGAAAATATTTTTTTAAATAATAAAATCATATTTTTTTTGTTCATTCTAGAGCGTGCTAACTGGCGTGTCGAGCGGGTCTGGCGGCAAGTCTGCGCAGCCGGCGACGTGCCTGCTGGTGCTGCTGCTGTCCGTGGCGCTGGTGGCGCTGCCCTCCGTGCGCGACGAGCTGCGTAAGACCACGCACGCCGGCGGCCCACCCGCGCTTACGCGCGCGCTTCTCTCAGCCACCACCAGTTAGTATACACATAACATGAACAGCCTATATACATCCCACTGCTGGGCACAGGCGGAGGGCTAGCATGATTTGATTGAAGGGAGCCTCAATCAACCGAAGGAGCTATGGAGCATACTCCACCACGCTGCTTCGCCGCGGGTTACGGGAGGTGTTTTAGAGAAGCCGAGACTAACGGCTTAACATGCCCTCCGAAGCACGGAATCATCTTACGTTTTGGGTATATATACATTACACGCGTGGGGTAAATCTTTTGAGTCAAGTGGTTTATGTCAGGGAGATGTAGTATATTAGACTATGGAATTCCATTTGCTTAGATCCTGACATACTTCTCTTGCTTCCTCCACATTCATCAATCGTTTCATAACGCACGCACATTTAGAGTAGATCATGTTAAATAATTTCTAAGGAAATCACTAATTTGGTCAATGTACGTCCAATGGACTTGTGTGGGCCGAAATAAAAAAAATATTTTATACATATGATTCAATCTAAATTGGCATGTTGCCATTCAATATTAACCATTTTAAAGGTATTTATAACGGCTTAAATATGAAGAAAAAACTTACTGATGTAATTATTTGAGTAGGCTATAATCCTTAAAAACAAACCTGCAGCCTTCCTGAGAATAGGTATTGAAACTCTTTCAGAGTAATGGATAATTTCGGCATATTTCAAAATATAATAACAAGTGTTATGATATTATACTTAATGATGCAATTACAAATATTTTAATTAATGTGTCAATAATGACTGTAGACAAACTCGTTATAGTGTATGGTTAGCGAATACGATAGGTAGCAAATATCTTGACCATGATTAAGTACAGCTACCTGCATAGATATAACAACGACCAGTATGTATTTTAACTTTATTGGACAGAACTAAAACCATCCATTCATCCTCCATCTCTTTCTTGTACCTATTGTTAGTGAAGGCCGGCAACAATTGAAGAGTTGTCAAACTAAAATTAGGTTAAGTTTGTGTGCGCCAGAATAGGCACCATTGTAAGCTAATCTAATCAGTATGCAAACTTTTTGATATTCAAATGCTAATTCAAGACCATTATTTTACTTATCAATAAAATGAACGTATTGTGTCTGGAAATTTGGACCATAGAATATTCCTAATATGCAATCTAGTCAAATAAGATAGGTACTTTTTCGTAACGTCAAAACGAAAGTTGTCTTTGGACTTTGTATAGAAATACTGTCCTGTGACGTCATCAATAAAAGAGGTCAAACGTCGTACTCTTTGTTACTTAATCACTACAGGGCGGGATGACGTCAGCTGGGCTAACCTTGAACTAACTGACTAACTATGTGACTAGTCAAATTTTAAATACAATATTTAATAACGCGAATCCTTTCTCTTTTCATTAGACTGATTGACGGCCGCTAAAAGCCAAAGCCAATTATGAATAAATCCGACCGACTTCTAAAGAGCAGATTTACTTACGTAACATGTCGATTGTATTCAAAACCAGGTTCCACTTCACTAAAGTGTTATATAAAGGCGGTTTTTTGTCAGTAGCTTTCGTGACGGATCAAGATCCAATGATATTGCATAGTGTCAAGACCGGATCACGGTGACAAAATGATCACTTGGAAATTCAACTTTCTCTTGTATGCCAGCGACATTTATGCAGTCTTGCATGAATTTTTGCAGTACTTGCGCAAAACAGACCGTTAAATGCATTTTTTTGAGTCCATTTCTCGGAATTATGTACCTACCTATCGTATTATAAAACAAGTATGCAGAATAAATACCTACCTGGAATCGACACAATTTCTTGCCTTACGAGGAAAATAATTTGAAAAATCTAGACTCGATTACATTGTTACTATTATAAGTAGCTTTGTTTTATAAACATGTTATTTCAGCAACACATACAACTCTGCTCTAGATTAGAACTTTCATTCGAGTTATAACCGGTTTCTACTTTTTGAATGGTTCTAATTTCTCAACACCCAATAATAGGTGAACTCTTGCCAATTAGGTCGGAGCGTATGCGTAACGCAATATTTTGTGTCGCATAATACGAAAATAGTGTATGAATAACTATAGGTACTTACTATTGTTTGGGGATTTTCGTACGTCGTCGTACACGTTTTCACATTTCTGATCTTCTATCGTGTGGGTCGGTGAGGTCGGTAATCCACCTCATAACCCACACGATACCGGTGTCAGGGTTATCACTGAGCCGCCAAAGGCCCCTGACAGTAAGTAGTAACCGGCACCAGTGGCTTAACGTGCCTACATTTCTAATTGAAAGCCATTATTAGACGACTAAATTATAAACTTGATATTGATCTCGAATAATGTCAAGATACATGCGGCATGCGTGCAGTGAAAGTGCACCAAGAGCAACGTTATAAATTAGCGCTACAGTCTTTCAACTACGAGTGAAAGGAATATGGTATCAAGATATTTGTTATAGGTGTACATTTTTTATAGTGACATTTGGCACAGAACATGCTAGACTGCGCTTCTTTTAAAAACAATACAAGTGTCTCATAGTAATTACATTAAATTAGTATTTTCGCTGATTAACCTTATAAGGCCGACATTTCTAGACACAATTAAACAATGTGGTTCGGATTTTAAAAGGACGTTCAGGCTTTACGACTTTAATGCAATGATGAAAAATAAATACTAATATTTATTTCTGTTTGCTCCAGAAATGACGGTGGACGAAGCCGTGATAGACGACGGCGAGTTCAACATGGACGAGCTGATCACATTCAACCGGCCACACTCTGACCACGACTACCAGGTGGTCAAGAGCCTCGATGTCAACAAGGCCCTGCCCGGCGGGTACATCGACCTGCCCATCGACGAGGACTGGCCCCCCAACCTAAAGAAGCGCAAAAAGGCGGAGTTCGACTACGAGGACGGGAGGGACTACCTCCCCCCCATCGTCAAGGAAGAGAACTATGAGAACTTCTACAAGATAGACTCTAAACTTGACCAAAACGACATGGCTATCGATGATAACGGATTCCTGAGCAACACCCTCATGTCGACGGGGCGCAAGATCGGCGAATTACTTGACGTGTTCCCGCCGGTCCCCGTCAAGACGGAGGACATCCTGGTGGAAGAGGTCTCAGACTTCGACACCAGGAACAACTCCACCGAGGTAAAAAGCTTCATCGTCAACGGCACTTTCAACGAATTCTAATTTAATATTCCCGATATATTTTTTTACACTTTTACCTTTTTCTTGTTTTCTATATTTTCAAATCACTATTTTATAATTATTTTATACAGATGACTATATTCCTTTCAATGAAATTATTCCTTATAGGTTTGTAAGGTATTACTTTAAAGTGAACTGACCAAGCGTCGGCATTGAATTTGTTTTACGTTATGATAGTGAGATCGCGTCGTATGACTTACATTTAGGATTATTTGTTAGTATTAGTTAAAGGCGAAGTATGATATTACGTTTGAAGCGGCTGAAAGATTTTATATATTTATTTGAGACTTCAAAATTAATATATTATTAAGAGATATTTTTAATTTACAAATTATTGTTATCGAGTTTAGGTTATTTTTTAAGCATTTTCGTGTCGGTAAAGTCGGTGCAATTATGTCTAAGTTCTGATCTTCAGTGTTATAATAGCTAGCTTAGATTTTATGATTTATTATGGAGTTGATTCGTTCCTCTCACCTACTTATTTGGTTTCTTCTCGACTTGTTTCTGGGAACGTTGATGTATAATGCAAATGTTAGTTCGAATAAACTGCATAAGTAATACATTTGTTTTTCAATTTCTTCCCATTTGTTATCTTATAACTAGTATTAAGGTAAAGAATAAAACCAATGTCTTATAATAAGCTTTATTTAATTATGAGTTAACAAATATTTTCGTATTTTTGAACAGGTTGTGACCTTAACTGAATACAAGTCAAATTGCGTATGCAAAATTTTACCATAGTACATCTTACAGAAAAAATAAACACTGAGAACTGTTTCTATGAATATTAATATTTATTTATACTTACAATAAGAATTCAATTCAGTTTCAAAAGCATCATGTATTATATAATACATAAAGTTAATAACTATAGCTCAAAATCTTCCTCGTGCGTCCTCAAGCCGGCCGACTGAACGTGACTTACTTAGTAAGCGAAATTTAAAATTATAATAATTAACTACACAGTACGTGCCGCGAGCTAGGCGCGCTCGCTCGGGCCCACCAGCCTACTCGGTGTCTCCACAACACAATAATCAAGTTATCACTTCACTTAGCAGCACTTCAGGCGAAGAATGAAACAAAATAAGACTGTGCTTTATCATCATTGTGATCTACCATCGGTCACAAGTGTGTCGGTGTGGCGACCGATCTCTGCCACACCCAACTAGCACATCAACAACCCACGACCACCGCGACACAAACAAGCTCCTTACATTAGTTCCAACTCGCACGGAGTCCGATCGTGTAGGTTGTACAGATCACAAAATTTGACTTTAATTTCCAATACTCAATCTAATTTGATTATTCTATCTAGCAAATAGAAAGTAACAATTAGGTACAACTATGGTATTAATCATGTCTCAAGACTTAGTTTTATTACATTCGAATACACTGCATTGATGTACAACAAGTATTAACGATCCATTTAACGAGGACAATACTTCGATTTGTTCACAATAATTTATCAAAAAACCTTTTTACGGAGTTTATTTAAAAATCCCTTTTACATATCGACAGTATTCGCATTAACTATACTTTCTCTAAAAATATGAAAACGACACAACAAGATGTTTTTTTTATGTTATAAAACACTTCAAACATACTTAGCCCAAATGAATAATTCCTAATGCAGGGGATACAATTTTGTGATGACTACATATCCGTGACTAATCCAAAATACCTTATAAAAATGCCATGCGAACAGCACAACGCCCTCGCTCGACAGTAACGCGCGCACGGACACATATTTACATTACGGTTAAAACAGCATTACGCTGATTCGATAAGACATTAGTGTTCTGAGTCGTGCGCAATCTCAACCTTGACCCTTGCCGCTTCCTGTCCAAGCAAAAATATACAAATGTATTTCACTAAGCTGTACAATTTATACACCATCAACGCAGCGGCCGCGTGGTTAGTGTGGCCACTAGCGCGGTGTTCTGCGGGCCACGGCCACAGCGAGCGGCGCGCGGCGGAGCGAGGCACGAGCGGGCCGGTCACCTCAGTACTCAGTCTATTCGCAACTATATTCCAATCTCCCAAATAAAAAGCTTGCTGCTATAGGCTCACAACTCCATAGAGAAAAGGCGAATTTAATATTGAGGTACAAATTTATTGCGTATTACTTGTAGTTGTGAGCCTGCAGGACAAGCCACCACTTTTAAAGCCGCGACAGCTTAGACCCTACAACGACGACTGTGCTGTTGTGTGACATATAATACTCAACTGTGGTCCGGCTAGTCGCGGCCATACCTCCCCTTCGACACATATCGAGTAAACCCTATTTAAAATGATATAACTCCGTCACATAGACGCACTGTAAAGTGGGGCGGCTCGCAATAAAAGGCGATCGATGCTTATACTCGAAAAATTCTTTGTCATTTAACGTAATAATAAATATGCCATAATTTTAGTTTTTACAACAACAGTGGGGTTAACAACGCCACATTGAAGCAATTCACATTGCGCATATAAAAGTAAGGGCGCAATGTAAACAAATGCCAAACAGCAATACTGCTGTTTGAGATGAATTGCTTTCATGTGGCCTTTTTAAGCCCCTAGTTCTCCTTCAGGGTTACGCCACCATGCAATATTGAGCCCCTCCTCTTCACGCAATGGTAAACGAAAGTGAATCTCCATAATACAAATTGACATGAGCCCAGAACCGCGTGTCGTTTGTACACAATGTGAAATGTTCCAATCAGTCTTAGAAGATACATAGAAGCCAGTTCACTCGGGACTCGATGGGTTCCATCGATTGAAACAAACTATCAATTTACACTATTGTAATGAATTTCTACATAAATTATTGCACGTTAAATATACATTTATGTCAAATCAAGTTCAACGAATCATTTACGCTCAAAGACCAACATTGTCGTTTGTCACAAAAATTGTATTGAAAATAACTCGTTATTTCTATATACTTTCTCTTACTTATTGCATAAAATTGCATGAAGTTACCTCATTCATTAAAACTATAACAATATAGGCATAAATAAGGATAGGAAAGTATGTGGCATCACTATAGGAACGGAGCCAATTAAATAATTATTATCATACTTGTTTCTCGCACAAACTGAACTTAGGTATAGACATGACTAAATAAAATTATAATCTACAATATGCATACAGCCGGCACGGTGGCCGCCGCAGTGTGTTGATACATGCGGCACCGACCACCACATACGCTCGCACTGCAACCGCGAACACAAGAATGCAGAACCACCACAGTGACGTCAGTTCGTTGTAATTTATACAATGCGCGGATATGACAAATGAACTGTTTTAAACCACATTAATATTGTCGCCATGTAAACATCAAGCTTTATCACAACCTGTACGGAAATTGACTGTAACGTTAACAAAGTCCTGCAGCGCCCACCGCGCCGGCACAGAGTTCAACAACACACAAACTTATATAAAGTCACGATTTACTATGTTATTGGTAGGTTTCATTACTTATGTAACAAAATCATAGACAACGCATTCACAGAAGTAACTCGCAGAGGACGTACAAAAATAATATTTCATTGCCTAATAAATGGGACAAGCGATACATAACTACGAAACGCCGACAGACGGTAAAGTAACTTTAGGTTCCTTTGTGTGAAAAATAATTCGAAAAGGCAACAAGTTTAGGAAGACTCCTGATAAGTATTACATCAGTCATTCTATCAGGAATTTCTGATTTGATTACATAAACATCACTTCAAGTTAGAGTACATGACTTTTGTAGGATCCTTTGCTATGTTTACCCCTGTCAGCATGATAAGTATTGTTTAAACCTACAGCAGATAATGAATTAATGACATACGATCTAACGCACAAATCTGCGGATTTGTTCGACTCTATGTGTTGGAATGGACACAATTTATGCGAGTGAGTGGACATATGCATGATATCATAAGGTAAAACGAGATAGAAACGTTAGCCCCGCGCGAATGAACTCATTTACTACTAGTTTATACATTATTGATAAATTGACTGATGTATTGAGCAACATGTAACAAATCAGAAGCATTATAAATAGCCAACTCTTTAAGGGTTCAAAATGCAATGTTCAATAGTACCGCCGTTTATTTATCGATTTATATAGCACGCGTTTATTTTATCATTCACTCGTTTATTTAAGAACATTCATTGTCACGGGCGCTAACCCGTTTCTACCTATAATCTCACGTCCCTAGAGACAAGGAAGAATTTACAAGTGCCAGAAACGAAACGTAAATTACTACGGACGGGAACACAAAAATCAAAATTGCCTACCGCACCCTAGGTACAATTGTTCATAGTATGGTGGCACGCCAGTCCCTAAAGGTGCATAACGCCAAAAGATCTACTTAACAAACTAAATAATTCTTACACTATCTTCACACTATGAAAAAATGAAGTCACTAAACCAAAGAATAAAACCGTGTTTGCTAAATAATCTTTGTCGTATCACGCACCTCAAGGAACTCGCATGCGCGTTTTATCACGATTTATAATACCTATTTATATTAATCTGAATATCGGCTGTCTATGTAATTTACGCATGATAAGTGAAGCTAAGGGTCCAATATTCGAAATTGGGTATCAAAATACTGTAAGCGTCCACCACAAACCCCGTTGCTTTTCATTGATAGCGTAGTGAGATATCTGACTGATAAAATGCTGCTTATTTGCAATTGACTTTTAGCAAATAGTAGCATTACAATGTATGTACCACGTAATTATGACGTAACTAATATAATTACCTCTCATAGCGCTTACTAGTTCCACTTTTGTTAACATTGATAAGCGTTATGAGAAGGGAACATTTATGATTCAACCAAAATATATTTACAGTAAAGTTACACTTGCGTCTAACCTAATGTGCTATGGATCATTTAGCGCGCGTGATAAGAATACTTACAAATCAGATTGTTATTTTAGTTTTTATAGACCCTTTACTAAGAACTATAATTCCTATCAACATTTATTGTATGAAATGTAGAGCGTTAAAGGTAAGGCATAATTTAACGCGCCAATTCTAGTGTTCATTTAGCACATTACTTTAGACGTTTGAACAACCATTCTTATAAAAGTTACCGTTTTCCTAGTATAAACTGGCAACATTGACAACCAATCATAACTCGTTATTGCTACTATTTCTGCCAGTGTTGCCAGTTTAAGCTATTTTCATTAGTAGTTTCTTAAAACGGTCACTGAACCTAGAATAAAACTGGAGGGATATTCAAAATGCTTTTAAGCAAAGACGTAAACATTGAACAATTTCAAAGTCAATCAATATTTATAAAAGGACGATAGCTTAATGGGAGTGAGTAACATTTTTCTCATTACGGTCAATTGTCTGCCTTATTACTTTTAGTCTCAATAATGAATTATAATTGTAATTGTTGTAGTAACCCTGACACCAGGGTTGATGAGGTTGGTAATCCACGTCACAACCCACACGATAGAAGATTGTAAATAAACAAGATGTTATTTGATTAGTACTGGGCCGGTTAGTGTTACATGTAAATAGTCGTTCAGCTAACGGTAGAGATATTCGAACGGCTTGAAAACTCGCGAATGGTTTGGCTATTAGCTCAATGAAGTAGCGTGGTGGATAGCATGATCCATACCACATACGCTCATTGAATTACCTCCCCTGTTAAGGCCAAGATTTAAACAAAGTAATTTGTATTTTAAGACATGGGGCCTTACGACTGTGAATGTAATGTTATGTAATGTGCGCCATTAGATTCGTCTCTCGTTAACCCTCGTCTTCACATAGCAATTGAATTACCTCGAGTTTTATTGTTGCTTCATGTAACTTTACTGGCGGGTAGTGGCTATCGCTGCAGGAGGCGAGTGCGGGCGCGGGCGCGGGGCGGGGGGCGGAGGCGTCAGAGAACGCGTCACTTGCCTGCGCGCGCCGCACACTTCTTCTTTTTGCGCTTGAAGAAACAACAGCATCTGGAATAGACCGATTGCCTGCATGACGATTTACAGAGTCTGCCGTGACCAAATCAACAATAGGGTATTTGACCGGGTCAAAGATAAATTATAAAACGCTAACCCAGAAATAGAAGAAAAGATTAAAATTATCAAAAATCAATCACATTTTACTTTTCGACTTATTTTCGAATTTTATTTATGAAATGAGTACGACGTTTGACATTTCATAAACATAAACAGTGGTGCTAATTCCTGTAAATACCATCTAATTTTATTTTAAGTTATATCTGTCCTTTTCTTATCCGCCGAAAAGGAAAGGGACGGGTAATCGACAAGCATAAAATTTATGGAACACACGTCAATTTTAAGCACAAATCTAAACCAACAGTCTAAAAATTTTACGTCAGTCAATAACCCGACACATTAATTTACTCATTCTTCCTAAAATTAAGAGCTGTGAATCATCCGTCCCTTTCCTTTTCGACGGATACGAAAATGACGGATATAACCTAAAATAAAATTAGGCGGTGTCTGCAGGAATCGGGGCCAGTATCTCATTTGACTAGGTCGTCAAGTAGCCTGTTGACAAAATAATCATCATCATTAATTTAAGAGCCACGCTTTTGTCGGTGTAGCATTCTTCATCCTTGTCTATCAAATGGCAATAACAATATACAAACGTGATTTATATACTTTCTCATAAGCATAGAGTAACGCCATACATATATACACACATACATAAACATCCTATACACGTCCCACTGCTAGGCACATTCCTCCCCTCAATCAACCGGAGGGGGTATGGAGCATACTCCACGCTGCTCCACTGCGGCTCGGTGGAAATGTTTGGGCTAGTAGCCCGGGACCAACGGCTTAGCGTGCCTTCCGAAGCACGGAATCATCTTACTTTTTCGGACAATCAGGTGATTCAAGCCTGCAATGTTCTTACAAAACAAAGGACAAGTCTCATAAAAGAGTTGAGTTGAGAGTTGCGCCAATGAGTTATTAATTCTTAAGTGCAGTTTTCACTAACACAGTTGGCTCGACCATTGCAGACGGCGAAACGGCTCATCACCTATCACGTTTGTCTGAACAGAAAGTTCGGTGAGGCGTGGATACTTAGTTCATCTTCCGATGGATGTACCTCTAGACTAATAGGGTAGTTTTCAACTAGTCAAATCAGTTACTTTTGACTAAACGTCAAAACACGAAATTACTATATGGAATTTGTATAAAAAGGAAACTGTGACTTCCTAGAAAACGTGTCAAAATGTCGTACTTATTATTACCCGTGCTAAGGTGCTAATTATCTATAGTCCAGCTTAATACATTCTGGGAACACTAAGAGGGATGTCTGCTACTAGCAAGAATAAGTACGTAACATACATACCCTCACACCCGCGATCACTCAAATTCAAATATTCAAAAATATCTATATTCAATAAGTAACATAGTTACACTTTGAATCGTCAAATAGACTCAGTCACAAGTAATCAAGAGGCAATTTGCAACCACTATTGATTTGAACAAGATATTGCGTTGTGTTAGTTTTATATTTTGTATAAATTAATTACCATTGCTTTAAACAGCATGATCAGGATGTCATAGGTATGTAATAAAAAAGGAAATAAATGCGAGCGAGTAAAAATAAACTAATATAACTTTGGAATACATACATATCTTTCGCATCACTCAAAAAATGGTACTCCTTAATACAAATGGTAAAAACTTGTGGCAGTTTGCCTCGATGTGACTCATTGGAGGAGTTTTTCTATTTGTAAAGAATTATAAATTATTCTGTGTTTATTTTTCATAAATAGTATTGGTATTATATGGTAAAAATATTTTCTACATTAGCGACCAACTAGGACGCTGCATTTCAGTGAGCTACGTTACACATTTGGTCAACGCAGTAAGAAAACTGAATGTGTCCTTTCTTTTCATAAGGAATATGTATGTAATAAATGATTGAATTAAGAATTTTAGCCATTCTCTCTTAAACTGTCAATCAGGGGTATACTAAACCCGTTTACATGTATCTCTGTGATGTAAACAACCCACCGAATACTTACCATTAAAAATGTCACGCGTACTAATTCGTACGGTGTTACTTAATGTCTTTGCCTTAAAGATCTTTTCCATCGATAATTTTTTTCAACATCGATACAGCCGATAGCACTTCACGTCACACATTGGTTTATGACAATTAACTCGCCCCAGTGCGTGCTCATTAAGTACTCGATTAGGATTGTTCGTGCGTGTTCGTACGTGTACGCATGAGTATGCGTGCGTGTACGGAAACATCCATTAAAAAAGTAAATTAAAGTAGGGCTAAAATAAATAAAACTAAATTAAAAATAAGGTAGTAAAAAAATAAAACAATGCATACAGTTGGAACACTGACTTGGTGTCGTCAACCACGTCGACCTCGTGGTGCGGCTGCGTTATGGGCGTGTTGCTGTGCCCGGCAGTGGGGTCGTCCGCCCCCAGCTCGCCGTTTGTCGAGCTGACCACCTGGAATTGTAGGCGAAACATTGAGTGGCGTGGTTTAGATTTGAAAGTTAATTCCGTAAGTACAGAATGACGTAGGTATAGATAGGGTAGGTATATCAATATTGTCGATGCCAAATTACGATGTTTATTCCAATGAGGATAAAAACTAGAAGCTAAAATGTAGGCGGCAGTACTGATGAGTATTCCTTTTTGACAGTTCTTCAGTTCTTCACATTGTCCAGTTACAATTCGTGATAAATTGTGGATCATCACATCTAATCTATAGGATGAGATAGGAAAAAAGCAGCCTTCCGTTGGAAAAAGGCAGTTTTGATGGAAAATAAGTTTTTCTAAGTTTTCTTCTAATATACCACTATTATTTTGCAGTTAACCGCTGCGCAAAGGGTTATAGTATAAAAATATACTAAAAACAATATGTTTTGTTTACTCAAATATTGTGGGTACCTGTCAAAATTTAAGAACACTCAACAGTAGCGACACCTGATGCGAGAATTACGCAGTTTTTATCCTTATTTCTTTTGAACTGATTTATTGTATATTTGTCTCGGAAGGTACGATCTAAATTATCGTTGTTATTTTTATTTAATAGTTTATTGCACACAGGACAATACAGAACACCATTTGATATGGCATCATTTTCCTTTGTGTCATAAAGCGTTGCCTTATAGCAAAGATCACGTAAGCCCATTTTTTAAAGATCACATTGTGATGTGATTTTCTTGCATAAAACCTCAATTTCTCACAATTCATTTCAATCGGAGTAACAATTGTGACCACAATTTTTTACTCGGATTGAAACTAGCGTGTCTATTAGGTTTTGTTTTTAGGTCTTATTTGGTTTTCACTATAACCTCCAGTGGCCGAGATTTTCGGACACAATAGTTAAACAATGGGGTTTACATTTTAAAAGGACATTTAGTCTTTCGACTATATGGCGAAGAAAGGCAGGTTTACGTGGACCGATTTACTATGCGTTTTCTAGTCGTACTACAGAAATCGAACGTGTAGAGTTATATAAAGCCGAAGGTGACTAAAATCGCAAGCGACACAGCAAACTAGCTTTGACTTTCGTCGCAGTGATTTAAATGATCAGTGAAATAGTTGCAGATAATCGCCACGTGCATGTTTCACACAACTTTCTGTCCTGGATTTAAGTACTCAATGTCAACACATGTCAAAAAGCAACAATGCTTTTCTAGATGAATTGCTTAAAAGTGGCCTTTTTATAACTGGTCAATGTTTTGAAACAAAACTTTGGAAAAGAGGTGAAAATCGACACATGTAAACCTGGCTTCATTAAGAATGAAATGGCCAGAATCACCTCAGAAATATATTTTTTAAATACTAAATACACCGTTCTGAGAGTTGAAGCAAAAGAAAAACAGTGTTGTTTTTTTTTAAATAATGTTAACTAACAATTCGTTCAGCAGTACGATTATAATAAATATTGTCAACTTTTTGCTAATATGACGGTCACTGAACCGCGGTCTGACACATAATGTGACTTACATAAATTATAATGCTAATTAGTACTTTCTACGCCTAGCTTAGTCACTATGATTCAATTGAATTTGCATACAATAGCAACCTGAATTTCGTAATCCAGTATTTATGTCGGTTGCGTAAAGTTCATTATTATTGTTTATCTAACTTATAATTAGTTATAACAGTTAGTAAGTAGTCGTTACATGAGCCATGTCAGGGGCCTTGGCGGCTCAATATTGGAACTTTGACTCAGGTCGATGAGGTTGGTAATCCACCTCACAACCCACACGATAGAAGTTATAACGGGAAAAATGGGTTAGATCTTATTTAAAACCGAATAAGAAGCTAAAGAGTGTTAAGAAATTACTGGTGGTTGGAAATTGGAATGTATTATCGTGTGAAGAGAAGCTAAAATCTTAGTAAACAAAATAAAATTACAACATTGATAGCACATTACAAAGCTGAATTTAAACATTCCTAGCTGTTTCAAATATCTAGTTCAAGCTATTTTTTAATTTCCATTCTTCAATATTCAGTTCAAAACACATTTCACTGTTTATGTCTAACGTATTTTAATTAACAGATAAAATCACGTCTGCTGTAGATGTATGTAATACTTCTAAATATACAATATCATCACCTCCCTAGCCCCGTTTTTCCACAGGGTCCGCTTACCTAACCTGAAGATTTGACAGCTCCGGTTTTTTACAGAAGCGACTGCCTGTCTGACCGAAATAAACAATATAGGCATGATAATTTCAAATTGTTTTGAATATCAAGAGTTTTCAGAATAATATTTATGCTATTTTTAATTTTAGTCAAATGAGATACATTTTACGTTACGTCAATATAAAAAAAATCTATTGAATTAAAGTAACATAATATTACAGCAATGGGAAATACTGTCCGTGTAACGTTATCAATAAAAGCTGTAATTCATCGTACACATTGTTACAAATTGGAAAATAAGCCTAAAAGAAAAATCAGGATGATTTTTAGTCATATTCTATTTTTAGATTAACATTTTATAATTTATCTTTCACCCAGTGAATTACCCCATTTACAATTAAATTACTTTCAATATATCGATTTATTATGACACATTATAAAGACAAAATGTCACCCGTTAATAAGCCTTTTAATGGCGATAAAAAACTGAAAAATAATCGTAACTCGTATGTGTTTTGAACCAAATCTTGAAGTCCCAAAGTTAGTGCGAGTAAAGAAAGTAACGTACACGTTTCATGAATGAATATTGGCAGTGCTTGACAACATTTGTAACTAATTATAAGGAGCGCATAAAGCAGCATGCAAACGTCACACAACGCTGCAATAAGATCACACTGACCGTTGAAACTGATCCCGGAAATTTCACATACCGAAAATGCTTATTCTTCAACAGCTAAAAAATAAATACACCAATATACATTCACAATTCTTCACATAACACAAAAATTGCAATAAAAAAAAGAAATATAAATTTCTAAATAATAAATCGGAAAGCATGCAAACGTGTATCTAAATGTTGCTTTACACGGGATATTAATTACATAACAATTATTAGGAAATGCAATTGCATATTTATCAAAAATCGTTTTCGGAAAACTAACATGGGTATGAATGTGCCAAATCCACTTAAAAAAATAACTTTAGTTAGGATTCTTTTATCCAAAAACTTCATTACACGATTTTAGAAATTCCTTTAGCCCGCAAACCTTTTTCTTTACCTACCCAAAAATTAGTAACCGCTTTACTTCAAAACTCCAATACGCTTCCAAATTCTACATCCATTTACCAAGAAACGTTTCCCTTAGTTCTCAAAACGATTTTTTTTATGAACCTACCTGAACAGAACCATGTCTATCAGCGGGTGTGAGGTGTCCTGTGGTAAGAGGTGTGGCCTTCCCACTGTGGGGCCAGTTGCCTCCCGTGTTCGCCGTGCCGCCAGTACCGGAGTCTTTGACCGCGCCCTGACAATTGTTGGTACTTTAGTTGACAAGTACATGGAGAAGTATGGCGTCGAATGTTGACCAGTTTAAATTATAGAGAATTCAACAAAATACTGAGGGGCTAAAAACACCTCATTAAAGCAATTCATCTAAAAAAACAATATTGCTATGTGAACTGTTGACATTGCAGACTTATTTTCGTATACGCAAATGTCAAAAAGCAATATTGCTTTTCAGATGAATTGCTTCGTTGTGGCCTTTTTAACTCCCCCGTGGACAGTTACTAAGATACTCAGTAACTTGATTCAGTCGAAATTATTAGGGGGTTAATGATCTTTTTTTCATGAGCCATGTTATTTTGTTGACATTGGGTCAATGTTAGTCACATTGTAATTTATCAAAATTAAATATAACGAATTTTACGACGCCATACTTATTGACATTCTGTATGACTAGGTTTACACTAAGCGGGGTTAAAAAGGCCACATCAATGCAATTCATCTAAAAAAGTAATATTGTAATTTGACATTTGCGCATATAAAAGTTATTGCGCAATGCAAACAAATGTCAAATAGCAATATTGCTTTTTTAGATAAATTGCTGCGATGTGGCCTTTTTAGGCCCCCAAGACATCTCATTTTTTTATCATCTGAATTAATCTCACAAGTGTTACGCTCAGAATTACAATACACGTAGAATTAAACACATTTTAAACATGTTTCGATAAAACAAGACCGAGGGAGAAGTATCTCAAATCTCTTCGGAAAGGGGGAAAGGGATAGGTCTTTCGATTGTGCCAATTCGGGCAACCACCAACTTTATTTGACAGGACTAAAACCCATCTCTGTCTTGCACTTATTGTAAGTGAAGGACGGCACTAGTTTAAGAGCTGCCGATCTAAAATTTGGTTAAGTTTGCGTCCGCCAGAATTGGTTATGGTGCGGATTCCAGTACAGACTATCTAATTTTATTTTAAGTTATACCTGCAGGGTTAATATGCGCAACGTAATAAAATTATCGATCGATTAAATACATTTCGTTGAAATCGAAAATTTTGTTCGTATTTTGATTTTGCGACCAATCGACAAAACGACATAACTATATCGTCAGAGTCCATAAAATGACCGTGACAAAATTTTATCACTGCGTTTGCCCTGCTGTAATTTTCTTATCCGTCTTAAAGAAAAGAGACGGGTAATCGACAGGCATAAAATTTATGTAACATACGTCAATCTTAGGCAGACAAAACAACTCTCTCAAAACTTTACATTGGCCAATAACCCCACAGAATTAAGTTGACAGTACACGTTAAACTGGTTGCATATTAGCGACGTGCCTATCCGTCTCGCCCGGGTTATTCATTCATTTTAAAATTAACAGCTATCAATCACCCACTCGTTTCTTTCCTTTTTGGCGGATAAGAAAAGGACAGGTATACATGAAAATGAAATTAGGAGGTGTCTGCAGGAATCAGAACCATTAAAATCCAAGATGCAACTAACACTCTCAAGCATTACACCAAGGTACTAAGATTGAACCATTGGTCTGTAAACCACACGAACACTGTTACGGCTAGCGATGACTGGAGGCATGAGCTTTATGCTTTCAGAAGTAACGGTTTGCTCGTTTATTTTTATATCATTTTCTGGACTACTTGTGAAGAATGTTGCCATGTTTAGGACGGAAAAAGAATTATCAAAATCGGTTCATAAAGGACGAAGTTATGCCAGCAAACATAAAAAAAATATACGGTCGAATTAAGAACCTCCTCCTTTTTTGAAGTCGGTAAAAATGCCTTGACTATGTGTAGCTATCGCTTTACATACTATAGACCGCGTAATTTGTTTCATGTGCAAATTGTTTCTTTTCGTGTTTGTGTTGTTAGTTTTAATATTGTATTGTTACAAACATGTTCATCGTTCTAATCGACTCTCAAATTAATATCGACGTTTTTATATGACGTGTGTGTAAATTCACATTTACATTAAGTAAATATGCAATATAAGAAAAACTGAAAATTTCTGTTCGGAAGCAAGAGAACTGTGTCAGGATCGAAGCAAATGGAATTCTATAGTCTCTGCTTAACCTGGTGGGTAATAGGCGTGAGTTTATGTATGTATGTATGTGTGAAAATTTCAGTCATGTATAATAATACATCAAAAATCACCGCATCCTATTTCAAACTATTGTAGGTATTCATGTCTTACAAATTCTTGCACAGAAGTCCATATACGAATATAAAAACAAACTAGTAGTCAGCACAAATATGGTGGAGAGATTTGAGGCGTATGACAGGGGGAGCTATCGAGTGAAAACAACTAGGGTATCTGTACCAGTGTGGGGCCAATCTCGCCGGAAATGAGCGCCGCCTCATCGTCCTCAACCAAACCAATCATATAATCACACAAATCATCCTGTACCGACAAAAAATAATAGTCAGAACGCTTGCTCGATCACCAGTTGACACATTTTAAATTTTCTGATAATTTTACTGCATGATATAATAATTTAATGATAATTTTGCTTCGCTTAGTTATACAATTTTACAGCAAGCGCCGTGCAGTAATTTTACACTAAGGACAATTAAGTTTTTAATTTGTTGTGAAATTCACAATAATGATGTCGACTTGTGATCATCCAAGCTTGTGTCACAAACACATATTGATAAACATCAAAGTAACAATAAAAAATATTTAGGAGAAAAGGTTCTTTAAACAGAAACCTTCCATGTAGATTTGTAGGTCAAAATATAAAATTATATCGCATATTCAGATCAAAAAGTTTGCCAAAGTTGTAGAGAATGTGGTTTATAATAAGGTTTAATTATTTTATACCGCTTATTATCAACACCTTCATAAATAGGTGGCGTAGCTAGCGTATGCGATTATTTACGTCCCATATAATGACATTATGTCATATTATCATAACCATTCGCCGCCACTGTGGCCCTGCTTGCGCATATTTCGGTGGCAAATTTTCTAGTACGGCAAGGGATACTCTGTTTTACGTAGTATATTATTTTTCTCTATGGTCTAAATTACAAGTTTGGCACACTTTTATCTCAAACAGTACTTCGAGGCTACAGTTAAAGTGAAGTAAACATTATAATTGCATATCTCACCTTATGGAAAGGCTGATGTCGATCACGATTGGGCGATACGACGATTTCATGTCCCGTCTGGATGGAACCCACTGGTGTAGACTGTAATTTTAAAATTATAACAATTAATATAAGAAAATCCACAAAAATGGAAGAAATATCTAGCCTGATACGTATGTCTTTTGCAAAAAATATTATGAAAAATCTAACTACATATTGTATTACTAAATTTTTTATTACTTATTCAAATATAACAAAGTATAATATAATACTATATTCTTAGGTATGCTGTTAAGTATGTATCATAATACTATAAAATAATTAACGTCGAAATTTCATCTCTTTTCCAAATACCTATCACAATAAATACAACTACATTAATATTTTATAAGTGACAAATGAAACAACCTTTGATAAACATACACATATAATTGTACGTGTTATGATAAAACATCAGCAACCGTAGTATGGCAGGCGCTACGCGACAAATTAAGCTTCGACCAATAGACACAGTGTATGTCTATGTGGATGATATACGCTGTGGCAATTAGTTTCAAGCCCGCATAAGAGCGTGGCCACACGTTGCGTTGTGGATCCGTTGCGACGTCAAAGAGCCTAAAGCACAAATGTTCCTATTTCTGGAGTCGACAACGTATAAAACGTCTGAATTACATAAACACCTTGCGTATCAGTCATCCTGATTCCAGCCTGCTATACGGCAGAAAGCGTAGAAATAGGAACATTTGCAACTTTGGTCAAGCCCTCAGAGTGGTGGCAATCCATCATGATCACGACATGATCAGTACGAAACTTGACAGTCCCTTGCGGCTCGCGCAACGCAGCGGCAACCGCGTGGCTTCTAATATTTGTCGCGTCGCGCTTGCCATGTTAAGACTGTATATCGCCACTAACCTTGTCAGACTTAGTTCTAACCACATTTGAAGGCGGGGCGTTTCGCAAGATGCGCATCACGTGAATGTTCGGAGGCTGCCCGAACGTAAGCGAAAGCATGCACATGCAACATCCAGTCAAACAGCAACACAGCCAAAAAAGCTTTAAGACGTTCCCACACTAAGTGGCTATGACTAGAAATTTACTTACAATACAGTAGTTTACTTACCTATAAGTTGGCAGAATATTAGAACTAGTAATTTGAAATAGGAAGCCAAAACCAGTCAAGAAAGCACGGAAGCTAGTTTTATTGCCAACTTACAGGCGGCACACTGTATTAACTATGGTAGAAAAATAAATTGGACTCTACGATAAAGGCAATTTTTCACCGGAGAAAATAGTCTTATGGAGTGTGGCCAAAATCGGAACTAACACCGCAGCCTATGAAATGTATTTTTTTTTATATCAGATGGTGCACACCAGCGCCCTTCTGGCAATACCATCCACGCTCTAAAAGATCTTGAGTATTCAGTTACATTAATTTTCCTGCCATGTTAAAAACAAACTTCGTTAAAAAATTATCGCAAACGTACATAATTTGCGAATATTCATGACATATCTATGAGTAGGTACATATTTTCTTTTGTACTTGTCAAAATGAAAATAGAAAGAAACATTTAATTGTTAACAGGTATATATCAGAATATATCTTGTTTTAATTTGAAACTAATGAACACTGCTTGTTATTATGAAAATGTTATCTGATCTTAACGCAACCTAGTCACGCTATTATGACAAACTTACTTCTCAAGCTCGTTAAAAAAAATGTTTTGTCGCGCCCTATGTAAAACGATATGACAAAATTATATATTAAATGAAAACTAGCATGCCTCGGTCACAAAAAAATATCTATTCAACAACTACACATTAAAACAACTCAATGAGGGGAATAGCTTTTATTAGACAAATAATAAATATGTAATTTCTAATATTATTAGAGAGGAAATCTAAGCATAGTCTAATTTAATATCAATTCATTAATTGAACAGTCATTTTCAATTACGATTCTAGTTTTAGCTAACGAAAAACAAAAAATAAAATTAAAAAAGTATAAACTTAAACAATCGAAACCAAAATAATTTGCGAAATAAAATTAAGCGTGAAGGAACACACTCAAACGTAAAACTTTTTAAAATAATAAATACAACGCCCTGTGCGGTAATTTAACATGTCATGGTCTAACAAAAGCATGGAACAGCATAAGCTGTTAGACGTGGGTTGTACAGACACAGGATTTTATAATCGAAATACAAATTCACAGGAGTAGGGGAGTCAAAATTTACAAAATGTTGTTCTATTATAAGTACGACGTTTTATTTTATGTATCATGGCATACGTCATTAGTACATTTTGTCAATTTTTTATGTGTAATAGCGTTGCGGCAGTGCACAACATAATTTGTATGAACGGCCAGAGCATAACTTTGCTTACTGAACATATTGACTATTTAAGGCAGGCGGGTTACGGATGGCGTGACAAATCGGATTTATGCAAAAAAAAATAGGTGGGGAAATTTGTCTTATTTATAATGAAAAATACATCTATATTTGTGCGCTTTTTGTCCAATTTATCAGCTACATCTGCAGCCCAACTTCACAATTGACGCAAAGAAATGCTACAGATTTTATTATAACCATCAATTCGCAACTAGTTTTCAGAATAATAAGTATACTTTACAATTTTACATATCGACTATACTACCTATAAATTAGAAAAGAAATGGAATTTATTTTGATCGAAAACGGAGTTTAAATTTAGGGATTCCACAAAGATTAGTCCAATATATACAGTGCTATATGGAGTTATTTTTCTGAAAACCAGTTACAAACGAGAAACACGTAAGTGCTACTCTACAAATTAAAAAAATAATACAAAACAGTTGCAAACGGAAGCACACAATGGGGAGAGGAGATAATTTTATATTTGAACAACAATTATGCAAAGGAGAAAAGAAAAACGTCAAAACCCAGCCTACGACTAACTTGGATGCAGCGACACGGCCATTTAAATTATCTTAATTCAATCTCCTTTACAATACTGTGTCTATTATGTGTAGACTACTCTTAAGTTACTATTAGTTCCAAATATTTGCACTATGAAAGATGCACATGTAGCAACAATGTTTCGATTTTTGCGTTATGAAATTTAGTCACACGCCGCAGGTCACAACGCAACTTATCGTAACACCTCTACGGGGGCCTCACTGTCGTGGGTAGCTCGACTATCACTCGATATATTTAAACTTTTCTCTACATTGCATCCGCATTCAACTGAGTCGCTTAGCCCTTTCAGTTTCAGCGAGAACAGTGTTGACACAGTCCACGACGTGACCGACGAAAATCCGAAACGTTTAATGACCTCCTAATAGTAACAAAACACAAGATGACATTCGTGATCATTTCCCAACGAAAATAGTGGTCATTAAACTATTATCTTGTTGTTTTTGTATTGTTACATTGACGCGGTGAAATCATTTAGCCTTTGAGAAATTATCTAAGAAGGAATTAAAAATATTATGCATAAATACTTGTGTCGTAACGTAACTGTTTTAATATATTAATAGACATGTGAGCAACCGTAGTTGTTTTTATGAAGTATGAAATGAATGTTGGTATAACATCATAGTATCTACTAGGCGTGATTTGCCAAGATTCTTTTTTGTGAATTTTCCTAAGTCTTCGCATTGGGTGAAATTTTAGGGATATTCAATTTAAAATTATCACAAATGTCATCTTGATTAGTATGAAACTAGCAACTTAGGGGGGGATTCTTGATCCATCTCAAATAACGAGGCAAATGGTGCCTATTCATAAAATTACAATATTCATCTTTATGCCAATAACACTGGGAATGTTTCACATAATATGGTGTTAGTCGAGAAATAAAGCTACTAGGTATTTAAAATTTTGCTCCGAATGAACGCACATTGCAGTGGCCTGAACAGAAGAATTTGCAGTTTGAACCAAGAAATGAATTCCATTGATAACAATCCAAATTATAACAAAATGCCGCTAGCCTATTTGCATGATATGTACAATATGTTGGTCACCAATACCATTGTCATGTTTTTCTTACAAGCTTTAACACATAATCGTTCATGCACTGAATTTTGCCACGAGGTGATGAAAGCGGTGAGCCGTAAAACCATTATTCAATCTTTCGTTATGCTAAAGCTTGCGAACCAATGTTAAACATTTAGGCAAAGCGAATTCGCCTCTGTCTCATTTACTCAACGTGTTCTTAACCATGAAAAGGGTTTAAAATTAGCCAAATGCATTTATTTCTTTAAAACTTCACGGTAAGTTTTGATAACTGATTTTTTCAACAATACAGGACTATATAATGAAATAGTCTGTGCTTTATAAGGGCTAGAAAAAAAAACGATTTTTCCGGGATAATAATAAGTACAAGTGACAATAAAAAGATTGCATGAGAGCGCCATGGGATAGGAAACAATGACGTAAGAAATAAGTTTAGCAGATTTAAATTTTAACAATAAAATGATGATAAATATTTCCTATACCCAAAATTTGCTTAGAAAAGATTGCTATTTATTTTATATATTACTGTATATTTCTCATTAATTTACTGCGTGAGCATTGAAGCGCTATTGTACAGTGGCTCCAACCCGCATTGCATGTAAATGCTCCATATCCCCACCGGTTGATTGAGGAGAGGTCTGTTCCCAGCAGTGGACATATACAATATTAAGACAGAACAACTAGTTCAGTACAATCAGTCATTATATTGCAATATCGTAAAAATTTTAGCTTCAACGCGCGGTACGAATTAGATCTGTCAAAATAAAGGAGCCAGTGTTGCGCCGTTCATTAGCATAGTGATGTATCAGTCGAGAATAGCCCGATCGATTATTTTCTTTCTAACAATAGGCTGTTTTGTTTTTATGTTTTATATGAAGTATTAAGAACACGTCGCCATACAGAAGCGAAGCCGCGGCGTTAGTGTGGCATTCAAGATACAGAGGAGTTGTTTACCATTGTCTTGCCGGTCCAGTCGAACTCGCCGTCGTCGACGTAGCCGCGGCGCTCGAACAGGTCGCGGAACATGCGCCGGAGTTGGTCGTAGTCCGGCGTCTCGAAGAAGTCCAGCCGCCGCACGTAGCGCAGGTACGTCGCCAGCTCTTCTGGGTGGCCCTCGCACAACACCTGATGAAATGTGGCAGCTTTAAAACCGGAATAGACGCAAGCATAGATACGTTTGTATACATGCTTCGTATATATGGTTCGTATATATGGTACGTATATATGGTACGTATATATGGTACGTATATATGGTACGTATATATGGTACGTATATATGGTACGTATATATGGTACGTATATATAGTTCATGGTTATATGGTTCATGGTTCGTACATATGGTTCATGGTTCGTACATATGGTTCATGGTTCGTATATATGGTTCATGGTTCGTATATATGCTTCATGGTTCGTATATATGGAGAGGACAGAGCTAAATCTAGTTCGGCGCCGATTCGAATTGGTGCGGGGCGGAGAGGTCTGTATGTAGTATCATTCTTTATTTTTTTAAATCATAGCTAAGGCCGGGTTTCCACTGACGCGAAGACGGGCGGAGACGTGCGGATTTGACCAATCACAGCGTTCGAGAGAGCGAAAAACGAAGACGCTCTGTCACTCTCTCCCTCACGGTGATTGGTCGAATCCTGCACATTTCCGCTCATCTCCGCACAGCTTCGCGTCAATGGAAACGCAGCCTAAGATTTATCCTTAAAGTTTACCAGGGTTGCTAAGATTGGTAATCAACCCAACAACCCACACGACAGAGGATACTTAAAATATTGTATTCTTTAAATCAAACAAGCTGTAGGAAAAACCTCTGTAGCTTAGTCCTTGTGCTGTGTTATCTCCTAATGACACATCTTAACGGCCATACAAGACTTCTAATCAACGTAATTGTAGTATCTGTAGAATAAATTGACCTTAACACTTTCCTATGCGTATTATTTGCGCTTTGCTACTACGAAAACGGCATTTTACTACATGGGCTGAATGTTTTCCAGGTCTTCTTTTTTCCTTTTAAAAAAAAAGTGACGGTAGTGTGATCGATGAACAATGAATCATTATTGAGCCACTAAAGGTTCTTGACATGGCTCATGTAACTATATATTTAATTAAGTGGTAGCCGGCACCTACTTAACGCGCCCTGCAATATCCTCACCAAGCCAGGCACCGTTTCACAAAGTTTTTTTTTTTTGTTAGACGTGTCTCCACCGGGAATCGAACCCAGGATCGTGAGTCAAAGCTCAACCAGTGGACCACGGAAGACGGCCTCCGCACGAAATATTATACATTATAAAATATTTTTATTATACTTAAAAATTATAAAATTACCTCGATTGGTGTTGCTCGCTTGGTATCACCAATTTTTTGGTATCTTTCTTTGAGTGTATCAGCTTTTAAACCCTGCCAGGGTAAGGAACCACGTAAAAAATACATAAACATATGCCCGAGAGCCTCTAAGTCGTCGCGTCTAGATTGTTCTGGAAACAGAAACGAATATACATTAGAAACAATAAATTAGAAAATAAATATGTAATTTAATACGGATGAGCTTTCTTTGTGCTGTTTAAATATCAATCTTCAATCACAGATAAACAATATTTATTTAACTAGAATTAGACTAATTGGTATAGGGTCTTGACCCTAAAACCCTTGTAAGACACCAGAGAAGAGTCTTGACGTCTTACAAGCACCAGAGGTAAATCTATACCTTGACACACCCCGGACACTTCATACAAAGAACCTCGTTTTACACAGACACTACACATTGATATTATCGTACACGCGCAGAAGAGATCTGTGTGTGACGTCTGTCACCATACGATTCAAGTCTAAACTATGTCGAGGGGGGAGAGGTAAAACTAGCCCAGACGCTGGTGAAGAGCGGAGAGTTGCCGTTCTATACGTAGTATTATTCCTTATTCTATGCCTCTGATATGGTGCTTACAAGAGACCAGAGAAAAGTCTTGACCACAGAGCAACTAATTGTATAGACCAATTAGTATTAGTAAGATTGCAACATAGAAAAATAAGAACAGAACACGTTACCTTTTCCTAAATGTGTGTTTATTGACATGTATCTCGCGGTCCCAGTGAGTGACTTGTGCTCCCGATATGGGATATGTTTGTTTGTCTCTAAGTCTATATATTCTTTGGCCAGACCAAAATCTGAAACGGAAAACATATGCATATTAGTATAGCGTAACAAAAACGGTCGATCTTCGTCCCACTGCTGGCCGCACCTCCCATCAAACAACCGGAGAGGGTACGGAGCATATTCCACCAGTTCCAGTGTGGGTTGGTGAGCGCCTTATTAAAATAAATATATAAATAAGAAATTGAAGGTCGTACATTAACCAAATTGGAGATGTTGCCATTAACCGGGCACAAATCCTAACCTCGTAAATTCAATTATCTATGAGCTTGCCGATATTATAAGTTAGTCACAAGCCATAGCGAGCTGATGTAGGTAGGTACATTTATAGTAATGAGTT
This sequence comes from Pectinophora gossypiella, assembly GCF_024362695.1. NCBI lineage: Eukaryota > Metazoa > Arthropoda > Insecta > Lepidoptera > Gelechiidae > Pectinophora > Pectinophora gossypiella. The sequence continues at coordinate 6,009,067 of NC_065414.1, read as the reverse complement.
ACACTCAAAGATCAAGTGATCAAGTACAAAATGTACGACTGCAATGGATGCGAACCAACCGCAAGCGTATTGCCGAGTATCATATTACTCTGTTATACAATCAATTGATCTGTGTTGAACGAATTAAATGATTGGAAGATTCATTAAGACAGAGTTATTAATTGTTCAGTAGTTATGAAATATATTTTTGGATGAAAAATAATATGAATTTTATGAGGGACCTTCCAGGCTACGTTCCCCAAAAAAACTATAGATGGCGCTGTACAGATTTGTCTTCGTTTAACCTTTTAATTTCAGGGATAACAGACATTATGCATATTTTATCTTTGTTTTGGGATGACCCTTGTTATTATTATTCTGATCAAAATGACGAGAAGCAATCTAGGTAGCACCATAATTATATACCATATCTGATCCAACTATTTTTATATATGCCTCAATAAACTTTTGAATAAATATGTACTCGAGGCATGAGAAAATAGGTAATTATCACATTAAATCTGTACAACGCCATCTATAATTTTTGGGGGACACAGCCTGGAAAGTTCCTCATTATAAGGAAGTCCTGAAAAAGATCCTTTCACTTCCCACTTCGGGAGTATAACGCCTATTGGAATATTAAAGACCTTTTTCTTTCATAAGAAGTCGTTATTCTCGTCGACGCCTGAACGCGGGCCAGAGGGGACCTATATTTTATTTTTATTGCCTCTCGGCCCACACTTTACGGGTTAAAGTGGAGCATTGACAACTTTCCTCTCGTAGTTTTACTGATAGCTCTGACGTGAAGGTTATGCCATCATTGTCAATGAGGTATTTTCCAGGGTACTACCAAATAGTTGCAACTTTCGTACTCTTAGGGCCCAATGTCACTAGGATACCATATTGGCGCCCGTAGCTAATACCAAAATTATTGTAGTTGTATAAACGCCGTTGCATACATTTCGTTGGTGGCTTGACTATAGTGGCGCCACCATGGTGTCCTGGCGAGATATGACCGTTAATTATGTAAAGGGAACTTACCAATGATGTGGATGATTTTTTCTCTTTTAGTTGCAGTTCTACCTATCAAAAAATTCTCTGGTTTAACATCTCGATATATTAGATGTCTCGTGTGAACATACTCGATGCGATGTAACTGTAAAAAAATAGAAGGAAATGTTAGTCACAGTTCGTTGAACGTTAGCACGTAAACACGCATTTTTTGCTGGACAAAACCGCAAGCTTCAAATATAATTTAATTATATTCTGCATCGAATACTTGGTAAATAATGAAGATAAATATTCATAGGAACCATTTAATATTTATATTAGCTAGTTGAAGACTGATAGCGTTAACAACTGACGCTTTGTGAACCTTAACTGAAATGAACTTACCAACTGCATGGCGATCATTAAGACAGTCTTTAGAGAGAACCGGCGGCCGCACAAATCGAAGAGGTCCTCCAGGGAGGGCCCCAGCAACTCCATTACCAACGCATTGTATTTACCGCAAGGGCCGAAGTAGTACACCTCGGGGATTCCTTCCGCTGTCGACGGCGCTATAGGAGCCACGGGATAAAGGGCAGGGAGAGAGGGGGATGGAACACAAATTTAGTACTCACAGCTTATACGAGCATTGCTCTCGCTCGCACCTTAACTACACAACACTGCAGCCGATATTAACGAACCGAATGTGACCCGCGAGAGCATTGCTTCGTGACAAAAAAAAATGTAAAAACAAAGACGATAAAACGGCACCGCGTCAACCGCTATGATCATGCAGCTGCACTCGCTTCGGTTCTAGTCGACTCGTCAACAGAGACTCAGCATGACAAAGGCAGAATTGGCAGAAATTGACGACAGTTTAATTCTGTTTTCAATGCAAATAACTATATTTCAAAACGAGAACGTATTACGTCTACCAACTCACAAATCTGCCTCTTTCACTGAACTACGACCCTACAGTCTGTGCAAACTTGTCGACTACACAATTTGGAATATCGGTCGCGGTGTTGTGTTAGACAATCACCTATCTACAGGGATCGATTGCCGGCACTTACGAGCTGCATAGCAATCATTAGGACCGTCTTCAGTCTGAACCTTCGGCCGCAATGGACGAATAAATCTTCAAGCGAGGGCCCTAGCAACTCCATGACCATAGCGTTGTAGCGTCCGCCACATGTTCCCAAGTAGTACACTTTTGGTACGCCCTCTGAGCAAAATTCTACAGTCAGTATCTTGGAATTAAGTATGACTATTTGATGGAACTAAGCGGCTTGAATCTCTACAGAGGTCATTGTTGACAAGATCAGTTCTTTTGTGTGATAATTTTAGATGAGAATGCAGTTGAAATTTACATGCAGGTTTTATGAATTGAACACTAAGTGTTAGTAAAAATAGACGCAATGTAAACCATGTATTGAATGCGTCTAACTACGTCTTTACAAATGCAGCGGCGTACAAAACTCGACTCATTGTTACTGTTCTACTGACATCGTAAAAAACTATTCTGTAAAAAAGTGTGCTTTCAGTAAGTAGCCACATCCGGCTAGACTCGATTTGATTACTATTTACAACTAATACTTATTCGCCGTAGTGACATTAAGTACACTTTCTTCTATATTTTATAAATATCCAACTTTCAAAATTAAGTTTTTATGACTATCGACTGTAAAAGATAGGTCATGAAGATAATAACTTGAGAAAATTTTACTCATTAAACATGCAATAAAGTCTTTATCGTTAAATAAATATCTTCAAAAGTTTCGTCTTTGAAGAAGTTATTGTGAAAATGAACCCATAATAGTTGAATAACTTGAAAGTCATTAACGGTACATGATCTTAGTATACGACCAGCAACGAATGTTATAAATATAGATAGTATTTGCTTGAATATTTAATTCATTAATTGTAGTCGTTGAAATTGGAATGTTTTGATTTGCATCAAAAAGGTAATCGTAATCAGTCTTAGTTTCAATAGCAACTCTCGAATGATTTAAACGCCAAAGGAAACGTACTAAATTCTAATGTCGATTCGAAATTCGAAATCTCACATCGTTGCTGATCATTGTACTCGTGCGAGTCAATTTGGGACCTCCCTGACAACCCCTTCCCCGCTACAGCACAAGCTTGAGTTCTGTGCGATAGACACTCTGTCCATGTACTATTATGTGAGAAATCCGAGGTGTCAAGTTGAGTCGCACGAGTTATACAAGAGCCATTCCCAGTGTTTGCTTTCAAGGTCCCACTTACCATGCGTGCCGAGTAACTTGTAAAATCGGTACTCTAGGTGAAGTTGAGGAGCCTTGGACTTCATCGGCTCCATTTTAATCGCTACATGTTCATTATTGTAGAGATTTTTCCCTGCAACGGAGACAACGTGTTATTATTGGCGCGCACTCACGCGATGTTAAATCCTATACAATTGTATATCTAGTTATCTTGGCCATTTAGTTTGTGAAGTGGAAATCGTTAAACGGTTTATGAACAATTTGAAACAACAATCGGGATAGTTTTTTTGTGTCAAAAGTTTTACTTCAGTACCTACTGGCGCTAAGTATGTTTTTTATATGTAAAAAAGAAAACGGGAAATTGTACTACACAAAAAGTCCGTTATCGTAAAATCACGATAATAAGCAAACTTTTTTCGCGATTAAATACTTATAGGTTCTACTATACATAGACGTTTTTAACTATAAAATTGACGGAAACACAAACAGCTTACAAATAACAGCCATTATACAAGTACAAGACAGTTTTGAAATTGGAGAGTATTATAATATACCTTTTTTTTTGACGTGAGTTATTGTACATTTGCCTCAGATGGCATTAACTACTTGGCCGGACAAATGGGGAGCGCTGAAGGCTCTCACCCGGTACAACGTTTAAGACAACAGGCCTGAGGGTGCCGAGTTGGCCGCGGAGCTCGGCTCAGGGCGTCGTCTGAGTGGAAAAATATTTGAGAGAATTAATCGACCCTATCGGGTCGATAGCGATAAGCGCCGAATGAGGGAAATCGTCGACCACGCCGGCGGGGTCGGTATCGGGGTCCTGAAGTGTTTGGTGTCGCGAGCTGATTGGCCGCCTCTATGGCTACAGTAATCGGGTCGCCGATTATAATATACCAAAAGGATTTTATGGTATAAAAAAAATCATCATGACATTATATTATTCGTTCTAAAAATAATAGAGAAAATAATATAAATATACCAATTTGTTATACTTTTGTAAAGGCTATGTTCGTTTTACTTTAGAACATCATACTGTTAAAAGTCATGTTATTGTTACGTTAAAAATAACTCCAGTGGGTGGTTTTAATACGTACTTGCACTATTATACCTAGAAAAACGTGTTTAAAACTAGAATAACGTTTCACAATGTTGTCAGTCCAACATCGGAAGAAAGATTGGAATGTGAATGTCCTTGCAGTCGTATATTTCAACTGTTTATAAAGGAATACAATACATCTTTGCTGTTTTCTTTAGGGGACTTCGATAAAGAAATAATGAGAATTTATTTGTGTTTATTTCTTATTGGGTAAATGAATTGATTGGCTGCCGTGTTTTTCCCTAAAAAAAAAAGGATGGAGAATACTAAACCGACAAGAGCGTGGCTCTTAAATTTGTGATGATGGGTAAATGAACGCCTCACCGCGTATCGCGTTGGTCTAACCGAAAGCTCAGGTGCGGCGTGAGTAGGCGCAATTACAATTAGGAAGATAGTCTTGCTTATGTTATATTGCTATTCGTGTTTACTTCTTTATTCATAACATAAAACTGATTAGATTGCCAATTGGGCTAGTCAGAGGTACATCTGTCGCAAGAACTGGGCATCCACGCTTCATCTGAGCTTTCTGTTAGACCAACGTAACAGATTGTTATCCCTTATTTATCTAAGGTTTAGGTACTGCTTAAAGCGCTTCCTAGTGGTACCAAATGTCATATTACAATAACTATACGTTATAATATTTACGTTGTTGACTTTACAACACGTTTTATTTTAGATCACTCCTTAAGTATATTTTATGGGATAGTATTATCTATGTCGTAAAACTTCTAGTATTTACGCTTCTTTAAATATGGTATACTTTAAAATCACAACAAGTACTACTACTTAACAAGTCTTAGAAGACTTACTCGGGACAATAAGCAGCAGGGTTCTAAGTTATATGTTCGTTTGAAAATCAAATGTACAATTTTCTTAAATTAAAGATAGGAGGCTTTCCTTCTTTTATCATCAGCCTATTGCAGTACAATGCTGGACATAGGCCTCTCCCAAGGCGCACCACTAATCTCTCCATAGCCTTACGTATCCAGGCGCTTCCAGCAAGTGGTCCCACCATCTCGTGGGTGGGCGTGATCAGGGATCGACCCACACTCTTTTTTTGTACATTACCTAATATTTGTATAAAAATGAAAATGTAATTACAGAAGAAAACACGTAATCTCAATAAATAGGTAATCAAAGTGTTGACGTCATAGATTATACAGACGTAAAGCGAGTTATCGAAAGGAATTTACTTCCATTGACTTCACGACGGTGTCGGATGACGTCACAATCGGTATTGTACGTTTATCAACTTATCGTTCATTGTAAGGATTGTAATGTGTCGTAATCAATAGATCTCGATTGTCTACTCATCGACGGGGGAAAATAGACAGTTACATAAAAGAGTTAGTGAGTAAGAAACGAAATAGCACGTGTAACAGGGTTAATAGTATAGTAACCCTGACACCAGGGTTGATGAGGTCTGTTATTGACGTCACAAACCACATGAGAGAAAAGAGACGGGGTCAATATCTCCTTAGTGTTTCACCAGTGATTGGGGTATAGGTAGTGTCATTTGGGGTCAATGAAACCCTGCTAAATGTGGTGTCTAGTGTGTACCTATAGAAATTACATTGATAGCAATACATAACTTAGCACCACGTTTGTACCCCCGAAGGGGGAGAGAGAGGTGTATAGTACACTGCTCGCTGGCTATGTTAAAGTCCCATGTAATAGGGGGCGAGCCTATTGCCATTGAAAGAAAGAAAGAAAGAAACGTTTATTATAAAGGGACACCACAGTAACAAATACAAAACAAATATATAATATAAAACACAGACTAACATACAACTTACAATCAAACAAAACACATAATAAAAACAACATACACGAGAAAGCCGCGAAGGCCGGTCATAGGATGGGTGACCACAAAAAAAAAAGAAAAATAGTTTCCATCTCGAGCTCCTCCGTGCTTCGGAAGGCACGTTAAGCCGTTGGTCCCGGCTGCATTAGCAGTCGTTAATAACCATCAATCCGCACTGGGCCCGCGTGATGGTTTAAGGCCCGATCTCCCTATCCATCCATAGGGAAGGCCCGTGCCCCAGCAGTGGGGACGTTAATGGGCTGATGATGATGATGATGACACGAGAAATACAAATAATTGAGTGTATGGACTGGTCAACGATGGTGGTGGTGTCCTTTATAAAAGGGCCTCACTCAGCATAAGCCGCGGCGCGAGCATTAAGATAACGGTTACCAATCCCGCGAAATAGCGCTACCATACCAACTCCCAACCCCGAATACTGGTTTCCACAAGGTAGGTACGCTTATCTAACTAGAAAGAAGTGACAGGTCCGGCTTTTTACACAAGCGACTGCTAACTCAAAAACACCCAAAAACATGTGAAAGAGGGTAAGGGTAAATTAAGCGAATACTTGAAACTGAAGGTATTAAACCTATCGACGGAATCAGTTTAAGCCGGTTAGATGAACGAACAATCAATGCATTGATTGACCCACCGTTTGGAGGTGCAAACTGAAAATGTATATATTCTGTAACGGCAACCAAAAGGTATAATTCTGATCGGTCTATTTACAATACGTGATAGATAGATATGGCATTTTGCAAAAGATTTCGGTGACTGCATTCGTCATAAGTTTTCGGGGCGTATGAAAGGACGTCGTCCCTTAGGAATTGTATAGGGAACTGTGACAAAAGCGAAGCTTTTGTCGCGGCATAGTACGACGATTTTTGAAAGAAAAACAAACATATTGATTTCGCCTACATTGTTGTTTTTAGTTTATACACAATTTATAATGTAACACACAAATTATTAGACGAATGGAATATATAGCGGTTTGTTAAACACCATATTTATAAAATCACATACAAACATGCGCCAGCCTCATTTATAAGGAAATCCTAAGTGGTAGACAATATTACATCCCTTTGCCTACCACATAATATATGAAATAACTGTGTAGAATATCACGCAATTTGAAAGACAAACTTGACGTGTTTTTACCACAAATGTCCTTTAACTCACTTATTGGATTATACGCATGCAAATGTTCTTGACTCGAATAGGATCTACTGATTAAAGACTACAGAATCAATCATTTAAAATCCTGATCACGTCGTAGGCTATATAACTTGTTAGAAAAATATTTACTTGGTATACAGTAAATAGTATATTAATGCAGTTATCAAAAATAATCAACGTCACGTGTCTTTATCTAAAGTGAAAATTTAAATTAATTATTTATTATCTAGTTTATTATCTTCAAAAGTAAAATATATTTTATACGACCCGTTCACGGGCACCAGGCCGTTATTCAACTGAAAAAGAAAGTACGAAGCATACTATCAATACTATATCTTCTCGGATGGATTAAAATTAACTTTTAAATATCCTATCCACCCTTGGAGTGACAGATCTACAAAACATCATAAGCCAAACCACAGCCACTTCTAGAATTTGTGACCGAAATCGTTTTGCCCGGCAAAAGTAAATAAACAAAATACAAACACCTTATAACAGTTCCAGTGATTGGCATAGGCCTCCTCTCGGAGAAAGTAAAGTTGGAAGCTCCAAGATCCGAATCAATTTGGAAAAGCAAATAAAACGAATAAACAAGTCTAGGCTGGATTTGGCTTTTGCGACTGACTGAATGACTAATGAGCTCAATGATGCCCAGAACAATGACCTTGACAATAGAAAGTGAATATTGTATATCGACGCCCTAATCACCCGGCGGACCACGTGTGCGGTAATAACGTTATTTCCAACGCGCCAAGCCGATTCCACCCGCAGCCATATAATATCTGTCAATTCGTCGGATATGAAACCCTATCGCTCAGACAACAAGGCTGGGAGGTCACGCCGGTAAACACTACAGACAGATTTCGAAGTGAACGCGCCGTATTGTTCCACATTTAAGCCATAAAATGGAGCATCGAGGAAACGATGACAGACGTCGCTTATAGCTATTTACTATTTACGAATCCACTGAGTCATTCTGAAGAAAAGCCACAAGGGTTTTGATTTATGGATGTAAATAAGTTTCTGGCGAGATATGATTTTGACACGACTTGTTGTTTTGCATAAATGCTAGGATGGTATATTCCAAATGGCTGGATAATTGGCTGCACTAAAGGTTCACTTCTTGTTTTCAACAAGGAGTCCGGAGAAACAAACAACTTGGATGAAACTTTCTTCATCTAGACAGAGAATAATGTACCGATATATCAAAATGAGCAATTTTAAACACATTTCCAACAAATCCACACTTTAAAATGTTTTGAACTATTTTCCCGGAACACTAATTGTATAATTTTGCAATAATTCATCCATCGAAGATGCTGTAAACTAACACCGCTGAAGATTACCTCAAAATTTATGTGGCAATTCTATAAACACGGTAAAATTAAACATACTGGTTTCTCTGTCGATTGTAATGTATTGTAATATCTGTGTATTACTGAGCATTACTTAGATTCTTTGAGCGATGTTCGGGAAACTGACAGCTAAGAATGAGTCATAATTCTTCCATTACGTCGATGCTTTGTTATAGCTAGTCCTTTTACCTGCTGTTCTGATTATTGTTACTGGTCCATTAAAAATAATACTTGTTAAATATTGAAAGCAACTGTTGGTTGTATTGTTGTTTTATTTTCGCACTTCGTCTTTTATGATATCGAAAACATAATGCGTAAAGGCATTTTACAGTCGCCAAGGGATCAAGGCACGCCATCAAACAGCGAATACACTCGGTATTCATCATTATCATCTCCCTAGCATTATCCCGTTTTTCACAGGGTCCGCTTACCTAACCTGAAGATTTGACAAGTCCGGTTTTTTATAGAAGCGACTGCTTGTGCGACCTTCCAACCCGCGAAGGGAAAACTAGACCAATACTGGTCAGGTCACATACCTCCGAAAATGCATTTCTCGGGAATGTGGGTTCCCTTACGATGTTGTCCTTCACCGCTGAGCACGTGGTAATAATTTATGATCCAAACATGAATTCGAAAACAAATTCGAGAATCATTGGTTTAGGCCTGTGCTGGTTTCGAACCTGCGACCTCAAAGTGAGAGGCAAGCGTTTTATTATAGCATTATTTGATGCTGATATAAATGGGTGGTGTCTTTTGAGATAAAACAGCGTTGAAAATGTTCATCGTCGTTCAATAATTCTCTAACATTTCTTGCGGAGAATACAAATAATGAGAAAGAAATTCGATTAAAAGATAGTATGAAAAGCAAATTAGTAGGAGTAACGAAAAAAATGGCGCTTGTTATTATGCCTCTATGTTATTTCTTCACTCCTGGTTTATCATTTGTAAAAATAAAATATTGTTGTATAGTATGAATTTACTTTATTAAAGGTCCTTTATAGTCGACAGGTATCTTTTGCCAAAACTTTACGAGTGAAGCATTGACACACAAAACGTTTTGTCACAAACAAAATTCGTAGAGAAATGTCTCAGCAATTAGGTTGTAACTTACTCATTGCACGGACCACGTAAATTTAGAACAGGTGTGTTACGTATATATTAGTCAGTGTTCCGATAATTAATGTATTCAACGGCCTACACTCATTTCTATTCATGAGGACCATAGCATCCGTTGCAAGGGGAAAACCACCGATTTATTCTATAATAGTTCGAACGTCTACTGAATAGGGATTACGTCAAATACTTCGAACGATTCAAAATAAGTTTTGGATTAGATTTGGTATAAGTTTGGTAAGTTCATTAGCCACCGCAAGCTATTGTGGCTAACTTGTTTGACTCTGACGTCATTGGCCCCGATTGCTATAGACACCTCCTAATTTTATTTTAAGCTATACCCGTCATTTTCTTATCCGCCGAAAACGAAAGGGACGGATGATGGACTACTATTACCTAATTTTAAAATAACTGAATAACCTAGACATCTCGCTGGTATGCATCCCGTTTGACATGTGCTGTCAACTTAATTCTGTCGGGTTATTCGCCAATATAAAAAATTGGGAAGGTTTTTAAAATTCCTGCCTAAAATTGAAGTGTGTTCCATAAATTATATGCCTGTCGATTACACACACACAACACAACACAACAACATTGCTTATATACCTACACCTAATGGCGTATTTGGACGAAAGTCCACATTTCTTGGGGCGTGACTTTGTAACTTTCGAAGATATGATACTTAATAATCAAAGTTTTAGATAACTTTGCGTACCTGTCATATCAGTAGGTATTATAAAGAACAAGTGACTCGACGAGCGACGACGTCGACTCCAAATCGTATTTTTTTTTAAAGTATCCAACTCTACCTTATTCTTTAAGAAATGCAGATTATAATAGAAAAACCACATGCAAAAACGAATGGTTCTTGAAATTAGCTCGAACGTACAAAAGACGTGTAACAGCATCCGTGGTCTAGTGGTTAGAGCGTTAGGCTCACGATCTGGAGGTCCGGGTTCGATTCCCGATGGGGACATTGTCGAAATCACTCTGTGGGACTGTCCTTTGTTTGGTAAGGACTTTTCAGGCTTGAATCACCTGATTGTCCGAAAAAGTAAGTTAATTCCGTGCTTCGGAGGGCACGTTAAGCCGTTGGTCCCGGCTATTAGCCGTAAAAATACCTCCACCAACCCGCAGTGGAGCAGCGTGGTGGAGTATGCTCCATACTCCCTCTGGTTGATTGAGGGGAGGCCTGTGCACAGCAGTGGGACGTATATAGGCAGTTTATGTATGTATGTATACAAAAGACAGTCTTTTATATTTTTAATAAATAAATTAGACAATTGTTATAATGGTTAACAACGAACTTATACATATTTCGAAAGTTGTATATAACATTCGAAATTGAATGTATGATAATATGACTAATACGACTATCACCTATACTTCAGACTTAAAAATGTTTTTTTATTTATTTACTTTTAGGAAGATTAACAGCTGAATAGTACAGTAAATAAAATCATTAGTATCTATATGCTAATTACAAATCTCCACCTATAGGTTTCAATATAGTTACTCTATAAAGTAGACTAATTAAATGAACATACAAAGAACGTTAATAAAATAAATTTCAAACATGCGTCCATAACAGAAACAATAACAATCACAAACAGTGCCAGTTTACTCACTTTATCCATGCAATTCACTAAGTGATGGTGTTAAAATAGCCTTGTGTCAGTAGTCTTTTCACAGTGGTTGTGCTTGTGCAAAAGAGTGAGTGTTTTAGCCAAACCATGTTTGAAAGTCTCACCATTCAAAAATAAAGAGCATTGGTGAAGTATGCTTACTTATCTTCATGATTGATACATGGCCCAGCAGTGGGAGGTATGTAGGCTGTTTACTTATCTACGGAGTTAGGAAACAGTCTATCAAGCTGTTCAACTGTAGATTAGAGAATCTTGATCTGGCCAATCCAGTTGTCGAGTTTAGTTTCCAAACAGCCCGAAAGTCTCTGAGTCATAAGTAGTGACATACAACCACTAATTCTTCTTTTACAACCACTAATCTCATAATCATAATACATTAAATAATCGCAATAAATAAGTAAGAATTACTTCATTCCAATCATATATACCTATTGTTGATTATGTTAGATATTTATTATTAAAACTAAAAGTTGTGTTAAGTTGAGTGATAGAGTGAGAAACAGTGTGATAAGACAGAGATGTGGTGTAAAAGACGATATAGTGACTAAGATTGAGAAGGAAATGTTAGGTTGGTTTGGACACGTAGAGCGGATGAAGGAGAATAAAATTGCGAAAGCGGTATATAGAAGTTGATGGTAGGGCTGGCAGAGGAAGACCTAGAAGGAATTACATCGACCAAATTGGAGATATTCTTAGAAAATCGACTCCGAACCGGCGTGCGTGTATGAAGCGATTTATGAATGTGGAGGAAGCAAGAGAAGTGTATCAGGATCGAAGCAAATGGAAATCTATAGTCTCTGCTTACCCCGGTGGGAAATAGGCGTGAGTTTATATATGTATGTATGTAAAACTAAAAGTAACAAAACCGGTGACTTAACCACACTCAAAGTGAGAAGTGGGAGCGAAAATAATCCGATTTATTTTGGGCATCAACATGCTGATTCGGAAATAAGACTCGTCCTAATTAAAACGGCACAATGAGAGAAAAAGAAATACATATATCTGGCGAAACAAAACAAAACATTGGTTCGTCACCGAGACAAAATAACACCAGAACATGTGTGAATAAGTAGCTTAGAGAAACAGGGTATTGATAACACTAATTAGGTTCCAAGAGAAAATATTGGATTATATAAGTACTTATCAGCTAATCTGTAGTATAAGTTAATAAGGACGGAACTATTATAATGTTCTTTCTACGCAAGGTCCGGAACAAAAGTAAAATTGTTGCTTATCATCTGTAGGAGTTCGTAGAAAGCCACTAAGGGATCACGTGTTATCTAACGCGATGAACATTGAACGTACTATCGCAACTGTACCACCCATAGCAGTATTGTCAAAACTAAAAGTGGCTATAACTGGCTATAAGTTATGATTTTACAATTTCTGGCGCCGTAGGGATAACTGTTATGACTTTGTATATACAACGTTTAAGTTGAAGACAAGACTGTGATTCGGTTAATGTATGAAGTGTGTATGAAGCAAGTTCCTGGCAAACTTTTTATCGCCTCGTAATACAGCTGTGGGTAACACAAGTTGAACATAGTTCGATACTATCAGCTGCAAAACTTCTAGGTAAACTTTTCCCTGTATTGTACGGCAAAAAGGCCATTAACTGATCAGGGATGGTCAGTAGACTCCTAAGGCCCCCGATTAGCTTTTAAAATACAATAGTATGTTAGTTTTTGTTTGTTTGTTTGTGTTGTTTGTTTGTTTGTGTTTGTTTGTTAGTGTTTTGTTAAGGATGCGTCTTAATGCGTCTCAATGCGTCTTATCAGGGCTTCGGGGATGCTAGGGCTGGTAGTTATTTCTGTCAGAGAATTAGCTTGGCGATTCAGAGGGGTACCTAATGCTGCCAGCCTGTTGGGCGCCTCGATGTGACGCATTGGAGGAGGTGTTTTATTTATAAGGTGTGTTTGTTTTGTTTTTAATTGTTTGAATAAATTATCTTATAGTTTAACGTACAATTCATCTATTTTTCCGTCGACTTTAACTAGAATAAGGCAAATATTGGAATAGCCTGCTGCAGCCTGTTTCGAATCAATCTTGGACTCTTCAAGACTATAATTAATTGAATAGGCGAAATTTGGTAAGTGAGCGATGTACCATTAAAAAAACATTTTTGTTTTCGGCGTAATCCGGTCAATAGCAATATGTTGTACTCCACACTTCTGACTACTCCTTCGGATATACAGGAGTGATGTTACGTTATGTTTTTGTGTTTTACTTATGGAAAAAATGTATCGAAGTTTTTGGATCCACCTCTGCCATTACCGAAGGTTAACATTGTTGATCGCTTCCAACCGACGAAGGCAACTGGACTATGAGTTCAAGATCAATTGATCGTCTTAGATCATTATAGGTTTCATCACTCATTGCTGCACGAATTCGTGCACGTGATTAACTGAGTAAATCAATACCTTCTATGCACGGCTAGGGGTACAAATAATTTTAGAATGCTCTATGTAACATGGCCGACTTTGTTACCTGACGTATCTGTAATTTTTGCTAAAATGATTTGTGTCTTATTGACAATTGTAAATGGTGTAAATCTGTTTCTAAAAAAATTGCAGATACAGTTTGAGACATCAGCGATGATGTCATCAAGCTTGTGGTAGTGATAATCCTGTTTGGAGAATGCATCCCCTATTACAAGTAAATATAACACATAAATATAACTGGCAAAGAGTGGGTGTATATGTACTTACAAGCGTGCTATGTTTATGTTGTAGTAGTGTTCAAGTAAGTTCGAGGAGCTCGGTGGCGCAGCGGTAAACGCGCTCGGTCTGCAATTGTTGAAGTTATAGCGGCCGGTCATAGGATGGGTGACCACAAAAAAATGTTTTCATCTCGAGCTCCTCCGTGCTTCGGAAGGCACGTTAAACCGTTGGTCCCGGCTGCATTGGCAGTCGTTAATAACCACCAATCCGCACTAGGCCCGCGTGGTGGTTTATGGCCCGATCTCCCTATCCATCCATAGGGAAGGCCCGTGCCCCAGCAGTGGGGACGTTAATGGGCTGGTGATGAGTGTTCAAGTAAAGAGTCCTAACGATGACGCGTTGACAAAGAGAAAATTTTGAAAAATTCTGACTCGGACAGGATTCCAACTCGCAGCTCTTGTCAAACCGGGACGAGCCTGTTAACTATTACACAATCAATACATGTTCTCGTTCTATCTGTACAAATTAGTTTAAGTTTTCGACTCATAACAACGTCATTATGCGTAGCGTCGTCTTTTGTTTTTGTGCATTTTTCCCTAAGCACGTGTAAGTGCAAAAAAAACATTTAGCATGTTGGATGTGTAATAGACAGATACAAGAGGAAATCGTCTACTTAGTCATTAATTACCAATCAATCAGCCCAAATGCCTAAAAAGACCTCTATACAACATCCTTAATGTTTATTTTCCGCAATCAACAGCAATGACCCAATCAATTTCACCTTTAATTTCCCACGAAACCAGTCACGTCAAGGTTGGAAGTTGGCCACCAATAGGGCTGCATTTATTCGGATCCCACACCGCGGCAAAGATGATGATGAAGCAAATGGAATTCTATAGTCTCTGCTTACCCCGGTGGGAAATAGGCGTGAGTTTATGTATGTATGTATGTAGCAACGTGTAAGGCCTGACGCCTACCGAGGACTTTTTAAACGTGAATTATTGTACTTTTGCCTCGGAGGGTGTTCACTACGAACAAAGTAGTGGAAAGCGCCGGTTTTGAAATGGCACATTGCGTAGCTTATCATTATAAAGCCTTTTCACCACTCAATCTAGTTCTAGTTTGGCCAGGACATTACAGGCTAAAACCACATCATCATCATCTGCATAGCATTACCCCGTTTCCACAGGGTCCGCTTATCTAACCTGAAGATTTGACAGGTACGGTTTTGCGTATTTGGCAGGCTGCAATCACCTGATTGTCTGAAAAATAAGATGATTCCGTTCTTCGGAAGGCCAGTAAGCCGTTGGTCCCGGTTACTACTTACTGATGTAATTACGTATTCTGTACATAAGCCATGTCAGGGGGCCTTGGCGGCTCATTAATAACCCTGACACCAGGATTGATGAGGAATCCACCTCCTAACCCATACGGTCAACCACTGGGCCACGGACTATTCAGCGGTGGCTTCTTAATTTGAAAGGGTTTTAATCCGTCCTGTCGGTGAGCGCCGAGCCTAACGTGAACCTTGTTACCAGGAACCTTGTGCAACCAAGGTAGCGGTCACTATGCTGACGACATAATATTTGTTTTGCGTGCTGACAGTAGATATGAATGGGCTATCGGGGCGTAGACGGTAGTAAACTGGCTTTCTATGCTGTGACTCGTGAGAATCGTGGGTTCGATTGGATTCCTGCTCAGGATAAGGAAATGCTGAGCTTCTTTGATCGCTCTGCACTTTTGTTTTATACACTACAAAAATAATAAATGGTAATCATATTCTACCCGAGCTAAATCATGCTTAGGTTACGCAATGCTATAACGGACGAATTTTAAGGGACATTTATATTAAATCATAATTTATAATAATATTAGTCTGATAAAACTAACGACACGGTGAGGGTGTTATTCGTAACACGGGTGTGCATTAGAGTTACTTTAATATATCTAATAGGTTAGGTATGCCCTTCAAAACTACCACTATGACACTTACAGCATTATTAACATTTGTGTTGGGTAGATGATAAAAATAGAAGCCAGTTTAAAATGATTAAAAAACTATTCAATTTTCTTTTTTAACGTATTTACGATTTTTTATTAGGAATGACGTAATATTGAGTACGACCACGTTTATTAATGACGTCATAGCTCCTAACCTAAGTATTTCCATACAAAGCCAATGGAAATGTATCGTTTCGATGTTTCGCAAAAAGTATACTGTAATTTGACTAATTTGTCATCTACAATTGTGTAGACAGACGACGTACGTAGGTAAGAATGTTAACTAACAGAAGCATCGCCGCGGAATCAAACCTTGACCGGTCGAGATGCGTTTCGCAAGGCCGCGGGCGAGTGGCCATGGGGGAACCTTGCTACAACCACCATACCAAATATAATAACATGCATCATAATATTTGTTGTTTCGACTTTTAGCATAATACATAACATAACACAACATAAATAGCCTATATACGTCCCACTGCTGGGCACAGGCCTCCTCTCAATCAACCGGAGAGGGTATGGAGCATACTCCACCACGCTGCTCCACTGCGGGTTGGTGGAGGTGTTTTTACGGCTAATAGCCGGGACCAACGGCTTAACGTGCCCTCCGAAGCACGGAATCAACTTACTTTTTCGGACAATCAGGTGATTCAAGCCTGAAAAGTCCTTACCAAACAAAGGACAGTCTCACAAAGTGATTTCGACAATGTCCCCATCGGGAATCGAACCCGGACCGCCAGATCGTGAGCCTAACGCTCTTACCACTAGACCACGGAGGCTGCCTTTTAGCATACATGTGAATAAAAATTTATAAACTTACAACAGTATAAATGAGATTTAAGTTGTTGACTCGCAAATGAGACATACTACTAGTCAGAACTCAGAACAGGGAGTCTAAAAAGGCCACATCGAAGCAACATTGCAATTTGACATTTGCGTATATAAAAGTAAGTCTACTACTACGCAATGTCAACAAATCTAATGTCAAATAGCAATAATACTTCTTTAGGTTACCTATAGGCTAGTTTCCAACTAGTCAAATCAGTTACTTTTTACTAAACGTCAAAACAAGAAATTACTATGGAATTTGTATGAAAAAGCAACCTGTGACGTCATAGAAAAAAGTGACAAAATGACGCACTTATAATTACATTTTTCATAAATAAAGGAAACAAGGATCTGTCTACATTTTGCCAATCAGAATTTCAAAATTTATTTTTGACCTAGGCAACTACCCAATTCTTTGTCACAGTTTATTTATAGAAAGTAAGTTGTATAATGACGAGCTCTGGACCTGGAGCGCGTGGTCAACGCAAAAGGAGCGGCCCAAAGAGACCTGGCGACCCTCGGTTGGCCGAGAATTGTAAACTCAGCAGTCAATTGTTTCAATATATTATGGCCTTTGTAACCTTACAGAACTTGCAAGATTTGCAGCGATTTTTGTTCACCAAGGATAATAACCATGAAGAACTCTGTCTATTGTGACGTCACAAGTCACCATCCCATCTCGTATAAATAAACCCTTCAAATCAACAAAAAACACGTTCGTCTTGACATCTATTTGCGTAGGAACATTCTATTTTTAAAATGTTTATCAAATTATTAATTCACGCGGAGGTTGAGATCAATATAAATACTCCTAGACTCCTAATTTCATTCTGAATATAAACAGTAGTCATTTTAATGAGGGACTTTCCAGGCTACGTCTATTATACGTCTGTTAATAATAATAATAAATACGGGACCCGATTACTAAGACTTCGCTGTCTGTCCGTCCGTCTGTCACCAGGCTGTATCTCAAGAATCGCAACAGTTGAAATTTTCACAAATTATGTATCCCTGGGTGTTACTAACTTTTCTTTGCTTACTACTGGCGTTATCTACGCGTTCCTACACGTCATATTATGTACCTATTTAAAAATAGACCGATCTTGAGTTGTTGAAAACTATACGACAGAATTCAGATGTATCGATGTTTATGTCAACCACAATGTCAGAATGCCCTTGTAGACGTATCCGATATTAGCTATTAGATTAGATATTTGAATAATGATCACAATTTAACATACTCGTATAATACATTTGATAACTCCAGTAATAGGCTAGTTTCCAATTAGTCAAATCAGTTCATCATCATCATCAGCTCATTAACGTCCCCACTGCTGGGGCACGGGCCTTCCCTATGGATGAATAGGGAGATCGGGCCTTAAACCATCACGCGGGCCCAGTGCGGATTGATGGTTATTAACGACTGCTAATGCAGCCGGGACAAACGGCTTAACGTGCCTTCCGAAGCACGGAGGAGCTCGAGATGAAAACTTTTTTTTTGTGGTCACCCATCCTATGACCGGCCTTTGCGAAAGTTGCTTAACTTCAACAATCGCAGACCGAGCGCGTTTACCGCTGCGCCACCGAGCTCCTCAAATCAGTTACTTTTTACTAAACGTCAAAACATGGAATTACTATGGAATTTGTATGAAAAAACACTGTGACGTCATAGGAAAACGTGATAAAATGTCGGACTTATTATTACGTTTGTCTTGATTAAAATACATAAATAAGTTAAATAGAAAAAAGAAAATGTTTTTCGTTAGTTTTAGATGTCTTTATTAAATAATCAGAATTTCATAATTTATCTTGAACCCAATACACGACCCTATAGCTAGGACATAAAACCAGCTGAATGTTTCCTGGGTTTTATAAAGTTATTACCAATATTTTACTGTAAAAAGTGGAATGAAAACCAAAGTAGAATGTGACGCAATCAATGTACAAGTTCGAAGTTCGGACTTTGAATGTCTTCCTATGGAGGCTTTCTTAAGACGGTTTCCTACAACTAGGGGCTAATAAATTCCATAACTAGGTACCGACAAGTTCGTAACTGTTTTATTTATTTTAAACTCGAAATTAAGAATAAATCAGAGATACAGAAATCACTCCTTAAAGCCACACTTAGCGTCTAAGTTTTAAGGGATATAATAGACCATAAATAGGGTAAGTAGCTTCTTCTTCTGTCGTGTGGATTGTGAGGTGAATTACCAACCCCATCAACCCTGGTGTCAGGGTTATAACTGAGACGCCATAGGCCTCTGACTTGACTCAATGAATACTCGAATGTCCCATATGTAATGTTAGTTGAATGGGCTCAGTTTTCCGCATAAACGCAAGTGGTCCATTATGCGTGCTTTATTGAGAAAACCAACAGCATTATAAAAACATATTTAACAACACTTATTATCTAAACTTAAGCTATTTATAGGTTTCCCTAGAGTTCTGGAAAATTATATTTTTAGAAGCGAAGGTTCTTCTATCGTGCGGGTTGTGAGGTGGATTACCAACCTCGTCAACCCTGGTGTCAGGTTTACTATTCAACCGCCAAAGGCCCCTGACATGACTCATGTAACGACTACGTACTTAAATCAGTAAGTAGTAACCGGGACCAACGGCTTAACGTGCCTTCCGAAGCACGGATATCACGTTGTATCCTATTGTATCCTAGGCCAGGCCAATATTACATGGGACTTGAGACATAGCTGACGAGAGGTAGTTGTATAATATACTATACACTTCTGCCTACAACTTCGGGGATAGAGGCGTGTATGTGTTATATAGTTTTCAACGTCACGTCAAGTTAAGAATCTATTTTTTATTCGACTAATGACTATATAAAAAGTACTCATTTGTATTCAACCTAACCGCCTAAGGCTCTGTTTGTGTCCTATACGCTCTACATTCTACACTAATAACTTCTAATGAGTAATCATTAATACTGTTTCATCGGACATTTATATCTAGTGTCCCAGAAATGAAATGAAGCATATTTCCTATCGATATAATGTCGGAACAATACAATAAATGGCTTCGCGGACGTAGCCACGGGCGGTCGCTGTAGTTCAGATAGATATATGGGGTTAGGGCCAGGGATGTGCCATTCTCGGGGATGATCCCAAAAAAAAAATCAGGAATGAAATCGCTTTAAGCGATAAGGCCGCCATTTGCCATGTACTTAGTTAAGAGACTTTTTGTAATTATTTCTTTTTATTTTGGTGCAATAAAGTGTATTTGTATTGTATTGTATCCCAGTTAGGAAACGTTCCTGGCAGTAAAAAGCGCAAAACTGAAGTAGGTATATTGCCTAACTTTAAACGAACGAACGGCCGAACCAAGGAACGGCTCCGTGGTCCAGTGGTTGAGCGTTAGGCTCACGATCCGGAGGTCCCGAGACATATCACAAAAATCACTTTGTAGTCCCTAGTTTGGTTAGGACATTACAGACTGATCACCTCATTGTCCGAAAGTAAGACGATCCGTGCTTCGGAAGGCACGTTAAGCCGTTGGTCCCGGTTACTACTTACTGATGTAAGTACGTCGTTACATGAGTCATGTCAGGGGCCGTTGGCAGCTCAATAGTAATCCTGACACCAGGGTTGATGGGGTTGGTAATCCACCTCACAACCCACACGATAGAAGAAGAAGAAGAACGAGAACATTCCGACTTTGGGAACATTCTCGGGAATTGCCCATCACTGGTTAGGGCATATAGGTTTACTATTAGTGTTCAACTGTTGACCTAGAAACACTAGTGAATTAAATGTGGCACCTCCCTCACGCTACGATGGTAGTTAAAACTTGTGTTTTATGTTTTGGGCTGATTTAATGGGAACTGGAGTTATTAATAATTTAGGGGAAGTGACTAGTGGTCTTTATAAAAGTTAGCTTTCATTTTGAATGGCAAGTTTGGAGCAGAGGGCTTTTTAAGTACACGATACTCTTATACTTCAATTCTAGCAAAATTGCTATTGATTATTAATAATACTCTCCTTAAGAAACGTCTGTAGTATAGTACCTAGTAAGAAAATAAAACTAACTATTAATTTATGATGATGATGATAACTTTTAATACCGGTATTAGCTATAATTAAACACACATTCACTACACAAACATCAAATTCCTTAATTTATAATCTGTTTGGCCGACCTTCCTAGCCTACAAGTTATCCGTTATTCTGGGGTTTAAAAAGCCATAATAAAGGTAGTGTCTCACCGAGCCTGAGTTCGCCGAAGTTGCCGCATCCAATCTTCTTGCCGACACGGAAGTTGGGGCCGACCATAAGGACGCCCGAGGACGAGGTGACTGAATGCCGCGACGTGTGCATGGCGCTGCTGCCGCCGACGCCGGCGCGCCCGCCAACTGCACCAGTCGCGCTGCAAGTGGGAACACGCCTTTATAAAACATCTCGGCAATTTTTTTTTATGAATATGACTGAAAGTGGGAATGCAATTTGTTGAAACTATTTCGACAAACAAATTGGAGCTTCATACCTTCCTAGGTATTCATAAAATTAGTATGGTGGTGGGTCAAGGTCTGATTCTTATTAGTTTACTAACTTGCATAACATAAACAGCCTATATACATCCCACAGGCACAGGCCTCCCCTCGCTGCTCCACTGCGGGTTAGTGGAAGTGTGTGGGTAACTGCTCAAACACGTTTTTTGGTGTTTGGGCAACTAACCCATGTAGAGTAAATAAAAAAAGGAAATCTACTAGCAGTTTCCTAATGTCTATTCAACAAAATGAACTAGGTATAATAATTGAGACATTAAAGTTTTCAATGTCTGCAATATTTCCTGTTATTAATGGAGTTAATGTATCCTTAAGAATAAACATTCTTAATTATTATTCATACTAGCTATATGGTAATGAAACTTTTAAAACTCGAAAAACGAAAGATTAATAATCAAAATGCACAGGTTCTTACCGCGTTTAAAATAGGGATATGAGACTCCCGATATTTCGTCATCACGGGATGACTGATGAGATTGGAGTGGCACTTGCAACAGTGTCGAAATATCGGGAGTCTCATTCCCCTATTTTAACCGCGGTAAGAACCCGTTATTACGTGTTTTGATTATGATAATAACCACATAAACCTAAAACAATGAATAAAGATTAATGATAAAAATAAATCAAGGAAATAGTGACTTAATATAACAAACACTCTGTGTTAACTAGTTAATTATTATTATACCTATAAGTAATTTATCCGGAGAGGAAATATGATTGGCCACCTGATACGACACGATTCATTTATAACAAACATTATAGAAGGAAAAATTGAAGGGAAGAGAGGAAGGGGTAGACCTAGGATAACATTTATGAAACAAATAAAAGAGAAGGTGCAGGTCGTGTCGTATCGGGAGGTAAAGGTTTTGGCGGGAAGAAGAGAGGAATGGCGGTTACTCCACCGACAAGAGCGCAGCTCTTAAATAGAGAGAGAGATAATTTATATATTTTGTCAAAACACAGGCTCTGCCTAGTTTGGGAATATTTGTTTATGTTTTTAAACTTAAAAAGTACCTTACCTCAATCATATGCTTTCAAGTACTTGAACTACTGTATGAGAGACATAACGTCACATTATATTGAAAATGACATAACCTCCTTTTCGAATGTGATTTTTGCTAACTAAACCTTGTAATAGAGAAGCTAAGTTCAATCCAGGTAAAAAATGAGGACTTAATTTTTACCCGGATTAATATGAATTTAAAGACATTGAGGTTCTGTTGAAGAAGTGATTTTCTTTCAATCCAAATATGATATCAAAGGTGCTTACACTTAAGGCGGTTTCCACTATATGTCAACAGTACGTCTTTCAATCTTTCATCAGTCTTTAAAAAAAGAAATAAATATAAATGCTCACAAATTTGATTAACTTATACCTACTTTCATAAAAAACTCACAAAAATATTTTTGTATACTTGTGCACTATTAGTATCGCAACAATAATACTAAGTAGTTTAGGCAAACTAAGGCATTCTATCGTGTTAGTAATCAGTTCAGCAGTAATCTTATTAGTGTGTCCTATTGCATGTGACCTAAAGGTGACTTCAAACATAAGTAAATAAATTCGATTAAAAGAGTGAAACTCCTTTATCTATTTATGGGTTTTAGACATTGACATACTATAAATATGTTGATTCACATTCATTAAGGAGATTTTCTAAAAAAAGTGTCTGAACCATATTGTAAAAAAATACATTGTATTTTGTAAATATGTATACATTAAGTTATTAGATAGTATAAGTTCATTCCCTAAAATTAAGACGTTATGGCTGTTCTAGTAAAGTGGAATATAGGTTGTACAATGTCGTTACACGCAGTTGCTTATGACAAGATGCGCCGCGGTCACTTTTTTACAGAGATTGGTTGTCGATATGTTATACAAGGTATATGATTTTAGAATAAATAATAAGTGGAATAATAAAGTTGGATTAGTTTAATAAAGAGCGCAGCATGAACCATTTGTTCAATGCTAAAAGGAAAGAATGCAAAGATATTTAAAAAGTAGAATTAAATTTAATTAATGTTATATAAAATACTTATGGGCGGAAGGCAAGAGGGAAACTACTGCCCTATTTTTCCCTAAAAAGTAGCATGGAGAATGCTACACCAACAAGAGAGTGGCTCTTAAATTAATGATGTTGAAAATACTTATATTTTGTATTTAAATACTTTGACTTTTAAAAATAAAATGATTATTATTATTAGACTATTTGATCCCACTGCTGGGAAAAAGCCTCCTCTGTGACTCTCCACAAGTTGTGGTCCTAAATAAAATTATGCTAGAAAAAGACAACTTTTCCAATTGAAAGTGGCACAATTGGCATTAGTTCCATAGGGAATGTTAGTTGTACTATCGGACGGGTGGCCCATCAGTAGAAAAATACCCTGCATTGCAACCAGTTGTACAAAGCAGTTGCATGGGTACACAGGAATTAAATGTTGAATTGAACTACATATTGTACAGTTCCGAAATAAAATAACTTAAGTGTTTAAAATGAATGCTCGTTTTTCTTTTTCCATACAACAAATAAGTATTTGTATATTGCCTCATTATACCTATTACATTATATATTAGTAATAATATAGTTTATTCTAAATATCTCCTATACTCAAAGATTGCCTAGAAGAGAATGTTGCTTAGCAATAAGGCCGCCTATTGTACTCTTTCTATTTCCCTTTTCAGTTTTATAATTCCTGTGTGTGCAATAAAGGTTATGTTAATATAGTAATAATATCTTATACTACGAAAAATAAGTGACCTACTAACATAAAAACTTTTTATACAAAAAAATAATGCGAAAACGTATACAATTTGTGCATACAGTGTCATTTCTGTGTGTAAACTGACAGTGAATCATACCAACCGTTATTGGCATTGAGTCTGAAGTGAAAGTTAATGCACCTCCGACCACCAAAAGCACGGCATGACGATTACGCCTACTTGCAAGGCTGGCCTACCGAGAGAATGCATTTTGTTCCTCTTCTGACGAATTGTGTTTCAATTCACTCAGAAAATAATATTATAGAAAGGAAACGAATTTTTTCGATTAATTTCGCACGCTAAAATTAATTTCTTTTACACCTTTTATGACATAAATCTACAATGCATTTGTTTCGCATTTTGTCTTTCACAATAACATAGTGTATTATGCAGCTAGGCTACTTTAAATCCTAAATTAATAGTGTATTTTTACAGTCAGGTTATTCAGCATTTAGATGATCACCATTCACCACAGTAGGCAGATAGGATACTACTTTTAAATTACTTAGTATCTAAATAGCATTTAAATAAAATACTATACAAAGTCACTAGTTCTTTTATTATAATTGAGAAACAAAAAAACATTTTGCTAACTCTTTAGTGAGCATAACCAATCGCTTATTCATATTACACTGTATTGCTCTGGATGAGTAATGCCTAACCTAGAAACAAGAATAGTTAACTGTACTTGAATTTCAAATAGGCATTAAATTATGAAGGTACATTGATTCTTACCAACTTTGTTAAAATTTTAATAATTGATGATTCAAAGAAAATCACTTGTAAATAATTTAATTACATAGATGGAATGAGTTCTTGTGTGAAATTCGTTATTCGAACTGGTAATAATGTAATATGAAAGTCAAACAATATCTTCAGCTTATTTTTTTAGCTTTTGGGGCGGGAGGTAAGAGGGAAACCACTGCTTTATTTTTCCCATAAAATTTGCATGGAGAATTACACTGACAAGAGGGTGGCTCTTAAATTAGTGATGATGAGATAATATCTTCGCTGCATGTGAAATGACCTACCATAAAATATTCATCATACTCACAATTTCCTATGCATTGCAATAAGGGTAATGAATGCTCAAGCAGCACCAAGCTTGGCTGCACATTATCGATGGAAATATGCCCACTAATCGGTTCACTCTCACTTGTCAAATTTTATGACATTACACCAAGGCAGACTGGATTTTTTATATTGTTAAATGTCATTAATTTCAACACAAGAAAGTTAATTAAGGAACAATTGCCTAAAAAACACATTTTCGACATTTTATAATAGATTACGATTTTAATCTTGAGTAAAAGTCCTTACTTATTGAATAAAATAATAACTGAATGCAGCATTGAACCGAAGTTGTAGTGCAAGACAGATAAGTATGTTTTTATTAAGAATTGTTATCAGAGGCATTGTGGAGATATAGATGTTTACTTTAATGATTCACTCCAACAATAATAATAATTATTGAAGCATTTGTTAGGTGTGACATAATAAGACCAAATAATTTCCTAGTTTCTGGTTAGTAATAGGTATAACATTTCTACTTTTTGTAGAAAGTAATTTAGCTAATGGTATTTTGTATAGTTTCTTAATAACAATTACCTAGTGACTTATTTTATAAAGAGCTAGTGTATATTGGTAAAATGCTTTATTGTTTTTATAAAACCTTTTGAAAACCATCAAAGCAAGGTAACAAGGCCCATTTAGTGCTATGAAAGCTGATTAATATCGTAATTTGTCCTTGTCAGGTTTAAACTGAGTTTGTCTATTGTAATCACAAAACATAATGCTTATGTAAGTAAAGAACATGTGTCAGTCAACATTTAGAAGATGAAGTTCTTTTACTTAAGGTGATTCGTTTTCCATACAAAAGTTGATGCAGTGCTACAGGAAAACGGATAGAGGAATATTGTTATAAAACCGATAAATAGTAATATTTTGGTGTATTATTTTCGCAAACTAACAAAAATTTAGGGTCCGAATACGAGAAGTACCATATTTCAGACCCTCAATTTTGATCAATTCTACATTTGTAGTGGTGCAGATTACAGTGTATTTGCTGAGCGTGTAGAGGTGTCAATGTTAGTTTGTGTGCGTGATAGTTTTTTTTTCTAAAGGCTTTGACTACTTGACAAGTGTAATAGAATGTCAGTGACAATTTATAAAGAGATTTTGTATGAAGAGAATAAATATAAATAAAAAACTAAAAATACTACAATCTGAGAAAAGGAATATTGGAAAAATATTTTTGTAATAACGTATCTTATTTAAACATTTTTAAATAATGGGTAAATACCGTGTTTTAAAAGAGGACATATATTATAATAAAAAATCAATACATAAAATGAAATGGCTGTATGGGCATAGTTCCCTTTGCCTTACCCTTCGGGGAAAACCAAATCAAAAAAGAAGTTGTTGCATTTGCCGGCCTAAATAGTAGTCATTTATAATTAATTGTTTTTCCATCCAACATACAGATTTATTTATATTCTCTTTGTCGCGGACTTTTTGGTGGGACCGGGAACGGGAAGGTTGCTTTCTTCATTGAATAATCTAAATAATCAATACGAAGTGGTGTTTTGTGGTTAATGATCACATTAGTCGGAAAACATTCCCGATAGTATTATTAAATCGGAATATTCAATAAACAAAGTGTACCTATCTATTTTCGCTTTGCGCCAACAAGCCGCTTACTTCGTTTGGGGTTCGGAGTAGGAGTCTGCTCCGAGGGTGGGGGCTTAGGTTTCATCATTTCATTAATCATCATCAAGAAAAAAAAAACACAAGACATGGCTGTATGTTCATAGTTCCCTTTGCCTTGCCCTTTGGGAAAAAAAATAAGATAAATTTTGAAATTCTTATGTACTTATAATAAACAAACATCACAGACATCATGACAGATCTAAAACTAAATAAAATCTTTTTTCTTTTTTCTATTTGACTTATTTATGAATTTTAATCAAGAAAACGTGATAATAAGTTCGACAGCAACCAGTTCAGGTCCCCGAAACAGCCCATTTCAGGCCGCGTATATATGGAAATACTACTTCAATACGTCCCAGCCTCGTCTTTTTTTAACGTCCTCGTTATAAAAAGACGTCCTAACCTGAACTAACTAACCTAACAATAAACACCACGCGTAAATATATGTCCAGAAATGCGCTGTGAGTCGTCTGGACTGGGCGCGAAAACAACATAGAATTCGATTAGGTGCTAAGTGTCCCGCATGCTATCACCAGCTGTCACTGACATACGTATGAAGTCCCGCGGATTTTATTGGAACTAAATGACAAGTCATAATAATTATATGCGGATACTGCGACATCAGCGCCGTGCTTGCGGGACGTCCTGAAGCGCTATTACATCTTTCAAACGCGATGCGACAAAGTTTGAACCTACGCAATTTAGGAAAAATCTACCTTATTATTACTGTACTGTGATCGTTATTTGTAAAATCATACAATACATATACACAATTCTTTATACACAATATAATTATTATGACATATTGTGGACTTTTCGGTATACCTACAAAAAAGGAACAATTGAACCATACGTTGTTTTGTTATATCTCAATGGGCTCAGGCAGCGTTTTCGCCGAAAGCTCCAAGTCGGCTATATTTGTAACGATAATTATGTTTGACATTCATCATCATTTTTGAACCATTTTATACAAAAAAAATACTTGTATAAATTATATACCCTAAAGCACGCCCATGAATCACTCTACTCATTGGTGAAAACCGTATGAAAATCCGTTCAGTAGTTTTTTAGTTAGCCGCATGTTCACTGATGCGATTAATGCCTGTTAGAATTTTACAAAATAAAAAATACGGAAATTACGGAAGGTACTTTAGTGCAAAGTAAATTATTGTATACTTAATTATAATATTATTGGTAAAAGTGATACTTTTTGAAAATTCCGTAACAAATAGACGGGTTCGCCAAATTCAATTGTAAAAAAAAATACAAAAAGTAAAAACAATTAAAACATGCAGTTGGGTTTGAACCGTGAACCTTAAGAATGGCGGCTACTGCTTTACCAAATGCGCCATTTAGAAGTTAGAAGTAGACTTCAAATTATGCATCTCTTTTAATAGCTAACCTAGTTCGCATGTGTGTGTGACAGCTTCGTGTTTGTACACAAATTGAAATGACACCAACTTTTGATGCAATGTTTCAATATGATATCTTCAGTAAATACTTCAAAATTGTAGCTTAACTTAAAGATAATGTATGTAAGATTTCGCCACCTAACATTTCACTGGGTCAGAACTCAACACTAAACGAATAAATGGAAAAAATACGAAAACTGCAGAAGTAACGCCATCTACTGACGCAGCGTTACCTAGCTGACTGAAACACATCACCTTAATGACAACATACACAATACAAATATAGTAGAACAGATAACATTTGTAAAGTAAGTTAGAAAGATTTGAGATGTATTTCTAAAATTACGATAAGAAAAGTAGAGAAGCTAAAAAACAGATAAAAGCCTAATTACTTGTAATAACCATAGTTAATTAATGGATCATGCTCAAATGGTGTGAATAATGAAACGAACGGAGATATTGCTGTGTATGAGCTTGTTATACTTCCCATTTTCATGAACAACACAAGTGAAAGTACACATGCTATGTTTTGGATATAATAAATATGCAAAAATATGCACATTTCATCAACATATTGTGAAAACAGCTTTGCAAATACAGGGACAAATTGCATTGGCCATTTTATTTGGATAATAATAGACCTGTTATTGAATAACTAGCCTATAAAAATACCCTGTGATAACACTGTTATAGTTAAAAATTCTACTATGTAGGTACATGAGCCTATTTAACAGCAATTTTGCACATTTTTGTTTACAGAATAAAACACCATTTAGTAGGTTATTTCAAGGCATTTCCATAACTTGAACTTGCCTTTACAAAGTTCTTGTTTATCATCTACAAAGAAATGAAATAACCTATTTCTTTTAATTTTTTTACAATAGTTGAGCTAATACAGTCAACATTCTATGAAAAAAATAGAAGATAATGCAAATGAAAGTTATGTGTGACTTGGCTTGTGTAGTAAGCTGTGTTTTTATTACCTCTCTATTATTTAATATAATGAGGTTAATAAAACACCTTTATAATATTATAGTTATCTATGAGAAAACAATATCAAGTGAGCTTTCTAATGTGCATAATGGATAGTAAAGATATTTTTTAGTAGCATAGTAGTCATGTGCAATGTGTCAGTGTATCATATAAAAATATCACACAGCATGTCAATGCACTTTCAAGGCTGAAAAGTGCATTATTTTATAGTTAAGTGAATGAACTTTAGTCAGTTATAATGTACTTTTATGGTTGTTTTTAGACCCTGGAAAACATGGATGTTGGAGGTTAAGAATGGAAGATTTTCATTTCCTGTACCTGTTTTACATATGGGCAACATATTCAAGAACAAATGTTGCATACCTACAGCAATTCAATACAGTTCTATATTACAGCCAACATGCTGTTGAGCATGATAAACACAATAGGTATTATATTATATCATAATCTAAGTACTGAGTTGAACTACATGTTGATGTTGACATACAGGTAGTAGTATAATATTATAGGTAAAAGATATGGTAACATATTTTCATATTTTTCATTATCCATTGTTTACCTCAGTGGTATGCTTTTGTGAGTGTAGCATTTAACCAATGTCATTTCTGACCCAGATATGAAAATACAATTATGAATGCCAAGTTTCATGTTGCTGACAATGCAAGGAATACACCTAGTAAGTATAGCATTATATTAAACAGTATAATGTTGCAGTATCTGAAAATTAAAGTATGACAGACAGTAGGAAACTCAGTAGTGCTGATTGCTGACACAATGCTGCCTTCTATTTTAGCAACAACCATTCCTATGTATTGTTTCATAATTAAGATTTTAGCATGCCTAATTTCAACGTAACCAATGTGTGGGAAGAAAGAGAAGTGCAGTGTGTTATCTAACACCATAACTACAAACAATAGGTAGTGAAGAGTCTTACGTGGATGTTCTTTTGTCGTCACTCTGACGTTCCTTGTCCTTGCTGTCTCGCTTATTCATAATACTAGAGGGTTGTGCAGGCGCAAGCCCGGCACTGATCACTCCTTGAGCCCCGCGTCAGTCAGCGCCTCACCGCTGCCCATGTCACCACAGCCTCCAACAAGGCAAACGGAGCACTTCACCCATGCCACAATCAATCCGTAACACTCACACTTTCTTCTATTGCTATTTTTTTTTGTTCTCTCACTATAACCACTACACTACTGCAATTTATCTCAAAATCATTTTTGTTACACTGAAATTACAATTTTGAGCCTCAGCGTGATATGTTTCGGCGACAGTCGCTGCAACCAATCTATAGCTAATTGATAACGGCCTCTCGGACGGATAATATCTACTGATAACTCTAACGTGTTCTACTCCGCAAAAGAGCGAGAATGAATAGAGGTCGCCCAGCCAATGTTATGCTCATTCAAGAGTAACAACATGCGATGTGATGTGGGTGTACCACTGTTTGTACTTTTACCACAGTCCATACGCACTTCCCAGAATCACATGCAAATCAGGCTAATCAAGATTGTTTATTGATATCAAAAATGAAATAAATGAATTGGAAAATTCTAACAATTGACAGTTCCTGGTGGGAAGTCAACCCCAATAAAATTGTCGGTCGGCACGAACGGTTTGGAAATAATACAAAGATTCTCAATAATCAAGATAAAAACACGCTCCGGAACCAGACCTTCCAGCAGGTAAGAACACGCTACGCGATTTGTAATTAGCTTCCCGTAAGATTAGTCACAACGTCGCCGAAACATCAAATGGACATTTGTCCTGATAAAAAAGTTTAGGTTTTGTAATGGCCACCAATGGTACACTTTATGCACTTGTACGATGTAATTTAGCAATAATACTATTGTGACGAAATAAGTAATTAAATAAATTACACGTTCACATAAATATATTACCGACTAACGATAAAATTTCTTATTTATAAAATATCTAACTCAAAGAACAGTCACTGAATAATCGCCATTCGGCGCATGCGCAAACTTGCTGCAACCAATGTTGCCATTTAAGAATATTGTCACTGGAAATTTCAATAAGTTTTTAAATCTTCTAGCCTATATTCTACATTTAATGTACTGAACTAATATCGTTCAGTTTTTATTTGATTCTAATCTTACTTTTAAATTCGATTATTATTAATTTGATTTACTTTCGTTTTAAATAATACTACCAATTAGTAGGTTCATATTTTTTAAATAGCAATACTATAGAAGAAAATGTTATGGATGCGTTCACAATAAAGGAGTCGTAAGAAAAGCATTTATTTTAGAAAAGTATTCTAAAATAGTTTGGATTTCTATTACTTAATTTAATATAATTACAATGCTAAGTGAGCAGTACATTAAAATAAAACTGACTCTACTATTTTTATAGACAATGACTAAATCGGGCGTGGCAATATGCATAGTTGTATGTCTTACTCACACTTTGTCACGTAACTCCTAACGTTTAAAGCAACTATGTTTTCAACGTAAGATTGCTTTGAATTTTTTGCCAGGAGATGTATTTCGTAAATGTGTTTAGCAAGTTGCGTAGGTACCTAAATAGATGATTCTATTAAACAGCTTTTTTAAAGTTATATTATATTGCTATTCATACATACATAAACCTTTGGTTTCTATTGGGAAGGCAAACATTTGTTAGTCGTCATGCGTTTAAAAGTACTAATATTGTTGTTTCTCTATACGACTGTACGTTTTTTGTTCAATTTTGATTAACACGATGGTTTATTTATTTTATGGGCTCCACAAGGTTCACCCTAAGAACTCTAATACCAAATATAGATGCAAGAAAGACTCACACCCGATATTCCTATAAGGATGGACAGAGCCTTAACCGTTTATTCTAATAAGACGAAAAGCTGATTCCGTGTCATTATTAACTACCAGATTCCAACAAGACAACCAGTGGTCAAATTCCTACAACTCAGCGACCTAATATTACGTAGGTACTAATCCTTTGTGTCATCTTCGTACACCTCGTTAAACATAATATAAATAACGGTGTTTTACGTGTGTAAATAGGTACTTACTTGTGTTGCTAACTGTACGCTTCGGCAGCTGCACAGTCATCTGTGCTCACGTCTCGGTGCTCTTGCGCCGTCCATTCATTTCATTCGCATTTTGCTCGCCAGTAATCAAAAGTCCGCGACAGTGTACTGTCGCGTCGTATCACCCGACCATATTTCGAATTTTAAAATACTCTAATACTGCGTTCAATTTAACTCAGTTTGGAAGGAAGTAGCATTTCAAGGTAAGATATTATATTACTTTTTATAATTGTTTCAGAAAGGTATTCATCATAAGTAAGTAGTTTGTTTAAATGAAAATGTTCTTAATATGTGTTTTATGTTTTACCTGTGTAGGGGGCGCAAGTGTATGAATAGGTAGGTAGGTAGGTAACCAAATAAACCAGTTCTGTTTTTGTCATGAACATGTTTTCGGACGTTAGCTGATATTGTTAATAATCTGAGTTATTAAAGTTTATCGGTACTGAGATTAAATTCTAATGTAGGTACGTACCTAGGTACTGCCGTAAAACAGTGTGGAGTTAGGTGTTAAGGCTAGGGTAAACAAGTATCTCCTAGGTAGGCGTATGTAGGTACTCCAACTTAGGTTACATCGTCATTTACCAACAGGATATTGTAGTCAAACGCGAAGTCAAACTTAAAATATTATGATGGTAAAAAAGGGCAATAGCAAAACTTGGTTTTGCCAGGTCCTAACGTGGGCGTAAGTAAACCAACTGACGTTAACAGCCTCAATCCTCAAGAAATAAGGTAGTAGTAGTAGGCTCTCATCAACCGGATCTTATCTTATCACCATCATCTCCTTACCATTATCCCGTCTTCGTAGAGTCCGCTTACCTAACCTGAAGATTTGACAGGTCCGGCTTTTTACAGAAGCTTCTTCTTCTTCTTCTATCGTGTGGGTTGTGAGGTGAATTACCAACCCCATCAACCCTGGTGTTATTATTGGTGTCAGGGTTATTATTGAGCCGCCATAGGCCCCTGACATGACTCATGTAACGACTAGGTACTTACATCAGTAAGTAATAACCGGGACCAACGGCTTAACGTGCCTTCCGAAGCACGGATCTTTTTACTTTTTGGACAATCGGGTGATCAGCCTGTAATGTCCTAACCAAACTAGGGATCACAATGTGATTTTTGTGCTTTGTCCCCACCGGGATTCGAACCCGGGACCTCCGGATCGTGAGCACAACCCTCAACCACTGGACCACGGAGGCCGTTTACAGAAGCGAATGCCTGTCTAACCTTCAAATTCGCGAAGGGAAAACCAGCCGAATACAGGTTAGGTCACAAGCCTCCGAAAATGTAATTCTCGGGAACCTGGGTTTCCTCACGATGTATTAGTTCACCGCTGAGCACGTGATAATCATTTCTGATCCAAACATGAATTCAAAAACAGATTCCGAAATCCCGAAAAACCGGATTTTATCATAAGATAAACTTTTTAATTTTCATCAATATTACCAATTTTACAATGTTTACCAGACGAACACGATCGTAGACGCAGTGTTATCATTTAATACACCTATCGATTTGTAATAGTCCCTTTTAATAAACCACATTGGAGTAGGTACCTATCTATTTTATTAAAATTATTTAATTTGCAAACAAATAATAATTTGTTCGAGTTTGCATGCTATTGCTAACCGAGACTGGTGCGTTCTCATACAAATTCCTGCTCCCGAAGTGCTATTGGTACCTAGCCTTATAATTATGTTATTTATGTGCGTAAAGTCTTACAAGTATTCCGAAATAACGTACCAATTCCCTTGTCAATTGGAAATTAATTTTCAATTTGCAATCTTCGCAAATTAGTTTTTAAGTAACTAGGCTAGGTTACCTACCTACTTAATTGCTTACTTTCTAACAGACATTGTCATATTGTTTGGGAGTGTACATAATTACATTACTGTCATTCCTCATCAATCGTATAGTACGTACTTAGTATGTTTTAGCTGCATTACACATTTGGTGACTAAAATTCGTTCATATAGGTAATGTTATATTGTACCAATCGGGAATCGGGATTTTCGGAGGTATGTGACCTAACCTGTATTGGGCTAGTTTTCCCTTCGCGGGTTGGAAGGTCAGACAGGCAGTCGCTTCTGCAAAAACCGGACCTGTCAAATCTTCAGATTAGGTAATCGGACCCTGTGAAGAATGATGATGTACCATTCGGGAAACATCTGTATACTGCTGCGATTAAGAGTAGGTACCTAAATACCCATAGATACGCACCTCGGTATTGATAACAGAAACCATCAACTAGTAAGCACTTAACATAATCTTTTATCTAGTATGAACAGAAGAGAAGATTAGCGTTATCTTTTTAATAGTTAAGTATTGTCAAAGTATGGCGTGTTCGAGGTTTTTTGGAATATACTACATTAAAATTTACCTTTTGTTTGACGTGACTTGTTGTACCAAATGGCATTAACTACTTTCCTTATATTATCGTTTAATAAAGTATATTTTTAGAAACAATGATATTGTGTTTCATTGCTTCAGTTACATTAGATAGCAATAAGAAAGGATTGAAACTTAAGTGCAAAGTGATTCACTGTTTGTTATCACCAGATCGTCAGGTTCGCCCTTATGAGCCGTCCTTATGATAACAATAACATACGGTCTATAAATCAGCAAAGTATATAAGTGAGTCACTAAGCTGCAATATTTTCAGTGGTGTAAATATATTAGTGGCGGAAGCCGTGGTAGCCCAGTTGGTAGAACGCTTGCCTCTCACTTTGAGATCGCAGGTTCGAATCCAGCACAGGCTTAAACCAATTGTCGAATTTGTTTTCGAAATCATGTTTTGATTATAAAGATTTTAACTTCGTCTCACAATATAATGAAAATTTAATATAAGGATGTAAAAAGACATAGGATTGTTTGGAAAAATAGTGATCGGCACATTGTTAATAGCCGGAATAAGCATAGTTGCCTTAGGTACATGTCAGCCACTCACATCTTTTAGGGGGCAATGTATTCGTTTTTGCAATAAGATTCCTATTTACATTCAGAATTATTTACCTTTAAAGAGTTTTAAGACAGTAATTAAACAGAAACTTTGTAAAAAGGTTATTTTAAGATTAGTGATTATCTAGAAGATATGAATGCATGGGATTAACTGTCTGGGAATTGAGATTAGGCAGCCGAATTACTAAATTGTATAACAGCAAATTAATAATTGTGCATAACTGTGTTTTTTTAATAAAAGGAATTGTTAAGGCCCTGTGCCGAGATTTTTCTTGCAGCTTCTTTTCCCCGGCTATACAGGTTGTGAGAAGCTGCAGTAGTTTTAGGCGGATCAGACGTTCGTTAGGTAAAATTGACGATTCAAAGTGTACCTATGTTACCTACCGAATAAAGGTATTTTTAACGTAATTTGTGATTTGTAAGCGCGAAAAATATTTAAATTTACTGTGTATGTACCTACTTATGAAAAACACTGTTTATTTCGTGTGACCTTCTCTGTTGCTTTTTAGTTCGTAACCGGTTGATCGTTCTTGGAGTTTGTAGGCTAGTGGCTAAAGCTGAATGTATTAAGAGTATTATGGTTAAGGTTTACTAGTCTGCTTTTATTTGTATGGTCAGGGCACAGATTACGTGGTTACTATGTAAGTCAGGGTAAAATGCTCAGTTTTTTCGTCAGTCGTCAACTGTAATAATATTATCCATTAGTTCAAATATATTAATATTAGAACTATAATAAGTTTAGCTGATAGACCAGACGATGAGTTGTTTCGATAGAAATGAGACTTACTTATTTCCTCTGCAGAAGAAATAAAAAAAATGAAATAATATGTTGGGTATGGCAGAAGAAGAGTGTAAGTAGGACTTTGCGTAGCGTCTGCGGTGTTAAGTTTTTTTTTTGTAGGGCGAAAGTTGATGGTAGGGCTAGCAGAGAAAGTCCTAGATGGAGTTACATTGACCAAATTGGAGATGTCCTTAGAAAAGGTTTAGTACGACCTACTCTGAACCGGCGTGCGTGTATGAAGCGATTGATGAATGTGTCAGGGTCGAAGCAAATGGAATTCTACTTACACCGGTGGGAAATAGGCGTGAGTTTATGTACATACATAAACTCCATACATACATATGTATGTAAGAAATTAAACATGATGGGTGTTAATGACAGCGTAACATTCACACCATGATTCTGAGGATATCAAGTGGATTTTCCTGTCGGAAAATTCATGAAATTTTTAGTGTTTTCTAAAATTATTTTCCCCTGTGATGATGAATTGATATCCCCATGGTCTCAACACATGTCATAACGCACCGGATGAAAACAATAAACATGGAGGTATGTAGAGTTATGAAATCCAAACATTGATTTGCAATTCAATCATGCAATTCAAAAATCGTGTGATTCATAGGTTTGAGTATGATTACGCTTATATAACACATCGTCTCTCGCCTTATAGTAAAAAGCACATAAACGCCTTTTTGAAAAACTACATTAAGATGTGATTTTTGTTAATAAAACCTCACAAAAAAGCCTCGCAAATTTCAATCCAAGTAAAACTTTGTGCTCTCAATTTTTACCCGGAATTAAATTTAATTGTTTGGTACGAGGTTTTGTTGAAGTAATCAGAACATTCTGATCGATTTTTCAGAAAGGCGCTTATTACGTGGATTGACTATACGGCCACCGTGGTCCAGTGGTTTAAGGGTTGGGCTCACGATCCGGAGGTCCCGGATTCAAATCCTGGTGGGGACATATCACAAAAATCACTTTGTGATCCCCAGTTTGGTTAGGACATTACAAGCTGTTGGTCCCGGTTACTAATAATAATAACACCACATTTAGATTAAACTGTCTTAAGGGGCCTCTACGTGTTGGCTTTGGCCCCAACCACGCCTTCCAAAAGTCCGGGACTCCATAGGCCCGAGATATGGAAATGACATACAAATAATACTAATAAAAGACTTTATTGCACACAAATTTACAAAATATTTACATTTATTAGGATAAACTTATTCTAAGGTGGGCAAAGGCGGCAAACTGATGTAAGTAAGTAGTCGTCATATGAGCCATGTCAGGGGCCTTTGGAAGCTCAATAGTACCTAACCCTGATACCAGGGTTGATGGGGTTGGTAATCCACCTCACAACCCACACGATAGAAGAAGAAGACGTGGATTCACTATAAGGTAGCGATATAAGTTCTTCAGAATCTCCACCAAACTGCCTAGTAGGATGTACTAATTATCTACAAAGAATAGTTTCTCTTCGTAAGTATTCATCTACTAACATCTAAAGGGCACGCGTGTTGTGGTAAACAAAATATCAATAATAAATTAATCTAATTTTAAATAATGACTGTGGTCTCATTCGATCTACAAACGATATGGCGTTTTGTGATAAAACATTCACGGGTTATCGCTATTAAGGCATAGGTTGCATTGATTGGGTAAGGATTGGCTATACAGGGTGTTAGACCACATGGAAGCAATATTACAATTTGATATTTGCGCATATAAAAGTAAATGCGCAATGCAAACAAATGTCAAAGAGCAATATTGGTTTCTTAGATGAATCGCTTCGATGTGGCCATTTTTACCCCCCCAGTACTAATATGTATGTCGTGATCAGATCTTAGAATTGATCATTTCATGAAATGGTCATATTTCATGCAATAGAATATCATTCGTTGGCCACATCATGATGTAGTTTAGCCAGATCAATGAACACAAAACGTTTAACAATATGAATAACTAAATGCATGATTACTTCATGATATGGGTAAACGTTGGCAATCATATCGTAAAATTAGTAACATTATCCACCGGTAGTGGCGCTGGTGTACATACATACATAAACTCACGCCCGTAATCCCAAATGGGGTGGGCAGAGCCACAAGTAATCAAAGACAACTTGCAGCCACTGTTGATACTGTTGTGGCGCTGGTGTCGATTATATTTAATACTTGATTGATATTATAATCGATAAATCAATGCAATTGTACAATTTTCCATATCGAATAGGTACATAATTTTGAACCTAAGAAATGAATCGACTATTCGCATTTTTACTAAGTACACCACATAGTATGGACACCGCCTACATTAACGATATGGCCAAACGTTGATTGAAATATCATTAAACGTTGACGTTTCAGTATTATGGTCAACTTAAGTTGGCTATTTCATGAAATGGTCGAACACATCATGAAATGACATATACACTTTGCGACCATGTCACATTAACTTTTTTGATAAATTAAACCGTAAGTCTCATTAAATGTCAAATGTGATAGTGCGGCAGGGTTCTAAAGTGGGTACACGATATTGCTCATGACTGTACGTACTTGTACGGGGTGTAACTGACATCGTAACGAATACTGAGACGGGATATTTCAGTTTATGATTCTGAGTTAATATCAAGTGAAATTTTCGTTTCGTGGTGGTGTGTGCTCCATACTCCCTCCGGTTGATTGAGAGTGAGGCCTGTGCCCAGCAGTGGAACGTATTTTAAGTATGAATAGTATGTGACTACAAATACAACATACAAGTCAGCCTGATAAAGTTTGTAAAGCTTGATGGATTAATTTTATTTTTATTTTCGAAGCAATAAGTAGTAGCGATCAAAGTGTATAAATCACTAGGTTTTAGTAGCGATAACAGACCGGTACCTACCAAAGCGGAGGTCCGTGTTGCTCTAAGACTGGGACACGCTAAGCCCAGAATTAAAGTAGATTTACTTACATTAAAAACAATATAATTATTTATCACAGACATTGGTATTCCAGACCCTATTTCGCGAGCATTAAGTTTACTTTTGCTTTTTTCTTTACCGAATGTTTGGAATGGTAAAGTAGAGCAACTTCAGGTATAGTGACGTCAGCGGGGGTGCTCCCCGAGAGGGGTGAAAATATTCAAATTCTGCATTCTGCCACCGGAAACTGGGCCCTAATATACCTACGGACACGAACACACGTAGGCACGTTAAGCCGTTGGTCCCGGTTACTACTTACTGATGTAAGTAAGTAGTCGTTACATGAGCAATGTCAGGGGCCTTTGGCGGCTCAATAGTAACCCTGACACCAGGGTTGATGAGGTTGGTACTCCACCTCACAACCCACACGATAGAAGAAGAATACCTACGGAATTGTCATGGCAAAAGATAAACAGCAAAGACTTTTCGAGGAGAGCTGCAGCACCCGAAATAAATGTAAAATAATACAACTTAAATTATTAAATAAAAATATAAAATGTCTGTGATATTTATTAGTAAATATCTACCGAAACATCTGTAAACCACTATGACGTTACATATCTTCAGAACTGTCTATTACGCATTTTACCTAATGTGTCACGCTTCGCGCGCCCGCCCCCGCACCTCTCTCGGTCCCCGCTGTCGCCATACCCCCGCGCCCCTGCACCGCGCAGGCGAAGTCTGATTTAGACGGTCTACCTATAATAAGAAGGTTGAATAACATTTTGAATCCCATGGAACTGATTTGAGCGCCTTCTCTACTTATAATTACTATACGTATCTACTTGAAACTGGAAAACTCTGAGGGAAAACTCCGCATTTTCTGAAAAACTCATGGAAATGTCACCTACTTCAAAGAGAAGGAAGTAGGTATACTGTCAAGTTACCGACTGTGCCCAAATAGTACCGATACGATCAAAGATATAGTCTATAATCACTACTTTTTGACACGATTATGGACACGAGTGATATGAATAAATTGTAGGTTATTTTGTAAATAAGTAAGTTATCTCTTTACATTTGCAAGAGGTACATAAGAATAACAGTAAATTATTTATTCCAGGTCAATCATGACGGACTGTAAGAGTCCAGAAGATATGAAGCAGCTCGTGACTAAGATGCGAGAGTGGCTGAACAGTCAGCCGCATCTCCCGAAGGATGTTGGTAATTATCAACCGTACTAATTATATTATTCTCATAGAGAACCCCGCCGGCGCGGTCGACGATTTCCCTCATTCAGCGCTTATCACTATCGAGCCACTAGGGTCGATTAATTCTTTCAAATATTCTTCCTCTCAACGCCCTGAGCCGAGGTTCGCGCTCAACCGGGGACCCTCAGGCCTGTTGTCTTAAAGTTTGTACCGGGTGAGAACCCTCAGCGCTCCTCATTCGTCCGGCCAAGTAGTTAATGCCATCTGTTGCAAATCTACAATAAGCGACGTTCAAAAAAAAAATTATAGAGCAACACGGGCCTTTGTATTATTCTTCAAAGTGTGAAATTTTACATTTTATTGTAATCAATAGTATGAAAATAACAGAAAATAAAAGTGATTATCACAAAAACTAAAAGTTTCCTCACAAAACAAATACTTACCCGATTTTTACAGTGAAAAGATTCGCCGTCGATAAGTATATTTCGTTCTCCAAAAATCCCGAGGCAGGATACCGCATCCCTTCTTTATCCACTTCTTCTTTCGTTCTTCACAGAGTCCGCTTTCCTAACCTGAAGATTTGACAGGTCCAGTTTTTTACAGAAGCAACTGCCTGTCTGACCTTCCAACTCCAGGCTAAAAAAGAATACTGATTATGTCACACCGAAGATTCATTTCTCGGGAATGTGGGTTTCCTCACGATGGTTTTCTTCACCGCTGACCACGTGATAATCATTTATAATCCAAACATTCGAAAACAAATTCGACAATTATTGGTTAAGGCCTGTGCTGGATTCGAACCTGCCAGCTCATAGTGAGAGGCAAGCGTTCTACCAACTGGGCTACCAGGGCTTCTTTCGTGTAGGTTGTGAGATCAGTACCAGACAATATTTTTCTGTAGGTATTTTTCTAAGATAAAGTAATTTGATTTTTATTTTTACGTCGAATATTTTATTAAAAGGTTTAGAGAGACCACAGCATAGAAAATGCGCATTAGGGCCTTTCCAATATCTTTATTCTATTCCGTGAGATAGACGTGAAGTAGACATTTACTTAGACAGGAATAAATTAATCAACCTGATGTAATACCTAATAGTTGTATTTCAACTATATACTTAAACATGTCATTCGTAATAAAATAATAAAGTTGTTATTATTCTTGGCAACTGAATTCACTTATATTATTGTGGTAATTACCACAATAAGGAAAATTATGGTCACCATAGTGATGAACGTGCATACACGTTACGAATACCCGCGACTTTGTTCGTGTGGCTTAGAACTTTACAAGACACCACTGTATATTGAGCTCGTAGTACTATTAAAGGAAAGAGAGGAAGGGGTAGACCTAGGAGAACATTTATGAAACAAATAAAAGAGAAGGTGCAGGTCGTGTCGTATCAGGTGAAGGATTTGGCGGGAAGAAGAGAGGAATGGCGATTACTCCACCGACAAGAGCGCAGCTCTTAAATAAAGAGAGTACTATTGGAGCGTTTGCTATTAACGTTCATCTTAAACTGGTATAGAGTATAGAGAATTTATTATCCATTCTTGTTCAAATATAACAGCCTTTGTGGTCTAGTGGTTAGAGAGTTGGGCTCACGATCTGGAGTTCCAGGTTCAATTCCTTTAATTTCTATTCTTTCAATCTCTTTGTGAGACTATTCTTTGTTTGGTAAGGACTTTTCAGGTGTGATTCACCTGATTGTCTGGACAAGTAAGGCGATGCCGTGTTTCAGAGGGCACGCTAAGTCCCGGCTATTAGTCGTACATAACACCTCCAACTCGCAGTGACCGTGGTGAAGTATGTACCATATCCTCTCCGGATGAACGAAGGGAGGCCTGTGCCAAGCAGTGGGACGTATATAGGCTATTTATGTTATGTTATTGTATCTTAAAGGAAAACTCGTCCAGTACAGACAGACAGATAAACTTCATTAATAATTATTTTGGTCTCGGACGTAAGCAAAATAATAATTGTAGGTATCCATAGAATTATCTATTGGATGCGTGTTGTACTAATTATTGCGAAATACGTCTACGAGAGTGGGTGTAATAATATTAAGTTAGTAATAATTGGATTGTTTGATCATTAAGTATGTTGCTATAGGTACTTATTTACGTGGAATATAGTAATTATTTAAGTATCATAATTTTGTTGTTTATTTAGGTACTTACACAGCTACACAAAGTCACTTCCTTTTCCCGTAGGCAGGGATTATGAATTTCCGTGTATTCTTTGATCTCGATAAAGTATTTAGTTACCTACTCACTTTCGTTGTTTCGTTCGCATTTACGTAAGCGATATGGCTTGCACCTGACACATTTTTCGGTTAAAATATCCTCAAATTTACATACATACATTAGATTACGCCTGTTTGCAGTTGGGGTAGGCAGAGATCACGGAATTCCACTTAGATATTAGGATCCCGACACATCACATACTCATGAGACACCATATAAACCGTATAACATTGTGTTAAAACCGTTTGTTTGAAATTGTAGTACATACTTAAAAAGTATATTACCTACTCTAAACGTTTTTCTCGAAAATTGCTATTTCTCTCGCAATTTCATTATACCTGACTCAATTAAGTGAAAACTTAATTATTTATTTATAAAAGGAATAAAAGTTACATCAGGAATTGAACTGTTACACAAGCCCATTATAGGCGCATACAACATTTTGCAGTGTAAGACAACGTCATAAATTATACAAAATTATGCTGAAGGATATAAATATTTATAAATTTTATCTTTATGCTGCCCAAGAGAAGTGAAAAATACGTCTAGATCAGACATTGCGACACATAGTTCATTATGTATCACACAATATGATTTCAGTATTTTCTTACGCTTATCGTCTGATCAACTAGTTTCAATTTCAGACAATACCAACATTAAAGCAATGCAAATTATCGCAACTGTGATAAGTAGATTCTATTGCAGAATTATTGCCTACTTGGGAACCCGGCGCGTGTTTTGAATAGTTCGAGAAATTACAAAGTATTCGAGTACAGACATATGCATCTTTTATCTAAAAGATATGAATGCATGAGATTGACTGTCTGGGAACTGATATTAGACAGCCAAATTACTAAATTGTTTCATAATATTTTATGTTTATTTTGAAAAGAACGCCAGGGGCCTGTGCCGACGTTTTTCTTGCAGCTTCTTTTCCCTGCCTAAACAGCTTTGAGAAGCTGCAGTTGTTTTAAACGGATGTAAAAAATGACGATTCAAAGTGTAACCATGTTACCTACTGAATAAAGATATTTCTGATTTGTAAGCGTTATTTAAATATACATATGTGTACTTATGTATTTATGAAAAACACTGTTTATTTCGTGTGACCTTCTCTGTTGCTTTTTAGTTCGCAACCGGTCGATCGTTCTTGGAATTTGTAGGCTAGTGGCTTAATTTGAGTAGGTACCTACGAGATTTCTTAAATATTTTCCTGTAAATCTCTCTACCACTTGAACATTGGCCGTATGTCCATTAGTCTGGGTTTCCCATTGCCAATTGTCGCCGATATAGGCCATTGTATGCATGGTGGATGCACATTGCATTGTCTCGTCCGCTCGTCAGAGTAGATTTATCAATATTGTTCCCCGTGTACACCCGACCGCACAAAATGGAAGTGAGTTTGTATAGCTTGTATAGAATGAGTGGGAAAATCTGCGTGGGATGTTGTACTACGTGCTGGTCTGTTGCTACTTAGGTTTTGATGAGATGATTGTAAATGATCTTATTTGTACATTATGTTGCCAGAAACATATTGGTACAATATTTTTCAATAAATCTTGTAGTTATAAAGGCATGTTTTCACCTAGGTTTGTATTTTTTTTCGACGTGACGTGCTTTAGGTTTGCTTCAGATTTTATAAGCTATTTGGCCAGGTAAATGGGGCTGACGGCTTTTACCCGGTACAAAATTTATGAAAAGAACAGGGTGCGAACCTCGGCATAGAGAGTAATTCAACCGCGGCTCGAAGAATAAGTGGCTGTGTCGTCACTGAATAGAGGTGGTTTAGTATTTAGGGATTTGGGAATAACACTGTGGTAGCCCAATTGGTAGAACGCATGCCTCTCACTTTGAGGTCGCAGGTTCGAATCTAGGACAGGCCTAAACCAATGATTCTCGAATTTGTTTTCGAATTCATGTTTGGATCATAAATTATTATCACGTGCTCAGAGGTCAAGAAACCCACATTGCCAAGTAATGCATTTTCGGAGGCATGTTGCCTAACCTCCGTG
Organism: Pectinophora gossypiella; assembly: GCF_024362695.1. NCBI lineage: Eukaryota > Metazoa > Arthropoda > Insecta > Lepidoptera > Gelechiidae > Pectinophora > Pectinophora gossypiella. The sequence goes on along the minus strand of NC_065414.1, from coordinate 5,964,625 downwards.
GTCTAGTGGTTAGAGCGTTAGGCTCACGATCTGGAGGTCCGGGTTCGATTCCCGATGGGGACATTGTCGAAATCACTTTGTGAGACTGTCCTTTGTTTGGTAAGGACTTTTCAGGCTTGAATTACCTGATTGTCCGAAAAAGTAAGATGATTCCGTGCTTCGGAGGGCACGTTAAGCCGTTGGTCCCGGCTATTAGCCATAAAAACGTCTCCACCAACCCGCATTGGAGCAGCGTGGTGGAGTATGCTCCATACCCCCTCCGGTTGATTGAGGGGAGGCCTGTGCCCAGCAGTGGGACGTATATAGGCTGTTTACGTTTTACGTTGCCTAACCTGTATTGGGCTGGTTTTCCCTGCGCGGGTTACAAGGTCAGACAGGCCGTCGCTTCTGTAAAAAACCGGAACAGTCAAATCGTCAGGTTAGGTAAACGGATCCTGTAAAAATCGGGATAATGCTAGGGAGAAGATGATGACTGGTATGTAATGAAAACAATAAAGGGGAGAAGATGGAGCCTTGCGGGACTCCGGCATGTATCGGGTGCGGTGATCAGAGCGTCCCCTAGACGCGGAAGCAAATCATTCGATTTGAGAGAATTAAGTGAGATAGTGGTCAAATACGAATAAGTAAAAAACTAGCTAAAATATAGTGTTGTCAACGCTAACATAGGTTTAACTCGGCTTACTTCCTCAGTTACGCTATCGTTAGGTACATCTGCGTTATTAGCACATAATTAACCCTTGGGATGTAAAGCAAAGCCAGTCATTATAACTGGCCTTGACAAAATCATATCACTTCATGTGTTTTGTTGTGATGGCTATGAGAAAATACTTACATAAAATTTTAACATAAATTCACGACTACTTTAGACCAACGTGATAATTTGTGAGCCGTATTACCGTCTATAATGGTCGAGCCAACTGTGTCAGTCTTCTTCATCTATCGTGTGGGTTGTGTGTGAGGTGGATTACCAATCTCAGCAACTCTGGTGTCAGAGTTACTATTGAGCCGGCAAAAACCCCTGACATGACTCATGTAACGATTACCCACTTACATCAGTCAGTAGTAACCGGGACCAACAGCTTAACGTGCCTTCCGAAGCACGGACCACCTTACTGTCGGATAATCAGGTGATCAGCATGTTATGCCCTAACCAAACTAGGGATCACAAAGTGATTTTTGTGTTTGTCCCCACCGGGATTCGATCCCGGGACCTCCGGGTCGTGAGCCCAACGCTGGACCACTGGACCACAGAGGCCTTTTACTGTGCAAAAACTACACTTAAGATAAATTGATGAAGCCGGTAAACCACATGACCACAGTGACTATATAAATATAGCTTTGCGTTAATATTCGAAAACAATTATAATTTTAAGTAGGTCTTTTCACAGTGAGTAAATAAACCGGAGCATCATTAGACCCTGGATCTGGTTACATGCGCCGTAGGCCGTAACTCGTTATACAACTTGTTATATTACATATTGGGGTAGGTAGGGCACAGCTCTGTGAAATTGTCAAAAAAATTATTGATACCGAAAAACCCCGGGAAACCGTTGGATGCGGGCAGCGGAAGATTGGTCATTGTGGTGAGCCTTGGTCCCTCCCGGCCTATGCCAGCAGTGGACGATCTCCGGCTGATGAAGATGATAATATTCGTCTTCGGACAAAAAGGTTTGGCTGCTAGCCCAAACACCTCCTACAATCCGTCATAGGGCAGCGTAAGTTTATGTCGAAATCTCTAAAATAAAAGGGCTAAAATTGAATGTACATCCTTCGTACAGTCCTGACCTTGCTCATTATTTTATCCAGCCGTAAAAAAGTGAATTAAAGAGTTATAAGAAGCGTGGGACGAAGTATGCTCAGGTCTTCCAGATGATAAATGAAAATAAATTTAGGTTTACATATGTCAAAGTGTATTTTGATTGAGGTGGAAATTCAATAATAAGCCGTGGTAGGCCAGTTGGTAGAACGCTTGCCTCTCATTTTAAGGTCGTAGGTTCGAATCCAGCACAGACCTAAAGCAATGATTGTCGAAAAACGGGATAATGCTAGGTAGATGATGAAAATATTGCAAAACTTATCTAACAATCTTACGTTTTATGAAATACTTTGGAAATTCCGTGTACTTTATTCCTCGAACGAAGACATGGCAAAACAAAAAATGGATACCAGCAAGCATATAATACGACAAAATTTTGTATAGGACGCAAAAACCGAGCTTAGCTGAGTTTAAGCTATATTATATTGTGATGTAAAGCTCCGTGAATGAGGATATGGAGCCCCTCGGGACGCGGGGTCGTGGGCGGAAGTACGATATCGCCCACGCTGCCTGATTCTGGTAAAGCGGTCTGTGCAAACCGCTACTACATATACATACTTACGTATAAACATGCGTAAAATTATACAGGGTGTTAGTGACATCGTAACAAAAACTTTGAGGGATGATTCCCACCATGATTCTGAGTTGATATCGAGTGGAATTTTGCGTCGCAAAAGTGTGGAACTGAAAATAATATAATAAATCACGAAAATTGACATGAATTTTCTGTCAGGTCTCATATAAACATACATAAAATTATATGTGGAAGATATAATAATTATACAGGGTTTCATTATTAGTGACACCGTAAGGAATACTGAGGGGGATGATTCAAACCATGACTCTCGAGTTGATATCAAGTGGGATATTGCGTCGCAAAAGTGTGGAACTGAAAATAAGGAAATTTCATCATTTCAACTCAGAGTCATGGTTTGAATCATCCCCCTCAGTATTCCTTACGGTGTCACTAACAATGAAACCCTGTATAATTATTATATCTTCCACATATAATTTTATGTATGTTTATATGAGAAATTTCCTGACAGAAAATTCATGTCAATTTTCGTGATTTATTATATTATTTTCAGTTCCACACTTTTGCGACGGAAAATTCCACTTGATATCAACTCAGAATAAAGGTCAGAACCATCCCTCAAAGTTTTTGTTACGATATCACTAACACCCTGTATAATTTTATGTATGTTTATACATACAAGTATATTAAACTAAGAATGAACGAAGTGGAGTGGTCAATTATAGCAACACTGACAAAGGCAATAGATAAGGATGGGTAGCGAATTTCTGTGTGAACGCGTGCATACAAATACCTGTTTCCAGCCCGGAACTTAATTTAATAAAATATTTTTACTACCGGACTATTACTTTCTTTTGACGTGACTTATTGTAAATTTGCCGCAGATGGCATTAACTACTTGGCCGGACTATTACCATGGAATAAAGAATAATTCTACGTACAGGAGCTCGGTGGCGCAGCGGTTAACGCGCTCGGTCTGCGATTGTCGAAGTTAAGCAACTTTCGCAAAGGCCGGTCATAGGATGGATGACCACAAAAAAAAAGTTTTCATCTCGAGCTCCTCCGTGCTTCGGAAGGCACGTTAAGCCGTTGGTCCCGGCTGCATTAGCAGTCGTTAATAACCATCAATCCGCACTGGGCCCGCGTGATGGTTTAAGGCCCGATCTCCCTATCCATCCATGGGGAAGACCCGTACCCCAGCAGTGGGGACGTTAATGGGCTGATGATGATGATGATTACTACGTACAGTACAGTGACTCTCCGCCTCGTACCAATTCGTATCGGGGCCGACCTCACCCCCTCTGGGTCTAACTTTAGTCTTGAATGGCCGTTCATGTAAAAGCGAATGGATTTACTGTCTCGCTCGCTCTAAGCGGCACACGCAAGAATGAGACTTTTGTATTGAGTGTTTGAATGTGGACGAAAGGAATCGCAAGTTGCTTTCCGTGATTTACACGTGCCTAAGTATGATCCTTAAAAATAGCAAGACTTCGTCTCCATCGCATAATACTTACCATCTGAACATTACTTCCACTACGTACATAAAAATCACTTTGTGATCCCTAGTTTGGTTAGGACATTACAGACTGATCACCAGATTGTCCAAAAAGTAAGATGATCCGTGCTTTGGAAGACGCGGTAAGCCGTTGGTTCCGGTTACTACTTACTGATGTTAGTGCCGTTACATAAGCCATGTCAGGGGTTCTGGCGGGTCAATAATAACCCTGACACCAGGGTTAATTAGGTTGGTAATTTACCTTACAACCCACACGATAGAAGACGAAGATATGTACGTAGTCTGTACATAGATTCTAATTAAAACCCTCTGTATTCTAGATGACCGCATCCTGGAACGGTTCGTGCACAGCTGCTATTTCAACTTGGAGAAGGCTCAGACGGCTGCCGACCTCTTCTTCACCATCAGGGGAGCGTCTCCGGAACTCCTCAGTAACAGGGATCCTACATCGCCTGCTATGGTGAAGGCCTTGAAGATTGTGTGAGTTTTGATCGCAGTTACACCTCGGACACTTCATACAATAAACTACATTTTACACAGACACTACACATTGCCGTTATCGTACACGCGCATCTGTGTGTGTAACGTCTGACGGCCATACGATTGAAGACTAAAGTAAGACCGACGTTTTGAGGTGAACCTAGCTCTATCGCTGGTGGGGAGCCGTGTTTCATACATAATAATTATTCCTTATTCTATGTCACAGTTTCGACACATGTAATTGATTTATGCTTTTCATCAGGCTATTAATACCTATACTTCTGACCCAAGTAATATGGCTGTTATTTAAATAGAATATTTATTTATTTTAAGTAGGTTTTCTAAAAAAGAAAATGCATTCTGAAAACCATTGCGTCTTAAAACAAACGTTACAGAATATTTTAATAAGTTGTTATGTAAAGTACTTATAAATATTACCTACTTACCCAAGTTATAATTGTTGCAGTTTGCTCTTCAAATTAATATTTATTTTTATCAAATATCTACGGCAGTCAAATTACAAACCTTTCAACGCAGAATGCACCTTTCTCAAAGTGTAGCCCATGCGCAAAACGTACCTTCCGCAAAATGTACTCTTCGCAACACGACCCTTTCGTAAAGTGTAAGTACACTATTCTTACTTAATTTCAAATTAATAAATTCAATCAACAATTCGCATCTTGAGTAATATTAATAAGGGACTTTCCAGGTTAGGTTCACCAAAAACAATATAGATGGCGGTGTCCAGCTTTAACGTGATAATTAACTATTTTCTCATGGTATTGGCAGAAGTATAATATATAAAAATAATTGTTGCTTGATATTTGGTTCACATATTTGTATAGAATTATGTTGCTACCTATATTGCTTCTCTTTATTTTGATTAGAATAATAATGGATTGAAGATGTAATTGTGCCTGGGTGTAATAAAAAGGGTCATCATTTATACCCAAACACAAATGTCTGTTATCCATGAAATTAGAAGTCAAACGAAAAAAAAATCTGTACAGCGCCATCTATATTGTTTTTGAGGAACGTAGCCTGAGTCCCTCACTGCCACGGCATTGTAGCGTTTTATTAAAACGCGATCCGATCGTTTATAATTTATTCGATATCGTAGACAATAAATGTTATTTCATTGATAATTCGAGACGAAGGTCGTGTTTCATGGCCCGATGCAGATCTAGGCTGAAATGCAATACTTGACTCAATTGAGTTCAGAAATTATTGCAACGCAACGGGCTGCATCTTGATAATATCGCCTTACAGTCAAAACCTCATACCTACATACATAAACAGCCTATATACGTCCCACTGCTGGGCACAGGCCTCCCCTCAATCAACTGGAGGGGGTATGGAGCATACTCCACCACGCTGCTCCAATACGGGTTAAAACCTCGTAAGTGCCTTTTTTCAAAACCACATTCTGGTATGATTTTCTTACCTAGCTTTTTATGGTTGATCCCTGATAGTGGTTGCCTGGAAGAAATTGATCCAGAGCAACAAAGCCGGCCCTTTGTCTCTCTCTCTCTCGTCATATTTAACAAAAAATAAGAATATGAAACTAAGTACTATTTGTGATTTTTGTTAAAAATACTTCGCAACAGACACGCCAGTTTAGATCCAGTAAAAAAATCGTAGTATTAGTTATTCCCTGTAATTATAGTGTTCGAGGTTTTATTGAAGATGTGACGGACCCAACTAGTAGTTCCGCCCATATGCAACAGATGGCGCCACATTCAATAATGCAGTCTTGAAGCAGTCGTGAAACGCGATATCGAAGTTTACACAGCAAGACGCATATATAGAACTTCCAACATAACACCGTTGGATCGTCGATCCCTAGTCACACTACCTACCAACTTGTGGCTAGCGGGGTACTAAGCTCTGTCCGGTACCCTGAAAAACATCCTTTGGCGGCAGCACATGCTCGCCGTCAAAAAGAAAAATCAAAATGGCGTTTACTTGGTTTTCAGTATGAGGCTATGTTAACCATTTCAATTCATGGTCTTGCTGCTAAGCTGAATTCCGAATCAACTATTCATGCGCATTCAGCTGTTTATCTTCCCGGACAATATGTCTTAGACACCGACAAATAGATCTTTTCTGACATAATGGATCATTACATGGGCGGTAAAATAAAATCAAATATACTTTATTGCACGGAACTAAATTTCAACAATCAGACATATCACATGAATACAGTACAATTTAGGCGGCTTTATTGCTCTAAAGCAATTTCTTCCAGGCAACCAAAAACTACCAGGAAACAAACATTTAATTTCAAATACCTAAAAGTAAACCAAAGTTAATATAATAATACGAGTACTCAATATAATAATAATACATATCCATTGTTACTTTATTGTGATCAGCTGATCATCATCATCAAATGGGTTTTAGGTAGTCTATCGTTTTGGAAAGGAAATTTGCGGCTCCACTGAGTAACGCTAATCTTCATTTGAAGCATGGCAATTTATAACGGAACCTTCAGGAGTTGTCGTTCATAACTTATTTTAAGTTATCAAAGTTTACCAAGAACAAAAACAATTCTACTTCCCCTGTTAATAAATTATACGACAATGAGTTTTTAATTGGATACTTATTGATTTCAGGAACCTGGCGCAACTGCCAATCTCGGGAAACCGCCGGCTTTGGATATGGCAGCTGAATGACCCCGGACTAGACCATTATGATTACGTACAGGTTTGTATTGAAATATCAGAAATCAGAATCATTTAATCATCGTAATAATTATCTACATAAATACATACATAAACTGCCTATTACGTCCCACTGCTGGGCACAGGCTTCCCCTCAATAAACCGGACGGGGTATGGAGCATACTCCACCACGCTGCTCCACTGCGGGTTGGAGGAGGTGTTTTTACGGCTGAATAATTAAACATACGTAATTTCGTCACATCCAATTAGGCGCTTAAGTGTTCTGAATCTGACCTGCCCCAAGGACCTGCATCATCGTAATTATCATGGGTAAACTTGTTTAAGGTCAATTTAATATTTTTGAATCTACATCATTTCGCTGTTATGGCTGAGGAGAAGAAATGACAAGAAACTGCAACAGCAACACATTTCTGAAATTAATGTAAATATTACAAGTTATTTAATAACTAGAGGAACACATTTAATACCAGGAATTTTTATCATTTAGGTACCTAATCATTAATCTCATAATAAGCGTTGTTACAGGTAAGCTTCACATGACCCAATTTATTTTGTGATAAATTCAAAGTATTATCTGGTATTTTATTATAAAACATTTAAAAAGATGGTTTTAATTTCACACACACATCTATCACATCACACACACACTCTCTCACACACACACACTCTCACACACACACACACGCACACACACACATCTATCTATTTATCTTACACATTTTCGTAAGTATCTTGCATATTTTTTATATATTTCTCTTTTATGTCTATGTCTGAATCATCCTTCAAAGTTTTAGTTACGATGTCATTAACACCCTGTATAAACGTAGTAATTGTCTCAACTTGTAGAATTTGTTTTTTGATACAGTTAGTGTAAGTAGTTTAAGTAGGTAAGTGTATCGTTGATCTGACAGAAAACTCGGTGAGGGCACTTCGTTCATCTTGCTTACCTAACGGTTAATCTATAGCCGTATTAATTAAATAAACTTTTGAACGAGGTAGAGTTTGGAATATATTTGAATAGAACTGTCTCACAATGGTTTAAATCTAATTAGTTCGCGTGAATTTCGCCGCAAAATCCGTTCTTTGTTCTAACTAAAGTGTTGGCCTTGACCGCTGACTGAGTGTCTAGCTTTCTTGGCCCCTTACTGACAATGTACAATGTTTGTTTTGCTTTTCAACGGTGTTGCGTAGGTCTTCGAACGCCGACCGTCAACCCTCTTACTTAAAAGATAATAATCTTTATTTGTACTATATAAGGCTTAAATATATGGCAATATTTGTTAACATTTATAAGTATGTAATAGTCTTCTTCTTCTATCGTGTGGGTTGTGAGGTGGACTACCAACCTCATGAACCCTGGTGTTAGGTTTACTATTGAACCGCCAAAGGTCCCTGACATGGCTCATGTAACGATTACTCACTTACATAAGTAAATAGTAACCTAGGTAGTAGTGTAGTAGTAGGCTTTATTACACTGCCCAACCCAATGGGCCGGATGCCTTAGGATCTGGCCGTTTAATAGATTTCCATGTGGGTGGGGCCACGATTTCGCCAAATGTTTTATAACTAGGTACATTCGGTGCATGGGGCCCGACAGATCTGATAGTGTAATAGGGCGTTTAGAATTTATATTGAACCTCCTTTGTAATCTGTGTAGAAGGAATAAACAAGAATTGGTTCATATGATGTGTTAATTATAAGCGTCAATTTGAGTTTTGATAGGCCTATTTAGGCTATTGACTACTTGGGGGTTAGCCAAGTTGCCAAAAACGTTTCTATCACGAATCGTTTATGTGTAACTCGTACGAATTGAAGCGCCTCGTTAGTACGCATGGATCTTGATATAAGATGTTCATTTAATTCGGCCGGATTATACGATACAGATTCGTGATTGAAACATTATTGCAACTTAGCTAACTCCCTTTTTAATTGGTCAATACGAAACCCAGTGTGGGTACTTAGTTCATCTTGCGATGGATGTAAGATAAGGTGCAAAGATCCAATCAGTTTTTTATTAAGTAATAAATTAACTGGTTGCACTTAAGACCTCCTGGTTACATGTCGTTTCTGTAATAGCCCAAAAACACCTACGAAAACATAAATTTTATAATTATGACAGCTAATGGTTCATAATTTCACTACTCTTTACAAATGGGCTGGGCTCAGTGACTGCACTTTTGCTCTTGATTGTATCTCTTAAATACCCATTGGGATATAGCCATGAAGCCTATGTCATGTATGATAACCCCCTTTTTCCTCCATTCCAGGACGCGAAGATGTTCTTCCTAAGCACAGACGCGTGGTTGCTGGATGATGTGACGTTTGCCGAGGCTGACGTCGTAATGATGGACGTCAAGGATCTCTCGTTGAAGTTCCTCGCTAAGTTCAATGTCTCCGTCGCCAAGAGACTGTCCAAGTATCAGGAGGTATGGATACACATAGACAGGCATAACACACACACACACACACACACACACACACACACACACGCAGAGCGCTCTTATTCTTCTTCTTCTAATCCTTTCATCCCCTGTTGGGATGTAGAGCTCGAATAACAGATTTCCACTCCTAGCGGTCTTTTGCAGAGCCTCTGTAGCTTGCTCCCATGACATGCCGAGAGTATTTACCTCTCGGTCAACTGAACGTCGCCAGGCCAGGTACGCTCTTAAAGTAATAATTAATTTAAAAAAAATATTATTCATTTAGTAAATAATTATTATAAGTTAATTATTTTATAAGTAATTGTATACTAACAATATTTTGTTGATATTATTTTAACAAAGAAAGTGTATGAGTACCTTTTTTTTTACTATGGACATATTATGGTCTGAAAAATTATTTAGAATGGTAACTCGCATCACAGAACTCATCAAAGACAACTTGCAGTATACACTCGAAAATAAACTCTAAGAAGATATAGTTCTTTGAGTTCATAGTGTTTTTATTAAGAACGTCTAGGGCCAAGGAAAAGCAAAAAAATCTTGCAGCTACTTTTCCTCGGTTATTTAGGTTGTAAGAATGTGTAGTAGTTTTCGGCAGATGAGACGTTCGACAACAAGATTATTCATGTAAAAATTGAGGATTCAAAAAGTTTCTATGTTACCTAAATATTTTTGAGTTTGTACGAAAAGCAATTAGAAGACATAAATTTACAATGTAGATATTGTAAAACCCTTTTTCTTTTCAGGATGCGATGCCGATTCGATTGAGCCAAGTGCACATAGTGAACGCACCCCCGTTCATTGACAAGTTGTATGCTCTCATGAAGCCTTTCCTCAAGCAGGAAGTCACTGATATGGTTAGCTATATTACGTACGGTCACGAGTACTAATATGCATACATTTTGAAACCATGTCACATTAACATTTTTGACAAATTAAACCCTAAGTCCCATTAAATGTCAAATATGATAGTGCGACTGGGTTCTAAAGAGGGTACACAATATTGCTCATGACTGTACTTATTATTATATAACATAAACAGCCTATACCCACCTACCGCCTACTGCTGAGCATCGGGAGACAATCTCAAGGCGAAATTTATCTTCATCGAAATATTTCAATAGCCGCAGGGGTTCGTCGTCGTCGGGTTGTTACCAACGTCAACCCTGGTGTCTGGGTTATTATTGAGCTGCCAAAGGGCCCTGACATGTTACTTCAGTAAGGTAGTAACCGGGACCAACGGCTGAGTCAGCCTACTAAAGCACGGATCATCTTATTTTCGGACAATCAGGTGATCAGCCTATAATGTCCTAACCAAACTAGGGATCACAGTGATTTTGTGATATGTCCACACTGGGATTTGAACCCGGGAACTCCGGATCATGAGCGCAACGCTGGCATGCAACGCTTAACCACTGAACAACAGACGCCGTTCATTCAACAAATTCATTATCAACTTTACTAAGTAATTGACCTTGACTTAGTTTCGATTATGCGCGGCGCGGAATCCACTTTGTACTAGCAAGTACTTACCAAGAACACGTTTCCTAATGAAGTTCATGATTACATCCGCCCTTAGAACATTACCAATTATTGTTCGTAAGTTCCTAACCCACCCTTAGATGACGTCATGTCGAAGTGCTGAAGTGGAATATTCTGAATATTGTATCTACTCATAATATTCGACAGGCTTTTTTATTAGTTACTTACATACTTATTTAGTTTAGAACTTAAAACCTTCCCATTAATTCCACACCGCCCATTTCGTCGCCTTATAGTGAAAACCACGTAAGCGTTTTATTGAAAAACGACATTCTGATAATTATCTTCATTTTTTCTGGATTCAGACTAACGTGTCTATTGCGAGGTTTTATTAACAAACATTACAATCGAATGTACTTTTTCAAAAAAGGGCTTAAGTAGCTACGTGGCTACGACATACGACTAATAATAAAAATGTCAGGAATGTGCGGTCCTTTTCATTTAAAAAATCAACTAAATAAATTATGTTTGCTACAATATTCAGAAAAATTTCGAGCATATTTTTAACTAAATATACCTTTGTTTCATATTTTCTTTATAAGACATTCCAACCCGCGAAAGGAAAACCAGCCCAATACAGGTTAGGTCACATACCTCCGAAAATGCATTTCTCGGAAATGTGGGTTTTGTCGCGATATTTTCCTTACGAGCACGTGATAATCATTTATGTTCCAAACATAAATTTGAAAAAATAATTGACATACATTGGTTTAGGCCTGTACTGGGATTCGAAATTTTAAAATATTATAATTCGATGAAGTATTCACCTGTGTCACGTCTTTTGAGCCCTCCAACTTTAGTAACTGATAGTAGAGCACAGTTACGGAATAGCCTACACAAGTAAATCGATGCCGGGGCTAAAAATAGATCCGCGTAGGCGGAACACGTTTCGGGTTTCCAATGGCGGGAAATTTGAAATACATATTTATTTAACAGTTTATTTGCACACAGAACAAAGCTTAAAAATAAATACATTACACACTAGACTTATTTCTAGTAAAATCTCTTCCAGCAGACTGCGAAAGAGGTACGTTTGAACTATTTAAATCAACAGCCCCCGTAGCATACTGCTCGCTTATCGCGCGCGGCCCGATAATTAGCGCAATGAAATAGTTTATTTATCTTTTAGCCAATAGCGTTGGTTTACATATCGCAATGGTCCGCGCGTGTACTAAAAGATGACAAAAGATTTCTTTAACCGATTATACCTCGAAAGGGATGCGGATTAGACAAGCTAAGCTACAAATGCTTTCTACAAGACCATGCTAGTTTCATTTATGCACAGCTCCATTTGTCCAGTCAAGTAGTTAATTTAATGCCATCTGCGGAAAATCTACAATAAGTCACGTAAAAAAGAAAGAAAAGAACATGCGTAGCGGTTTTAAAAAGACACCAAATTCCTATTGCCAGATTCACATAGGTACTTTATTTTTAACCTTGTGGTAATGCTAATAAAAAATAAAGTGGTTCCTAGTTAAAAAAGTTGTTTTTTTTTCTAGATTCACTTTCATCCGCCGAAGTCAGACAGTCTACACAAGTATATGGCCAAGGAAGACTTGCCAGAAGACTATGGTGGCTGCCTACCACCAATGCACGAACACATGAACGCTGTTATGGAAATTATCATGAAACACAAGTAAGTAAATCCTTACCAAAGAGATTGTATTTTGAAAATGCAGACTAAATACTTAGTTAAAAAAGTTTTTATATTCTAATACGCTGTACATTATTATCTACTGGCCATTTGCCTTTAAAAATATGTCTAGATGCCAAATGTGAAATTAAAACAAATATTTTTTTCTTTAGGTACTCTTTTTTGTACTGGCCAGAGTTTGTTATGTACTTAATTCATAGTTTGTATACGACTTAGAGGAACTTTTTAAAAAAATATTAATATATCTGTATGTATGTACATAGCAAAAAAATATCCGATTGTATCGAAGGTAGCGTTGTAATATTTTATCAGCTTTAATAGGTAAGGTGATTATTATTTTGTCTCGTCTTTTTTATTGATGATTGTTTTCACTCGTCGTCGATTATGTGCGGGCAAAGAATTTACGCCATACAGCTTGATCTGGAGCTAATCCTTTTTCTTTACTTTGCAGGGAAGAGCTCGCCAACGACAATTTATGGCGGTCCACAGATAAGAAATCGAAGAACAAGAAGAATAGTAATTCAGAACCCACTACGTCATTCCGTAGTCTTGCCATCGACTAGCATTTATTCGAGCTACCTCAGAATGTAATGTTATAAACTTATAATTAAGTCATCGTAAGGGTGTGGCAGTTTTAAGAAAGTCTAGAGAATTAAAATTTTGAACTTAAATTATAAAGAAAGGAATTTATAATAGGGTAATGATGTCAAAGTGTCAAAGAATGTTCGTACTACCCGGTTTTCCAAATAGAATAGTTAAACAGTGGAGAATGGATTTCAAAAGGTATTAAATAGATAAGTACTTAGTATTGAAAAGTTTACGCAGTCGTTACAGTTCCGTAGCTACTTATAAAAGTAGCAATATAAAGCCAAATTCTTCTATTGACTTAATGATTAACAGTTTGTCATGTTTATATAGACAGAGTCCAAGACGTTCGGATGTGAATTTAGTTAGCAATGCCTCGTAATAGTCGGGCTAGTTTCAATCTAGATAAAAATATGAGGTGTCATTTTTTATCCGGAATGAAAGTAATTGAAAGAAATCCCATGTTCGGTTGAACAAAATCACATTTTTTAAAACGGCGCTTACGTGATTTTCACTATAGGACGTCGAGATTGGATATGATTTAGGTAAGAAAATGTGAGTCTCCAGGGGTATAAAAGTTCTCTTTAAATATTTATCTTTTATTAGTTTTTTTTGGGACCGCCTTTATGTTAGTCACGCTGCTTTATAATCTATAGGCACAGAATAAGGAGCAATGCCATACCCCGGACACTTCATACAAAAAACCTCGTTTTATACAGACACCACACATTGACGTTATCGGACCTACACGCCATTCTATACGTAGTACCTCCTTATTCAACATATGGAACGGAAATTCTCCGCTTTCCCCCACCAACGGCTGAGCTAGGTTTACCTCACCCCCCTCGGTCTTACTTTAGTCTTTCTTATACGTCAATGTGTAATTTCTGTGTAGTACGAGATGTTTTGTATGAAGTGTCCGAGGTGTGTTATAGTTACAAAAAGTGTTATCGTCTACCACATAGCAGAGTACTACGGCTAATTTGAAGGCGCCCTTAGTCAAAGTGATAGCACAAAAGTTTGTGATATATTAACGTCAACAAGGTTTATTTAAGTAAGTAATTGTATTATAAGGAAAGAACTTTAAGCATACATTTTCAATCTGCCTTTTTTTCGAATTTATTACATTACAAAGCATTTTAATGGATACAGGGAAATAACACTACACAAATAATAGATAATAAACTTGCGACACGCACACGGTATTCTATGATGTCCGTTTTAAATATAAATTGAAGCATGGTATAAGAAGACCAGGTATGGTCAAAACTGACAGCTAGCATTTCAAGGTAGCTCAGATGACGTCATCCGACCCCGCGTTGCCATTTCGTAAAAAATAAATTACCCACGTCCCATGTTTTTAATTTACTTTGCAAGGAAATTTTGAACTTTTACTAAAAGATTTACGTACAGTTTTAATGATTTTATATATGTGACAAGTAATAATAATTAAATACATTAGTCAGTAATTCGCTTAATTTTCAATAATAAAAATTTACGGCATTGGAATGTTGGAGATACCAATTGAATGGTAACACTTACGTCATCAATGGGCAAGCAATGGCGGCTTGTCATAGGATTGAGCATACCTGGTTTTCTTATACCATGAATTGAAGTAGTATTTGCTTTAGATAGAATAATGCAGGGACGTAGAAGGCCACTGCAAGTAAAACAAAATAGAAATGTTCCAGTTTTATTGCTTATATATTGGTCCTTGATTGATTATTTGCATAGTAGGTACTCTAATATGATTTTAAAAGTATTTTTTTGATTTAATAAAAAGTAGAATCACTTACTACACCAGTACGTCAAAACTCGGGACAACTCATTCGGAATGAAAAAGATCTGTTTAAAATTTTAATTGAACATTCCTTAGGTAAGTAATTAAAGAATAATTTTATATTGTGTTCATGTTTGAATTGTTGCATTATATGTATTGTATTGAATTGTACAGAAAATAAAGAATTTCTTTTTTTTAAATCCCTTTTTTACTTTGTTTTATACCTTCATTGGTTGGCGTACACGTCATACTCCATATTTGACGAGATCTTAGAATGTGTCTTCCTTCTATAATCTGAGCATTGGAACTATTCATCAGATCTAATAATCTGCATCTGTAATCAAGAATATACCTCTAGGTAAGTATTGCGATAATAACTCTAACACCAGGGTTGTGAGGGTGGTAGGTATTCCACCTCACAATCCACACGATAAGGAGAAGAAGATTGCGATTTGGGATTCAGTCTACTACATAACTTTAGCATAAGTTGAGTAAAAGTGGCTATTGAGCATAAGTTTACGAAAAGTTGCAACTATGCTTGTCTCAATTTCAACGATTAGTTTCAAAATTGATTAAAGATTTAATTTCATCAAGATCTGCTATAAAGATTGTGAGTTGTTCGCACCTAGGTTAAATTAACGACCGTTAACATATAATAAGTTTTTAATTATTTATATGATTGCTTTGTTTTTGTATTTTTATAAATGTTGGTTTTCCTTAAAAAATAAGAACTTAACCCTTGCGAAGAATGTGATGAATTTAAATTTGAAATGCCGCGAAAACTTGGGAATTTACTGTCCCAGATTTCCAGACGCAATAGCTTAACAATGGAATTTTGATTTTAAAAGGCATCTGGGCCTTGATACCTTAAACGAGTTTAATAATGACACATTATTTAATTCAGAAGGAAACAACTTCATCTAAATAATTAAATTCAAAAATATCTTTATTCAGTAGGTAACATAGTTACACCTTGAATCGTCAATGTTTACATAACGAACGTCTCATCCGTCTAAAACTACTGCAGCTTCTCATAACCTGTATAGCCGGGGAAATGAAGCTGCAAGAAAAACCTCGGCACAGGGCCCTAGACGTTCTTTTAAAAAATAAATAAACATAAAATATTGTTACACAATTGAGTAATTTAGCTGCCTAATATCAGTTCTCAGACAGTTAATCTCATGCATTAATATCTTCTAAATAATCACTAACTTTATAATAACCTTTTTTGTAAAGTTTCTGTTTAACTGTCTTAAAACAGTTGAAAGGCAAATTCTGAATGTCAATGGGAATCTTATTGTAAAAACTTATACATTGCCCCTTAAAAGATGTAAAGCGAACGTAAAAATCATAGTATCACTGCGATTCGTGTTATAAATTAAATCAATTTGTGAGTGGGCTGGGGCCAAACCTGCGACCTCGCGTTGGCAAGGAGAAGGCCGACTGCGGTAATAGCAACACGATGACACGATATATCGTGTTTGCAAGCATTTCGAGACAATTGGGTAGTTTCCTAGGTCAAAGTAATCAAAATTATGAAATTCTGATTACAAAATAAAGACAATTTCTAAAGGTCTATTATCTCTATCCCTATCTTGCACTTATTGTAAGTGCAGGACGGCACTCATTTAAGAGCTGTCGAACTAAAATTGGGTTAAGTTTGTGTGCACCCGAATGGGCACCAATGTATTTTATTTCATATTTATTAATAATATTAATTGTATTTTATTTATTTGGACATTGATAATTTTAATTTTATTTGATTTTATATAATTTAATTTTAATTTATCTAATGTAATGTACTTATAATTATGGATCATCATTGAATTTGAAAGGTGACAAAAAACGTTTTCTTTTTTCCATTTAACATATTTAATGAATTTTAATAATTAAAAATGTAATGTAAGTGCGACATTTTGTCACGTATTTCTATGACGTCACAGGTTGCTTTTTCATAAAAATTCCATAGTAATTTTGTCTTTTGACGTTTAGTAAGAAGTAACTGATTTGACTAGTTGGAAACTATCCTATTGCTGCGTTCTTAGCCTTTATTCTTTACTAAATTACTCGGGTTGCAAAATTTCGAAATATTTGCAATAGGTAAATACCCAAACATGACTGGCGTAAGAGGAAGACCGTACACCGATTCTCATATTGTTAAGAGTTTTGTCCAAACACGAATATGTTCGTTAACGAAGGTGTCGAAACTTTTTGAAACTCCTAACAGCAAAGCCATTATAATAGATAATGAGTGTACAGACTTTTGATCACCGGGCGAGAGCCCTTGGCGCTCCCCAATTGTCCGGCCAAGTAGTTAATGCAATATGTAGCAAATCTTTGATAAGTCACGCCAAAAATAGACTTGACCGTTTTTCCCGTATTGACTGCTAATAAGTTAGTATTCCGTGCTTCAGAGGGCACGTTAAGCCGTTGGTCCCAGCTATTAGCCGTAAAAACACCTCCACCAACCTGCAGTGGAGCAGCGTGGTGGAGTATGCTCCATACCCCCTCCGGTTCATTGAGGGGAGGCCTGTGCCCAGCAGTGGGACGTATATAGGCTGTTTATGTAAGTTAGTATTAAATGAACGTGATATGATTATAGGTTTGTGTTATACTAGTAAAGAAGACGATTTGGATAAGGTTATTATGTGCCTCCTACGAGTGACCTGGTGACCTAGTCTTGTGACGAACTATCGCACCATCAGTGTACCTTAAAGTGCACGTTCATAGTATAAGTGTAGTTCGCTGCTCGGTCAAAAGTTGAATTGGATGAGGGCGCGCGGCGACCTGACAAAAGTGGTTGATAGCTCACTTCTGTTGATCTCCGCTCGCCAATTGGATAGTTTCCTAGGTCAAAGATAAATTATTAAATTCTGATTCATTATTACTTACTAAATAAAAACAGACCTAAAGGTGACAAAAACGTTTTCTTTTTTTAATTCTGATTTCTGATTATGTTTTTATTGTGTACAAATAAATAAAAGAAATTGCTGTTTAGCAATAAGGCCGCCTATTCGTATGTTTATGTCCTTTGTATATGTCGTTGTGCAATAAAGTATTTTTGATTGATTGATTAATTGAAATAAGTGCGACATTTAGTCAAGTTTTTCTATGACGTCACAGGTTGCTTTTCCACACTAATTCCATAGTAATTTCGTGTTTTCACGTTTACTAAGGTGAGGAGCTCGTTGGCGCAGCGGTAAATGCGCTCGGTTTGCGATTGTTGAAGTTAAGCAACTTTCGCAAAGGCCGGTCATAGGATGGGTTACCACAAAAAAAAAGTTTTCATCTCGAGCTCCTCTGTGCTTCGGAAGGCACGTTAAGCCGTTGGTCCCGGCTGCATTAACAGTCGTTAATAACCACCAACATGCACTGGGCCCGCGTGGTGGTTTAAGGCCCGATCTCCCTATCCATCCATAGGGAAGGCCTGTGCCCCAGCAGTGCGGACGTTAATGGGCTGGTGATGATGATGATGATGACGTTTACTAAAAGGTATGGAAACTACCCTATGTCCTGCTATTCCAATCAGGATAACGGACGTGATAATGTATAGTTTTAAACTGAGTACTTATAGAAAGGTAACAAGGGAAGGTTCATGTACATCTTAGGTTTGTGTATCAATAGTGGCTGCACGTTGTCTTCGATGTTCGTGGCTCTGCCAACCCTATTAGCGACTACGGAAATGTGTTTATGTATGTACTTATGTAGGTACCAATAGAAAGAGCTCTATTATAAAATGTAGTGAAAGATTGGATCATTAGAAACCACAAGGATGACAGGCGAACAGAGGGTCTAAAAACGCCACATTGAAGTTATTCATATCATCATCATCATCCCATTTTTCACAGGGTCCGCTTACCTAACCTGACAATTTGACAGATCCAGTTTTTACAGAAGCGACTGCAGTCTAACTTTCCAACCCGCGAAGGGAAAACCAGCCCAATATAGGTTAGGTCACATACCTCCGAAATACATTTCTCGGGAATGTGGGTTTCCTCACGATGTTTTCCTTCACCGTTGAGCATGTGATAATTATTTATGATCCAAACATGAATTCGAAAACAAATTCGAAAATCATTGGTGGGATTTAAAACTGCGACCTCAAATTAAGAGTCAAGCGTTCTACCAACTGGGCTATCACGGCATTGAAGTTATTCATTATGAAAAAGAAATATTGCTATTTGCAATTTGTTAATAATGCGCACTTAGTTTTATTGCGAAGATGACAAATAGCAATGTTGCTTTTTAAGTGGATTGCTTCCCTGCCGTTTTTACCCCAGTTCTATTTTTTACTAATGCAACACAAGTTTAGGTAAAACTTTACGTGTGTATAAAGTACCGTATCTCTGTCTTGTAAGTAATAAAAATTACTAAATTTGCAAGCAGACGGACAGAATGAAATGTTTTATTCAATCCAATGAGCACAAACTTCAAATGATGTCAAGTGAACTTTCAATGTTGTGCATATTAACTACATGCCAAGGAGCGACACGGGAAAGGAGTAGACGTGCGCAAGCGTTAGTTAGTATAAAAACTAGTCGCGCGAAACTGAATCTAGCTAGGTGCGCGGAATCGACGTCTTTGAAAAAGTTTTTTGTCATCAAATTTACAAAAGATGGGATTGGCTTCATATTTTTTTTAACTTCTTATAAAAAATAAAAAAACGACTTGTCACACCTTCCCGCCACACTAAAAGTGGCACAAAATTTTGCATTGACAACTAACGCTATAGCTACTCCCCTCCGGTCCGCGGAGGTCCATATTCCATATTACTCTATGCTACATAATAAGTATTGCGTGTACATTACGCTCTTCTCCTTCACGGCATGAATCTAAAGCAAGCACAGCAAGGTCGATATAAAAATGCCTTGTCTCTTCAAGGTGAATACTATATTACATACATGAGTTCACGCCCGTAATCTCCAATGGAACGGTCAGAGCCACAAGTAATCTATATCACTCAGAAATTAGTCAGAAGATAACTTGCAGTCACTTTCAATTCGAATACTAAGATGATAGTAATAATGGTGAATCGTCTGGCGATAGATGAGCGACTTGTCCCATTAGGTTAGCAAAAAAAATGAAGAACATAAGAAGTGTCCGTATTTAAGCTTCATATTTTGTACCTATGCAGTACAGTAGCACTTACCTCAAGTGTGTTTCCTTCCTTCCTTCCGACCCTAGAGCAGGCAGTTATTTTGCCCAAAGGGTCAGTTTGGCGGTGCAGAGAGGCAACGTGGCCAGTATTCTGGGGACTTTGCCTCGATGTGGTGAGCTGGAGGACTTTTTTTATTTAAGTATAGCTTTTTTAATTTTATATTTTATTTTACAGATTTTTATTTTATATTTTGTTTTTAATAATATGTCTATAGTCTCTGCTTACCCCGGTGGGAAATAGGCGTGAGTTTATGTATGTATGTATGTATGTATCTCCCTATCCATCCGTAGGGAAGGCCCGTGCCCCAGCAGTGGGGACGTTAATGGGCTGGTGATGATGTATGTATGTGTAATAATATGTGTGTTGTTACAATTGTAGTTGAATGGAATGTACTTGTTTATGTATTTTTAATTAATAAAAATAAAAATAAGGATTTTCACCTACGTCTTTGATAAGAGTGGAAGAAGTGGAAAGTGGTGTGTCAGAAACGTAGTAAGTGAAATTCCGTGGTTTCTGCTTACCCCAACAGGAAATAGACGTGATGACGATGTATAGGAACCCATGTTTGTAACGTAACCATTAAAAAGCTCATAAAAACATCGTAATAAAAAAGTAAGTATAGGTAGATAAGTACCTGCTTAGTTCAAACTTAGCGGTTTTAAGTTTAGAACACACTGAGAAAATTTACTTTCTGCACAAGTTAATATGCGATATTTTGTCTACCTAGATACGCGTTACCATTCAAGTATCAGTACCGAGGCGTGATTCAAGCAATTTAAAAAAAACATATAGCCTTATCATAACACTCATGATCGTACGGATATCTTCTACGGATTTTAGATTGGATTCGTCGTTAAATTATTTATAAATATTTTAACAGAATCTATTATCAGAATAATATAATTTAAGAGCCCTTGTGCCCTTGACTTTGAATTATAATAATAGAAAAAAATATAACCAAAGCCAGTATGTAAATATGTTCAAAGTGATTACATAATATGTATATTATGCCATGCCACATGAGTGTGCCACGTAGGTACCTCTGTCTTACTTATTGTGGTCAGTTACTTGTGTGCCACTGGCCAACTAATTAACCCATGACTTATTATTGTTTTAAAGAGCGAACAAAATAGGGAAAATTGTATCAAATTCATACTCAAATTAAATAATATATTTTTATTCAATAAGCAATTAGATTCACTTTAAATAGTCAATTTTTAAATAACGAACGACTCATCCATCTAAAACTACTGTAGCTTCTCACAAGGTTGTGTGTGGCTATACAGCTGGTGTATAGCCGAGGAAAAGCTGCAAGAAAAATCTGCATAAAAATAATACAATATGAAAATACTCAAAAATAATGAAAACCAACTAAATAGCTAATCGATATAATTAGCATTGTAGTTACTAAAGCTTAGTAAATAACAATTCAAAGAAAAAACTATTTAAATAAGCAAGAAACTTAACAGGAAATTACTTCCTTATGTATGGAATTAATTACCTACTTATACTTATATAACAATTATGTAATAATAACAATAAATAATAAAAAAATATGTTCAAGATACCGAGTAAACATACATACCTATAAAATAGTTTGTTGCCAGAGCAACACAACCAATTTTTAACTTGTATGTATATCTACGCTTACTACGAATTAACATTACGGTATTAATATTAGGTATTATTATGTAGAAACTGTGTGATGCTCTATCGCGGGGCCACCACTTCCAATTGTTTTGAAAACGATATATAGTTTAATGTACGTACTACGTACGTAGTGTACGTGAACATATTTTAATGCAACGTTCTACAATAATAAAGAAAATAACGAATTAAAGTAGCCCTGCAACAGAACATCACGCTAGAAATTTTGTAATATAATAGTCTCAGTGTACCTCTGGTCTAATTCATCATCGCTCTAGTGCTAAAATTTGCGAGTGACGATCTGTTTGTGATTCAGTCGAGCCAGTCGCGACTTTGATATCGATCCGCAAGGGTCTCTTGATGTGTACGCGCATACATTTTACCATTACCTGCATGTTTCATTGACATAAAAAAGTGATTTTTTAAATCAAATTTGTGATTTTTAATTCTAGTGTTGACTCCTGTGATATTAAAAAGCTTTTCAAGACTTCAAGGTGGGTCACAATAGCTGGTTTATCTAATGCTAATAAGTTTTTTTTCTTTCCGCAAAGTGTTATGATCGCGCATATTTTAAAAGAAGTTTCATTATTTGCAAGTAGATATCTCAATATCTAACATGAATATTAGGTTAAAGTTAAAAGTTGAGAAACGGTGGAATTTCTATGGACTATTAATTAATGTAAGTAGGTACTTTTATCGTCCGAGCAAATGGGCCTATAATTTAAAAGTATTTTAATGGTTTAAAATATTATTAAATATTATAATATATATTAGTAAACAGAAAAGGCGGGAACGGAAAAGAAAATTACGAGGCGAACGAAACAAAAGATTTAAGTACGGGGTCTTTTTTTTTTTGACGTGACTTATTGTAGATTTGCCACAGATGGCATTAACTACTTGGCCGGACAAATGGGGAGCGCTGAAGGCTCTCACCCGGTAGGGGTTTGACTTGTTCCCCGAATTTTCTAGGAGATATTGGTTGTGGAAAGAATTACGATGAAAATTAATAAATAGTCGATTTTGTCACTCAATTACAGTGTATTCTTGAAAATAGGTACCTAAATAATTATTTTTATTTAAATGTGTATATTACTTACCTTTTAGATGCCACAAGACATGTCTCAAGATATCGCTTCCATCAGGGAATGGCTTGATAAGGAAAGCTACCTCCCACAGGACTTTGGTAAGTATTACTAAGAATTTCGCATGGACAGGAGGAGGACCCGGTGTAATGGTTAACACGCTCGTCCCGGCTTGAGAGCTGGGACGTGTTCAAGTCCCGTCCGTGTCAGATTATTTTCGATGTAGCTTTATTAATTTTTGGTTTAACAGTTATCTAACTGTCAAACTGTCACTATCCACCTATCACGTAAATCTCTACGTGATAGGTGGTAAGGCGTATCGTCTATACTTATGAAATGAAATGAAACAATGAAACTGTGTTACTGTGTTAAATTAGGGGATATCTAACCGGCGCGGTGCTCCCACTTTGAGAAGCAATCCATGACACACAGGACTATAGTGACTTACAAAAACATAACATCACGCCTTTATCGCGACAGGGTAGGCAGTAGTAAATAGATACATCCACTCCTCGCCAGCTATGTTTAAATCCCATGTATTACACCTATTAGGGGGCGAGCCTATTGCCATTAACCGGGCACAAATCCTGGAAACCAAGTGATATCAAATTCAAGTTCAAATTCGAAAATATCTTTATTCAATAGGTAACATAGTTACACTTTGAATCGTCAATTTTACATAACGAACGTCTCATCCGCCTAAAACTAGTGCAGCTAAGTGATTCAAATATGAATTCCAAGTCAGTGGTTTGAACCCGAACCCAAGCTTTGTGATTCCCAGAAAGCAATACTCGTTTATAAATATCTCTCGTTATTAACTTCGTCGTCATCCTTCTAAATTAGCCATAGAGTTAATAATATATTTTTAAAGTTAAAAATATTTTTTCGACTACACATTATACAGTGTCCGGTTTTTGTGTCAGTTTTTGTGATGCTGACGTAGGTAGGTTACATTTGATCAAAGGTTTATCAACCACGATTTTGTAACCAGTTATTTTTATTCTTAAGTCATATTTAGTAAATGTTTTTTATTCGTATTGTTTAATTTTATATTAGGTACGGTCACGAGCATTAATATGTATACACTTTGGTACCATGTCACATTAACTTTTTAGACAAATTGAACTGTAAGTCTCACTAAATGTCAAATATGTTAGTGCGACAGAGTCCTAAAGTGGGTACATTATATTGCTTATGACTGTACTTAAAAGCAAAATGTAACTATAGCGGATATACAGGTTTAATAACGACTTCCTCATTTAATTTTTAAAGGGAGTTTTAATAAAATCGCAGGAAAATATCAAGGGCATGGTACCTTGTTATTAGTACTTACGGAAGACTCATTAATTTTATTAAAATAAAAAAAACTCTTAATTATTATTGGGTAGGTGTATTATAACCATAATGATGTGGTGTACTTATATCCAATCCTCGCCAGCTATGTTTAAGTCCCATGTAATAGGGGGCGACCCTATTGTCTTTAACTGGGCACAAATCCTGGAAAACACATGATAATTTATCTACGATCCAGTTTTTTTGGCGGGAACGGGACAGTTGCTTTCTTCATTGAATAATCTAAATAATTAATACGAAGTGGTGTTTTGTGGTTAATGATCGCATTAAGTTAGTCGGTAGACATCGCGACAGTGTTATTATATCAGAGTATTCAATGAACAAAGTGTATCTGCCTATTTTCGCTTCGTGCCAGGAAGCCGCTTCATAACTCAAAAGTTTATGCGGACTTTTGAGTTAATTCGTTTGGGGTTCGGAGTAGGAGACTACTCCGAAGGTGGAGGCTTAGCTTTCATCATCATCACCTTTCATCATTTCATTAATCATCAAGAAAAAAAAATACGTAAGACATGGCTGTATGGGCATAGTTCCCTTTGCCTTACCCTTCGGGGAAAACCAAAACAAAAAAAATATGTATTATCCAAAGATGAATTCAAATTTACCTCATAAAGTCAAATTCTGTGGTTTCGAGCGTGATCTACATCAAACACTATGATGATGTAGGTCACGCGTTCTCTCAAACACCCTTTTTTACACGACTTATTGTAGATTTGTCGTAGATGGCATTAACTACTTGGCCGGACAAATGGGGACCGCTGAAGGCTCTCACCTGGTCTCTCAAACAGGGCCATCACGGATTCTCTATAGACAAGACAAATAATATACAGCCATCTAAGATCCCACTGCTGGACAGCATAGACCTCCCTTCAATCAACCGGAGGGGATTATTCTACCAGGCTGTTGTAAGTGATGATAGAAAAGCTACTTATTAAACTCGCTGGCCGTCCGCGACTTCGTCCGCGTGGAGCTCTAGTTTATGGTACTAACTTCAAAAATTACAAAGTTTCGTACGAACTGTCATCCCCCTTTTAACCCTCTAGGGGATTAATTTTCAAAAATCCCCTTTTAGTTCTCATTTGTGTCATTTCAGGAACCTTTGTGCGAAACATGATTCTAACCTTAAAAATGACAAAGTTACATACAAATTTTGAACCCGATTTTTACCCCCTTAGGGGCTTAAAATAGGGGAAATAAAATAGACATCTCGCTCATACCAATGTAATCTGTTTGACATGTGCTGTCTTCTTAGTTCTGTCGGGCCAATATAAAAATAATATTGGAGGGGGTTTTTAAACTTCTGCCTAAAATTGGCATGTGTTCCATGAATTTTATGCCTGTCGATTACCCGTCCCTTTCCTTTTCGGCGGATAAGAAAATGACGGGTATAACTTAAAATAAAATTAGATGGTGTGCATTGGAATCAGCACCATTAAGAATGTCCCATATAAATAGAATTTGTTGTCACGCTTCGCTTAGGAATGTATGACAAAACAAATATGAGTTTAATCATTGACCAACATATATTATGTACTATACACACCACATTTGTCGGTTTTGCTCAAGGCACACAAAACCACGAGATTGTATCATGAATAAAGACCTCGGTACGAATCACACGTTAAAATAATTAGACGTAGAATAAATGTGCAATTAAGTAATCTACAAATTTAACTGAAGCAGGCAATCTGTTGTTGTTTAAACTTGCTGTTTACCCTTGGAAACAAGATGCCAACTCAAAGGTAGGCAAAAGGTTAAAGAACTTTAATAGAACTTTTATTAATCTTTTTTAGATTTGAGATTTGTGTAAGTTTTTCCTTGTACCTCTATATTAAAGGACCCTGAACTTTATTCTAACGTCGAAAAGTAATTACCAACTTGGTCGAAAAGAGGGATAAACATTCGGAAAGAAGTTAGCTGGACAGTTTTAAATAACTTATTACTTATATGAGTAAGTAATAAGGTTATATATGTATATTTACATACATCATAAATTCTCATAATATTTCGAAAACTAACCAAGCCCTCAATATTTCCTCCGATTGATAGAAGGCAGTGCAACGGTTGAAAGAATAAATATTTTATAACAATCTACATAATACTGCTGTAACTTATATAACATAACATAACATAAACTGCCTATATACGTCCCACTGCTGGGCACAGGCCTTCCCTCAATTAACCGGAGGGGGTATGGAGCATACTCCACCACGCTGCTCCAATGCGGGTTGGTGGAGGTGTTTCTACGGCTAGTAGCCGGGACCAACGGCTTAACGTGCCCTCCAAAGCACGGAATCATCTTACTTTTCGGACAATCAGGTGATTTAAGCCTGAAAAGTCCTTACCAAACAAAGGACAGTCTCACAAAGTGATTTCGACAATGTCCCCATTGGGAATCGAACCCGGGCCTCCATATCGTGAGCCTAACGCTCTAACCACTAGACCACGGAGGCTGTCAACTTATTATCAAAGTCAGCAATTTGGAATAACAATTGTTATAAGTTATTACAAAGTAGAAGTTACTGTGGTCCTGTGGTACTCCGGCTTGCTTCTCAAACGGCGAGCGCCAGTTCGTACTCCGGACTTGCGCCAGTGAGTTATTTATTTATCTTAAGTGCAGTTTTCACTAACACAGTTGACTCGACCATTACGTTACGTTATTATAGATGGCGATACGGCTCACCACCTATCACGTTGGTCTGACAGCCTATGTCACCCTTCATCTATCTCCACTTAAAAAGTCACGTCAATTCATCGTTCTGTTTTGCCGTGAAAGACGGACTAACGAACATACAGACACACACCTACTTTTTCACATTTATAATATTAGCATGGGTTACCTAAACCGAATATTTCACAGGTCCCGTTTTTTAAAATCCCACTACCTGTCTGACCTTCCAACCCGCGAAGGAAAATCTGGCCAGTACCTACAAGTTCAGTACAGGTCACATACCTTCGAACCGCATTTTTCGGTAATGTGGGTTTCCTCGCGATGTTTTCGTTCACCGCTGAGCACGTGATAATTACTTACGATGAAAATGAAAATGAAAAATGTTTATTTTCTTTTACAATAAAGCCTTAACTACTGGTGGATTGGGGTCTCCATTTAAGCGACATAGCCTGTGTTTGGAGGCCCCGCTCTTCCATTATTACAAATAAATTGAAGATCCAAACATGAATTCGAAAACAAATTCTAAAATCATTGTGGTATTGGTTAGGGATTGGAACCTGCCCTCCTCCTGTGAACCTGACCTCACAGAGAGTCAAGCGTGTTTGAAACTGGGCTACCACGGTTCCGAGTATAGATGGCGTATTCATAATTAAAACACAACGGGTTCTAACCGCGTAAATTTAAAACAATGGCGTATTCATTCCTACTTGGCAACGAAAATAAATAGTCCCGTCTCTTTCCAGAGGACATGATGATCCGCAAGTTCTTGCACAGCTGCTATGGAAGCCTGGAGCGCACCAAGAAGTGTATAGAGAGGTTCACCACCACTCGCGCTACCATGCCTGAACTCTACACTTCGAGGGACCCCACCAGTTCTAAATTACAGACTGCTTTCTCCATCACGTGAGTATGCACTTAACATACATACAGACATTTTCCATGATTCCATTCACACACTGAAAGCTAAGATACTGACGCATGTTACTAACTCTGTATCATTATAAGTTCATAATGTACATTTTCCCATTTGCATTTTTAATTTTAATTCATTTTAAATTTTAATTCTTTTGTTTCCAACAATACTTATTTTTGTTCTGTAAGTATGTATACGTTATATTTTTAACTCTTATGTTTGGTAAGAAGATTTATGGCTGTTTTCATTTAGAAGTTAATTTCTGTTTAAGTTTACTTACATATTTATTTATATATAATTAAGACCAAGAAGAGCTTACATGGAACAGATTAAAGAAAATGTTAACGTCGTGTATTATAGGGAAGTCAAGGAATTGGCCTTTGATAGACTGGAATGGAAAGTGCTACACCGACAAGAGCGTGGCTCTTAAATTGATGATGATAATTATATAAACCTAGATATATACGTTTTGTTGTTGTAATTGTGAATGCAGTGTGTACCTGTAATTGGGGCACATATACAAAACCTAATGTAAGACTTGCATTTTATAACTTTAAAAAATATGTATACTGTTGGTACCAATATAAATAAATAAATAATAAATACATAAGATCTTGCCAATTTTCCGTTGGGGTAGGCAGATGCCACAGAATTCCATTTACTACGATCCTGGCACACCGCTTTCGCTTCCACTCTCATCAAAGACTTCATTCCTGCTCGCCAGTTTAGAGTACAATACTCTTGACCTGACCTTTCTCTGAAACACCCTTTCATAACTTAACATAGATACATAAACTCAGAATTCCATTTGCTTCGATCCTGACACTTCACATTGCTCTCTTGCTTCCTTTACATTAACCACAATCGTTTCATACACGCACGCTGGTTCATAGTAGTACTGAACCTTTTCCAAGGACATTTCCAATAACTTAACATAACATAAGAAAATAAACAGCCTGTAATAACTTTTGATACGATGTCCTAAGATGGATATGATGAACCGCAAATATAAATACTAATCTTTATTGGTAACGTAAGCTACATGTCATTGGTAAGTACATTAATTAAGTGTATACATTATTATACCAAAGAAATTCATTAAATTCTACGTAAACTGCCCATCACCCATAATAATGGTTCATCGTCCTAGAAAGCATGTAAGTAATCCCTTGTGATTTTTAAGAAATTCATTAAATTCATAGAATATGTAACACGTAAACTGCTCATCACCCATAATAATGGTTCAGCGTCCTAGAAAGCATGTAATCCCTTGTGATTTTTAGGTATAAACGTCCTACCTACTGCTGGGCACAGGTGTATTCGCTATTTTCAAAAATATTTTAAAGAAGCAAATGTTTCGTAGATTTTCCGCATGTGGCATTAAATACTTAGCCAGACAAATAATTATCGACCAGGAAATTAGGTATGAAAAGTGTCTGCAGATATCATCTAATACCACATGTGGCGTCACAAGCGTAAATGTATATTATCCATGTCTCAAAAAAAAAACTCGTTCTCCTGACCTCTAAATCCGAATACTCGACGTTAGGTGCCGATCACTTCAGTTTTAAATTAAGTACGTAGTTTCGTGACATTTTAGATGAACGTAGTTAGGTAGGCACTTCTTGCAAAGGCTAAATGCCTATCGCTTTGTTTTTAAGACTATAAGTATATTATCCAGTGATTATGACTTGAATCAATCATCTTCATTATAAAATAATAAAAAAGAAGTAAATGATGATGATGAGAAAAAGAAAATAGTAAGTGTTTCCTAAGTATTACGTGGAACGTTGCATTGTATAACTGTAATTTGCAGGGTTATCATATCAACTTATCATGTTGTTGTGATTTCCTGTCGATGTTTTGTACCCAATTAGCCATAACAGGACAATGGTGCTAATTCCGGTACACACCATCTATGTTTATTTTAAGTTATACCTGTCATTTTCTAATCCGCCGAAAAGGAAAGGGACGGGTAATCGACAGGCATAATTTGCGGAACACACGTTAATTTTAGGCAGATATTTAAAAGACCCTTTTTATTGGCCAATAACCCGACAGAATTAAGTTTACAGCACACGTCAAACGGATTGCATATGAGCGAGATGTCCATTTTAGTCGCCACGCACGCGGGCCTAGTGCGGATTGGTGGTTATTAACGACAGCTAATGCAGCCGGGACCAACGGCTTAACGTGCCTTCCGAAGCACGGAGGAGCTCGAGATGAAAAGTTTTTTTTGTGGTCATCCATCCTATGACCGGCCTTTGCGAAAGCTACTTAACTTCAACAATCGCAGACCGAGCGCGTTTACCGAGCTCCTCAATATTAGTAGTAAATACCTACGTAAACACAATCGACAAATCAATCCATATACATAGGTAAGTTAGTACCTACCGAGCTCATTGCCTTTTTCGCATCTTTACAATGTATTGTCCTGTATATTGATAAGAGAACCGTATTTGGTTGGCTATACAGCTCAATACAGCCTAATTACGAATAAGTGGCTATTCTCTCGGCTGTTGCGCTAATGCCATTAAGCATAAAGTCGGCTTTATGTGAAGACCACGTGAGCTCCTTTTTGATAATCACATTCGATTGTGGTGTTTGTTAACAAAATCTCGCAATAGATACGCTAACATAACATAACATAACAAATACTTTATTGCACAAACAGGAAAAAACAAAATACAAAACAAAAGAGAAATAGAATTAGTACAATAGGCGGCCTTATTGCTAAGTAGCAATCTCTTCCAGGCAACCTTTAAGTATAGGAGATATTGAATCGCTAGTTTGAATCCAGGTAAAAAAAATGTAATAAGTATAATATTTTACTCGAAATGAAATTAATTGAATGAAATCCGAGGTTCAGTTGAGGAAAATCATATCAGAAAGTGATTTTTCTAAACGCTTACGTGGGTTTCCCTATAAGGCCACGATTACATGATTGATGTTAGTAATTTTAGCGTTGTGTTTACAAAACATGTCCAAAAATGCGAAGAAAATACTTTGTCCTAAGTGTGCCGGTGGGTCGTAAGTATGGGCTTCTTATCGCGTGGGTTATGAGGTGGAATTCCAACCTCAACAACCCTGGTGTCAGGGTTATTATTATTGAGCCGCCAAAGGCCCCTGAAATGGCTTATGTATCGACATTTTACATACGTAGTAACCGGGAGCAACGGCTTAACGTGCCTTCCGAAGCACGGATCATCTTACTTTCGGACAATCAGGTGATCAGCCTGTAATGCCCTAAGCAAACTAGGGATCATAATTTTTGTGATATGTCCCCACCGGGATTCGAACCCGGGACTTCCGGATTGTGAGCCCATCGCTCAAACCACTGGACCACAGAGGCCGTTGGTACAAAGTGATGCTCCTACACGACATTGTATAATGTATGACCTTTTTATAGCCAGTTACAATTACACATAAAACAATGTTAAGATCATTATACACACGCCATTGCTATCATAGCATTAAGAATAAAAACACGATATTATAAAGAAATTAACTTGCATGGGAAAGATGTCGTGTAAGATATACCTAAATAGACAGCCTTTGACAGAATCTCGTAAGTTTCCTTGTTTTGTGAAGTTATTATGACATTATGCTTGTTGGTATTAATTATGTTTTCATTATGTTTGTTGTTGTATGTACACGGCAACTCTTTTATACCTAAGTTCGTTTGTTTTGACATCTTTGAGGTTTTTGTATTTCTCAGCCTTGAGAATTGTATTTCTGCTCTAGACACAATAGTTAACGTGATTTGATTTTTAAAAGGAATCATATTGAACGAATTATATTGAGCGCTTCGACCAATAAACGTTACGAATGCTATCTACGTAGATGGACGTGAAATGGCTATTGGTCGAAGGCCTCGATATAATTTGCGCCGCGCGCGGCGCGTTTATTGTGCAGAGCCTACTGAGTCTTATCTTTATAGCATAGAATAAGGAATAATAGGACGTATAGAGAGAGGGTAGACCCGTGGTAGAACGCTTGCCTCTCATTTTGAGGTCGCAGGTTCGAATCCAGCAAAGGCCTAAATCAATGATGGTCGTATTTGTTTTCGAATTCAGGTTTGGATCATAAATGATTATCACGTTCTCATGGGTGAAGGAAAACATCGTGACGAAACCCACATTCCCGAGAAATGTATTTTCGGAGGCATGTGACCTATCTTGTATTGGGCTGATTTTCCCTTCGCGGTTTGGAGACAGGCAGCCACTTTTGTAAAACACCGGACCTGTCAAATCTTCAGGTTAGATGAGTGGACTCTGTAAAGAAACGAGATAATGCTAGGGAGATGATCAAGGAAAAATAGGACGTATAGAACCCTCCCCACCAGCGTCTGAGCTAGGTTTACCTCACCCTCCTCGGTCTTTTTAGTCTTCAATCGTATCGGTGTCAGACGTGACTCACACAGACACGCGTGTACAATAACGTCAATTTGTAGTGTCTGTGTAAAAGGAAGTGTTTTGTATGATGTGCTTATAGTAGGTACTTTTGACTTTTTGACTTTGCCACCCTAGTGAAAGGTTTCGCCAATATACTTATGTGGATATTTATAGGTTCAGGTAGAGGCCCCAATTGCCCAGGTGTCATGAGCGTACCTAAGTAATAAATAAACTATTTAAAAAATAATATAATTGAGAACCTATGCCATTCGAGTAGGCTCCTTTTTTGCAACCTGTCGATAAATTTTTAGTACCTACCTAAAAATTAAGTGATGTATTTTGGACAGCAATATTAATTAAAACTACTTACTTACATGGTGTGCTATGTATTAGGATGTCCCCCTCGTGCTCTAATACCAAGTCTAGCATCAAAAAAAAATCAAAAATCAAAAATGTATATTTATAAATTCAGTCGTACATTAGTTTATTGGAGTTTCCTTTTAACCTCTCATCTGCCGAGATACCAGACACAATAGATTTTACATTGTGTCTGGTCGAGATCCGCGTTCCGGCAGATGAGAGGTTAAGCAACAAATTGCCTGTGTCAGGAAAAACTCCGCTCTTCCAGTGTTTGTTATTATCAATAAAGAAATATTGTAATGCCATAAAAATTTAAACAAAACAATAAAAATAAAATAAAAGAACATACTCAAGGTTTGCCAGAGAGGTATGGAACGCAGCATCCTTGGTGTTAAATTGATCGATCGGATCCGAAACACCACGCTGCGTTCCAAAACGAAAATAGCAGACGTAGCGAGAAAGGCTGCCTGCTTGAAATGGGACTGAGCTGGACATGTTGCCCGAATGCCCGATGACCTCTGGGCTAAAAAAGCTACAGAGTGGGTTCCTGCAAGTGCTGTCAGACGTCGGGGAAGGCCACGGAAGAGATGGCGCGACGAGTTAGACCGCTTCTCGAAACGGTGGCGCGAGCAAGCTGGGGACAGGGAGGAGTGGAAGAAGGGAAGAGAGGCCTTTGCCCTGCAGTGGGACGTTGAGGGCTATTAATAATAATAATAATAATAAAAGAACATAAACATTAGAAGTAAAATAATAGCATACACGTGTTTTAATCATTGTTTAGAACAGTTTATGTACCCAAGTACATAAGATGACGACTTTGTCTTTGTAAAAAGCAACTTTGTTTAAACTAGTTTCAAACCGGCGCAGTAACAAAGAAGCTTGCAATTTAGTCTTTGCAATACACGTGTTATTTAAGTACTGATACGAAATTATCTTTAGCCATAGTAATACAAAGTGTCTTTTTATTGTAACGCTAATTATGGCACACCCTACAATTTAAAGACTGATTACGAATTAACTACATGAGCATAGTAGTTTTAATTCTATGTCATCTTTGTAAAGTTGTCGCAATACAAGCGAGTATGTTGCAAAACAATTATAATGGTGTACCAGCAATTCAATCGAGATTATCCTGTTTTAATTGAAACTATTGAAAAAGGATTAAATGGATTTTCTTCCGGTTCATAAAATGAGCAAGAAGTGACGCAAGAATGGCCATAGTAACATTTTTAACACATCTTGGGTACTAGATTCAAGATAAATTGTGAAATTCTGATTAATACTAAATAAAGACAGATCTAAAACTAACGAAAACCGTTTTATTTTTTCTATTTACTTAACTTATATATGAATTTTAACCAAGAAAAACGCAATAATAAGTCCAACATTTTATCACATTTTTCTATGACGTCACAGTGTGCTTCTTCATACAAATTACATAGTAATTTCGTATTTTGACGTTTAATAATTCCCTCATTCAGCGCTTATCGCTATCGACCCACTAGAGTAACTAATTCTTTCAAATATTTTTCCTCTTAGACGACGCCCTGAGCCGAGGTTCGCGCCCAACTGGGCACCCTCAGGCCTGTTGTATTAAACGTTTTACCAAGTAGTTAATGCCACCTGCGGCAAATCTACAATAAGTCATGTAAAAAAAGACGTTAAGTAGCTGATTTGACTAGTTGGAAACTAGCCTATTATTATAAGTCAAGGAGACTCCATGATCTGGTGTTGATAGCGTTAGGCTCAGAACTTTGAGCCGTTGGTGTTGGTCTACTAGCCCAAACACCCCCACCAAACCACACAGGAACAGACTGGTATCATAGAATAAGGAACAATACTACTTATAGGACGGGAACTCTCCGCTCCCCACCAGCGGTTGAGCTAGGTTTACCTCACCCCTCCTTACTTTAGTCTACAATCGTATGGGCGTCAGACGTTACACACAGAGATGCGTGTGTACGATAACGACAATGTGTAGCGTCTGTGTAAAAACGAGGTATTTTTTATGAAGTGTCCTGGGACTGGCAGTATTTATTTATTTATGTTCTTCGTACATAACATGCTTTGGGGGAGGTCTATGCCCAGCAGTGGGCGTCGTACGGTTGATGATGATGATGATGATGATGTACGAAGAAGAAAACCTTATAACTTTATTCCTTTCTCCAGGTCAGTAACGACCTACGAGGCCGGTGAAAACGAGCTGCTATGCCACCAGCTGGACGACCCCAATCTGGAGAATTTCAACTTCTACGACCTCCTCAAGACCTTCGCGATCCAGGCTGACTACTGGCTGAAGACTCACGATTTCTACCCAGAAGGACACATCATAGTATTGGATATTAAGGACTACATTCTCAAGATCATAACAAAAGTCAACATCATGTACTTTAGGGATTTCCTGCTTTATTTGTTAGTAAGTATACATTAACTTAAAAATACTATGTACTTGGTCTAACAGAAAGCTCGTTGAGCTTTGTGGACATAGTTCATCTTCAGGCTCCAAAGATGAACGTTTTTTTTGTCAGTACGACCTTAACCACTACGACTTTAACTTTTAAATAAAATAAAGACAAAAAAATGCCGTTTTAAATGAATTTAAAACTACCATAATAAACAGTTTATAAAAACATACAATACACAATAAACAAGTACGTCAATCTTAATATGTCAATAAACAAGTACAGAATTTACGAACTACTGACCTTGTACATACAGGGTGTTGACATAGTATCGAATACTGAGGGGAAGTTTACGTCGCAAAACTCAATTATTTTTTAAATTATTTTCTGCGACGAACAATTCCACTTGATATCAACTCAAAATCATAGTCTGAATCTTCCATCAAAGTTTTCGCTACGTTGTCACTAACATCTTGTATAACAATAATAAAGAGAAGTTTATAGACATATTAAGGAGTCATTTCAAGTTACGAACATAAACTTATATAAGTGGGAACATAGGTAGGTACTTATTATACTTATTCAAATTACTAGTAATCCCTTTATAATTGTACATAATAAAAGAAAATAATAAGTAAGTACTTAACTAACACTCAATAGATTGTATACATAAGTATCTTTTATGCGAAATATCCCTGACTCTTCACTTAGGTACTTCTCTGAACAAATATTAAAGCAACAACTCTTCAAGGGACTCTTTTGTAATGTATCCTAAAGTTTTAGTGATTAGATCTAAGTGTATGATACAAAGATGTAACTAGTATTGTATACTTACTTATGTAACTTAGTCAGGCAATAAGTATACAATCGAAACAATGTTTTTATCGAACCTCGAATATTTTAAAAAATCTCTGGAAATTATGAATTTTGGAGACCTTACCGCTCCCTGTGTCGTCCTGCCATCACGTTAAAAAAATGAGACATTTTATAAGGACTTTTGCTGCCTGTTATTATTAGGCTAAATTCATAAATTAAGTACGATTATGAATCATAAGTTTAATCGCTATCGACCCACTAAGGTCGATTAATTCTTTTAAATATTCTTCCTTTTGGACGACGCCCAGAGCCGAGGTTCGCGCCCAACCGGGCACCCTAAGAGCTGTTGTCTTAAATTTTGTACCGGGTGAGAGCCCTCAGCGTTCCTCATTTGTCCGGCCAAGTAGTTAATGAGAGTAAACAATAAGTATTGTAGATGTGTCTCAGATGGCATGGCACGTCAAAAAAAACAAGTTAGGGCATCAAAAATATATAAACGCTACCTTACCTGTATACAATACATACTTACAGCGCGAAAAATTTGCAGTCTATCATGACGCATTCAAAATGCCTGGAAGAGTTTCTGGTCCATGAAGGAGCTAATGAAAGGTGGGAATGGGCGGGACATGTCTGCCGTATGCATCCGGAAAAGTGGGCCAAAATTACAACTGATTGGGCCCCACAGGGTCGTCGACGTCGAGGTAGACCACGACGACGGTGGAGGGACGAGCTGGACGCCTTCCGGCACACCTGGCGGAACGATGCCCGGGACAGGGAGGGTTGGAAAGAGAAGGGGGAGGCCTTTGCCCAGCAGTGGGACATTGATTAGGCTACAGAAAAAAAAATCATAGCGCGACTGTGGTGGCGCCATATGCTCGTAACATGGCCCTTATGACATTTTAACCAATTGAAAGAACTATCGTAATTAACCATCTTCACACATTGATCCAGTTCTGTATTTGTAATTGTAACGGAAAGAGTTTAATTTATTCGTTTATTATAAAAAAAAAACAGTCGTTTTCGTAGTCTTAACTGCAGGCCTGCAGGGTGGTTAAAAAGGTCACATCGAAGCAATTCATCTAAAAAAGCAATATTGCAATTTGACATTTGCGCATATAGAAGTAAGTGCGCAATGCATTAATATCAAATAGCAATATTGCTTTTTAACCCCCCAGTTTTCATTAACACGATTGACTCGACCATTATAGACGGCGATACGGCCTACCACCTCTCACGTTAGTCTAACAGAAAGTTCGGTGAGGTGTGGTTACTTAGTTCATCTTGCGTTGGATGTACCTTTGACTACCACGGTTTAGATATAGTCGTGAGGTTAAGTTACATTATGTTATTATTAACGACCTCCGTGGTCCAGTGGTTGAGCGTTGGGCTCACGATCCAGAGGTCCCGGGTTCGATTCCCGGTGGGGACATATCACAAAAATTACTTTGTGGTCCCTAGTTTGGTTAGGACATTACTGGCTGATCACCAGATTCTTCAAAAGTAAGATGGTCCGTGCTTCGGAAGGCACATTAAGCCGTTGATTCCGGCTACTACTTACTGATGTAAGTAAGAGTCGTTACATGAGCCATGTCAGGGGCCTCAGCTCAATAGTAACCCTGACACCAGGGTTGATGACTTTGGTACCATAACCTCACAACCCACACGATAGAAGAAGACGTTATTAATAAGAAATGTGAATGTTTCAGGAAGGTATGCCGGTGCGGGTGAAGGAAGTGCACGTGGTCAACTGTGCGTCCTACTATGAGAAGCTGTACGCACTTGTCAGACCTGTGCTGCCTCAGGAGATAAGGAGTATTGTAAGTATATTACTCACGGAATAGAATTAAGAGGTTGGCAGGGCCAAGTGAACGCGAAACGCGCGCCATACAAGTATGAGCAAATAATTCATACTTCAACTTTGCACTGCACTCGTCCGCAAACTTTACGACAAACGGAGCTCCGCGAGTCGTCTTGTGCATTATAACTTGGAGGGTAAAAAAACAAATGTCGACTATCATGTAAGAAATTCCCTCCTTATCACAGGAAAGTAAAAAACCTTAGTAAGTTCGGCAGGAGGATATTTCTATGCTCCCAACGACAACGCTCTATGCTCTAAACGACAGTTTTGTGCAGGCAAAATGCGAATATCGAAATTTATGTAGGTAACGTATCTACTCTTCACAAAGGGAGTACAATCTTCGAGTTCTATGTTATATACCTATTCACGTAGTCATGGTTGCTATTTGCAATATTATTACTTAATACATATTTTACCTTATTTGTCAAACTTAAATAATTATTGTTTAAAGGTGTGATGGTTTAAACATCCGCTTGACACGTCCGTCGTATAACAAACGAGGTCGTTAATTTTACATGTGTTTCTTCCTGGGCATAACAAGCAAAGTTATAACTGTTATAATATCGCTATAAGGACGCAAAGAACGTAATATACGATCCCGACGACCCGATTACTCTAGCCATAGGGGCAGCCAATCAGCTCGCGACACCAAACACTTCAGGACCCCGATATCAACCCCGCCGACGTGGTCAACGATTTCCCTCAATCAGCGCTTATCGCTATCAACCCACTAGGGTTGATTAATTCTTCGTACCGGGTGAGAGCTTTCAGCGCTCCCCATTTGTCCGGCCAAGTAGTTAATGCCATCTGCGGCAAATCTACAATAAGTCACGTCAAAAAAAAAAAAGATTAATTCTTTCAAATATTTTTCCTCTCACACGACGCCCTGAGCCGAGGTTCGCGCCCGACTGGTCACCCTCAGGCCTGTTGTCTTAAATTTTGTTCCGAGAGCTCTCAGCGCTCCCCATTTGTCCGGCCAAGTAGTTAATGCCATGCGGCAAATCTACAATAAGTCACGTCAAAAAAAAAAGCTATAAAAAGCTGTAAGTCCGAGCGACACAGTCCGCATAGTGACTCCAGCTCATGACTCCAGTCTTGTAGGTAGGTACTACTGTTAGTAGGTGGGTAGACTACAGGTAGTCGATTGTATACAGCCGTCTTCTTATCAAGTATCCACAATTAATTCAAGGTCTGCCGTTATACCCCAGTAACGTCATTGAATTTTTGGTCATTTTCATGAGAATATTGTTAATTACAGATCAAATTCCATTCAACCGGAGAGGGATTGCATGAGTATCTAGACAGGAAATACATTCCTAAAGAATACGGAGGTGATGCACAGAGTATGAAGGAACAACAGAAAGAATGGGTTAAACTTATTGTCGAAAAGAGGTGAGTCATTTTATATAAAAATATTATATAGAACTGTTAAGTTAGGTACAGTCATGAGCAATATCATGTACCCACTTTAGAACCCTGTCGCACTATCATATTTGACATTAAATGAGACTTACGGTTTAATTTGTTAAAAAAGTTAATGTGACATGGTACTAAAGTGTATACATATTAATGCTCGTGACCGTACTTATTATATGCTCTCATTATCACTAAGTATTTGTAGAGATACCAATTAACGATTATTCAATGATAGAATTTAGTCGTTCTATCCATTAAAATTACCTAGTAAGTAAATATAAAAACTTCCTAAAGCTTTTATGGTGAATTATAGTTGTAGATTTTAGCGCATTCTTTATTTTTAAATGCAATTTGCAACTTTTTGGGTCTTAGCCAACTCAAGTCTATGATTTAGTTACCTACTTATATTTATATTTGTTTTTTATTTTGTTTTGTTGCTATTGTTTTTTATATGTCCGTCCAGATGATAGGGTCGAGCATGATTTATGTTGTTCTTTTCAATAGACTTAGCTTACCTATAGACCTACGTACGTTAAGAAACAGAAAAGCAGCTTCTGTTCTGCGGGCTTAGCACCGTAAGCACGCGACTCTTTCTCGCCGCGACAGAGATCATCTGTCTCTTTCTGTGCAATACTTTGAGAGAGTGACGGGTGACGTATGTCGAGGCGAGAAAGAGTCGCGCGCTTACGGTGCTAAGCCCGCTGAACACGTGTGCCTCTGCCCATCTTTAATAATGTTAGTTAGTTGATGAGTTTGAGTACAATAAAAAATATATTCTTCTTCCAGACAATGGTGGCTGAACGACAACATGTGGAAGGCCGACCTGAAGAAGAAGCCCAAGTCCAACGCAGTGGAGAACACCATGAGTGGCTCGTTTAGAACACTCTCCATAGATTAGGAAATAAGACTTAATTCAGTAACACGGCGAAATTAGACCCAAATAAAAATATAAACGGTATATAAGTAGAAACAGCATATTATGACCCACAACGGGGCATTACCAGCGTGGTGAAGTGTGCTCCATTGAATGATGGAGGTGTTATTGGAGCTAGTACCCAATCTATAGACTGGTTGTTTTGATTTCATAAATCATTGAGTTCGCCATTGTTCTTTGCTGACTGTAAAGGCTTCGGCACACCGAATGCAGTAGCAGCGCAGATACAGCGCGGCATATATTGTAATATTAGTAATATAACATTGAAAATAAGAGACTATAACTAAAGTAAATGACATAAAAATCAGTAGAAATGCAGGTGCGGCGTTGCGTTATAATATAAGTTATAAGGAATAATAATTATAATATTATATAGGGACACAGAGTTGTGACAGAATATTGCACAGGAATTATTAGGTATATGACAACAGGTGTGTTAAAATGGCCACATAGAAGCAATTCGTCTAAGAAAGCAATATTGCAATTTGTCATTTGCGCATATAAAAGTAAGTGCGCAATGCATACAAATGTCAAAAATAGCAATAGTGCTGTCTTAGACGAATTGATTCGATGTGGCTATTTTAACCTCTCTGGACGCGTTAACACTGCCCCGAGCTGCTTCCGACCTTGTCTTGCTTTTGGTGTGTAGAAGCCATCAAATGCAGTATAATATATAGCTTAATGCGTTCAGAAATTAGAAATAAGACCAGGGGCCTGTTTAATAAAACTTACAATTGTAAATTACAACGACAAATTGATGTTCATTACGTAGCTAATATGAAACTGAAAAATATTTGTGATCACAAACTCCGCAATGTACATCAAATTGTCATTGTAATTTACAATTGTAAGTTTTATTAAACAGGTCCCAGCAGGCTGGGTTGCGAAATTTTGTTTGCGGTTTGATACAGAATGCCGCTAATCCTAGTTTTCATTCTCTCGCTCACTCAGTATAAACAGCAAGTATATGTATTGTTAATAACGAATGAAAGTGAAAGCTTTTAATACCCGTATTCTAAGATGTTGACTCGACTCTTCCTCCACTCGATTCGTCCTTAGATGAGCATTTTGGTATTTTAAGTAGACATAATACGTCCTCGACTTGAATACTTTACTCACTGGAGTCAAGCATATCATACTGCCAACAAAATAATAAAACTCGAGATAAGGTACGTAGTATTACAATACAAATACAATAATAAAACTCTTAATAAACATTATAACACAACAATTATAATCAGTTTTATAGTACAACAGGCGGCTAAGGTAGCAATCTCTTCTAGGAAACCTTTAGGTACTTATAGGAAATGTATTTAATAAAAGCATAGCGGGATAGACAGTGCAAAATAAAATATAATAATATATTCTATAAATAAAATAAATAATATATTATAAAATATTTAATAATATGTTTAATATTATAATATAATATATTTTGTATTCTATGTGTTCTCGTAAATAATTTTATTTGATTTGATTTATAAATGTATTATTCCTTACTCTATAGATATGAGTCGTGTAAACTGGTGAATAGCAAAATGTGTCAAGTTTGGTGGCGACTGTTATATAATTTTTTCGTGAAAAAATTGGGGAAATTGGGAAAATTGGGAATTGAAAAATTCCTTTTTCATGTCGGAACCCAATTTTTCAAGAAAAAATAATATGAAATTTCGCCACCAAACTTGAAATTTTGAGATTCACCCAAACACAGGTGCGGGTATCAAACTCGACAAAGGAGACTTACGAAAGGAAATGACTAAGCAAGTGTAACGTTCCGTATTATGATGTGAATTGTAGATAATTTCTTAGTTTAAGATTGTACTTATATGTTTTTAGTTAATATTTTACACGGCTGAGGATAATTACCTTGAACTAAAGTTGATTTTAGATAGATGAATACTTCCGTGATTTTAGTTACCTACGTGCTTATGTAAATAATAAAATGACGTACAGAAACGAGCATTTACTTATTTTAAAATACCAACTGATACTTATAATAATCTCATTCATTTTTGGAAGTTGCGGTAAGAGAGGTTCGTTGTATTACGAACTTGCGACAGAATATCTAAGCATTCCCGCCAAATAGGTGTGCGTCAAGCTAGCGGCCTCAAAAAAAAAATGGGCACGAAAAAATAATTTGACCATACCAAAAAATAGTACTCTTATTGAAAAAAATAGTACCTGTTGTAAAAAAATTAGTACCATCACGGTTCTGGATTTATAGCCATGTTTTATTGCACTTGCTAGCTTGACGGTGAGCGAAATTTGGCGAGAGTTAACAACAAGGTCTTTCGCTTTGATTTAAACGCCAAAAAATAGTATCGAAATAGTACTCACCCCCTGCAAAATACCGAAAGTAGTACTTCAACGGTTCCAAAGTTATAAAGGTAGTTCTTTGATCCCGCTAGCTTGACGTTTTGAAAATACCTATTATCTGGGGAATGCTTGCATACTTCAGTTTGTAACTAATGTCAATAAACTCGTATGAAATAGTACTCCCTACCATCATAATTTGGACCTGATTCTCTTTGTAGAAATATGTCAAAAAGTCATTATAACCTATGTCATACATTTATCAAGACGAGTACAGTCGCGAACAAAATTATTACACATGGTCAAGAATGTTGTCAGATTTCTGTATTTTTCCCCATTTTTGGGTAATAATTGGTGAAGTGCCAGGGTTGTTAGATTAAAGTAATATCATTGTTGAAACTCTTTGAGTTATTCTACAAATACTGCAAATTGTTTATTAACAAACACTTCGATCCGTAACAAATTCAACATGAAGGTATAAATTGATGGGTTATGAGCCAAATAAAAGAGATATTTAAGATTAATGCGGATTTTTATTTGGTAACTCAAAATTACAACCGGCGGCCATACAGTGCAAGGAGCAAGAGAACGAGTGAGGTTATGAATGTCAATGTCAGATCGACAATGACACTGACAGATGCGTTTAACGTTCCATTATGCTGAAGTTTATTATTCTACTAAATATATCTAAACATATATTCCAACATAAATTATAAAATAAAACAGCAGATTAAAAATGTATTATGATGTATTAAAATCACAGATTGTTTTCGTTAAGAACTAGACCCATGCAGCTATTTTCTATTAAAATTTGTGCATATGGGTGTATGCAATAGGAATTTTTTGTAATAGCAGCACTGAAGTGCAAAGAAATGGTAGGGTAGACCTCCAAAATGGCAATACTTACGAATAAATTGTGAGGTTATGTAATTGTCTACGTGACTGTATCAACAACAAATGTATGGCATAGGTTATGATGATTTTTTAACATTTCTACAAAGAGAATCGGATCAAAATTATGATGGTAGGGAGTACTATTTCATACGAGTTTATTGACATTAGTTACATACTGAAGTATGCAAGCGTTCCCCAGATAATAGGTATTTTCAAAACGTCAAGCTAGCGGGATCAAAGAACTGCCTTTATAACTTTGGAACCGTTGAAGTACTACTTTCGGTATTTTGCAGGGGGTGAGTACTATTTCGGTACTATTTTTTGGCGTTTAAATCAAAGCGAAAGACCGTGTCGTTAACTCTCGCCAAATTTCGCTCACCGTCAAGCTAGCAAGTGCAATAAAACATGGCTATAAATCCAGAACCGTGATGGTACTAATTTTTTTACAACAGGTACTATTTTTTTCAATAAGAGTACTATTTTTTGGTATGGTCAAATTATTTTTTCGTGCCCATTTTTTTTTTGAGGCCGCTAGCTTGACGCACACCCAAATAGTTAATTCCAAATCGACAAATATACGAAACTCACGTCAAAAAAAGGTACACGGTAAGTACAAAAATAAGTATAGACCTCGTATAACAAGACAACCAATCTCTGTAAAAAGGCGTTTCTTGTTACAAGCGATGGCGTGTAATGATTTACAACCGATATGGCACTTTATTTGAACAGCCATAACATATTAATTTGAAGGAACGAACTTATAATATCTAGTGTTGGTAACATCGTAACGAATGCTAAGGGGGATAATTCAGACCATGATTCTGAGTTAATATCAAGTGGAATTTTCCGTCGCAAAATTCATTTTTTTTGTTAAGTATTTTTTTAAATTATTCCACTTGATATCAACTCAGAATCATGGACTGAATCATCCCTCAAAGTTTATCAGTACAATACGGTCATCCCTGTTGTGCCTATGCTATGTATTTTGTAATCGGGAAAATCCCGATAAACACATCTCCTCCAACATCTATTATAAACAGGTATTGAAGCCTCAATAAAAGCCGAAGATATTCATTGATTTACTTTGACTTCTATTAGGCCATCAGTTTGTCTACGTAAGGTAAATATTTTAAAAACCCACACGGCTACTGCATTGACTTAACCCAATTGTCGCTGTTGATCTATCGCCAGCATCACATTACGATTCGGTTGGGTTATTATAACGTTACGACACTACCGTTAAACTTGGGCCGGTAGAAGGCCACACCTAACTCCTAATACGGGTGGTCAGACAAGTTTGGTCATTCATACTAAGTATTTCGGACGATATTGGCCCGATTCCTGCAGACACCTTCCTATTTTATTTTAAGTTATACCCGTCATTTTCTTATCCACCGAAAAGGAAAGGGACGGATGATTGACAGTTGTTAATTTTAAAATGAATGAACGGGCGAATAAAACAGGCATCTCGCTGATATGCAATCCGTTTGACGTGTGGTATCAACTTAATTCTGTCGGGTTCTTAGCAAATATAC
Organism: Pectinophora gossypiella; assembly: GCF_024362695.1. NCBI lineage: Eukaryota > Metazoa > Arthropoda > Insecta > Lepidoptera > Gelechiidae > Pectinophora > Pectinophora gossypiella. The sequence goes on along the minus strand of NC_065414.1, from coordinate 5,919,849 downwards.
AACTTTGGGAGCACATAATTTTAAAAATCTTTGTAGTCTTGAATAGCTCTGATTGCTGTTCGGTGCGTTTATTTTAATTTTTGAAGGTTTGTAGGTAGGCACTTATAGGACAAAAAAATATTTCAGGCCATTCCCATAAAAAAAAGTTAAATTACACACCAATACAATTACCAGAACAAGACACATACAAGCACAAACACAAGGTAATTTAAAAGTTAGGTATATAATATGTAGAAATATATTATACAATTTCAATAAAAAGGAGTTAAGTAGATAAGTGCAGTGTGAACACACGGTAAGCGAGACGGCCGCGCAGAACCTATTATATCGACATTGTAAGGATCGGTGTGGCGCGTCGGCCGGTCCGTTGATGCGTTTGTATGAACACACTACGCGTTACCGGTGCGCACATTCGTGTGGACAGCGAGACACAGCTGGCGTGTCGGTAGCACATTCGTTGGTACAACTTTCGTGATAGCTACGCGTGTGCGTAGAGCACGCCTCGAGGTTCCAAATGCGCATATATTTGTCACAGGGGTCTAGTAGCTGAAGTGTTAAATACGTATTTGACAACAAAGTCCACACAGCCGAAGTCGCGGGCATCCAGCCTACATGATTAAACACACCTTTATTATACTTAGATTCCACTCCGGCGAAGAATTTTAAATACCTACTTATGCCTGCCAAAATAAATTATAGGAGTAGTATTTAGCCTACATGATTTTCCGCATGGATTACAAACATTTGCATCTTAATCTTTATTTTTTGGGTAAAAATGATGACCCTTTTTATTACACCCAGGCACAATTACATCTTCCACCCATTATTATTCTGATGAAAATAAAGAGAAACAAAATAGGTACTTAGCAACATAACTACACACCTAATGTGATCTAAAAATCAGGTAACAAATATTTTTATATATGCTACTGCCATTACATTGTATTTTTGAATAATTATGTACCCGAGTAATGAGAAAATAGGTAATTATCAAGTTAAATCTCGACCGCGCCATTTTTATTATTTTTGGGGAACGTAGCCTGAAAGTCTCTCATTATGTTCGTAGTGTATAATAATTTATTTGCCTACCGATATTGTATTATTACAGGTAGGTGAGTATATTGGGTTCTTTTCAGTATATTTTTGGTCGAGGTATCAATAGGTAGAGCAAGATGGAAAACAAAAGAAAGCGATTGAAATAGAGAGACGAGTGTGTACTTGTGGCTCTGCCCACCCCACTAGGGATTACGGGCGTGAGTTTATGTATGTTATGTATGTAGTGTGTATTCAATTCATCTAAAAAAGCAATATTGCTATTTGGCATTTGTTTGGATTGCGCACTTACTTTTAAGTATAGCAAATGTCAAATTGCAATATTGCTTTTTTAGATGAATTGCTTCGATGTAGCCTTTTTAACCCCCCTGTATTTTTCTACTTACTGCCAATAAGTAAATCATATTTTTCTTTTTGTTTTTAGTATGATTACTTAGTCTTTTAACATATCCCAATAATTGTATGAGAGATGTTATAAATGAGTATAATGCTTATAAAGAAGCATGAAATTGACCTCAAAATATCGTAATTAGGTACCTACATACCTATCTATAGATGTCTGGCCAACCGGTCGTCATTACGGTTACAAGTGGTATCCAGGTCAAACTACAAAACAAGTTGTATATCATCTTTCTTTTTCTCTCTTTTGTTTTTGACTTTGTATCGAAAAATGGGTACTATAGGTGTACCAGAATCTCATGGCAAATGGGGAATCAAATTTCTATAGTAAGCAACGCTCGGGTAATTGGATGAAAACGACACTATGGACATTATGATGTTTTTACATCATATATAATATAGTATATAGTATTATTACTATCTCAGAAGTGCAGGCTTATGTAGAAGAAAACTCAATTTACTCGGATAAACTCCACTGTATTTTAATTATCTAAATTTAACATCCAAACTTCTATTTATAACCAAAAATTATCCAGTTAATTACAAACGCTAAATTGTTTACTAAACTTTAGAAAACGCACCTCCAAAAAAAACTAACCAATTATCGCTCCAACGGATATCGCTAGCGAAGGTGCGGGAAAAATCTAGCTAATATAAGTAGGTATATATGAAAAACAATATATTTATGAATTTGTAATATTCAAGTATACCGAAAAAAACTAGTCCTACTTACGGGTCTTGAACTTTGACTTGACAATTGACAGTTTAACATTACCTTATGAAAATCATTATAATTATGTTTTACTTTTTTTATGCCATCAGATTCTGGTAGACCTATACCTAAGTACTTAGTAGTAGTGGTAATGGGTAGTATAGGTATCATCTTTCTTTTTTTCTTTTTTGGTATCGAAAAATCATTTTCAATGTGATTTTGTATCACAAAAATCATATCGAATCTAGCTATCATGGGTTTTCAACGTGGCATGGTTGAGTACTGATAGATAGAAACTACTTATATATACTTAAACTTTTTATTTATTTTAAAAACTTTCACACTTACATTATCACATTATTATATAGGTTTCTTTTATTTAACTATTAACATTTTTAATCTATAGGCTTAAAAAGTCACAATCAATCATAAAATATCTAAATCTATATCAAAACAAAACCTCTCTCTGCAACTTAGGTAAAGTTTTAGTAAAAAAAATACTTTTATAACATTTTTTTCTGACAACTAAATAATTTTAATTTTTGTAAGATATGTTGAAGAGACATCATGTCCTAGAAGGAAACTAAAGTACTTACAACAAAAACATCGCTGTTACGTATGCAGATTTGTTTTTGCTGGGACTGAAGAAAACCCGCGATACAAGTGAAGAATTGGTTTATTGATCAACCATTTACAGTAAAAAACATTAACAAAAATACTACTTAGATAAAGAGACTTTATGAAAAAACAAGTAAACAAACAGAAAAATAATCGTAAGTAAAATGAGAGAAGTGTCGTATGCCGTTTCAAGTCGGAGTCTTATTGGAATTTGCGGGTTCGCAACTAGCGGGTCCTGCGCGCATTATCTCCAGCCGCGACCTCATTTTCTCTACTGTCCGTAACACTCGCATTTTATATTAATGTAATATTGAATCATGTTTCTGTTTATTTATTTAGTACTATGTTACAGACTTTCGTTTTATTATTTATCACAATATTTCTAAACAAAACACAAACTATTTGCACAATAAATTTACACGACACTGTGCTATTTTCCGCTGTGTTGCTATATTTAATTGGTAATTGGTAACTAAAATATTGATTTATGTCTTCAAGGTAACCTATCCAAGCAAAGTACTCTTAATTGAACGACGAGACGCCACTGGCATAATACTAATTAACTCTTACAACTTTCTATAAATGTACGATACACTTAATGATTTAAGCAACGCGTAGTTTATTTAATAATTACTAATCTAATTTCATAACTAGACTATGACAAATGATATTACTAATAGTTACCTAATAGTACCTACACCTGGCTAGTTTTGCGACAGGCTTAGGTAAGCTATTTACGATCATTGCAGTTTCATTTCTCAACAGGTAAGCATTATAAGAGAAATTGCGTTTTACTCTAATTTGCGGACAGATATAAGTATCTAACAATTTATTTTTATCACTACACAGTATAAAACAAAGTTCCTTTTTCTGTCCCTATATCCCTATGTACGCTTAAATCTTTAAAACTACGCAACGGATTTTGATGCGGTTTTTTTAGTAGATAAGAGTGATTCAAGAGGAAGGTTATGTATAATAACATCCATTAAATAGTGGAGAAATAGTTATTGTTGAGGTTTTTATGTGATGTCGTAAATAATTTCATTTTTTCCTCAGCATTGCATTGATTGATAGGTACGATACGTGTGGCAAATGTGTCAAGTTATCTCAAAAGGAAGTTAAACATGTATCCACAATATGAAGAAAAAAATAATTAAACTAGATATAAGTAATAAATATAAGTAATAAATATATCAGTTTAATCTAACGAAAACTCGGTGTGATGTGGGTACTTAGTTCATGATTAGTGGATGAATCTACTGACTACCCCAATTGCGATATAGTCGTGAGCTTATGTTAATTTAAAATACCACATGAAATCAAAGAAACATCGAGAAGACTATCTTGTGGCAGGATGGGACGCCTGGTACAATTTGCCCTTATTTTAGATAATTTCTACTTACTTCACAATGTCTCGTGTACATAGCAAATAATAATATATAAACCAACAAGTTTTATCCGCTCGCAGTCAATCATAAACAGCCATTTCACGGATATTAAGCTCGGTAGTAAGCATGATACAAAAACAAAGAAGGTAAGTAATATAGAATACTTGAAATCACAATTTAGATGTACAAGTGAATGAAAACTAATAAAATCCGGGGATTCAAAAAGGCCACATTTCATCAAAACAGCAATATTTAAAGAGTTAGTGCATCATGTTAAGTCGAAATGTACAAATTGTCCATATTAACCCCACTTTTAGACCACTTTGGTCCCCAAAAAATTCAATTACATGGAATCTTTTAAAATAACGAATTCATGCTTGTCGAATCAACACAGTTTGGGCTTATGTCTATAAGTATGAGCAATATTTAGTTGCTAGTCAAGTGCCAAGGTCCGGAAGGAGCCAGGGAGGTCCCGGACCTTGTCGGTCCTGTCGTCGCGACAGTTGGTGGGTCGTAGTCCCTCGTCCACTTCCCAGCGCTTGTCGTTGGTTAGGAACCAATCCCTAGAAAATTAAGTTTTAAAATAAATATTAAAAAACAATTCTCAAAACTTAAAAAAAAATACATCTAAAGAAAGAAAGAAACATTTATTACTCCCGGACACCACAGACCCAGACAGACAGGTACATCTAGTTACTACAATATTTAAAAATTAACAAAACCAAAAGTAAAAATATAAAAAACCACCTGTCACTTGTGCAATTACCACCTTAGGACGTCAATACTTCGGAGTGACGTCCTGGAACGCAGTGTCTTTATTAATGGATTTGGGTAGGTACTAAAGGCGCGATAAAAGCAAAAATATAATTTGAGCTTAGTATTGGGTGATGGTAGAACAAAACATTTTCTTTATGGTAAGTATTTCATAAAAGTCATCCTTTAAGAAAAAAAATCTTAAATAAGCACCAAGAAACTTTTACATTTCTTTTTTTTTAGAGGCAGAATGGTGTCAAAAGCAAACCCATTGGATTAAAAAAAAACTTTTGCAATTCAATTCCGCAATCCTTTTTCTTCAATCTCAGTCAGAAGTACTTAGCTCTTAAATTATTAGAGGTGAAATACAATCTAGGCCCAAAGGCCTTCACTGACCGTTTGGCTTCTATCCTCTTGATCCAGTGTCGTTTGATCTGCTCGAGGGAGCCAGCCTGTCCGCCGTACTCTGTGGGTAGTAACTCCTGGGGGATGTCCTTGTACAGCGTGGTTGAGTTGGGCTCGTGAAACTTTATCTGCAACGAGGAAACCAAGCGTTCACCATCACACTATTATATTACCTATTTGTCTTTTGTGAATTATCATCACCGTATAGCGTTATCCCGTTTTTCCCAAGGTCCGCTTACCTAACCTGAAGATCTGGCAGATTTTTTATAGAAACGACTGCCTGTTTGACCTTCCAACCCGAAAGAAAACCGATCCAATACAGATTAACTCGCATGCCGTCGAAACGCATTTCTCGGGAATGTGTGTGTCCTCACAATGTTTTATTCCACCGCTGAACACACGATAATCATTTATGATCCAAAAATGAATCAGAAATCAAATTCGAAAATCATTCATTTAGGCCCGTGTTGGGATTTGCACCTGCGTCTGCCCGCACAGAAGATTCAAATTCAAATTCAATTTATTTAATTCGGACTGTATCCATATATATTAGTAACAAACAACTTATATTCTAATGTTTACTAGTTTCAAGCAACTTATATTCTAATGTTTACTAACTTATATTTATAGGTATTGAAAAACATTTTACCAGTTTTGCGACCTCTGCCTTGAGGAAGGGCTTGCAGATGGCGTGGATCTTGCTGATGTACGACGGAGCGTTGATGATGTGTACCTGCTTCAGTCGGATCGGGATAGCTTCCTGAAATAAAAATAAAAGATGTAAATCTTTCGGTTAAATGTTGATCTAACAGAGAGCTCGGTGAGGTGTGACTACTTAGTTCATCTTTCGATGGATGTAGGTACATCTGACTATCCTAATCGGGGTATATGTAGTCGTGAGCTTATGTTGATTGTTGTCTTATGTAAATATTGGAGCGTTGTTGACGTTGGAAATGGAAACAAGATAAAGACAGTTAAAGGCATCTGATTAATATACAAATATACAAGGATCTCCTTCCCCCCTCCGCCCCTCAGTCTTACTTTAGTCTTCAATCGTATGGGCGTTAGACGTCACACACATAGATGGTCATTGCGCGCGTGTGTGAAACCACACGTGTGTGTTTTTGTATGAAGTGTCCGCAGTGTGCCAATAGATATGCACGTATGAGTTAAAATTTATTGCCTCATAATATGTGGTTCATATAAAGTGAACTTGTTAATAACCATGCTACCACACTAAGGGTTGATTTGAATGCGGCGTTTGAGTTAAAAATATACAAATTATTAGGAAACCAATGAGAAGCCTACGCTTGAATAAATTTACAAACTTTGTTTCTTAGAATTATTGTTGAACAAGACCCCAATTATTATTAGTACTTTACAGAAAACAAAAAGCTAGAAAATTACGCCGACAACTTGTTCTACCCGTTGAAAGAAAACATGACGTCAATATAACGATCGCTATCAGAGTAAAAAATGGGATTATCCAATCTAATGGCTATCACGAGCCACGCACGAGATTTTTAGTTACAAAACAAGACTTTAATCTTAGCCAAAAGGTCAACAAGCGATAATATTAATGCACATGCAGTGATCACATGTAAAAAGTTTATAGATCCAAGAAAAGAAAAAAGTTTCTAGTTAAGAGTCTTTTGTAATTATTTATTTTTGTGTTGGTGCAATAAAGTATATATTTGTACATTGTTTTAGGTTTACGCGGTTATTATCACAATGAAAACAATAATAACGGGTTCTTACCGCGTTTAAATTAGGACGACATCCCGTGATCATGGCACTTGAAACAGTGTCGAAATATCGCGAGTCTCATATCCCTGATTTAAACGCAGTAAGAACCCGTTATTGTGTGTTTTAAGTATATTTGTATTCAAAACAATGAATTTTAGTTTGTTAACTTAATATTGCAGTTATTAGTAAGTAAACTAATCTTTTTATGATGACAATTTCTATTCATCTTCTATTATTATTTGAGTTTGAGAGGGCTCGAACTGATGCAGCCCGAATGGCCACTGCGACCTAGCAAGATGTATTGTGACCTAAATCCCTACATTTACATTTTCTTATTAATTTATATATTCATCTTACAAATGTAAGTATTATTAATGGAAGTCGTTCCTTTACCTTTTCCTGATATGACGTTCAAAGTTCCCATTATTCTATATTTACTGTACACACATTTCGTATTGGTATTAACAGCCTCCGTGGTCCTACCTCTCACGTTAGTCTAAACAGAAAGTTCGGTGAGGTGTGAGTACTTAGTTCATCTTGCGATGGATGTACCTTTGACTACCACGGTTTAGATTAGTCGTGAGGTTAAGTTACATTATGTTATTATTAACGACCTCCGTGGTCCAGTGGTTTGAGCGATGGGCTCACGATCCGGAGGTCCTAGTTTGGTTAGGACATTACAGGCTGATCACCTGATTGTCCGAATGTAAGATAATCCGTGCTTCGGAAGGCACGTTAAGCCGTTGGTCCCGATTACTACTTACTGATGTAAGTACGTAGTCGTATCAAAGCCATATTTTGGCGGTTCAATAGTAACCTTGACACCAGGGTTGATGGGGTTGGTAATCCACCTCACAACCCACACGATAAAAGATTCATTTTTCTATTCATTTATAAATGTAATGTATGTATTATTAATGGAAGTCATTCCTTTACCTTCTCCTAATATGACGTTATATTTACTGTACGGATATTTTATATTGGTATTGTCTCTTGACTCTTTATACACAGACATTTGGCTTTTATATAGATACCTACTGCACTGATGTATGCGCTTATCTGTTCAGTTTGTAGCTTCAATTTTCCTCAAACTAAATAAAAATTACAGAACCTAGGCACGTGCGGAAAGGCTCCTGATTATAAAACGGATAAGTTAAGAATGTAACATGCATGATAGTCAATCGCCTTGACCTAAAGTTGATTTGTCTTGAAGGCTTTACAAGCTTATGTAAAATTGACCCGATTGCACATTATTAAAATCAATTTTACAGAAATAAAAAATAAACATTCGCCTGAATTACTTTTTTGTATGACTGTGTGTTAAAAATATTAAAAGATAATTAATATTTACGTACATAAGAGTTTGTACTGAATGTTTTAGGAGCAAAATACTATTCGATCCTGACAAAAAAGAAATTTGGTGAGGACGACACATAAGAGCTTTTCAATTGGCAACGACGATATCAAATCTCTACGTGTTGAGTATTCGGTCTGATTAATTACGCAGACTACTTAATATGTAAAAATGGTTGTTGTTTAGTAAATATCTGTTTTATGAATATTCAAGAGCAAAGTTAAATATTTCGAAAGCTCAATGTTGCATTCCGGGTGTATCGAAAAATCGACTAATGTTTATATCATGGCATAGAATAAGGTATGATACTACGTATAGAAAAGCAACTCTCCGCTCCCCACCAGCGGCTAACATAGCTTTACCTCGCTCCAAATCTTACTTTCGTCTTCAATCGTATGGGCATCAGACGTCACACACACAGATGCGCGTGCACGATAACGTCAATGTGTTAGTGTCTGTGTGAAACTAGGTTTTTTGTATGAAGTATTGGGGGTGTGACCGTGGAGAGCGTAGGTATACCTAATTGAAGAAATGCTCGAAGAGATGCCGCGTACCACGCGCACCTCGCTACTGCGTATTCCTACCTTTCACCAAAACCATTCAATGTTAATGTAAACAAACATCTTGTGTAAACAAATGACCCTTTAATGGGTTCTGCTGATGCAAACGATGCATCGTTTAGATAAGTCATTTTATGTCAAAAGCGCAACCAAATTACACAATTGCCCTTAGATAGTTCGAGTCTTATCCAACTTTGGAATAAAACATTTTATTAATAAAAAGAAGAAGGACCTACCTGACATCCAAATCTAAATAATTTAAAATAAAATTTCATTTTCACTTTAAATAAATCAATAAAAAAATTCAGACCGTAGTCTATAAGTTGCTAGTAAGTAACAAGGATACTTAAGAACTATATTAAAAGTTAAAGTACTCCAAGTGATTACTTATACAGAGAGTTAGTGATACCATACCGAATACTGAGAGCGATGATTGGGGGAAAACCCACTTGATTTTTCGATGTCACTATCTCAAAAGTATGGAATTGAAAATAATATAGAAAACACAAAATATCGTGCATTTTGCGACAGAAAATTCCACGTGATATTAAGTTAGAATAATGAGCTGAATTATCCTCTTCAGTATTCGGTACACTCACTAACAGCCTGTATAAAATGAAGAAACAGCTACCAACCTGTGTGTACAGCATATATTTCCTCAAGACAGACAGATTGATCTTCCCGATGAACTTGAGGGTGACATTGGCGGAGTCGAATATGGGTATCTCCCCGGCTGGGATGTCGTCGTCTTCCGTCAGCCTGGTGTCGGCTAACATGAAGAATGCCTTTACTGCGTCCACGAAGTTGAACAAGTCCAGTTCAGGGTTGTTCAGCCGGTAAATGAACACCTTGTAATTCTCTTTTGTTTTTCCTGGCAGGGGCAGCATGTCACTGGAATGGAGAAAAATAGGGAAATGTTATTTTTAAAAGGTTTTTGGTGATGGTATAGTTAAAGGATAATCAGAGGTACATCCGTTGCAACATGAACTTAGTCCGCCTAGAACCCACGCCTCACCGAGCATAGCCTGTTAGTGAACCACTAGATAAAAACGTGATAGATGTAAACGTGTGTGCTAAAATCTGCAGAATTTTACTTTTACACGTATCATAAGCTGACGACTGTATCTATTCCCAATTGGGGTGGGATATATCTACCGAAAGATAAAGATTTCTGTTTGACAGGTAAGTAAGTGAACTGTATCGCCGTCATAATAATGCTCGAGATAACTGTGCAAGTGAAAAAATTTCATAAATTTTCTTCGTCTTCGTCACATACATTTTAGGTGGAACATAATCAATATCAATTCAATATAATCTACGGAACTATAAATAATTATAGAAATTTATTTATATAACACTTTTGCTGATCTAATTCTATGGTCTATTGATATAATGTGTACATTTGGGTATCCAAATTGATTCGATCCAGGTCAATATCATAGTTTGGGAGGTCATAATACTGTAATCTGTTAAAGATTTTTAATGTGTAAATGTCAACACCAAAATGAGGAAGACCTTTATGCCCAAGTTTGGAATAAATTAATATTCTTCTTAAGGTTTCTCGCATGACACGTGTATGCGGTATTTATACAATAATAATATTAATTCAATGAAAGAAACTTTGTTCATTTTACGCCAACGTTAATAATTATATATTTGCGTATAAAGGGAAGGATACGCACAATTATACTCGCTCCTTGTTCGAGAGGTTAAACAGTGTAGTCTACGTCTTATGCTCCAGCATCGTCCCCCTCTCGAACAAGGAGCTTCGTATAATTGAGATAGAACTTCACTTACAGGTAAGTTCGTTTAATCTCATAATATTGCGCCTGTTTATACTTATATACTTTCTTGAATCCGTATGTCACTGGTTTTTAGCATATAATAAAGGTGTGATGCTCTATCGCGGGGTCACCACTTCCAATTGAGTTGAAAAAAACCTTATTCAGAAATCAGAATCATTTATTCAACGTAATAATCATGTATAGGTAAACGTGTTGAAGGTCAATGTAACATTTTTGAATTTACGGCTGAGGAGAAGAAATCACAAGAAACTGCAACAGCAACTATTATATTTTAATGTACGTACTACGTACATAGTGTACGTGAAAAGATTTTATGCGTACGTTCTATAGAAAAAAAAATACGAATCAAAGTGGCTGCGCTACAGAGCATACTCGCCTGCGGAGCCATTCAGTATACACACTTCTAGATGATTTCTTTCTCTAATTTTAAGTACAGGTTGATGTACGTATTACGTACATTAACCCTTTCATGGACAGACATCATGGGTCATTGATGGGTCATAATAGGTAATATGACACCTTGGTATAGGAACGTCATTAGACGTTCTGTCCTTGAAAGTGTTAAACAATATTGTTTTCAACTCAATTGGAAGTGCTGGACTATAAATTACGATGAAACTAAATTAAAATGTTGTAAGGTTTCCATAAAAACACTTTTGAAATAACTGGGTTCCACCCATAATCTGTATTTACTCAATATCACTTTTAAACTGTTTCTAACTGAGATAATTGCATATTTAATTGCCGGACGAACATTAATTCTACTAGTTATAAGCAAAAATAGCGTGTGCGTGCACACATTATCTTTAATGGATAGATCCAGGTCAAACTATCTGTATATATTTTTTTATATTTATGTCCTTATTAAAACCTGTACATATTTGAGCCTAATAGTTATTGTCACTCATAAAATGAAAAGTAATTTTCTGTAGTAAATATGTCATCATCATTAACTTAAGACCCACGCTCCTGTCGGCGTAACATTCTCCATGCTACTTTTAAAGTAAAAAAAAAATAGGGCAGTGGAAAAGTAGCCCTATTTGTGTGGTTTCTTCCTTGCCTTCCGCCCCCAAATACCCCATTTTCCCATTGACCCATACCTACCTAATATATTATATTATTATAAAATTAGGGTGCACTGTTTTTTTCTCGTATCTCATTATGTATGTTTCTTTTGTTTTTGTTAGGTACGTGTAAGTTCATAAATTTGGGGATTAAGCTTACGTTATCTCAAAAACGCGTCTGATCTCCGGCGCCCAGGGGTCTCGCTTGCAGAACAACTCAGGCGCAGTGGAGCGCAGCGTAAAGAAGAAGTCGATGGTACGCTTGGTGCGTTCCAGGCTGTAGTGGCAGCTCGCGAGGAACCGACGCAGGAGTAGCTCGTCTGTAACAATATGATACATAACATAGCATAGCATTCTGTATCCAAGAGTAGAACCAAGCTTTTTTTTTGGTGGGGGGGGGGTCACCATTAGGTTGCAGACAACCGATCTCCGTAGAGAATTGGATAAAATTGCAGTGACCACCCATGACCCAACCTGTCCATGGCGGTCATGACACTCCGCACCCCTCCCCCCGGATCCGACCCCACCGTATCCCCGAAAGAGTAGCCAGAGGTGTATAGTACACCCACTCCTCAGTTATGTTTAAGACCTCTATTACAGGGCGAGCCTATTGCCATTAACCGTCCACAAATCCAGGAAACCACGTCATATCAATTATCTATTATCCAGACATGAATTAAAATTCATGAATTGTAGGTATGGTAGGTATACAAACACAACGCTACCTCTATTAATGTTTAATTTTCGTACAAATCTACAAGTAAGTAAGTATATTTGTCTGAACTTTGCACGTATAATTTCAACACAAAAAATCGACAACAACACGAAGTTATTTTTAACTTTAATTATCAATTGCTTGTGAATCTAAATAGTTCCTTATTTATTTGATAATCATTTTTTTTATACTTCTGCGTATTTCATATATTTTGGTGATGGGTTTATAAATGAACATAAGAACATAATATAGGTCAGGACTGTTCCGATCGGGCTAGTCAGAGGACTCAGAGGTACATTCATCGCAAGATGAATTGAGTTAGTACTTGCGCTTCACCGAATTTTCTGTTAGACCAACGTGACATGTGGTCGAGCTAACTGTGTTAGTGAAAAATGAATTATATCTATGTATAGGGTAAGTTCGAAAGAGCGTGACGACTTGGACGCTTGCCGGAGGGACTGGCCGCAGTACGCATAGGACCGCGAAAAATGGAAAGAGGAAGGGGAGGCCTTTGCCCAGCAGTGGGATCTTGTAGGCTAGATTAGATTAGAGTAGATAGGGTAAGTTAAGAAATTTGAAAAAGTAACATTTAAGGTTCGGCTTTCCACCTATTGAATTCCAACGTGTATTATATCTGGAGGAAGGCGCTGGTGCCTGTAATACAGGTTTTTATAGCACGGGAACCAACGCGCCTACTATTTGCAGTGTAAATTAAGAACCTTAATATCTAAATATTGTGTACCCATAATTATGATCAATAAACGCTATCTGCCCTATCTATCTGGTGAACATAAATGCATTCAAACCCTGTCTGATATATTTTTTCATAGATAACGATAAAGAAACCATTTAAGTAACTTTATTTCTTTACAATCATAAAAGGTGCGTATTTACGCAAAAGATACTTAATATAAAATAACATAGGTATTTTAAAACTGTGATTTCGTCACGCGTGAATATCGAGTGTGTAAAATGTGGTAACTGGTCGTTAAACCGAGAAACTATTGGTTTAACTGTTAACTTTAACAGTTATTTATTTACTTGTAGAGTTAACAATCCTCTTATTCCGTTGCTCAACACCAATGTAAAGCAAGTAATACATCAGACGCGCGTTTAGTAGGTATGGAGGTCTCATAGGAATTACATACTTAGTTTTAATATGGCCCTAACTTCCTAATTCCAAGGAGGATAGTGTGTATTGCACAGGTAAAATTTCATAAAAAATAGTGAAAATAATATATTATTATATACTTACATGTATATGTGTGTGTGTGTGTGTGTACATATATATTATTTTCGGTATTTTATATGAAATTTTACCTGTATAAGTATTGGTTGGTAAATATATCGCACATTATATATAAGTACGTATATACATATTCAATTCTGGCATATTTTAAAACCCTGGAATATGAGTTTTAAAGGATTAATAACTTTAACAGGGCAATGCAAGGAACAAATACCATTTTCTTTTATATATTTTCTTGACAATTAGATAACAGATTTTGTATCTTTGAAAATATTAATGAATAAGTTGATCGAGGTCCCGGATTAGTATACCATACTGATTTATAAATAATCAATTATGTCATGTCATCATATTGAATTGAATAATTAAGAATCTTACATTGAAATCTATTTACTAGGTAAGTTTCGTATGCGAATAACAACCTCATGACCTACGCTCATGACAAATTAAAGTTTTTCTATCGCCCACCTCAACCACCACACATTCACAAACTAAAATAAAAGTATTACAATTGACTATACTCTTTGTTTTTTCGATGACTCATTGTAACATAATCTCACGAATATATCACAATTCAATTTAGAGGTACATCCATCGCTATGCGATATTATAGAACTAAGTACCCACACCTCACCGAGCTTTCTGTTCTTCGTATCGCCATAATAATGAAGAACTGCTCTAACACATTGGTGCAAGTTCGGTACCGGGGTTGGAGCCGACGCTCCTCGAGAAGAAGCCGATGTACCGCAGGACACATATTGTAGACTTTTCGTAGATTTGCCGCAAATGATAGGTATTAACTGCTTAGCCGGATATTGACTAGTCAAGCCCTGATTAAATGTGTATTTAGGCAACATCACGCGCAGGAAAACAGACAGGGAGACAGTAGAAGTGATAGGCTTTGCTACTCAAGTGTAAATCTAAATATATAAAAGGAGAAATTGACTGACTGACATATCAACGCACAGCCTAAACGGCTAAACGTAGGCACTTGAAATTTGGAAGTGACGTAGCTTAATTCCTAAATTCCCACGGGAACGGGAATTAGCGGGAAAATCCTTTTGTATGAAAAATCTAAACCGCTTAAGTTTACCGCTTTAGTTAAGATGCTTGAAATTTGGCATGCATGTACCTTAGTAAACTTAAAGCTTAGTTGCAACAAGATATTGCAATATTCCCACGGGAACGGGAGTTAGCGGGAAAAAAAATGGAAGATAAAATCAAATCCGCGTAATAAAGATCATCACACGCCACGCAGACGAAGTTGCGGGTAAAAGCAAGTGACCGTATAAAAACCCTGAATCCGTCACACCAATACGCCCTACATCGCGAGCACCATCTTGACTATGATTACACTATGCAGCCAGTTCATCGACCTTTGAATTCGAAACAGCTATTGAATTCAAAATAGTTTTTACTTTTGCCGTTGCGAAAAATATTGTATTCAAGATGACTTGCCTCATCGCTTCTCGGTTATAAAAACACTTGAGATTATGACATTATTGTCACCATTACATTCGGTGTGTAAGTTACGAAATGTGTAGGTAAGTAGGTAGGTACATCAAATTAATCAAGGTAATTTATGCGCATTGACTAAAGATGCGTAATCCTAAATGGAGTAAGGATACAAGTCTAGAACTCCAGCTACACTGGGTATCTTGTTCTTACCGTGTGGCACTTTACTCCATGAGTGCGAGCGAGACAGGTAGTCCATCTGCACTTCTTACTGTAAACTTTAACGGCTTACGGCTTAAAGGCTAAAGTGGTTTCCATGGTTGAGGCATAGAATAATACTAGTTGAGGTAAAACCAAGCTCACTCCAAGCTCTTATTGGTGCGGGGCGCAGAGTGTCCCAATATACGTAGTGCTATTGTTTATTCTATGATGTTAGTGTCTTGAGATGGATTAGATGAACCGTATGTGTAACTGTCTGACAGACTATCAGCCCATCACCTAATATTATTTTTATTTGAGTACCAACTTTGTGTGATTGTTATTTTTTATAATGTTAAATACGTATTTTAGGCTAAGGTATTTATTTCTATGGGTCTTTGTTACCTGGTGGTGCATTATTTATAAAAAGATCACATCATCTACTGAGATTAATTTGACGATAATCTTGGAATAATAAACCTTCTATATAATGTTTGTACTTTGACAAATATAAAAATTAGATAAGTACTATATTTCATTTGACACCTACATTGAGTGTAGGTACATGGGAGCGATCTAGACTTCATTACAGGCAGTTAGTATAATTGGCAGGCATAGCCTTTGACACAGTTTCCCCATAAACCTGTTCATTGCGCAACGTATGAATTAATTTAATATGTTATTTTAAAGCTAAAATAATGTAAAGTTATTGTTTAAGTTAACACTTTGATATTACTTATCTCTTAAAAACAGAAACCTTTTAAAATATAATCTGACTTAATCAACAGACATTTTGGCGATATACAGGTGTTAGTAACGTTCGACTTGATATTAACTTTGACTCACGACCGGAACCATCGCCCTCAGTATTCGTTACGATGACTAACACCCTGTATATTACGGTAAAGAAATAAACAAAATATCTCTGTACTTACCTACGTCATGAGGCAAATGTGGCTGCTTGCTCAGCCAATCCTTAATGCTGACGAGATCCTTGTAGTTTTCTATTTCCTGGTCCGGCATAGTCCTGAAAAGACACAAAAATAATTATCAATTAGTTACTAATTAGGATCTTTGTTCACGACTGTAACAGTCTAGAAAGAAAGATGTTGAGATAAACATTTAAAATTGGTACCAAGTTTATGAATTCTGATTATAGATGTGAAAGTAGGTAACCTTGTCTTTCTGTTTGTTCCACGCTTTAAAAAGCTGAACCGAAACTGGGACTGAGAAGGTTTGAGATCCGGAATATGGATTAGTTTTGGCCCCGGAATTCATCCCTTAAGGGGACAAAAACGGAGGAGGAAAAGAATTGCCGCGCACGATAACAGAAGTCCCTGCAGTCCTCACTTTAGAACCCTGTCGCACTATCATAATGACATTTAATGAAACTTAATTACGGTTTAATTTGTCAAAAAAGTTAATGTGACATGTTTTCAAAATGTACACATACACTTTTTATATTATGTACTCGTGACCATACCTATGCGTCGACACGTATGAAATCATACATACATAAACTCACGCGTATTTCCCACCGGGGTAAGCAAAATATCAAATCATACTAAGTAGCAATATAAAACTAACATAATATAAGTACCTAATTATCACCTTAATTTTTCATTATTATTATCATATCTTCATAAGTTTTGAATAAGAGAGCTATTAAGTTTATTATTATAGTATAATATCTAACTACAGATGGGTATTACTATATGGCTCTTTGAAACATTGGTTAGTGCCTACGTGCCCCAATGCATGTGCGCTAGATTATTATAATAATTTCAAAACGAGTTTCAATTATTTACTTGTGTTTTTATCCCTGTTAAATCTGTTTATAGATCTGGTTAGCTGTATGTACATAAAACATTGTAAAGTGGCAGTAAAATGTGCATTTTGTACTTTATAAGCTTGGCGCATATCAAAGTTGTCACAGATACACATGAAGAAAATCTCGTAAGTACACGTACATTAGGCTGCGTTTCCATTGACGACGGAGATTGGCGGAGAAGAGCGGAGAAGTGCATTAATCGACCAATCACCGTGAGGGAGAGAGTGACAGAGCGTCTTCATTCTTCGCTCTCTCGAACGCTGTGATTGGTCGAATCCGCATATCTCCGCTCTTCTCCGCCAATCTCCGCGTCTGTGGAAACCCGGCCTTATGAAGCGGCCCGACAAAAATCACTTTGTGATCCCTAGTTTGGTTAGGTTAGATTGTCCAAAAAGTAAGATGATCCGTGCTTCGGAAGGCACGTTAAGCCTTTGGTCCCGGTTACTACTTACTGATGTGAGTACGTAGTCGTTACATCAGTCATGTCAGGGGCCTTTGACGGCTCATTAGTAACCCTTACACCAGGGTTCGCGAGGTTGATAGGTAATCCACGTTACAACCCACACGATAGAAGAAGAAGATATGAAATTGAGGTATTCGATTCTAAACGACACAATAAGTAAATTTAGTAATGTAAGTCATTTTCGGCGAATAAGGAATTAAGTATAACTTAAAATAAAATTAGGAGGTGTCTGCATTGAAATGGAGCGCGCCAACTAAAGTCATATGACATCAATAGCTATTGTCTCTAATACAGTATGTAATTTACACATAATAGGACTTCATTCGATATAATAGGACGTGGATAACCACATCCATTATTATCAAAGAACCTGAACATAACTTTCATCGAACGGAGACAGCTCGCATTCACTAGGGGGATATACGTGTCTTGTTACACGTATAACGGAAATCCCTTGACGACAAAGCTAGGGATACCCTATATTTTTATAACACACACACTTCGCGTAACACACGTGACATATTTCTGTTACCCCGAATGCACAAAAAATGAAAATGAAAATTGAAATAAAATTTATTCGCTCTAGAGTAGTTCAAAAGATATTAAATAAATCTCACTCTCTTTATTTTTTTTATTTAAGAGCTGCGCTCTTGTCGGTGGAGTAATCGCCATTACTCCATAGATAGGGCGTGTAGAACGGTGGTTGCCCCAATCGCCTTCCGTTCCGCGGTACACCGACCAATTTCTCAATCGGTGATATTCTAGCTAGAGCCCTACCAGAATCCATTTCCTCAGCCTCCAACCAGTACTGATACCGCTGCTGCCCGGCATCAGGGGTGCGCTTTGGAAGTTGCGGCGCCTACTCGCTACGTCACAAGATCGTCGTAGAACCTAAGTAGCATTTCGTAGGTTAGCCCGTCCCAGTGAGCTACCCACTACGTTCTGCTAATCCTGTCGCTGTTTGGTCGGGGACTGCTTATTCTTATATTCGTAGCTAACCATCATATCTGATGGCCGTTCCACTATCCGCCACCTGTGGACCCCGTAGATGGCCTACAGCTCAGCCTACTACTCAATTTAATAAATATAAAATAAATAAATAATGGTGCTAATTCCTGTAAATACAATCTAATTTTATTTTAAGTTATATCTGTCATTTTCTTATCCGCCGAAAAGGAAAGGGACGGGTAATCGACAAGCATAAAATTAATAGAACACATGTCAATTTTAAGCACAAATCTAAACCAACCGTCTAAAAATTTTACATCCGTCAATAACCCGTCACAGTTAAGTAGACAGCACGTCAAACGGATTGCATACCAGCGAGGTACCTTTTGATTCGCCCGGGTTATTCATTCATTTACTCATTCTTCCTAAAATTAAGAGCTGTGAATCATCCGTCCCTTTCCTTTTCGACGGATATGAAAATGACGGATATAACTTAAAATAAAATTAGGCGGTGTCTGCAGGAATCGGGGCCGTATTGTAACAAAAAAAGTCCATCAAAGTAAATAATTTATAATTAAAGGAACATGCAAAAAAATATATAAATGTTAATTTAAATGTCAATGAGGGACTTTCCACGCTACGTTCACCAAAAACAATATAGATGGCGTTGTACAGCTTTACCATGTGCTTAATTATTCCAAAATACAATGTAAGTATTGGCAGATATCCTTATGTATAGCAAAACGTTTTACCTATATTGCTTCTGTTTATTTTGATCAGAATAATAACGGGTGGAAGATGTAATTGTACTTGGGTGTAATAAAAAGGGCCATCATTTATACTCAAAACCAAATATAAAAAATCTATATGTCTGTTATCCATGAAATTAGAAGGTTGTAAACAAGGAAACATAGAATGGAATGGAATGGAATGGAATGGAATGGAATGGAATGGAATAGAAACTTTATTTGAGTCAAAAATGGTGAATAAGGTGACAAGTGGGTATTAGAAGTAGGTACAATACATGTTTCGCCATAACAATGTTGGCATGCAAATGTCATTATATGTAGACAAAGGTACACTTATTTACACTAAACTTTTATATAATAACAAAAAATTACATTACTGCAGATATTCCCTGACAGAATAAAAATAATTTACAGCGCCATCTGGAATATCCATCATTGCATTTATTAAAAGCATGAACTTTAAACATTGATCTGCAGTTAGATTAGGCATAGCCAGCCGGTCATGGCATTTAATTGGGTCGTGTACTAGGTTCAAGATAAATTATGAAATTCTGATTACTAAATAAAGACACATCTAAAACTAACGAAAAACATTTTCTTTTTTCTATTAAACTTATTTATGAATTTTAATCAAGAAAAACGTAATAATAAGTCCGACATTTTGTCACGTTTTTCTATGACGTCACAGTGCTTTTTCATACAAATTCCATAGTAATTTCGTGTTTTGACGTTTAGTAAAAAGTAACTGATTTGACTAGTTGGAAACTAGCCTATTGGTCTATAGAAAACGATAAGAATAAAAAAGCTACAAACGAGCTGCTCTAAGTTTTTGGGTCAAAGAGTAATAGGAAAACTCATAAAATTCCATGATCTTTATAATCCCAGACGTCGTGGAGGTCGAGTAATATTACGTCATAATAAGTATCTATCTATCTAACAGCCTCTGTGGTATAGTGATTAGAGCGTTAGGCTCACGACCTGGTCCGGGTTCGATTCCCGATGGGGATATTGTCGAAATCACTTTGTGAGACTGTCCTTTGTTTGGTAAGGACTTTTCAGGCTTGAATCACCTGATTGTCCGAAAAAGTAAGATGATCCGTGCTTCGGAAGGCACATTAAGCCGTTGGTCCCGGTTACTTCTTACTGATTTAAGTACGTAGTCGTTACATGAGTCATGTCAGGGGCCTTTGGCGGCTCAATAATAACCCTGACACCAGGGTTGATGGGGTTAGTAATCACCTCACAACCCACACGATAGAAGAAGAAGAAGACGGGATCTTACGGCGTTTAAAGTAGGGATATGAGACTCCCGATATTTCGACACTGTTGCAAGTGCCATGATCGCGGGATGACTGTCATCAGTCATCAGTTACCCGTTATTATGTGTTTTAATTATGATATTAACCGCGTAAACTTAAAACAATTTATTTATATATTTATTATGGTGCATCAACATCAGTACAACACAAATACACAAATTAAAATACACATAGTAAAGGTTCCGGTATCTCTGCGAATTATAGACGCACACAACTTCAACACAGGGGTAGTGTCCAAGGTAAAAGATAAATTATGAAATTCTGACAACTACATGTTCATATGTTATGTGTCTATGGTATAACATAAACAGTCACTCCACATAATCTTCATATCGTATGCTGCAGCACGTCCAATGACTCTCGACCATGCTAATTGATGGCATAGCGACGTGAGGCCTCGACTACTACGGGACACACATGATAATAAGATGGGTGTCCGTGACAGATTTGTAACTTCTGTTATTTATTGTCGAAAAACAAGAATTTCCATGATAATTCCTTCCGGATTAGGTACCAATTTGAAATTTTAATTTGTTGTTCCATAAAAATAAAAAATATAGCTGCGGTAGCTCAGTTGGTAGAACGCTTGTCTCTCACTTTGAGGTCGCAGGTTCGAAACCACAGGTCTAAACCAATGATTGTCGATTTTGTTTTCGAATTAATGTTTGCATCATAAATGATTATCACGTGCTCAGCGGTGAAAGGAAACATCGTGAGGAAACCCATATTCCCGAGAAATGCATTTTCGGAGGTATGTGACCTAACCTGTATTGGTGCTGGGTTGGAAGGTCAGACACGCAGTCGCTTCCGTAAAAAACCGGACCTGTCAAATCTTAAGTAAGCGGACCCTGTGAAAATCGGGATAATGCTAGGGGGATGATGATCAAAATAAATAAAATATGTTTTTGCGATTAAAAACTTATTTGCAATCTATATTATATATGGCGATCTATTTCGATGTATGGTGACGATAGATTTTCAACAGGAAAGTCAAAACCTCGATACCATCGGTACGCGAGTACATTTTTTTCAACAGCATATTTTTTCAAGTAAATTGTTATAGAACGCAATTATGCCCTAATATAACAGTATATTATGTCCAAATCAGTACATGGTGGTGAATTATTGAAATACCAGTTCTGTCGGACCAAGGCGGACCACTTAACGTTGTGTCCAATCCATTTAATTGATTACTACACTCAATTAATTAAAAATGTTTTTAATTTGAATTTGATTTTACATTTTATGGTAAAAAAAAGGTTACACCATTTTGAAGTTATGTGTGAACCGGCCTAAATATCGTAAACTGATACGAACTAAGATGAGTTGTTACGTTTTACTTGTAAATCTTGTAATGTTTATAAGTGAGTGTGAGTGAGTGAGTGACAGTTAGAACCCTATCTCACAAGGACACCGTAGTGGCGCAACCGTAATCGCACCACAAATAAAATAAGCCTATGCAGTGGTTTAAACACCAAACCTACGAACCTTTGCCCAGGGATACGGGTGAAGACCTCAACGGTTACAGAGCCCGAGATGGGAGCCGTCAGTACGGCAATGCAGGATGGAAGAAGCGAGTTACCGGGACTGTAACCCGGAACCTGACAGAGGACAGCAGTAACTGTCAGTACTATTCAGAGGCGGTGGATAGGAGTTTTGAAATAGACTGCTCTGGGCGCCATCCTATTCGCGTCAGACAAAGTCCTGCGGGGCGGAAGGCAAGAGGGAAACTACTGCCCTATTTTTCCCTAAAAACTAACATGGAGAAGGCTACACTGACAAGAGTGTGGCTCTTGAATGAACGATGATGATGGGTGGTATAAACGTTACCTCACCTGGTGTCCTATCGAGATAATAATAAGGCCCATAATGCCATAATTATTGTACATCAATGAATATGACCGTAAGAACAAAATACAACACTTAGTAGACATTGCAGCAATCAGCTAAGCAAGAAACAGGAACTTGTTCATTTATGGACTTACAATCATTTCAATAGATCACTATGAATACCATTGCGCAGGTACCATGCGCCAGTAACCACAATTTATAGTATTAAGTATAAATCTATCGCAAATACTTAAACAAATTCAAACACTACCTGCATATTCATGTATTTATTAATAAATTATACTGAATTATAAATTATAAATTGAACGTAAAAAGGTCACAACGATACAATTCATTTTAAAAAACAATATTCCTTTTTTTTGGATGAATTGCTTTTGAACCCCCCTGTTTTAACACGATGTGCCGTTTCGAGGAATGATCCTAAAGTGGGAATGTTTCTATTGTAAAATCTCTTGAATAATAATGAAACTGGCTGTTTTCTTTTTCAAATTATTCTTTCTTGAACTCAGGGGGCTGTTTCATAAAACTTTTGTAAATTACAACGACAATTTGGTGTTCATTACGTAGCTAATATGAACCTGCAAAATATTTGTGATCACTAACTCCGCAATGTACATCAAATTGTCATTGTAATTTACAATTGTAATTTTTATTAAACAGACGCCTGGTCCTATCTGGCTAAAGGCTAGATCATAAAGCTCTTTTTACTTAACATTTGCGCTTTTTTACTTCTTCTTATCGTGTGGGTTGTGAGGTGGAATACCAGCCAGGAATATTTCCAAAGTGAGAATAAAATTCCTGTTTGTCATACTGGTGTGACAACCTGGTGTGACCACGAGTCCGGAGGGGTGACATCGGCATATGACTGCTTGCAAGAGACATTCCTTCATATTTTCTAAGAAAGATAAACTTGGGAAAGTAAAATAATTAGGTACCTTGTAGAAAAGTAAGAAGGTGTGTATTGTAATTACTGTGAAAGATAATCATCATAATAAATATATGAGTCGGTCCAGTGCTCTTACTTAAGCACGGACTATATTTCAGATCCGTTATCGGAGTCGTAAGATAAAACATCTCCTTCTATCGTGTGGGTTGTGAGGAGAATTACCAACCTCATCAAGACTGGTGTCAGGGTTACTATTGAGCCGCCAAAAGCCCCTGACATGACCCATATAACGACTACTTACATCAGTAAGTAGTAACCGGGACCAACGGCTTAACATCACTCCGAAGCACGGATTATCTCACTTTAAAGTAAAAGTAACATAAAACAAAAAATAGGAAAAACAATTACCTACATTGAAATCTATAGTATGAAGTTTTACAAACCAAGAGCCTATAAGTATGTCGCGTTAGTTAAAATCTGATACTAGAGTCGATCGTCATGGTATGCCTGGAATGATAGCTGGTTTAATGTATCTACGTACAAATAATTTATAACACATTCTTAACAGGTTCCGGGACAGAACGTTACGAGACGGCAAATCGAGATTGATACAATGCAAAGTCTATGACGATAGGCTTTGAGCTAGAATTATGCCATACCGTTAAGGAGCGGGCAATCACAGTACCAATTATGTTAGAATCACGTACGTACTTACTACTTAGTATTGTGAAATATTCGAGCGGAATACAGTCACATCATAAAATTAAAAAGCAAGAAAATATATGGAAAACCACATGTAAGTATTGAAACAATATGAACTTGACGCTCTGTCGCGAAATACTAAATGTTAACTTCTTAATTCGACAGGCTTAGTATAAAGCTAGACCACACAGACAAATTACACGACACAATCTATACTTATAATAAATCTGTAGAGAGGTCAATTCTGTACATTAAATATATTTTCAAAATAACTATCAGGGGGTGATTAGTGATCGATACTGATGCCAAAAATGCAATCAGTAAAATTTTTGTCTGTCTGTCTGTCTGTCTGTATGTTCCTTCTAGAAACAAAAACTACTGGACGGATTTTAATGAAACTTGGTACAATTATTCTTCCTATTCCTGGGCAGGTTATAGTATACTTTTCATCACGCTACAATCAATAGGAGCAGAGTAGTGAAGGGAAATTTTGGGAAAATGGGAGAAGTTACTCCATTTTTTAAGCTTCCGTCGCGTGAGCAGCCTTAATGGTTAAAGTTACATAGAAATCATGTATGACGGAAATATCTAAATATATAAAAGGAGAAACTGAATGACTGACATATCAACGCACAGTAATATAATATAACTTCAAATCATAAGCTTATTTGATATGATAATTGAAAACTATTAACTAAAGCACATCGTGCGAAACGTGATATACAGTGATATATTATGTTACAGTCGTTTCCTCACGTTTTTCGCACGTGTAGTCAATCTAGTAATCAATAAAATTAGGTGCGTTTTTCTCAAGTTCCATTACTTACTTGGTTATTATCATAACAGATGATTCAACCTTGATTCATAACCGAGTACCGAAAAACGAAAATTTCGGTATATTTTTCATGCATTTGCTTCTATTTCATTTTAATGAATGCCTTCATTTGAGATTTGTTTTGTACTTACTCAAGGAAATGCATTATAAATTGAGAATTTGCTTGAATGTAAGACAGAAGTTTTACATACATTGCGCATTGCGTTGCTTGTGGTGAGGGAAATTTGATATGATGTTGTTGTCTTTTTTTTGTGTGTGGCGCCCATTTAAAACAAACCATTTCTATTCTTCTTCTATTCTATTCTACGTTCGCTTTAAGCTTAAGATACCTATCAGAAAAGTTATTCGTTCGTACTGATAACCTTCGTGGCAAAAAGATTAAGAAAAGAAGAAAGGCGGAACTTTGAGAGATCGTTCGATGACAACTTGCCATTTTTATCGAAAGGTTTCGGAAATCAACAAGGCCATTGAACACACAACTCTTTATATCTGTTGAACGTTCACTCACCTTTCGCATCAGAATTGTTGTGAAGTCGAAATTCTGCGTCAAGTATAAAAAAATCGCAGTGGGTACGTAATTTCGAAACGCGTTTTGCGAAGGTGTTTACAGTACCAGTAGGTAGTCTTTCTACCTGTTGGACTCAATAAATGAAGGACAACTGCCAGGGAAAGGTTGCTAAGGGAGATATCACAGTAAAGTAGTTGTAATAGCGTAGTTGTGCAATATTCGAGCTGAATAGTGTCACATCCTAAAATTAAAAACAAGAAATATATGGAAAATCACATATTGAAACAATTTGAATATGCTTACATTTACATCCCAATTGGGGTAGCCAGAGGTACATCTATCGCATGATGAACTAAGTACCGACACCTCACCGAGCCAACCTACCAACCAACCAAGGGTAAGGTTGGTTAGGTTAGGTTGTTAGACTAACGTGATAGGATAGGTAGGTGAGCCGTATCGCAGTCTATAATAAAAAAAAAGTTTTTTTTTTTTTTTCTTTATTGCTGCAGGTCCGGTGTCGGGGTCGAACCGGCGCTCCCCGTTTGAGAAGCAAGCCGGTGACTATAGTAGTGACTGGGCAAAGATCTCTATATATTTTTCCATGATCCTCCCGCTTCTAGCCAGACTGGGTGGCAGGAAAGTGTCTTATTTCTAAACCCGGCTGAATACACATTTGCAAAACATGCAAATACTTGGAATATTCGAGAATACTTATTCTGGGACCTGCCTAAATATACAGATATTTACATATTTGCACAGCGATCAGCCGGACCTAAACATACCTACACAAAACTTCCTTATTTCCTACCAAGGTAAAGGCAACTTGACAACACTAATCGTCATTAAATATTTCATCATCACCAACCCATTAACGTCCCCACTGCTGGGGCACGGGCCTTCCCTATGGATGGATAGGGAGATCGGGCCTTAAACCACCACGCGGGCTCAGTGCGGATTGGTGGTTATTAACGACTGCTAATGCAGCCGGGACCAACGACTTAACGTGGCTTCCGAAGCACGGAGGAGCTCGAGATGAAAACTTTTTTTTCTGTGGTCAAATATTTTTATATTATATAAATTCAATATAAAATTATATACAATATAAAAATAAATGAGGAAAATACCAAAAAGTAGAGTTACCAATCTTTAAAGAGATCTCTTTCAGCCACCTTACGTGGGAAAAGGGAGTATATTCTTAACGTGTAAAAATATTGTAATACATTATGCATCATTAGCATGCATTTCTAACCCAGCAGGTATTTGCTGTTGGAGTAGAAATGTGATAATAAAATAGGTACCTGCATACATTTTATCCCTGTACTTATGAAATTATCTATTTGTTTTTTTATCATTAATAATAATAGTCTAGATAGCATATAAGTATGCCATCATCTGATAACAACCATATCTTAATCTATATGGTATGAAATATTTGCAGAGCATAATGTGTTTTGTGTTTACACCTATAGCGTTTTTATGCGTCGCAAAAACCCAAGGATGTTTCATCCGGTCGTCAAAAAAGAAAACAATGTAATAGGTAGGTACTAAATCCTAACACCAAAAATAAAAGATTTAAATACCATTGTTTTTTGTTTCAAAAAACATAACATAAACAACCTATATACTGAGATTGAGGGGGTATGGAGCATTCTACACCATGCTGCTCCACTGCGGGTTGGTGGAGGTATTTTTACGGCTGCCAGCTGGGACCAACGGCTTAACGTGCCCACCGAAGCACGGAATCATCTTACTTTTTCGGTCAATCAAGTAATTCAAGCCAAAATCCTTACCAAACAAAGTGATTTCAACAATATCTCCATCGGGAAACGAACCCGGACACCCAAATCGTGATCCTAACGCTCTATCCACTAGACCACTTCTTGCGTCTCCACCAAGCCGCACTGAAGCAACGTGGTAAAGTACCTATTCACTCCAAACCCACTCCGGTTGTATGACCACTTTGATAGAGGCCTGTTTGATACTAATACTAGTAAATAGTACTTCGGCTACCCTAATTGGGATATATTTTTGAGCTTATGCACATGCCTTTGCCCAGCTGTCAGATACTTCAAAGTAGACAACACAAAACTGTCGGGTTTCATCCGCGTAACCGACCCGGCCGGCGTGGTCGACGATTTCCCTCATTCAGCGCTTATCGCTATCGATCCACTAGGCCCGATTAAATCTTTCAAATATTATCCTCTCAGATGACGCCGACGTACACGCCCGACCCTCAGGCCTGTTGTCTTAAATTTTGTACCGGGTGAGAGCCGTCAGCGCTCCCCATTTGTCCGGCCCAGTAGTGAATGCCATTTGCGGCAAACCTACAATAAGTCACGTCAAAAAGGAAAGTGTCGGGTACCAAACCCAAAACCTTTTGTACAACAGCCCGACCACAGACATTCCCTACTGAGAAGGTCGATCGTCATAAAATTGACAATATTGACATACTTATACACATAAGTTGTAAAAAATTTTCAAGGCAGATAATTATATTTTTTAAAAGTTGCCTCTCCAAGTATACTTACACAATGTAATAAATTGAAATCAAAAATATTTCGACAAAATATTGTAAACTGTGTTTAATTTGCACATTTTAAATTTGGAAGTGCAGCAAGCTAAGTATTTCGAACAAACACTTAAACGTGTTAAGTATATTGACACGTTGTCACGTGATTTCCAGGTGCCCAGTTTAAAGGCAATAGGCTCGCCTCCTATTACAAGGGACTTTTAAACATATCTGGCGAGGAGTGGTTTTATACAGAGTGTTAGTGACTGCGTAACGAGTACTGAGGGGGATGATTCAGACCATGCATGATTCTGAGTTAGTATCAAGTGGAAATTTCCGTCGCAAAATCTATGACTTGTTTTGTTTTTGTAAATTATTTTATATTCTATAGTTTTGCGACGGAAATTTCCACTTGATACTAACTCAGAATCATGGTCTAAATCAGCCCTCAAAGTGTTCTACACTATACACCCAGCCTATAATATATACCTTCAGAGATATAGGCATGATGGGACGTTATTTGTTGTTATGTTGACGTAAAATGTTGTTTGATGAAACTTGAATATTCAAAGGTTTGACTTTAAATATGGAACTCGACAACCTTTGAGAAGGAACTCGACAGTCAAAATAAGTTCCATTTTTTGACCAGTTGGTTAACCTCGAAGATATTTATAAGGTAAGTACTTACTTATGGTTATAAGATTTTATAAAAAACAACTTTATTGAGTGAGTAGTAAGTACTTGACTCAGAATGTTTATATGAGTTGTTCTTGTAATTATTTGAACATCCGTGTATATCTAAAAGGCTAAGATGTGTATCCGATTTTTAACATTAAAATACTTTTTAAATCATCCCTTCTTACCATTAAACAACCAAGAAACTATAAAAGCTGACCTGTCAAATATTCAGGTTAGGTAAACGGACACTGTGAGAAACGGCCTACCCCGATACCGACCCTGCCGGCGTGTTCGACGATTTCCCTCAATCAGCGCTTATCGCTTAATTCTTTCAAATATTTTTCCTCTCAGACGACGCCCTGAGCCGAGGTTCCCGCCTAACTGGGCACCCTCAGGCCTGTTGTCTTAAATGTTGTACCGGGTGAGAGCCTTCAGCGCTCCCCATTTGTCCGGCCAAGTAGTTAATGCCATCTGCGGCAAATCTACAATAAGTCACGTCAAAAAAAAATGTGAGAAATGTGGGTTTAACACTAGAGAGATGACGGCTCTCAATTTTCACACAACGTATCATACTTTCCAAAAAAAGGTAGGCAATAAGCCCTTGTACTTACTTAATTTGTAATAATAATTAGTTTTTCTAATACTCGACTTGTGACTCAATATTACAGTTACCATCTTACTTTCTATTTTACAAACTTACTATAAATAAAAAAGTCGCGCGTTGATGTCTTTTATAGGCAGCCGAGTTACCAGCTTTACGAAGTCGTATTAGGTTTTATATTATAATACATAAGTAACTATTCACAGAAAATGTTCACGACTACATCCCAATTGGGGTGATCAAAGGTGCGTATTTCGCAAGATAAACTAAGTACCCACTCACCGAGCTTTCTGTCAGACCAGATAGGTATAATGGGTAATCCAGTTGGCTGCTAACAAAGCTGGTGTTAGTGAAAACAGCAGAACCATTTTTCTTGCGGTAGGTATTAGGCCTTACGGGGGTAGCGTCCATCATAATTGGCTATCTAAGAATGGATGATGAATCGTATGGTATCAGAGGGTCTAGTCCAAGTAATGGCCCAATATTTTAGAAGGGGCGTTAATTACTCGGTGTGTTTTTACATCTGTATTTTTTAATATATTGTCACAATATCCATCGGTAAGTGGCGATGTTGCCTAAGTTATAAGAGGAAGAGGTTTATTTACTTATTCTAAAACACACGACCTCTTTGAGTGTGCCAAATATTTGCTATGTCGATAGGTAACGAGTTTGAAGGGTTTGGTAGATAATAATATTTGCAATGCCAGGATGTTATACACAGATAGACAAGTGTATAACCTCCAATGCCGTGGGCTGAGCGACAAGGAATCAAACGACACCATGGTTTAGACTTGAATCGTATGGTGTCAGACGTCACACACACAGATGCGCGTATTCATGATAATGTCTATGTGTAGTGTCTGTGTAAAACCAGGTTGTTTGTATGAAATGTCCGGGGTATGGTATAAGTATTACGTCGCGTGGGATGTATATAGTATTAAACTAGCAGGGTGTACGTACACGGAACCGTTTCACGCGCGGCGCGATTATATGTAAGGTTGAAACCAATAGATGGAGCGAAAGCTATCTACGTCGATAGACGTCGTACGGTGGTTGGCGTGCCGATAGAGTGTACCCCTGAAATACTCAATAAGAAAATGAGGAAACCACACTGGCATTACACGTAGTATGGAGTCACAGGTCCATCATTACGGAGAAACTACACTCGAAATATGACCTGTAATTTAAGTTACGTATTGATTTTGCGAAATTGTAAATAATTTAGTATGATACAAGGAAATCAATTTTCTACACGACTTCTTTACTAAAAAGTTGTTGAAATACAGGAAGGGAAATTACTTATTAAGTTCAAGTGTTTAGTATTGTATTAAAAGTAATATACTTATACAGCCCGCTGCTATGCCTCCCCTCAATCAACCAGAGAGGTTATGGAGCATACTCCAATACGCTGCTCCACTGCGGGTTGATAGAGGTATTTTACGGCTAATGGCCGGAAGCAACTACTTAACGTGCTCTCAGAAGCACGGTATTATCTTACTTTTTCGGATAATCAGGTAGTTCAAGCCTGCTATGTACTAGAAAGTCTAATCTAATCTAGCCTACAAGATCCCACTGCAGGGCAAAAGCCTCCCTTCCTCTTTCCCTTTCGCGGTCCTGTGCGTACTCCGGCTAGTCCCTCCGGCAAGCATCCAAGTCGTCACGCCATTTCGAGGTCTATCACAACGCCAGTACCCGTCATGGGGCAACCAATACGTGACGATTCGTCCCCACCGGTCAGGGTGCATGCGACAAACATGTCCTTAATAGTATGTTTTTTTTTGACGTGACTTATTAAAGGCAGATTTACTTCTGTCAGTATGCATGCGTAGGTAAGAACATCATAACATTTTAACGTATTATTTTTTAATTATTCGTTTGTAATCTTCAAAAGAACGAGTAATAAGTACCTAAATAACACATTAAATAATTAAGGTACCTAACGTGATTTACTTAATACCATACAAAGAAAGTAAGAAGTACAGGAAACATTTATTCGTCAAAAAATACATATTAACTTATAGTTTAGTGGTAGTAATTAACAATTGAATCATAAATAATGCCGAAACTAGTAGCTAGATTATGTCGCTGAAAGAAACAGGGGGGTTAAAATGGCCACATCGAAGCAATTCATCTAAGAAAACAATATTGTTATTTGACATTAAATTTGTTTGCATTGTGCACTTACATTTATATGCGCAAATGTCAAATTTCAATATTGCTTTCTGAGATGAATTGCTTCGATGTGGCCATTTCAACCCCCCAGATACTAGTTCCGTTTTTAACCCTATCAGAATAGATAGTGTACCAAGTTGATGACTAGAAGAAATCGTTGCCTGAGAAGGTAATTATGATACCCAGTTCAGGAAAACACAATTTTGCAATTTGCAATGCAATGCTATTCTGCATAATAGCATTATACTTCATGAATGTCTTCAGTATTTATATTTAATCGATGTTTAAGTAGGTTAGGCAATAGAATGCTGTAGGATCTCTATAGTCCATTATTTCTGTGTTCGTAATTCAAATTACAAAACTTAGGTATTGTAGTCTAATTAGTTTCTGATTGTTGTATAAGTAGTTGTGATTTCTTTTGATCTGAATAGCTAAAGCAATGACTCATAACTACAATGCCTATCGGAATAGGAAATGACAAATCTCTAGAGGAAAAGTTACAGCCTCTTTTGGTTCTGGCCCACATATACCTACCTGTAATATATCTATAATACTTTTATCGTCTTAAATTTTGTACTAAGTAGGTGAGATCCCTTAGCGCTCCCCATTTATTCGGCCAACTAGTTTATTAAATGCTATTTGACGCAAACCCAAAACAAGTCACGTGAAAAAAATATTATAAGCATTGACAAAAACGAATGTATTAATAGAATACGTGGATTTGCAAGTTACCGTTGACCTATAGGTAATTTAACGTTACGATAAAGAAAGATTACCAAGTATTACAAATCTCTAACGATTTAGAAACAAGATGACAAAATAACAGAATTGCACGAATGTACTTACGCGCACGAAAAAAACACATTTTATGGTTACTTAATAAAAATCCTTTTACTTAACTAAAAGGTCAACGAACCCACAAAAAGAAAGTAATGATAGTACACGCAAAGTTGTGTTATAGTCAAACATTTTTGTGGAAAGTTAACTGCATTAAGACAGTATATTTAAGTTATTGTGCAAGACATCAATATTGGAATAATAAGAGCATAGTCACAGACAATCAGTGGCTTCTGTAAAAAACGCGACCTGTGAAATCTTCAGGTTAAGTAATCCTTACTAATAATGTTATAAATGCGAAAGTGTATATGTGTGTCTGTCTGCTTGTTTGTTCGTCTTTCACGGCAAAACGGAGCCACAAATTGACCAGATTTTTAAGTGGAGATATTTGAAGTGATGGAGATTCAAGTAACATAGGCTATTTTTTGTCTCTTTCTAAGCCCCCACTTCCCTAAAATGGAGAGTGGAAGTTTGTGTGGAGCACTCCGCGATTTTCAAAGTAGAAAACATAAAATTGGTATGCGAACTATTTGTGACAAAAAAAAAATCGTGCATCATTTTTTAGATGTTCCCGCAACCCCTTCAAAAAGGGGTAAAATTTTATATGGGACTTTTCGCATTTTTCAAGGTAAGTAGCTAAAAATTGGTACATTGGAAAAGAGAAACCGTGTTACCCCGAATTAAACGCTAGCGATACCGCAGGCAATATAGTAGCTGGTAAGTATGTACATACATTTGTAAACCACGCTGATATCCCTTATAAGGGTAGCTAGACCCGCAAAAGCCCTCAACAAGACCTTTCGCAGCCACTTCTGACATTAATTTGTCCTGAGATGTTAATTGTATAATATTTATTGAACCACCGGGTGAGAGCTCTCAGCGCTCTCCATTTGTCCGACCAAGTAGCATCTTAGGCAACCTACAATAAGTCACGTAAAAAAATTGATTGAACCGAATGGTCACAGGTGAAATTACAAGTAAAAGTTTGAAGTAGGTAAGTAAATAAATAAAAAAAAATACTTAATATTGATTTCATTACAATAAAGAAATAAAGCCACTTTTAAGAAAAAAAACTGGAGTAAAGTAATTTAGCAAATTAGCTCTACTGTTGTGCAGGGGAAAGTAGTTCTTTGAAGTCTTTAGTCGAGTCTAGACTGATTTTTTTCTAGACAAATTTAAATGACGAAACTTTAAGTTGCAATACATTGTACATTTGACTTTTAAATAACTCTTGGAGAAATTGCGAAAATGATTTACGAAACGATAAGAGATAACTTTCGAAAGTAGGTATTTAGTACTTAATATTCAAAAAATGTTAGTAGGTACTTAAGTACATATTTTTGGGTTCTTGCTTTAAGCTTAATATATTAAAAAAAGGAAATTCAATTGGTATTGATTTAGATTTTTTTATTTTATTATTTTATGTCTATTTAATAAGTACCTAAGTCCAACTGGTTAATAATTGACCTAACATTTAAATGATCACTTATTATTTACCTGTTAGTACTTATAAAAAAAAGTAAACTTACGCGTACACACTTTCAAACGGCTAAATACAATCGAGAAGGCACCACTTGGAATTTCGCGCCAACACAAGTACGGGACACGTTATCTTAACAGCCGCGCGGGCGATACTATGCTCGGATCGCAGTGACCCACTGAGAACCGCTTTAATATTGTACAGACCACAGCACCTGCATACAGAAACTCGGAGCTTACTGCATATATGTTACCAGTGCTGTAAGTTGCTTCAAATCGCAGAAGCTGTGGTCGGTTTTTTTGAATCTATGGTTTATTCAATTAGGTCGTTCGAAAGAAAACTTTTAGGTAGACCAAACTTTGTTAGTACCTACTTAATAATTTCGTCCCTAATGTTCTAGTATTTTCCATCTCTGTCTATTACCCGCCCCTTACCTTTTCGGCGGATAAGAAAATGACAGGTATAACTTAAAATAAACTTAGATGGTGTGTACTGTGTACAGGATTAGCACTACTGGCTGTACAGGATGGCTTTTAGCACTGCTAGGTACTCACATAGAACACACAATAATATAACGTACAGGGGGGACTTTCTTCTACCCTCCTTAATACGAGCTTGGAACGAGCTTGATTTATCTCACTGTACCAATTTGGGTCAGCCGTTAAACCATAGAGTGCTTAAAGTGCCTTTAAGTTTACTAATAGCATTGAAGGAATAATACTACGTGTAGAGCAGCAACTCTCCCTCCCAGCTCCCAGCTCCCCACCAGCGTCTGAGTTAGGTTTACCTCAGCCCCTCGGTCTTACTTTAGTTTTCAATCGTATGGGCGTCAGACGTTACACACACAGATGCGTGTGTACGATAACGTCCATGTGTAGCGTCTGTGTAAAACGAGGTGTATTGTATGAAGTGTTTGGGATGCGCTAATTGACTGTTAACAGTAAAGGTTCGCTACATAGAAGCTACTATACCGCAGCTGTATTTATCGAGGTGGCAGTGGCAATGTTGATTTCTCGCAATGTCACCGGTTTGTAGTTACGCAGCTTTAGGGCACGAGACTACGAAGGTACAACCGTACATGGCAAGACATCTTATTGGTTCACAGATGCAAGTAGAACTGAGTAGAAGTGATACTGTGGACTGTGGAAGTAATGTGGCGACGTTTAGTCTATCTTGAGATGCCAAAACCTGGAAAAATATCTAATGATAATAAATTAATGACATAATGAGGAGCTCGGTGGCGCAGCGGTTAACGCGCTCGGTCTGCGATTGTTGAAGTAAAGCAACTTTCGCAAAGGCCGGTAATAGGATGGGTGACCACAAAAAAAAGTTTTCATTTCGAGCTCCTCCGTGCTTCGGAAGGCACGTTAAGCCGTTGGTCCCGGCTGCATTAGCAGTCGTTAATAACCATCAATCCGCACTGGGCCTGCGTGATGGTTTAAGGCCCGATCTCCCTATCCATCCATAGGGAAGGCCCGTGCCCCAGCAGTGGGGACGTTAATGGGCTGATGATGAATGACATAAAATTAGATATGAATGTTAATGTCTTTGTGAGGTGTAAAAGGAAAAGTTGAACTATTTTTTGACGTGACTTATTGTACCTACATTCGCCGCAAATGACGTTAACTACTTGGCCGGACAAAGTTGAACCACACCCCAGACACTAATTACATACAAAAATGTCTTCATATCCAGAAAACCACATGATAGGAAAAGTGCTGGAACTAAAATCGGAGCCAAGATATCCGCCGTCAACCTGGAGAAATCCAACTCCTTCTTCTTTCGTGTGGGTTGTGAGGTGAATTACCAACCTCATCAACCCTGGTGTCAGGGTTACTATTGAGCCGCCAAAGGCCCCCGACATGACTCATATAACGACTACGTACTTACGTCAGTAAGTAGTAACCGGGACCAACGGCTTAACGTGCCTTCCGAAGCACGGATCGTCTTACTTTCGGACAACCAGGTGATCAGCCTGTAATGTCCTAACCAAACTAGGGACCACAAAGTAATCCAACAACGACCCAGAGTAAACTTCTCCCGGGACGAAGGATTAGGAATTTAACGACAGCCGATGTAGAAATGGGAAAAGGCCGGAAGAAGAACATGTAGTATTTATTCCTTATTCTAAGTTTAAACGCACGTTTCGATAACATGCTCTGATTAATGATTATGCAAGAACATTCACGATATTACACTTACCTACATAATCTCCATTGGTTGGTAGAGGCGCGACTTTTCAAAAGACAACTTGCGTATTTAGACATTCTAAGAGATTAGATACGATGGCTAAATAAATTGTGATACCTATATCAGCCTGTTGAGAACAATACATTCACAACCACCAAATTATCAACCACCAAACGACCTCTCAATTATCTCACAAACTCACAACTTACTATAAAGTAGGTATCTACCTAATGTACTAACGTAGGTGGAATAAAACAACTATAAAATCGAAATAATTTATATTTCTGGCAGTAAGTAAAAAGGTAACTTATGGATAATTTTGAAAAAGAATAGGTACCTGAGTAGGTAGGTATTTTTATTGTGTTGTTATTAGGTACCTATGACGTCATTTTCGGACAAGGGTTTCCTCTATCGTAACCGCAACTTAAATGCAAATTATTTATAGCTGGTTTATTTTCAGACTGGGATTCCCAGATTGAACAACCTTGCGGATTGACGTCAATAGATCTAAGAAAAAACAAAAGAAAAGAATAACTAGATATGCGGGCTCGGCACGATTATCTACTGCCGCGCGGCGCGGAATTTATCCGAGGGCTTGGACCAATAGGATCAAAGAATGCTATCCACGTGGATATATTAAATCGATGCGTGCACGACGTCGTCGTACGAGTAGATAGCAATTCCGCTAACAACTGTCACTTGCCGATAGTGGATAGTATATCCAAGTGCGTGCACGGCGCCAATATGGCTGCCGTCTGATTTCTACGTATGACATTTCGATTGACATATATTTATCTGCCTCCCGAGAGTGGCAGATAGGCTTGAGATAGGCGTCGTTAGACAAGTATTTGCAAGTTATTTTGAATAAAAATGTCGAGGGGGCTACATCAGAAACTTAATAAGTTTTTATGAAGAGAAGAGGGAGAGAAAGGAGCAGCGGAGCGATGTCAGGAACTTCGCGTATATTTATAGTTTGCCAAGAAACTCGTGGAAATGGTTGGGTACCTTCACGAAGAATTGGAGGATGATTTGTCACCCATTAATTCAGAAGGCTATCCAGCCGATATTAAGGTAAGTAATTTTTTTTCCTGACTTAAGAGGACACTTTTTTCTATGGGATTTTTAAGTGACTTTATTATTATCTCCTAGATCCTAACCGGCTTACGGATACTTGTCAATGGCCACTACCAGCGAGGTAATGGTCAGGATCAAAACACCTCACTGGCTTCAACAACAGTGAGCAAATATTTGACGCAATTTATAGATGCGGTGAATAGAAAGTAAGTATAATACGTAAATTATTTTGAATTATGATAATTTAACAACAATTTTAATATTTTTGTTTATTCTAATAATTATAATTTGTACTTTCACAGGCTCAAACCAAAATGGATTGTTTTTCCGGGGTCTGAAGAGGCTCGGCAAGAAGTGGCAGGAGGATTCAGGCAGAAGTTTGGTGTGCCAAATGTAATTGGTGCCATTGATTGCACACATGTGTCTTTGTTCCCACCACCTGGGTTAACAAAAATCCAATATAAGAACCGACATGATTACATGTCAATCAACATTGATGATTGCAACTGGTAAATAATATACCATTTTACTCCATTACATAATGTTTACATAACAATTACCAGCCCAGTATGATGTGGTATTCTGACCATTGTTTATTGTTGATTTTAGATCTGTGATGCAGACTGCCGGATCCTCAGTTGTAATGCAAATTACCCAGGCCGGGTCCATGACCAATTTATTTTTAATAACTCAGTAATAAAAGAAGAGATGAGGAGGCTATATACCAACAGGATTGGAGACTATTTTCTATTGGGTATGTTACATATCTTTCTATAATTATTTTTCATGCAACAATTATGTTAGTAATGTCATGAGGTGGCTGAAAACAGGGAAGAGTTGAAGGACTGATGGCTATTAAATTAAGCTATTAAATCACTGATTTACGCGAGACACAATATCA
Source organism: Pectinophora gossypiella (assembly GCF_024362695.1). Classification (NCBI taxonomy): domain Eukaryota; kingdom Metazoa; phylum Arthropoda; class Insecta; order Lepidoptera; family Gelechiidae; genus Pectinophora; species Pectinophora gossypiella. The sequence continues at coordinate 5,881,841 of NC_065414.1, read as the reverse complement.
AATCTGTTGTCTGGTACCACGGCAGATGAGTGGTAAATTAATAATAATATTAATAAGTAATATTACATTTAAAATAAAAATTCAATAATATGAGGTATTTATATAATTTCTTTTTTCAAATGAGATCAAATTATATAATTAAATAATCATTGTAAATCAGTCTTAATTAGTCACAAATCAGTGTTTAATTCACATTAACAATTATAATAGATATACTCAATCAAAACTAAACTATCACAATCGTGTTCTGTGCATATCACAAATATCTGCACAAAATAACTAAACTTAACAAAAAAAATAACAATAACAATATTATTGTATTATCTTAAATTAAAACTTTACAAAAACTTCTTTAATCTTGCCTGACGAAGTCTGTAACAAAAAAGAACATAAGTAATATATTTAAATGCTTTCATTATTTTCAGGAGATGCTGGCTATGCGTTGGAGCCATGGCTCATGACTCCAATAAGGAACACCCAAGTGGGTTCTCCAGAGGCACGGTATGACAACTGGCATTGCCGAGCCCGAAACACTATTAAACGCACCAACGGTTATCTGAAGGGCACGTTCCGAATGCTGGGTTTGGATAGGAACATAAACATGTACACCTCGCTTGCTATTTAAATACTTGCCTCTATTTCATTATTCAATTCCTGTGACTGACCCATTGACGACTCCACAGTTTTATGAGATGGCAGCTCCTAGAAATGGAAATCACTTTAATGTTGGATTTTAGGATTTCATTTATCTTTTTATGTTTGTATATTTTAAATTATAAATATATTTTAAATAATGAATAAAGATAATATTTGTTCACTATATTTGATGTTCTAATTCACTACAACTTACCCCAATACCTGTCTCCTATGAGTCGCCACCTATACCAAAAGCCATCTCTGTGCCAATGACACCTAAAATTTTATTTGTTGTCTCGGAGAGGCTTGGCACAGGAATGAAATTGCCTGTGGCGGTCAAAGCCTTACGTAGGCTCGCTCCTTCGCCCCCTTGCTTTTTTCTTTAAATCCCGCCAAGTCTGAAATTTTTTTGATTACCATTTAAAATTGTGCTTTACTTCAATACATATAATAATAATTACAATCTAAAATGAAAATATTAAATAAATTATTTTACAACAATATTTAAAAAGAGCAATAATTACATGTCGCCATTGTTCTATGGATTTGTCGGGCCCATGTTCCCTCAGCAGCATCCGCAGCGTTTCCCACTGCTGTAGATACTGCTGGCTGCCCAAGGGGCCAGTGAACTCCCCGTTGGCAAAACTGGGGTGTGTACTCATGTAATCAACCAACATTTTTTGTTGAGTTAGAGTACTCCTTATTCTGAAACAAGTTATGATGATAAAACAAGATTCTTCGTAAACCAAATAGAACAATTCGGATTTGAAACTTAGATACTTACTTCTTTTTCCCTAACTGCGGGTTCATTTCCAAAAAGATCACGAAAACTTCACAAAGTTCAAAAGAAGTTGAGGATTTTTCTTAGTTCGTTTGTATTTTTTATGTTCGCGTTTTTTTTTTGTTTGCGTTTTTTTTTTCATTGAAACAATCACAAGACTCATAATAAAACAGTAAAAACTTGTATAGCGCTATCTTTTTCTAATCTTGTGAGTACGACAAAAATCATATTTATAAACCAAAAAAAGAAAAAAGATTACGAAATGAACGAATGATTTAGAACAGCACTATTGGGGGTATAGTGTTAACAAATGAAAAAACAACACTTTTATTTCAGATAGCAACATTTTTTTATGCGACGAGTTATAATTTTATCCACGGTAGATAGTGGATCGCGCTGTCAAACCGTGCCCGCAGAGAAGATAGAAACTGCATATATCTTAAACCATACCGCGCCGCGCCGCGGCGCGGCAGTAGATAGTCGTGCCGAGCCCGATGATAATAATAAAGTTTTTTACTCTACTGTGTATATTAAGTATTATCATTATGAAGAATACTCCATGATAAATTTAGTTTCCTACCTAAATGCTACGTATAGATTAGAGTTAAATAATATATAGTAAGTAACCTTGATTGTGGTTAATTAATCTTGCTCTTGTCATCAATGTATTTTATCTTTCGAAAAAAGCTCCTCCGTGCTTTAAAAGGCAAGCATTTATAATATCGTCCCGGCTTTTTATATAATCAGTAAGTGCAGCGAGTTTGAAATCTCTTCATTTGGGTTACTTTACTAAAGTCATCATCCCCACATTATGTACTTGACTTGTAGAAACGGCGGCGGCGACACCTGAGAAAATGTAGAGTTCAAAATAAACGTCTCATAATGAATGTATCCGAATTCAAACGCACACAAAAAAAATATACCCAAAATCTGAAATGTGTATCCGAAATTCCGAACGCAATTGATGTCAATGTCAATTTTGTAAAGTTTTGAGGTTAGAATTGGAACAACATTGGAATAGTGTAGGGTTTATTAATATTTTTGAAATACCAGTGGCATATTATAAAAATCATTTGTATCTACATCTTAAACTTAATATTTCACCATGTTTTCCATAACTTTTCGACGGTTATACTATATAAGCGATAAAGTTGTAGCAAGAAACTTGCGAAACAGGAGAGTGCCCCAAGGCCCGTCGAACCCCGGTTTGCAGAATAGAATAACTGCTTTTCGGAAAGAAGGCCTTAAAATAGAGGATAATGATGCTGAAGAATTTGTTGAGCAGGCCGACAGTGATTTTTATAACGTGAGTCTCATTATTTTTATAAACTTTTATATTCTTAGACACAATTGCCTCATTTCTTGGTGGTCCTATTAGATTCCATTCATAATCCGCATTAAGGTAGACTGATCCTTACTAAATTAGGTAAGATAATTCTTACGTGCAGAAGAAGAGCAGAAGGAAAGAGGGAGGGTGAAGAACAGGATAATGCTAGGGAGATGATGTATAATTAATTAATGGTTTCTTTACTTACCAGGTAGGTGAAGCTTACAAAGAACATATCCAGGAATCCATAGCCGGCAAGCTGGACCTTCGTCACATGATTGTAAAAGACAAATATTTTAAAGAGAACCTACCCAATCTGTTGACTTGGAGCGAGAAAGAGCAAATCAGACACTTGGCTACAACTGACCCTAGTGAGTGGACACCAGAGAAGATTGCTGAGAGTTTCCCAGTCACTGTAACTGTTGTTAAGGTTGGTATAACTTGGCTTGACTGTTAAGAAACTAGCTCTAACTCTGTCTTGCACTCATTATTAATGAAGGAGAGAAGTACGAAGGAGGGAAGTAGTAAGTTTTTCTTCCAGATTATGTACCAATAATAATAATTATACTACTCTCTAATTCATCACAATAATTATTGTTATTTTCCCTTTTTACTGTACAACTATTTTTCTTCCAAACTGCTCAACTAATTAGTTAGTCGGTTAGGAAACTAAATGATCAACTTTTCTCTATTTTGTTTAAGTGTTTCTGGATTAATTACACATAATTAATAATCTGCTCTGTGTTTTCTCTGGAACTGTTCAACTTAGTTGTACGGTTCGGAATTCTATAGAAATGTAAAGTGGTTTAATATGATTTACTTTCGAGTAGTTGGATCGGTGGGAAGAATTGCACATACTGAATTTCGATCGGAACAACAAGTTATCCATTTAGTTGGTTGGAGTGGAAAAAGGGGTTATTTTTGTTTAATTAATTATAGCTTATTTGGTGTTGTTTATATCGAATACTAAAGTATGTGTACAGTTTTTTTTAACTCACTTTCATACATTACAGAAATTATTGAAATATCCATGGAGACCAGCTACGAAGGAACGCATCGCACGCCATGACGCCTCGGCAATGCGAAACTGGAAGGAATTGAAAGAAGGAACTTTAGACATCTCTGAAGATCTCCGAAATCACTTCCTTAAGTTCTCAGAACGAACCATCCCTCCACTAAACGAAGATTCGATCAAAATTGATCTCACACCAGAAAAGGATATGGGAGAGTTTGAAAGAATCATAAACAGATGTGCTTCTAAAGATGAAGAATCCAACAAAGATTACACAAAAAATACAACAGAAACAAATTCAAAGCATAATGAAACAAAACAAAAAAGGGATTTTAAAAGAGTAACACTGGATGAATTGGCTGATAAAATAAAAACACGTCTAGAAAAAGGCAAAGAAATCAACGTGAATGACTCAATGATGCTAAATACAGTAAGTTCTACAACACAGAAAGTTCCAGAAGCTACTGCTGCAGACCTTAGTAATGAAATTGAGATTCTTAGTGAAGAAAAGAAAACAGACTTGACACATTTTAAAGAGAATGAAATACAAGCTGATGTTCATGATTACACTCAAAGAATAAGAATACCAAAGAAAGCTTACAAGAGAGGCACAACTTACAAAGTAAATGATTGCTACTATGATGATGACGGCAAATTCTTATATAGAGTATTAGGGATGAAGAATTGATTGTAATATAGTAGATAGTATGTAAATATTTAAATAAAACAACTTTATTCAAAGCATTATATATTTTTTTTATAAAAATTATATGCATTTCATTATACTTGTCGATGAGAATAAAATAACTAAAATGAAACCAATTCAACTCAATTCTTAGTTCACATACAGACAAATTTCGTGTCTTTAATTTTAAATTATAATCAAATTTTGATCTGATATCTTATTCTTAAAATAATGCAGGATTAATGGGCCGTTTGTTATAAAAATACATTTGAGTGACTATCACCATTGTACATTTTGTACGGAACAAAAATATGGCTTGTATGGGATCACTTGAGGCAACTAAATAAGCTAAAAAAATAAAAGCTATTGTGACTATTTCTACAACATATCCTCTAATCCTATTTGGATACAATCTCCTCATTAGATGCCAGATATAAGTATTTATATTGATGCATTTGCCAAAATATACATAAAATTATTTTAACATGTACAGAGTATGTGTATAAATATTTTGCCTCTTATGTTTCTGTTACTCAATAAATAGTTTTACATCATTTCAATTCTACTTGGTTAGTAACATGAGTATTGTATGCGTAAAATACGAAATCATTGGTTGAAACATGTATTGTGATGTAAATCTAGTGAGTTATATAGATAGTAATAACAGAAAATTCACACATATTACATGATTTTATATTTTTCTTTGTGTACACGCGTTCAAGGATATTATCTCTATGCTGTTATAGACCTCTTTAGATTAATGACAATAAAATATAAGTTACATGTATAACCATAGAAGTGTTAAATTATACTCATAAAAATATTTTGTAACACCATAATATTGCAAGAACGGTACAGTACTTATTACCTTCACAATTTATCAGCTTAGATTAACATGATTACAGTAATATGATTTAATCACATTGTTCCACATTTATAATAATGTTGACACCTTTATAAATACTTTTGAATTTTGGCAGTCACATTATCTTGTCTTTATTAAAACATCCAACGAAAAATACACCAACAATCCGAGTTAGTAAAGATTGTGAGAAACATAACTTTGGAATGAATTTATAATGACTAAACATATTTTATTCAAAAAATAGTAGCGTGATACAAACAATGTGACTTGTTGAACACATTCAATAGCAAAACTTCTACGAGACTTAACATTCGTTTACGAATTTAACTGTGTTACCGCAGCGAAATCTTCGCTATAACGCCTTTTGTGGCTCTTAACCTATTCTATACAACATTACTATGTACACTCGTGTTTCGTAACGGTTACAATCCAAAATACTTAGCGTTAGCACCCACAATACTAATCAACTAATAGATATGCCAATGCGAATTATGAATAACACACAAAACCGGTGAATGTGATAAAAGTACTTAAATTGGGGCATTATGTGAACAACTGCAATTTAATTTAGGCCATGACAAACAGTAGTGCATTTTTTATGTCAACCGCGAAGACAAGTCTATCATTTTATTATACGTAAAATGGACGTCGTTCTATTTAGATTTTAGTGGCATGCTTTCCGAAGCATTTTTCAACTGATAATGGACGGTACTATCTAAAATAATTTAAAGTAAAAAAATACATTGAATCGAAATGTCGACGATGTCGATTTTACAACTGCATTGCTTATTTTACAATTCCTTTTAATTATTGCAATGCATTGCTCGATATACTAATCATTGAATAGAAGTACATTTACCATTTAGGAAATTACATGATTTTTTGGTTGAACATTGTCATTGGTGTCGATATGGACAACCACCAAATAAATTTTAACTTAATTTGACACGACTTAAACTAGCTGCATCTCTTTCTTATACGTGTTGTAAGTGAAGGACAGCACTAATGTGAGAGCTGTCAAACTAAAATTAAGTTAAGTTTGTTTATTAAGAACTTTATTATTACTTTTTTGCACAAATTTTATACATAAACATAAATAGCCTATATACGTCCCACTGCTGGACACAGGCCTCCCCTCAATCAACCGGAGGGGGTATGGAGCATACTCCAAAAATGATATAATTATGGTAAATATACTTCTATCTAATAATGCGTCAATACCATTTTATGAACTGCTCAAACGTTTCAACTTCTTATTCTTGTCCTAATACAAAAACAAAGCATGTTACTCCATGAGTATGAAACTTGTATTCGTGGTACTTCTACATTTTGTCAAAAATATGGTTCACGATCATATCATCGTAATCGTGTGACTATGATAAGAATACATTTTCGACTCATTTCACTCGAAGATTTATTTGTATAAAGCTAACCAACTCTTTACTGAAATAACAAACCTTGTTTTCACCAATAGTCGTGTCGTGGCATGCTGCCGACATATCGGGCGACGCGATGATTGAGCCAATAGTATACGCTCATTTATGACTTCTCTTGTAACAATGAAATCGTCTTGCTACGCTTAGAAGTCTACAAAAAACGGGCCCGCTGTCATTCATCACAGAGCCGCAGCCGCTTGAAGTAGTGCCGGCAGCAGACGGCGGTGGGCGACGGCGGCAGGTCCTGCGGCCGCGCCTCGCCGCTCTGCTGCAACTGCTCGAGGGCGCGCGTGTACTCGCGCTGGAGGGCTATCAGGTCGATGTTGTGCTCGCCTAGAGCTGCCATCGCGAGGAAGAGGACGTCTCTGACCAACGGAAAGGAGAGTTATTGAGCTTGTGATCGTAAGTTTTGTTTTTATCATCTATGTATTGACTTATAAAACTTAATTGTCTGAAAAAGTACGACGATTCTATTGAGAAGGGATGTTGAGCCGTTACCGTTGGTCCACGGCTACTATCATCATCAGCCGTACGACGCCCACTGCTGGGCATAGGCCTCCCCCAAGGATCTCCACGACGATCGGTCCTGCGCTGCCCGCATCCAACGGCTTCCCGCGACCTTTACCAGATCGTCGGTCCACCTTGTAGCGGGCCTACCCACTGAGCGTCGTCCGACACGTGGTCGCCATTCCAGAACCCTTCCGCCCCAGCGGCCATCGGTTCTCCTCGCTATGTGTCCTGCCCACTGCCACTTCAGCTTTGCAATTCTCCGGGCTATGTCGGTGACTACCTATAGCTAAACACCTCCCAACCCGCAGTAGAGCAGCGAGGTGGAGTATACTCCATACCCCCTAAGTTAGCCAGGCGGCTAACTTGTAATCAAAGGCTTGATTACGTTTTCCTGGACCAAAAATGCAGACAATATGCATGAAGATTTTAGTGTGTAAACTTTATGTGATTCAGGTAAGTATTTTGTAGCAAGTACTTTGCGATGTTACGTTACGGTGGATAATAAGCTTGCTTACTTACCTGTAATAAGAGTGATATCGTTTGTTCCCCCAAGTAGTCTCCCTCCAGCCCGCTAGCTTCCGCAGCGAGTCCGTCAGGTCGTTGCTAAGCAACCCGTCGAGTACTGTCAGCGCCACTCTGAAAATATTAAAATAACTATCAACAAAATAAATCATAAACATTTTTTTTTGTTTTGGTTTTCCCCGAAGGGTAAGGCAAAGGGAACTATGCCCATACAGCCATGTCTGACGTATTGTTTTTCTTGATGATTAATGAAATGATGAAAGGTGATGATGATGAAACCTAAGCCCCCACCCTCGGAGTAGACTCCTACTCCGAACCCCAAACGAATTAACTCAAAAGTCCGCATAAACTTTTGAGTTATGAAGCGGCTTCCCGGCACGAAGCGAAAATAGGCAGATACACTTTGTTCATTGAATACTCCAATATAATAACACTCGCGAATGTCTTCAGACTAACTTAATGCGATCATTAACCACAAAACACCACTTCGTATTAATTATTTAGATTACTCAATGAAGAAAGCAACTGTCCCGTTCCCGTTTCCCGCCGAAAAGCCTAAATCATAAACAACAATGTCCAATTTTATATGAATCCGTATGCAGGTATGTTATTGGAGATTTCTAGTAGAATGAGGCTGAATCGTTTGTATGTTTTGTATTCGCGAAAAGGAACTACATTATCATTATTATAATCATATCATCATATTTGCCCAGTGGTAGACCCCGGAAACGAAGGCGCGATGATCTCGACGGTTATCGAAAAGACTGGACACAGCTCGCACAGAACCGGGATACTTGGAAAGACATGGGGGAGGCGTTTGCCCAGCAGTGGGATCACACAGGCTAATAATAATAATATTTGTTGGAGATGGCAACACTGTGTACAATTACGCTCTTTCTAGTGTAATATGGCTAGTGTCCTTACGAGTGCGTGGCAGCCTGCAGGTGCTCGGTGAGCAGCAGCGCCTGTATGGCCCGCGAGCGCTGGTGCGCGGCGCGCTTCTCCCGCCAAGCTACGTACAGCGCCGTGCCCGCCTCCGCGTGCAGACGCACCAGGTCCCAGTTGCAGATCACGTGGCATACTGCAATTATATGACGTGTTATTATTGTTATTTGCTTGTAATACCTAAAAACATTCAATAGTGGAACATTGTAGAATAGATCTGAGGCTCTAAAAAGGTCACATTGAAGCAATTCAGCTAAATATGCCTTGTTTTTAATGTTGTGTTTATATTATGTGCAATAAAGCGTTTTTGTATTGTATTGTATCGCTATTTGACATTTATTGACATTGTGCATATTTTACATTGGAAAATGATGCCTATTCGGACGCACACAAACTCAACCTAATTTTAGTTTCACAGCTCTTACATTAGTGTCGTCTTTCACTAACGATTATGTACAAGAAAAATGTAGAGTTAGTTTTAGTCCTGTCAAAATAAGTTAAAAATAAGTTGGCGGTTGCCGGAATCGGCACCTATGACAAATTGCAATGTATTTTTTATAGATGAGGCAACTATGAGGTTTCAATGATGGAAACTATGGTTGTAGTTTGGCGATGGTATTAAAGTGTATACCTATGTAATTTTGTTTTATAAATAAATTTAAAAAAAGGCTGTTTTAGACTCCCGCTTTAGTTTCTATAACAAACAAAACTCCTATGATTATTCTCATTTACCAGGACTCTGCTTCGTGCAGCGTGTCTGAGCTGTGGTACTTATTTGGCTTGAAAATACACAGAAGGCCAGTCAAGTGGTTCTCAATGTTGGCTCGCCCGAAGAACCACCGATTCTGACGATATAATTATGTCGTTTTGTCGATTGGTGCTAACATGTGAACCCAAATAAGTTATGTCGTTCTGTCATAATACGAATAAAATCACGTGTCACGCATGTTAGGGAAATAACAAACTTATAGATTTTGCCAAAATGCATTGAATCGATTGATAATTTTATCAGGTTGCGCATGTTAGCCCTGCAGACCCGTCTGCTTCATGCAGCGTGTCGGACACATCAGGTCAGGCATATGGTTCTCAAAGTTGGCTCGGTCCAGGTCCCAGTATACTATAAATAATAGTAATAACTTCCATAGAACCACTCACCAGATCTTTCTGCTTCATGGAGCGTGTCGGAGCTGTGATACTTGGCTTGATAATCAGGACACAGCAGATCAGGCAGGTGGTTCTCGATGTTGGCTCGCTCCAGGAACCACACCAGGTTCCAGTATACTATCGGGTGTGATTCTACGAAGTCTGGCTCCGCTAGGCACGCGTCACCTTCTCTACCTACGATAAATAGAAGTCGACTTACACTTTCAGATACATAAAGTCTAAACAGTCTCCGTGGTCTAATAGTTTCGGTGTTTTACTGGTTAGAGCGTTACGCTCACGATCTGGAGGTATAGGCACGATTCCCGATGGAGACATTGTCAAAATCACTTTGTGAGACTCCTTTGTTTGGTGAAGACATTAAAGGCTTCAAACACCCGACTGTCCGATAAAGTAAGATGATTCCGTGCTTTGGAGGGTACGTTAAGGTGATTCGTTTTCCATACAAAAGTTGATGCAGTGCTACAGGAAAACGGATAGAGGAATATTGTTATAAAACCGATAAATAGTAATATTTTGGTGTATTATTTTCGCAAACTAACAAAAATTTAGGGTCCGAATACGAGAAGTACCATATTTCAGACCCTCAGTTTGATCAATTCTACATTTGTAGTGGTGCAGATTACAGTGTATTTGCTGAGCGTGTAGAGGTGTCAATGTTAGTTTGTGTGCGTGATAGTTTTTTTTTCTCTAAAGGCTTTGACTACTTGACAAGTTTAATAGAATGTCAGTGACAATTTATAAAGAGATTTTGTATGAAGAGAATAAATATAAATAAAAAACTCAAAATACTACAATCTGAGAAAAGGAATATTGGAAAAATATTTTTGTTTTAACGCATATTATTTAAACATTTTTAAATAATGGGTAAGTACCGTGTTTTAAAAGAGGACATATATTATAATAAAAAATCAATACATAAAACGAAATGGCTGTATGGGCATAGTTCCCTTTGCCTTACCCTTCGGGGAAAACCAAATCAAAAAAAAGTTGTTGCATTTGCCGGCCTAAATAGTAGTCATTTATAATTATTTTTTTTTTTCCATCCAACATACAGATTTATTTATATTCTCTTTGCCGCGGACTTTTTGGTGGGAACGGGAAGGTTTCTTTCTTCATTGAATACAAAGATTGAATAATCTAAATAATCAATACGAAGTGGTGTTTTGTGGTTAATGATCACATTAAGTTAGTCGGAAAACATTCCCGATAGTATTATTAAATCGGAATATTCAATAAACAAAGTGTACCTATCTATTTTCGCTTTGCGCCAACAAGCCGCTTACTTCGTTTGGGGTTCGGAGTAGGAGTCTGCTCCGAGGGTGGGGGCTTAGGTTTCATCATTTCATTAATCATCATCAAGAAAAAAACACAAGACATGGCTGTATGGGCATAGTTCCCTTTGCCTTGCCCTTTGGGAAAAAAATAAGATAAATTTTGAAATTCTTATGTATAATAAGGGCTTTTCGGCGGGAAACGGGAACGGGACAGTTGCTTTCTTCATTGAGTAATCTAAATAATTAATACGAAGTGGTGTTTTGTGGTTAATGATCGCATTAAGTTAGTCGGAAGACATTCGCGAGTGTTATTATATTGGAGTATTCAATAAACAAAGTGTATCTGCCTATTTTCGCTTCGTGCCGGGAAGCCGCTCCATAACTCAAAAGTTTATGCGGACTTTTGAGTTAATTCGTTTGGGGTTCGGAGTAGGAGTCTACTCCGAGGGTGGGGGCTTAGGTTTCATCATCATCACCTTTCATCATTTCATTAATCATCAAGAAAAAAAATACGTCAGACATGGCTGTATGGGCATAGTTCCCTTGGCCTTACCCTTCGGGGAAAACCAAAACCAAAAAAAATATGTATAATAAACAAACATCACAGACATCATGACAGATCTAATAAAACTAACGAAAATCTTTTTTCTATTTGACTTATTTATGAATTTTAATCAAGAAAACGTGATAATAAGTTCGACAGCAACCAGTTCAGGTCCCCGAAATAGCCCATTTCAGGCCGCGTATATATGGAAATACTACTTCAATACGTCCCAGCCTCGTGTTTTTTAACGTCCTCGGTAAAAAAAGACGTCCTAACCTGAACTAACTAACCTAACAATAAACACCACGCGTAAATATAAGTCCAGAAATGCGCTGCAAGTCATCTGGACTGGGCGCGAAAACAACATAGAATTCGATTATCTGCTAAGTGTCCCGCATGCTATCACCAGCTGTCACTGACATACGTATGAAGTCCCGCGGATTTTATTGGAACTAAATGACAAGTCATAATAATTATATGCGGATACTGCGACATCAGCGCCGTGTTTGCGGGACGTCCTGAAGCGCTATTACATCTTTCAAACGCGATGCGACAAAGTTTGAACCGACGCAATTTAGGAAAAATCTACCTTATTATTACTGTACTGTGATCGTTATTTGTAAAATCATACAATACATATACACAATTCTTTTTACAATATAATTATTATGACATATTGTGGACTTTTCGGTAGACCTACAAAAAAGGAACAATTCAACCATACGTTGTTTTGTTATATCTCAATGGGCTCAGGCAGTGTTTTCGCCGAAAGCTCCAAGTCGGCTATATTTGTAACGATAATTATGTTTGACATTCATCATCATTTTTGAACCATTTTATACAAAAAAAAATACTTGTATAAATTATATACCCTAAAGCACGCCCATGAATCACTCTACTCATTGGTGAAAACCGTATGAAAATCCGTTCAGTAGTTTTTTAGTTAGCCGCATGTTCACTGATGCGATTAATGCCTGTTAGAATTTTACAAAATAAAAAATACGGAAATTACGGAAGGTACTATAGTGCAAAGTACATTATTGTATAATTATAATATTATTGGTAAAAGTGATACTTTTTGAAAATTCCGTAACAAATAGACGGGTTCGCCAAATTCAATTGTAAAAAAAAATACAAAAAGTAAAAAAACAATTAAAACATGCACTTGGGTTTGAACCGTGAAACTTAAGAATGGCGGCGACTGCTTTACCAAATGCGCCATTTAGAAGTTAGAAGTAGACTTCAAATTATGCATCTCTTTTAATAGCTAACCTAGTTCGCATGTGTGTGTGACAGCTTCGTGTTTGTACACAAATTGAAATGACACCAACTTTTGATGCAATGTTTCAATATGATATCTGCAGTAAATACATCAAAATTGTAGCTTAACTTAAAGATAATGTATGTAAGATTTCGCCACCTAACATTTCACTGGGTCAGAACTCAACACTAAACGAATAAATGGAAAAAAATACGAAAACTGCAGAAGTAACGCCATCTGCTGACGCAGTGTTACCTAGCTGACTGAAACGCATCACCTTAAGCCGTTGGTCCCGGCTATTAGCCGTACAAATACCACGAAAAATTTCCGACGTGTTTCGCAAACAGCTATAAAATTTTGTTTTTAAGCGCATGAACATAACTAAAGCTGTTCTACAACATTAATAAAAGCATAGATTCATTTGTAAAAGTATGTAAGTAACTAAAGAAATACATACCTAAAATAGATTCGAATTCTTTCCTCAGCACTAAGGGGTTTAAATAAGGCACGCTAATAGATTCTGCTTGTGTTTGTCCCGTACGCACCACCTGCAAATAGTAACATCATGAAGCTTTCAAAGCTATCAAAGAGACGTGCAGAAGCGACTAATAATATCACGCGAGAGAGCAAGAGAGAAGACGTTCTGTCTCTTCTGTTTTTCGAATTTTGAACATCTCTGCACTTTAATGCCTTCATATGAAATGTAATCTTCTCTGTTTTCTATGTTTTTCCTAAAGACGTGATGGTCTAACAAGGCCATAAGATGCTTAAAGTTAATGAAATGAGATACTAATTTGTTTTTACAATCGAATATTGTTATTGTTTTGTTGTTACAATACATGTCGATAAAATATTGCAGTGCCCTAATCAGGGTTTACATGTTGATGCTAAGCTAGTTTTAAGACATGTAAAAGCAATGAATAAATGAAATAAAATATACCTTTACTAGTCTAGGCTATGGCATTACGCATTACGTTCCACCTCATGGAACCGTTTCGGCATACATTCATAATTGTATTATTTTGTTTTAATATGTGAAAACAATAAGTATGTATTTTTTCTTTCTTTCTTTCTATAAACGTACCTGCGCAGAGAGCACGGGCACGGTGTGTCGGCCGCAGGCGGTGCAACGCGTGTTTAGGTTGGAGTCGTCCGCTGCCCAGCCCGCCATGATGTCTTCATCGTATAGCAGAGCCAGGCACTGGTGGCATTGCGAGCAAGAGGACATGTGCACGAACACTGAGATGTTCTCTGGCTTTGGGTTATCCTGATGGAGGAATGGATATTACTTGTGGTATCAGTTTTTTTATGCCGTGGTAGACCGCTTGCCTCTCACTTTGAGGTCGCATGTTCGAATCTAGAAAAGGCCTAAACCAATGATTGTCGGGTTTGTTTTCGAATTCATGTTTGGATCATAAATGATTATCACGTGCTCAGTGGTGAAAAAAACATCGTGACGAAACCCACATTCCCGAGAAATTCATTTACGGAGGTATGTGACGTAACCTGTATTGGGCTGGTTTTCCCTTCGCGGTTTGAAAATAATTCATCAAACCAAAAATACTTCTTTTTGTTATGCGTACCTATATGTGATCTGATATTTTTCACCTAGATAGAAGTCTTTGTGTAGAACTTCGTAAATGTAACGAAGAGCCAGGTATACATACCGTATGTGTAGGATACAAATTGTCGGGCAGATGAGACAGTAGGGTGGCGAGAGACCCCCGTTCCATAGAACACGCTAAGTCTGCGTCGCTTGAAGCCCGCCGGAAACCCATGCCACCTATCCATTCTGCAAATTCAAATAGAACATAGGAAAATAACTCACGATTAAATTTCATATGAACAACTAAGAAACGTAATAGTGTTCTGGCACACACAAAATTAATTGAAATAACTTTGTCAGGTCTAAAACTAGTGACGTCCTTCACTTGTGATAAGTGCAAGATGGCGAGATGGAGCTTGTTTCATTCAAGTGTCAAAGTTCTTGGCGAAGGAGAGATCTATAAGTCTACTCGGAATAAAAAGTAATGCTTCAATTAGACGTTTTGCAAGTGTATCAGTAGGACATATAGCCTAACCACTGGGCGCTGCGAGGTGAACGACTACTCTCAGCAACACTGGTGTCAGGATTATTATTGACCAACCAAAGGCCCCTGATATGGCTTATATAACTACTACGTACTTACCTCATTAAGTAATATGAGTAGGTACCAAAAATACTTACCATCGGGATTGATCTCGGAAGACCCGTCGGTAGAATCTTCCTCGGCTATTAAACTGCTCAGAGCACTGGTCGCATTCCCTATGGCTCCCTTCACAGGCGTCGAGTTGGCAGATATAACCTCCTTCATTTCGTCGAACTTCTTCGCCATACTAGTTGCGGCCGACTTCAGACTGCTCAGTCCACTTTGGAGCAGTTCGTTGGATTTCTTGCCTGCTATGCTTGTTGGACTGAAATAATCATTTTGCAGAGTTTATTTAAAAAGTATAGTAGTAGTAACTCATCATCGTCCTCCTGCCCTTTATCCCAGTCTAGGGTCGGCACAACATGTATTCCTCTTCCATTAATTTCAGTCAGTCGTCATCTCGGTACTCACACCTTTCACACACATCCTTTTTTGCACAATCTATCCGCACACCAGTTCAGAGTAGATCGTACTAAACCTTTTCTAAGGACATCCCCAATTTAGTCAATTTACTTTTAGGTACAGGGCACAAAATAAAATCCTGTCAATAACGTCTTGTTAGGGACAGGTAAGCGCATTCTGGTATTAAAGGGGGATAAACTCTTAGACAAATGACGATAGCTGGGCTTATACCTCATAAGAACTTTCCAAAAGAGTTTCGCGTGTATAAAAATAAAGTGACGGTGGTTGAAATGCATCTACAAATAAAACAACAGCGAAATTAAATAAAGATCAAACAAGACATGCTTTCTAGAAAACTAGATGAGATGCACAATTACAAAACTATTTACGACATAAATAACAAATAAAAAGCTGGTAACAACCGGATTTTCTATTTGATTTATTTTTCGATCCAAATTCAAAATTTTATCCACCAAAGGATCTTAGGAATTTAGGCCAAAAAGGAATAATTAATTCAAAGTTACGCACATTTTATAATACACATTGGAGTATATTTGGGCTCAGCTGGTTTGACAGCTCTTAAATGAGTGCCATGGATTCCTATTTTTTTTATTTTTCCCGTATTTGGCTATCAAGAATCTTGGACTTGAAGTGCTAAGGTTTAGGTAGTTTTAGAATTAAGAAGAGCGAGCACGGCATGCTTACCTGAAGTAGTTCTCGATCATAGCCTTGCCAATTTTCATGTTTTCCTTGCGCAACGAGAGTCGGGCGGGCGAATAGCGTCTAAACAACAAACAGGCTAGCACTGGCATGTTGTGAGGTGCGGTTATTGCAATTTATTGTGAATAAAGTGGACTCTTGCCGCCATTTTTAAAAGCTTTAAGGATTCAAAACTAATTTGAATGTAAAATAGCGGTGAGTATATTTCGAAAGTATTGTAACCGTAGGCGGTTATTCAAACTAGTCCTCGCGGGACGGCAGTCGCACCGCGCGCGGCGCGTGTTATATCGAGGGCTTTGACCAATAACCGTACGACATCTATCCACGTAGATAGACCACTGGAGCTACTGGTCGAAACCCTCGATATAATTCGCGCCATGCGCGGCGCAATAGCCATGTAGAACCTGCTGGTCAAAGTAAGAGATACCTTTAAAGCGATATGTAATAATACAGACATTCTGTAACACTTAATTTTTTTCAAATGGCAGATTCCATGTAATTGGGAAAATGGCGACAAAAGTTCATAGCTAAAACTGAAAACATCTATTTAGCACGAAAAAGAAGTATCATTATTTGTGAAATAGATCATGCTCCTTTTGGAATTTGCACTTATCTATGGAGATTGAGAGATGGAGTACACTTATATACATTGATTGAAGATCTAATGGTGTGACATGACATCAAGGTAAAATTTCAATTACAGAACAATTTTAAAGAATAATGGCGTCATTCATCAGTATAGTTCTGAAATGCGGTTCTACTATTAAAAACTCCACTTGAAATCAACTCAAAATAATGAGCTGAATCATACCTTGAGAATTTGTTACGATGTCACTTCCACCCTTTACAAATACTTACAGGTAGCCATACAGGGACGTATGGGTGTTAGTGACACCGTAACGATTATTGAGGGGGATGATTCAGACCATGATTCTGAGTTGATATTAAGTAGAATTTCCTGTCGGAAATTTCGTGAAAATGTCTATATCTCATTGTTATCAGCAAAATGTAAAATAGGCCCGGAGTAGATTGTACCAAATTTCATTAATTAAGTTGGCAATATGGCTATCATCCAATATAGAAGACTTTAGATGTAAAATGTTCTGTAATTCAAAAACTTATTTAGCCAATACTGGTACTGGTCTTAGTCGAATAATACAGTCAGTGCCGTAGATAAGCATACATGAATCTTAGGGCATTGACCGTACCACATATAAACACAACGAATAACTGATCTGCCACTCACCCAAAGATCTTCAGTGTGTTCCCCAAGGTAGCGAGGCTTGAAGACATGGTACCGGGCGCCGTCTCGCTTCTATGCAGTTTCCTGTGAGGAGGAAACTATCGAGGTTATCTTGCTCACGAGTTGCGTAGATCTAGCGATACCGGAGCGTGTTAGTAGGAGCGGGAAGCGGAGTTATGGGTACAAGGTTGGTGGTGTAATGTGGAAATAGATTGCTAAAAGATACTGCTAGTTAAAAGGGTACCAGCATTAAAGGTTCTAGCCAACTGAGAGAATGAAAGGTCTCCGCAATTCTGCTGGCTAAAATAGTGTCAAATTCACACATGTCGTTAATGAAACAGATATAACAAACTCAGATCAACGCGAGATGTAAAGTTAGTAAGTATGAAAAAGAAAAAAGATCTAAGGAGAACACTTGCGTTACAAAACAACCAATGATTGACTTTCTGTCATTAATTCGCATCATTCTGTCATAAAGTTTTAGACTCAATTCAGAATTTTGCTTGTCCGGTGAATTGGATAGTTTCCTAGGTCGAAGATAAATTATGAAATTCTGATTACTAAATAAAGACGGATCTAAAACTGTCAAAATATTTTTTTTATTTAACTTGTAATAATGCGACATTTTGTCACGTTTTTCTATGACAGGTTGCTTTTTCACATACTCCATAGTAATTTCGTGTTTTGACGTTTAGTAAAAAGTAACTGATTTGATTAGTTGGATTTAACTACCCTATTGGCAACCAGATGCCAAGTTTCAGCTACTTCTAGTCATACTTAAGGATTGGGGGTAGAAAGGAAGTACAGGGTACAGAAAGAGAAGAGAGGTGTGTGTATGTGTGCAGATGTGTGTATGACTATAAACTAGCTAGATTATGAAGGAGAGGAGAGTAGATGCTCTATCGTTCTCCCTCGCGGTGATTAGTCGATTCTCTACATCTCCTCTCCTCTCCGCTTTGGTAGAAACCCAGGATGCATCAGGGCTGTTACAAAAGAAAGTCAATCTTTTGTAAGTTTAAGGAATGTTTATACCCTTCAGTCTGCTCTGGAGGATCATCCTGGAAGGAGTTGCTGCGTCGATGGAACAGCTTGGGGCTGACGCTGAGTTCGTGTTTGGGTAGGGGTGGGTCTTCCACAGTGGGTGGTGGAGGTTGTTCTGGCGGAGGCTCAGCCAGGGCGCCTAGAGGGTCGTCCGCTAAGACTGGTGTTCGGGGAGACAGTCTGCAAGGTAAGATCGATATTATCGATATTAAATTGAAAAGATGTCTTTCTGTTCAGGCACCGATACAGCTCACATGCGTATTTTTTTTTACCTGATGTTGCCAGAACCACAAGTTACGAGACAACTATCTGCAATACTTATTGAATTACAAAAATCACTTGTGTGTCTACACTTGAAGAAAAAGGCATGCCTCGTAGCATAATCACAATAAAGGTCTTACTTGAGTGGTGAAGCTTTGGTGTCTTCGTTAACCGCTCCATTAGCTGCCGCTTCCTTCTCCGGCTCTTCGGGAAAACTAAGGGTTCGCGAACACCGCGACTTGGCGTTTGATTGTCCTATAAAAAACAGTCGCTATATTGTGTACAGCCCTGTAGTAAGACATCTCGATTCTTGATCGGTTAAAAAACGAACTTCTAAATTAACGCATTTAAATAAGAATTGGATTTTTTCCATGTTATTCTATAGATAGAACCGGAAAGAAAGGGGAAGATTAAGAAGAGCTTCCATGGAACAAATGAAAGAGAAGGCGAACGTCGTGTCTTATAAGTCAAAGAATTGGCCTCTGATAGACAAGAATGGAGAATGCTACAACGACAAGAGTGTGGCTCTTAAATTAATTATGATGGTTATCCTACAGGCGCTGTCTTTAAATACTAAACCAGAGTACGATGAATTACTTACCGCTAGAAAATGAAAGCCTCTGTAAGTTCTGGACAATCTGCGCGTCTCCGGCGAAGCTCTCGGACCGCGTCAAGATGCGGAGATCTGACGGACTGTCGGGGCTCACGTGGATCGTCTGGAACAATGACAACATTTTCAAGAAGTTCCACACGAAGTTACATCATTCCACTATCCACATCAAATCGCTACAGAAATAAATAGCTTTGACAAATGGACTAACACAGTGACCTTATAAACGTTCCCTTGTTCGGTTTGAGCCAGGAAACCCCATACTTTCCTTTACACGCTTAATGCCGAGGGGGTCTCTTACTTTAGTAGGCCGGAGTGAGATGGTGGCTGTTCGGATAGGGACCCATACCTACGGGGTATAACAAAGAATCCTTGCCCAATGCAGGACGGAAGAAGTGAGTCACAGGGACTGTAACCTGGAACCTGACAGAGGGTAGAAGTAACTGTCAGTACTATTCAGAGGCGGAGGACAGAAATCCTAGTATGGCTTTGAAATAGACTACTCTGGGCGCCATCCCACTCGCATCTGCGGGGCTTATTTTTCCGTAAAAAGTAGCATGGAGAATGCTATAACGACAAGAGCGTGGCTCTTAAATGAGTGATGATGATCTCGTACGCACACAAGGCTGGACACGAAAAGAACAAGATTTTTGTATGAAGTGTCCAGCCTGTGACTTTAATGCTCAATACAATGGAAACAGTGTCGTACCTGTCTTTTCTCAGCAATGGTTATGGGAGTACTTTTATCTTCACTTCCGAGCGAATTACTTCTCGGTCTTGACACTTCGCATAAATCCGGATTTGAAGGTAGACCTGCAATGGAACACGTAACGTTTAAAAAAACGGCCTTATTGTATTTATTCAGAATTCCGATACGAATTGTTGCATCGGAATCCCGAACACTGCGAATTGGGTAGTTTCCTAGGTCAAAGATAAACTATAACATTCTGATTACTAAATAAAGACAGATCTAAAAATGACAAAAGGTTTTTCATTTCCTATTTAACTTATTTATGAATTTTAATAACGAAAAATTTAATAATAAATGCGGCTTTTTGTCACGTTTTTTTATGACGTCATAGGTTGCTTTTTCATACAAAATCCAAAGTAATTTCGTGTTTTGACGTTAAGTAAAAATTAACTAATTTGACTAGTTGGAAACTATTGAGAATGTGATTCGTACAACTTGAACCCTATTCGAAAAGTCACATAACTGAGCAACTGTGGGTTAACTGTTATTGTGTATATTGAACTGGCTAGTGAAATGTTAAATAACAACATCGCATATAGATTCCTAACTAGGAATCTAATGAAACGACTGGAGCCTGGTTATATACTGAATCTATCTATATTTTAACGGGTTACATGTGACTTATACAATTAGTTTTTGGGCGTGTTCGAAAGGTGTCTCTACACTACACATACATTGTCAGAGTTTGAAATGTTAACAAGTTGGTAAAATATGTATTAGCATCTTCGCGATATGGATTGTTCTTTAATACCTGCACGGGAATTAAATTCAGGTCTTCCGTATCGTGAGCCCAAGCAACATTCCAACCAAAAACTAAGTATACAGACCAGAGATGAGTATCCCAGCCGCGTTAGACATGGCGTGTGCGTGCGGGCGCGCGGGGTTGGCCCGCACGATGTTCCCGCGCCGCATCAGCGCTTCGAATGCGTTGGAGTTCGCCTCGTGTTCACGTCCACCTGCTGTACACATACAAATACTATTACCACCTTACCATCATCTCCCTAGCATTATCCTGTTTTTCACACCTTGCCTAACCTGAAGATTTGACAGGTCCGGTTTTTTACAGAAGCGACTGCCTGTCTGGCATTCCAACCCGCGAAGGGAAAACCAGCCCAATACAGGTTAGGTTACATACCTCCGAAATTGCATTTCTCGGGAATGTGGGTTTCCTCGCGACGATTTCCTTCACCGCTGAGCAGGTGATAATCATTTATGATCCAAACATGAATTCGAAAACAAATTCGACAATTGACAACCTGCGACCTCAAAGTGAGAGGCAAGCGTTCTACCAACTGGGCTACCACGGCTCTTAGCGCCTTACCAATAAAAAATAAAAACAAGCGGTGAATGTTCGGTTACAGAAAGCTCAGTGAGGTGTCGGTACTTAATTCATATTGTGATGGATGTACCTGTGACTATCCCAATTAGGATATAGTACTAAGCTTATGTTATGTGAATGTGTGTATGTGTTGAAGAGGTAGAGGAGAATTTAGTACATACACGCACTTCTCACCGGCTATGTTTTAACCGTCATTACTTACTTAGGTATGGTTTAAGTCCCATGTATATAATAAGGAGCGAGCCTATTGCCATTAACCGGGCACAAATCTAGGAAACATTGGGATATCAATTACCTATGATCCAAATATGAATTGAAACTCATAAAGTCGAATTCAGTGGTTAAGAACCCGAGTTGGGTTTAGAAATACTGATGCAATACTAATGATTTCACCGTCTAATACATACCAGAGTCAAGGCTAGTCCGACTTAGTGCGGGCTCGCACGCAGCCAGGCCCGCGAGGTTGGACAAGTCGCCACCATCACCCACTGCCGCCGCCGAGCGGACGCGAGGTAATGTGCCGCTGTCTGGAACAAATTATACATGTAACATCATATCAAATACGTCCTTTACAAGCAATAGATACCGCAAAGGTATATGAATTCGTGCTAACATAAATCGGCGTTAAGCAACAGTATATTTGTGCAATTTTACTGCGACTTTAAAACAACCAATCAAATAGCTTTATTTCGATCCCCTAAACCGCTCCTTAGGGTTATTATACATCTGGCTGCAACTTTTTATCTCTTTCTGTCACTCCAAACCGTCATTCGTTAGAATGGGAGAGCGACTGCACTCTGGCCAAGCGACTGCACTGCCCTCCGCCGCGTGCGGTCGTTATTACGACCAAGATAATTCTCGCTCTAATAAATGACATCTAGTTATGAGTGACAGTAAAGAATGGGCGCTTAGGAAAGTGCGATTCCATGCGGATATACAGATAGATAGATAAAACACTTTATTGAGCACAATGGACTTAAGATATAGAAATAAGAACAACAGATACAGAAAGGCCCAACAGGCGGCCTTAATGCTCATGCAACATTATCTTCTTTGGGTACAGATGATTCAGACATGATTCTGAGTTAATATCACGTGGAATTTTCCGTCGAATTATGGACTCAATCATCCCTCAAAGTTTTCGTTACGATGTCACTAACACCCTGCATAATAGTAGTATTTCAATCCTTGGGCTTCTTCGCTAAGCTCCAATCTGTACGAAACTATTTTGAAGCAGTGTCTATTGATGGCATTTACCTGAAAAAAAAAACGTCCCTAGAAACTTACTTCCAGCGTTGTTAGCGTGGAGTGCGTGCCCCGCGGCGCGGTTGGCTCGCTGCGCGCCAGCCTTGCGGAACAGTGCTGCGCCCATCACCGCTATCCTTAGCTTGTTCCATAGTAGCTGGGAACCGCTGTATAATAACAGTCTCATATCAAAACTATCTTTTCGCCGACTCCATCTGTGTGAACTTCGGTTAAGACGCAATCGTAATCTAGTTTTCCACACCATTTTTATCCCATGAACGAACTCAACTTTTAATACTCGGCGTTCAGATGGATTCTTATTAAATATGCACCACATACGTCCCACTGCAGGGCACAAAAACCCCGAATACTTTGTACAAACAACCTCGTTTTACACAGACACCACACATTGACGTTATTGTACACGCGCATCTGTGTGTGTGACATCTGACGCCACACCATTGAAGACTCAAATGCTGGTGGGGAGAGAAGTGTTGCCGTTCTATACATAGTGTTATCCCTTAGTCTATGGCATAGATTACGGGGGGAACATGGAGTATAACTCTGCAATCTGCTCTAGATCGTGTCGGTGAAGAAGTACGACAGTTCACCATAAACTCCGGTAGAATGTTATAGTCTAAATGCAGGTCTTATATACCTTTCACGTCATATTTGAGACTTGTAAAAGGGACGTATTAAAACAAAATACTATTGTAGTCATGGGTGTATTATAAACATTACTCATTTGGATCTTATATGATTATCACATGCTCAGCGTTGAAGGAAAATATTGTGAGGAAACCTACATTCTCGAAAAATGCGTTTCCCAGGTATGTAACCTAGAATGTATTGGGCTGGTTTTCCCTTCGCGGGTTGAAAGGTTAGACAAGTAGACCCTTCTATAAAAAAACCGGATCTGTTAAATCTTCAAGGTAGGTAAGTGGCTCATGTAAAAAACAGGATAACGCTAGGGATAGATCTTCTTTCTGATCAGGGTGTGTCATGGTTATTACTGAGCTGCCAAAGCCCCCTGATAACAATATTACCTAGGCATATCCTGACACCAATCAGCCTCAAGCACGCATCGGTTGTAATAACCATAGGTCAGGGCATTGGGTTGCAAGCCGGCTCGTTTCATCAGGAACAAGAGTCGCACTGCCAACACCGGTAGGGAGTGCACGCCGCATAGCTGCATCATCACGCGGTAGCATACCTGGCAAATAAAAAATGGAGTTATTTTACATTCCTTTTATTTGGGGACCTTAGAGATATGATAACAAAATGTTATAATGATTAAATACACAAATGCCAATATTGTTATTGGCTGTTGAATATTATTTTAAACTTAAGTATTTTATGAACGTATATAAAATACTTAAGTTTAAAATAATATAACATAAACAAGATCACGCATATTTCCCGTTGGGGTAGGCAGAGGCCACGGAATTCCCTCATCCTAACACGTTTCGATTCTTCCACTCTCATTAAAGTCTTCAAGGACAATGTGTGTGAGACTTTCTTTGTCTCGTAAGGACATGACAGGCTTGAATCACTTTATTGTCCGAAATAGTATGGTGGTTCTGTGCTTTGGAGAGCACGTTAAGCCGATCCTGGCTATTAGCCGTAAAACACCTCCACAAACCTGCAGTGGAGCAGTGTGGTGGAGTATGCTCCATACCCCCTCCAGTTGATGGAGGGGGCGCCTGGGCCCAGCAGTGGGGCGTATGTAGGCTGTCTATGTTATGTTTATGAGGTGACGCTATAAGACACTTACTTCATCACAAGGCACTCGCAACTTGGTGGCTCGTTCTAACAGCTCAAACGCTTCTCTCAATGTAGCGTGTTCTTTCCCGCGATTAAGCATAATTCTGCACGGCAACGCTAGAAAGTACAGCGAGTAGCACGCGCCTAGGAGACACTTCGCCCAGGCTTCCGGAGACAAACTTGCTTTGCGCGCCAATCTAGGGAAGGAAATAGATATAAGATTTAAATAAGATTTTCAATCTTATTTATGACGAGATACATAACAACTCAAAAAAAATAAAATAAATAAAATACACCCATACACTCCACTAATACACTCATAAATAAATAAATAAATAACTCTGACGCCAGGGTTGACGAGGTTCGTAATCCACCTCACAACCTATATCTAGTTTATCTGGCCAGTGTCTGCGCCTGTATAGGCGTTTTGCTACGTTATGTGGATATATTATAATGTTAGTGACATCGTAACGAATACTGAGGGGGATGATCCAGACCACGATTCTTTTCCAAAGCGTAAACCATGATTTTTTGATTTTTAAAATTATTTTAATTTCTATACTTTTGCGACGGAAAATACCACTTGATATTAACTCAGAATAGTGAGCTGAATCATTCCCCTTAGTTTTCGTTACGATGTCATGTACAGTAGCCATACAAGTACGTCCATCCGTACGTACATCCATAAGTAATCAGAAGACAAGTTTTGATACAAAGTCTTAAGATAAATTATGATGATAGGTATGCGTCTCGTCTTTTATATTGGTATAGACACAATCTTAGTCAGCTAATACGACACACACAAGTTGATAAGCTTTTGAACATTGAATGCATTCCATTATTAATCTCTTTACTCCTAACAAAGAACAGAAAGCTAAAATGTAGTGTTCCAAAATTAGTATTGAACTTTATTACAGACTACTGTGGTACTTTGTACTGTACCGATCATCATATTATTGTATACATACAAGCAGTTATGGGTATGTATAGTACATTGAAAGTGAGCGACGCATTGTATCGTAATTACACCAGATGAATAGGGTAGTTTCCAACTACTCAAATCAGTTACTTCTTTTCTTTAAACTGTCAAATATAACAATTTTGCTTTTTAGATTAATTGCTTTGATGTGGCCCTTTAAATCCCCTGTTTTACAATAAGCAGACCTTTTGATAGATCTATTCGTTGTTTTTGTTTTGTTTTGTTTGTGTACAATAAAGAATTGAATCACTTATAACATAACATAAGATCACGACTATATTCATATTGGAGTAGTCAGAGGTACATCTATCGGAACTAAGTATCCACGCCTCACCGAGCTTTCTGTTAGACCAACGCGATAGGTAGTGAGCCGTATCGCCGTCTATAATGGTCGAGCCAACTACGTTAGTGAAAACAACAATTAAGATAAATTTATAATCAACATTAATAATAGAATCACTTATGATTTTGTATACTTAGGTATACATTATAAAATCGTCATTGACTGTACTAACGACTGAATTGAACCTTTATAATATAGTCAATAAGACGCAAATCTCTTTACAAAAAAGTAACAGATAAGTCAGTCGGTAAACAAGGTCAGCAACGAAATACACAACTAACAAAAGGTGACAGAAAACTGACTATTTATAATATGTATTATTTTAATGACTAGATCTCTATTGTTTGAAAATAATACAGCATAAATAGTACCTTGTAATAAATACAAAATTCTTTATTAATTTGCTATAACAAGTTTATTGTACACATAACAGGATATATGTATTTATTTACGTATCTACACATACAAGACATATAAACTTTTATAGACAACATTATAAAAAGAATAATATGGTATATATGCTTGCCAATTACATGTGTACTTAGCATTTACCGTAAAGGAAACCAAACAAACTATATAAATAATAAATTAAAAACAATTAAAAGACAAAAAAGACAATTCGACTAACACCAGATATGTCTATCTTGTGCGCTAACGCTAATAAGAATTTAAATCGGTAGAATGTAGGTAGAATTAAATTGCGTAATTGAAAATGATAAAAATATCGTTTATATAAGGAGTTCAGCTACAAAACATGATTAACGTTATCTTATTCGCAAATACAATATTTTGTAATCATTCTAATAGAAATAAGAGATAGATCGATGTACTGTTGCGTGCGTTGTCCGAAATTTGCGGGCGTGAACATACTCTATATTTTAGTTGATAATTTGTTATGTCTAGTATTATTATTTGTTGTGTTATTATTTAAAGTGATAGCTTATACGAAAATAGCTGCATAACATACCTACTATCTCCCTAGTTCAGTGCTCTCTGGTCATCTGAAGCGTCAAGACTCCGCGATGCTCGTTTATTTGCTGTTAATAGTTTTATTCCTGTGCGCTCTTGATTTGTTGTTCAAATACAATGCACGACATGTTAGAAAAATACAGACGCCGAAACAGGACTTTTTCTTCGGAAATGGGATAGAACTCATTAAAAACCCAGGTATTTTTAAAACTTAATAATGTTAAACATTCCTTTGGTTTCCTTGGCTTACATCAATGTATACAATTCCGTAAAAAAAATGATGTACAAATAAAATCAAGAAACTTATAATAGATAGTAGATCAATCTGAAAGTGATCCAGTGGTTGAGCGTTGGGCTCACGATCCGGAAGTCCCGGGTTTAAATCCTGGTGGGGACATATCACAAGAATCACCTTGTACTCCCTAGTTTGGCTAGGACATTACAGGCAGGTAATTGTCCGAAAGTAAGATGATTCATGTTTTGGAAGGCACGTAAGCCGTTGGTCCGGGTTACTACTTACTGATGTAAGTACGTGGTCTTTACATGAGCCATGTCAGGGGCCTTTGGCGGCTCAATAATAACCCTGACTCCAGAATTGCTGAGGTTGGCAATCGACCTCTTAACCCACACGATAGGAATTCTCCTATATTAGATTTCTAAAACCTCTATCTAGAAGTTGTTTTTTATGATGAATGTTGTGTACACTTGTAATTGGCTTAAACATAAACATTGGTTTATATCTTAACGAAATGTTATAATGTGCATGATAAGTAGTGTAAATTAATAATATCATGAGTTATTCAATCTGTTTAAGTAAAAGTGGTTAAACCCATGGGATTTAGAAATGATGTAAGAAAATGTTACTTGCGCTCAAAATGTTTGGACGAAAAACCCAAAAAGGATCTCTTGACTCCAACATGGACTTTGTACGCCAACATGGCAAGATGTGGAGATACTTTATTAACTGTACCTACTCTTACCAACTTAATGTACCCATATCTACAAATAAATGTCTGATTCTGATTCTGATTCTGATTCTGACTCATCTCTCTCATTCAGGGGAACTAATAATAATATTTTTTCAGTCGAACTCTTCAATTTGGCAAGAAGTTATGCAAGACAATTCAACGGTATATACGGATGGTATGCTATGATGATGACAACGGTTAATATATATACCCCGAAAGATATCGAGGTACGCTTAACAAAATTCTCATGCTCTTAATCAGGCTTATTCTGAATGAAGCCCTTTTATAAAGGACACCACCACCATTATTGACCAGTCCATACACCCAATTACAATTTATTTACTGTATTTATTTGTACTCTCTTGTGTAAGTTGTTTGATTACGTGTTATGATTGTTTGTTCCTGTGGTGTCTGTTTATGAGGTAAGCAGAGACTATGGAATACATTGAATCAATTCATCTAAAAAAAACAATGCTACGACAAAACGTGTTGCTATATTATGTTTGTTGTTGTTTTGAATAGAATTAGGCGATAGGTCGACGTTTACAAAAAAGACCGTTCAAACCAGCAGACCACATATTTAATCCATAATTCCATACCTACATAAATTTTATTAATTATGGATAAATTTTTGAAGGTTAATGTAACATTTTTGAATTTCGCAAGGTGTTATGGCTGAGGAGAAGAAATGACAAGAAACTGCAACAGCAACACATCTTCTAAATCAATGTAGGTATACATTACAAGTTATTTAGTAACTAGAGGAATAAAAAAAAGCAAAAGCATGACTGTCTGTCGCGCTTAAACAGCTGAATCGATGGACATGAAATTTGAGAAGGAGACAGCTTGTGACCCAGAGTAGAAAATGTAAATAGTTTTTATGTCGGAAATCATTAATCGGATGAAAAAGGGATGAGAAAAAAATGGGACCAACGATAACCAAAGTGCACGCAAAATTCGGACTGGAGATAACCCAATCCAGGCAGGATATAGAATGTTTTTAATCCGGGAAATCAGCCCGGGAAAGGTGGGAATACAACGTGCTTAGCGGAATATTCGAAATGAACAGGGACGGAGTCACAAAGTTATAGCTGTATATTTTAGTTGATTATTTCTTCTGTACTAGTATGACCTTTGGATTATTGTTGTTATTATTTAAAATGATATCAATGTAATCGCTGTATTATGCTAATGGCATAACGGATCGTTCTTGCAAAATCATAATAAGTTACGTTACTCAATTAAAGATATAATGAATCAATATCTTTATATAATTTATCTATATATTTTTTTAAGCTTGTCTAAAATGTTTGACTGATTTACGATTTTTAATTATGAATTACATAATAATCAGAACGACGTTCAATCATGAGTATTGATGACGTCACAGTTTTATTTTCGAAATGCCAAATTATTTAACTACACGTTTCGAAAAGTATTTTGTTTGACCATGTTGTCTTTTAGTCTATTATAAAATACATACACACAGCACTACCTCACCACACACCGCTACATTTTACGTCTGTGTCTTTATACAATCTGTTATAAATCTATAATAAGTTTTCAAGAACCAGTTTACGGTCGAACACAGGTTCTTACCTAGTAGTTCCTATAAGGCAATCTAATAAATACTGTCGTCTGTGCGCGCCAAAACATGTTTCTGTATTTTTTGCCAAAAGATTTAAATATACGTTTATACGTCATTTTTTTGTTTCTTTTTTCTGGTTTAGTGTTCTTTGGTTATCCAACGTGTGAGTGCACGATGTTTGTTTATTTGCTGTCAATAGTTTTATTCCTGTGCGCTCTTGATTTGTTGTTCAAATACAATGCACGACATGTTAGAAAAGTACAGACGCCGAAACCGAACTTTTTGTTCGGAAATGGGATAGAACTCATTCAAAATCCAGGTATTTATTAACTTAATAATTGTAAAATTTCGAAGATCAAAAATTAAAATGAGCATTGCTATGTACTTATGCAATTAATATTATTATTTACGACATTCTTTAGCATAAAAATTCTAAATATAACATTGAAAATCTTTTATCTAGTGTAAACTTTTAAATTAGGTATTACTAACACAAAAATGTCTTTAATCAGTAGGTAACTTTGAATCGTTATTTTTTTTTGTCGAACGTCTTACCCGCCTAAAACTACTGCAGCTTCTCAATGTATATAGCTGAGGAAAAGTAGTTGCAAGAATAAACCTTCAGCACATTGCCCTAGACGTGCTTAAAATGTTTAATATAATTTTAATTAACAGATAAGCTTATACTGCAATAATGTTATTACACTGATTTAAATAGTCATAACAAGAAGCGAGTTCTAACACTGAATAATAAATAAAATATAAGTAAGGGAAACTAATAATATAACAATTTCAGTCGGACTCTTCAAGTTGGTAAGAGGTTATGCAAGCCAATTCAATGGTATATACGGATGGTATGCTATGATGATGACAACGATCAATCTTTATAACCCGGAAGATATTGAGGTACGCTGCACAGATATATCGTGTTTGTCAATTTCTTACACCGGGGTGGGCAGGGCTATACTATAATTACTACTATAGGGTATACTATACAGGCTGGTAGTAACATCGTAATGAAAACTTTGAAGGATGATGTTAGACCACGATTCAGAGTTGATATTAAAAAAATCACAATAATTTTCATGAATTTTCCGACAAAATATTCCACTTGATATCAACTCACATTCATGGTCTGAATCCTCCCCCTCAGTAGGTATTCGTTACGATGTCACTATCACCCATACGAAGTCATATGGCTAATTGAAGGGGAATTTTCCATCACAAGGTGGATTATGAATTTATGACGAACTAAACTAGTGACACGTTACGATGAAGTTTGTCCCGTCTCACTCACAAAGTCTCGTATTATTAATTTATAAATGTATTGACGAAGCGAATTACTGTACTTTATTACCATGTCAAAACGGCACCATAGCGTGCCGCTAATTAAAAATGTAACATATTATCAACTCATCGTCTTAATATCATAGAATAAATAAATAAAACTATGTATACAATGTATACAACTTTCGCAAAGGCCCGTCATAGGATGGGTGACCACAAAAAAAAAGTTTTCGTCTCGAGCTCCTCCATGCTTCGGAAGGCACGTTAAGCCGTTGGTCCCGGCTGCATTAGCAGTCGCTAATAACCATCAATCCGCACTGGGCCCGCGTGATGGTTTAAGGTCAGATCTCCCTATCCATCTATAGGGAAGGCCCGTGCCCCAGCAGTGGGGACGTTAATGGGCTGATGTTGTGATACAATGGTGATTCTCCGACCCGCACCGACTCATGCGGGCAAGAGCTAGATTAACTTCTGTGTCTTAGTTTAGTCTAAACGACCGTAAGTCGCTAAGGAGAGAGCGCGTGGATTCTCTTGCTCGCATTTACGGGGAAGGCAGCACACGGTAAGAATGAGCTTTTTCTATGGAGTGTCCTGGGTGTGTTAGATAGTCCACCACGTCAGAGGGAGCATAACAATATAGTCAACTTTTATTACATGTTCGGAAGATATAAAACCGAACTTATTCTATGCTATTTCTATTCCCAGTCCAGCAGATAATAAATATGTAAAAATACTTATTATAAGATTAATGATTACCTAAATCATAGAAATGGCTGGTATGAAATATGTTCCTCTAGTTATTAAATAACTCGTAACATGGCTGGTATGAAATATGTTCCTCTAGTTATTAAATAACTCGTAATGTATACCTACATTGATTTAAAAGATGTGTTGCTGTTGCAGTTGCTTGTCATTTCTTCTCCTCAGCGATACCTAACACCTTGCGAAATGACGTAGATTCAAAAATGATAATATCTATAATAATTACGTTGAATAAATGATTCTGATTTTTTGATCATTATATGACTATGCACTTATTAAAATAAGTTCATAATAAAGGCTATTCTATCTATCTATCTATCTATCTATATGACTATGCACGTGCCTACGTTCCAAATCAATAAGCTATCCGTTTATACTGACCACAACATCTTGACCTA
Organism: Pectinophora gossypiella; assembly: GCF_024362695.1. Lineage (NCBI taxonomy): Eukaryota > Metazoa > Arthropoda > Insecta > Lepidoptera > Gelechiidae > Pectinophora > Pectinophora gossypiella. Next base: position 5,850,020 of record NC_065414.1, on the reverse strand, counting down.
ATTAATACTCAATTTTACAGATAGTGATTTCAGGGGCAAAGAACACGGAAAAGAGTGACATATACTTATTATTGAATCCTTGGTTAAGAGAAGGCTTACTGTTGAGTAAAGGTAATACAAATCTAAATAAATAATAGAAATATTACTTAGAGTATGTATATATATACATATACAGGTGCTAGTGACATCGTAACGAAAACTTTGAGGGATGATTCAGACTACGATTCTGTGTCGATATCATGTGAAATTTCCCGTCGCAAAAGTATGAAACTGGAAATTATAAAAAAAAACACCTCAAATTTTCATGAATTTTCCGACAGAAAATTCCACTTGATATCAACTCAGAATCATGGTCTGAACCATCCCCCTCAGTATTCGTTACGGTGTCACTAACACCCTGTATATATCCTTCCAGACATATTCACTGCACGTCAGCACACCTCCGATATAATTGTAGGCTATGGCCGCAAGTGGTTAGGCCTTCAGCTCGTCGCGTTTTGAATCGAGCTCTTCTAGACGCTTCTGTCCAAAGCCATACGACTTAAAGAGTATAATATGCTATCTATAACAGCATTGAGAACTCTACGTTCAACTCTAGTACTTAACTTCCACATAAACACATAAATGGGTCAGGGAGGCTAAAGACGACAATGAGGCAATTAGTGGGCATTTTTTTATGCGCAAATGGCAAATTGTAATTCCTATTGATTTTTAGATGAATTGCTTTTAGTGTAGCCTTTTTAACCCTCATTTCAGTACCTTTTAAAAGTAAATTTTTGATGCCAACAATTATTAGCCTAGCCCACCAACCAAAAATGAATAAGCTAAAATGATTTCAGGAGCAAAATGGATGCATCGGCGAAAGATTCTGACGCCGGCATTTCACTTCAACATTTTAAAGAAATTCTTATCAGTAATGGAAGAGAACAGTCAGCGTTTGGTGGCAAGGTTGCAGAAAACACAAGGAGATAGTGTTAATGTTGTCCCTGTCCTATCTGATTATACACTTGGTGCTATTTGTGGTAAGTACAAGTACTACTCTTACTAATAATTTAAACACATTTATTTAATAGCAAATATACACATAGGACGTTTTGAAGAAAGGCCAGATCAAGAGTACTTGAAGTCGGATTCGGAGTATAGAGATAGAGAGATAATCAAATAATCATGAATAATGATTATTTTTCTCTATCTCCATATGTGAAAAAGTCAACTTGTCTAATTTGGTCGCAACAATAAATCGCGAAGACTGGTTGTGGCGCATCAAATACTGCGCTTCGTCATACCTAATATCCGATCATTGTTAACCGCTACGATCCCATGGCATTGCTGGCTGGCGCTATTATAATAGCACCTATATGCTATCATAATAGCACTTATGTGCTATAATAATAGCACCAGCCTGCAATGCCATGGCATTATGTAACTACTTATTATAGAAACGGCAATGGGCACTCGCCTCGATGATGACACGACTAACGCAGGACAAGTGTACAAAAACGCCGTGAGCCAAGTCGCAAGATGTTGTACCCTTAGAATGGCAAGAATCTACTACATTCCCAATTTAATTTTCAACTTCTCCTCCATCGGTAAGATCTTCTGGCAAAACTTAGAAACAGTATTCTCTTTCACAAAGAGGATTATTAAAGAGAGGAGGGAATACGTTGAGAAACACGGGATTGATTTTTCTGAAAGCTTGGAAGATGACGATGAAGTATTTGTGGGCAGTAAAAAGAAGAAGATTGCAATGCTAGACTTGATGATATCAGCTGAGAAAGATGGTGTGATCGACGCTAATGGCATACAGGAAGAAGTTGATACATTCACTTTTGAGGTTAGTATGCTTTTGAGGTTACACTCGAAACTTTTCTTACATTGACGTTTGTTTTGAAAAATCTAAATTGTAATTAACCCTTTACAGTGAACAAGTCAGCAACTAAAACTATGTAAATCAAGCTGAAAGTTAAAAGAAAACATAACATAAATAGCCTAGATACGTCCCACTGCTGAGCATAGGCCTCCCCTCAATCAACCGGAGGGGGTATGGAACATACTCCAACCACGCTTCTGCTAACGTTAATGTAATAGCTAACATTATTTGTGACAGGGTCATGACACTACGGCTGCTGGGTTGAATTATTGTCTAATGCTGCTCGCGAACCACAAGGACATTCAGGTACGCGTATTTCATTGACGTCAGACATTGTCAATGTAAATTAAGAAAAAGGACCAGAGAGAAACTCCCAAAATCAGATGAAACATATATTAAATATTTTCTTAACAATATTTCGAAATTGGATTCCATAAGGTTTACAATTAAACTAGAGCGTAGGCACGAATATTGCACTTGATATTACACTAACACTCTGTATTCTATGATACCAAGGTGGAGACACCAAAATAAACCAATTTAGAACTCCGAATTATGTATTACAGGATAAAATTGTAGCTGAACTGAACGAAGTTTTCGGCGATTCCGATAGAGAAGCTAAAGTGGAAGACTTGAACGCTTTGAAATATATGGATTGTTGTATCAAAGAGACCTTACGGTTGTACCCCCCAGTGCCTTTTATAGGAAGGACACTTAGTGAAGACGTCGTGTTAAGTAAGTTAATCAAGTTTATGAGTATTTTTCATGTTAATTACCGCAATATCTTCTGATGGGTTGAAGTGATACCACGTGCTCAGTTTTGTATGTCCCCTGTATCAGTACGTTTGTTATGTGTTTGTTATCAACTGGAATATGATAACAAGCTAGTCAAACTACGAGTATTTACCAATCATGGTGAATAAGTTGACAAAATCAGTTGTATATCAGTAAAATACATGTTTCGCTTAACAATTCGGCATGCAAATGTCATCACCACCAAAAAGAAAACAAACTGATCTGAAAGAAGGATTTTTTGGCGCGAACTGAATGAACTGAAAGAAGGATCTTTTGGCGCGTGGATGGTTGACAAGATGTACTTTTTAAACAAGTAGGTATTCAAAAGAAAAAATATTTCACATTATAGTAGTAATCACTACCCCCTTTAATATCTGTTCACAGGTGGCTATAAGGTCCCAGCTGGAACCTTATGTCATATCCACATATTTGACTTGCACCGTCGTGAGGATTTGTACAAGAACCCTAACAAGTTTGATCCTGACCGTTTTCTACCCGAAAATAGTGTTGGGCGTCATGCTTACGCCTATCTGCCCTTTAGTGCGGGACCGAGAAATTGTATTGGTAAGATAAAAACTCTGTTTTATAATCAAGCACAATGATGTGCGATATATAGAAATATATCGTGGCATAGCAGCTTTTTGAAAAATCACATCCAGGTGTGATTTTCAGCCCTGAATATATCGAGAGCGTTGATTATAATTTGAACCGCGCGCGGTGCAGTTGCTCTGACGCGGGGCGTGGTTTTAAGGCGACAATATGCTCAGCTGCATAGAACTGAGTATACTAATGAAGTGTATGGATACACTATCTGGTTTATTGAGGGGAAGCCTGTGCCCAGTAGTATAGACCGACAAGGATCCTTTGGCGCGTGGAAGGTTGACAGGAGGATGTACTATTTATCTTTTCCAGGTCAAAGATTCGCAACATTAGAACTGAAGTCATGTGTGTCAGCGTTGTTACGCAAGTTCGAGCTGCTCCCTGTAACTACACCGGAGGACCTCGAGTTCTCAGCAGACCTTGTACTCAGATGCACTAAGCCTATTTACGTCAAGTTTGTCGAAAGAAGTTACTGAATGTAATTGTCATTATATTATATTAAATGAATCAAAATATAATGTCAAGAAATAAACGTGCCTTAAACTGCATTTTTTTGCCTTTCCCTCTCTTGTTGTTCTAACCATTACCGGAAAATACAAGAAAGTTCTTAGAATTTCCTGCTTCGTTCATCTCCACCGAAGCGAGCGCAGCGGCCGGTACCGCCCGCACCGTACCACATCACCCGACTGGGTTATCAGCGTCATAATATGCTTGCAATGTTTAGAAACATGACTCACCTTTGCGCAGCAGCAATCTCCTGCTTCGTTCGTCTTGCCATAGGCGAAGCATCAGCCAATGATTCAGCCGAAGCGAGCGCAGCGGCCGGCAATGCCTGCACAGCGCCGCTTCGCCCGCGACTCCGGCACTTGGCTATCAGCGTCGCGTCTAAGTCGAACCTCTCGTACGTGTAGGTCGCCTCTAAAAGATAATTGGGTAGTTAGAATCTTATTTTCTTTTAAGTAATAGTCTGTTTTTGTGTTATAAAACGTCTACTTTTCTGTTCTTTAATATCAAAATCATTAAAAAGCAGAAGAAATACGAAAATTTTACTATGTGACATGTCAAGCTTAATAAGCGATTGCTTTTTCACAGACTAGTCACTATTAATTTAACCTACCAGTATCTCTTGTGACTAACATCAAGGTGTATAATACACCATCATCTCCGGTATCCCGTTCTTCACAGGATCGGCTTACCTAATCTGAAGATTTGGCCCTGATTTTTACTGATTGTCTGACCTAACCCGCATTTCTCGGGAATGCGGGTTTCCCGCGATCTTTTCCTTCACCGTTGAACATGATAAGAAATTAGATCCAAACATGAATTCAAAAACAAATTCGAAAATCTTCGGTTTAGACCCGTGTTGGGATTCAAACCTGCGACCAGTGCCAGTGAGAGTCAAGCGTTCCTCCAACTGTGCTACCACTTCTAATTATTCATAAAAACACGAGCATATTACTACGTGATAACCGTCATAAGCATCCCCCATTTTTCACAGTCTCTACTAATTTGACCGACCAGTGTTTTGTGACTAACATCAAATTCAAATATACTTTATTGCACCGCAATAAAATAAATTAGTTACAAAAGATACTTATCTAGATATGTAAATGGTCGCCTTACGGATTTGTTCCGGACAACTATAAGGACATCGACATAGACATTGTGGTGTATAAACCAAAAGTTGCAATACGTACGTGGTTCAGGCGGGTCCGGTGGCAATACAAACACGGTCCGTTCGGACTCATTCGCCGTGTCTATACCAAGTAGTGGCTCCTCACTGGACGCGCCACCGGCAGACACTCGCTCTATACACTCGTCGAAGAATGTCAGCCCTTGGTCCACGTCGCATACGAAAGATCGTTCCTCTATGAAACGTGTGAACATCTGAGTCTTCATCATCAGAGCGTAGAAGCGTTGGTGTGTCTGTGAATCGAAAGGTCCAAATGAAAATATAGTTTAAATAAAATAGTTTTGACGGTCTTCTTTTCGTATCTTTGGAATAAAAAGCTCAGGCTCGAGGACCTTTGGTTCTGTAAAAGTTCTTGGAGTTTTTTCAACGCCATGTTGAATAAGCATGTTAGGCGAGAGCACAACCTCTTTAAGATAACACACTATCTTAGACATGCCACTTACCATCAGGAAGATCGTGTTCGAATGAGAATAGAAAAGAAATAAGAAAAGCCTTTTTTTATTTTGGCGGCGATACTGAAGTTGAGAAGCTGCAGTTTTAGGCGGATTAGACGTTTCATAAAAACTAATTATGGTAACCATGTTACCAGTCGAATAAAAATTGTTTGAGTTTGAAACAACGAAGCATATTTTATTTTCTTTTTTATAAGGTTTCCCCTCACCGATACATATTATATTTGCAACTCACCCTATCTCTAGACCGAAGGAAAGTCTCCATCTGGAACAGGGCATGTGGGTCCGTAGTTCCAACAGTGGGCGCCCGTGTGATCGGTATGAGATAGCTCCGGTACCCTTGCAGTGTCGCCGCCATGAACCGAAGGAATGCTTCTTGGATCTTCAGCTCTAGGGCTTCCTGGAAATACAAAATGACATAACAATACGTCATCAAACGGCTAGCAATGGCGGCATAAATAATACAATTAATTAGCTTACCTCTTTTTTCCGCCTTTGGAAGTCTCTGTCTAAACTTGTGGTTGGTTCGCCATTATACCGACTGCTATTCGATTGATGGATGGGTGACGCTAAAAAATAATAACAAACATGAAATAAAACCTATTAATAATTGATTTATTTACTATTAAGTATATCTTACCTGGTCTAATATTTCCGTATAAAACTTCAAGCGTTTGTCGTAATGTCCTGGCTTGTCTTTTCGGTAAGAGTTTTAACGATATGTGTTTCTGAGTTTCGCATATCTGAAAAGAAGCATATTTTATTTGTTTTGAAAAAAATAAATACAAACAATACAAAACTTTAAGTGTAGTTTAGCAACTACACGGATTCTGGGACTGGCTTCTATTTCTTCATTAGAATTTTATAATATATTTTTGACCCATTTCATTTCAATACCCTACTACACAGCAATTTGAACTGAGAAAGACTCAAGTGCTCCGGAGCACTCCGTTATGTGTATTTCTGATTATTTGTCATTCTGCATATTACAATCTGTCAAAACATAGAAGGGATCCCAGCCTAGTCAAACATAGACTAACATCCCCCCCCAAGAAACTCGCCGCGTTACTACACATAAATTACATACAAATTAGTGTAGTCATCTTATACTTACTGTGATATTATTCGTATCCAAATCGACACACGTCACGTCAGGCGGGGGCTCGTATAAGTCAAAAAACCTAGAGTCCACCCCGATTAGATACGGCAGAGGAGCGTGTAATACCTCCGCCAGTCCTGAAATTACAGATATTTACAAATAGGTTAGTGTATATTATATACTTTAGAAGTAGATGTTATATTATTATGTATGTTATTATTATATAGAAAATCGTAGGCAATTCGTAGCCGTCAGATAATTCCGATACTAACTAATTAATCTAAGATATTTTTTATATATTTTTAAACCCTTAATAAAAATATTCACACAAAGAAAAACAATACAATCACATCTTACAAATAAAACACCTTGTCCAATGCGTCACATGCACGCAAGGTACCCAACAACCGGGCGAGACGCATTGAAAGATCTCCCGTTATTATACAGGGCGTAAGTGACATCGTAACGCATACTCAGGGGGAAAATACTTAATAAAAAAAAAAAACATGAATTTTTCCATATAATATTTCCATAAATTCCACTTGATATCAACTCGGAATCATGGTCCGAATTAACCCTTAAAGTTTTCGTTACGATGTCACTAACATTCTGTATTATATCTCTCCGTTATTTTAGGCATTACTTACCTAATGGACATAAAGGTATGTACGGGCATTGCCATTTGAACGGGAACAGAAGACTTGATACTGCTTCCGAAACTGCTGTGAGCGTGTCGGGCCTGAAAGTAAAGAGAATGAAGATTCATATCACAACTAAAAATACAATCACGGCCGAGTTATTTCCCAACTTTGTCGAAAGAACTTCGCTTCATTAAAAACAAATGAATGGTGAAAATGACAAATAATTCTATTATTATGTGCACAGGGAGTCTAAAACGGACACATTGAAGCAATTCATCTAAAGAAACAATATTGTTATTTCACATTTGTTGACATTGCGCACTTCTTTATACATGGCCAAATACCAAATTGCAGTATTGCTTTTGAATGCTTCAATGTGGCCTTTTTAAACCACCTGGGTTGGATACGGCCGTGATATTTTTAGAAGGTACGAGTTTGTACGCACGCGATTACACAGATATCCGCATTACGGTACCAATTTTGTCCGCATTGCGGTTAAATGTTATAAGGTTATAAAACAGAACAACAACGCCAACGCAACACAACGCAACGTAAGGCCACGCAACATTATGCTGTATGCTGTGACTACATATAACATTATATTTAATTTCAATACCACGAAAGGAAGTGTCTCGCAAATGCTTTAACGCTATTTATGACTCACGTCAGTTCCTGGTGGCTACATGAGCCATGTCAGGGGCCTTTGACGGCTCAATAATAACCCTGATACCAGCAAGACTAACATGCGCAACGTGATAAAATATTATTATTATTAGCCTGTATGATCCCACTGCTGAGCAAAGGCCTCCCCCCATGTCTTTCCAAGTATCCCGGTTCTGTGCGAGCTCTATCCAGTCTTTTCGATAACCGTCGAGATCACACGTGTGCCGCATGCATCCGGAACGTTGGGCAAAGATCATCACGCACTGGGTAGCACAGGACGGACACCGTAGACGTGGAAGACCCCGGAAACGATGGCGTGATGATAAAATATTATCCATCGATTAAATTTTTGTCGAACTCGATGAGTTTTAGTTTTTTCTCCTTAACACGCGTGGCTCGTGATTTTGTTCATATTTTGACAGAACGACACTGACTTATTCGGGTTCACATATTAGCACCAATCGACAAAACGACATAATTATATTGTCAGAATCGATAAAATGGCCGTGACAACATTTTATCACCTTGCACATGTTAGGCCTACAGGGTTGCTAAAGTTGATTATCCACCCACAAAAGACTTATAAACGACGGTATGTACGAATAAATAAACCACACCTGAGCGAGTGTATGAGGATCTTCTGTTCGGTGATAGCTAGAGCGAGTAAGAGCAGGCAGTTGTCAGGTCCTAAGTTTAGTAGTAGGTGTCTGAAACCCGCGCCGCTTCGGACGAGTGGCTGTGAACTGCCTCGCGTAACTATCACACGCTCCGCTGGGTTTGTTGGTGATAGCTGCGAAACAATATAAGGCAAGGTGCAAAATTTTTCTTTTTAATAAAATAAATGAATAAAATAACATGTGAGTGATCTTATATTTTTATTTTTGTTTAAGTAATTATTAATAATTACATAGTGTAGCATAGCCAATAACGTTATATCATATATTTCGTTATGTATTGAATTTTTTGTTTTTGACGTGACTTATTGTAGATTTACCGCAGATGGCATTAACTACTTGACCGGGCAAACTGGGAGCGTTGAAGGCTCTCACCCGGTACAAAGTTTAAGACAACAGGGCTGAGGGTGCCCAGTTGGGCGCGAACCTCGGCTCAGGGCGTCGTCTGAGAGTTTAAGTATTGAACCGAAAAGGTAACGATGTATAGGCAAATAATATACAGGATGTTAGTGACATCGTAACGAAAACTTTGAGGGATGATTCAAACCATTCTGAGTTGATATCAAGTGGAATTTTCCGTCACAAAATTCATGTTTTCTTTTTTATTATTTTCAGTATTCACCTGCGGCACCCATATACCTTTATGTTTTCCAACTAAATATTAATGTTATGTGTGTATATTTTAATGTTGTAAATGTATATGTGTGTCGTAGATTTTACCTAAATAAACTTTTTTATTATTTTTTTTTATTCGGTACGATGTCACTTACAAAGTATACAAAGATATAAAAACGAACCTGCAATAATATCCTGGGTTCCGGAAAGGGTACTTCTTCCAATAAATGTGTGATATACCTTTCAACAGGTATATTCAACGGTTGTTTACTCCATGACATTTCCTGAAACAAAAGTAATGACAAAATTAAAACATCTCGAATCTCGATGAAGGACATAATACTAAAATCACTTTGTGAGCCGAGAACTGAAGTGGGAACGTACTTGTGTGATGAGATGAGCTATGTCAGGGTATTTTAGAACTAAACACGATATGAAATGAAATGAAAATTTATTGTCATAAATGTGGAAGAACAAGAAGAGAGTGGAGTGTGGTGTGGGTGGTGTGGAGAGTGTGATAGAAGTAGATCAACACATTGAACCTGTGCCGAGGTTTTTCTTGCAGCTTCTTTTCCCCGGCTATACTGGTTGTGAGAAGCTGCAGTAGTTTTAGGCAGATGAGACGTTCGTTATGTAAAAATTGACGATTCAAAGTGTAACTATTTTACCTAGTGAATAAAGATATTTTTGAATTTGAAAACCAATTACCGCCCATTTGTACTGTTGCTTAATGTTTTATAAATTATTGTATGTTTTGTTTATGTGCAATAAAGCATATTTGATTTGATTTGATTAAACTCACCAGTATATAAAGCAGCCATCTTTCGAAGGTGTCGCTGAAGGGCCAACGTGATAGCAGGCACACGCATTTGTTGACATGCAAGGAATGCGTGTTCTGTGTGACGCCCACGCGCCAGCCTAGCTGTTCCATCTGATACTCCGTCAGCTGGGCGTACGGGTATGACTCGTAGAATGTCACAGCTGAGCCGTAGACCTGGGGGAAAAGTACACGGGGTATATCCACAACGGGGTACATCCACAATGGGGTACATCCACAATGGGGAACATCCACAATGGGGTATATGCAGAATGGGGTACATCCACCATGGGGTACATCCACAATGGGGTGCATCCACAATGAGGTACATCCACAATGGGGTACTTCCACAATGGGATATCTCCCTCCCCCCACTCCGGCTCGCCTCCTAGACGTGGGGACTTTTAGAATGTTAAGTCCTTAGGTCTACTCTCAGACATTCTACACCCCCTTCTGAGCAATTTGTTGACCGAACTATAGCGAAACATAAAAACAGGATTTCATACATCAAGATTGTATACATTTTAATACAGTAACGCTTTACCTATACGTTTCATGTCAAGTAATAACCCTTTAATTGAATATGATAGACACGATTGGTATGTAAAATTGACCAAACCCTGCACAGAAGACTAAGCGTATCGTGATAGAAGCCAATTAGGTAATAAATGTGATCTAACTGCGACATTGACGGCAATTTTACCTTGTAAGATGCCAAGGTTTGTACAATAGAACAATGAAATATAATTCAATTTGAATTTTTTTTTTCAAACAAAAGACAATTTACAGCCATTTTTCATTTTAAATCAAGCTCGCACCAAGCTCGTATAAGTGCGGTGCAAAGTGTCCCTTCTATTTTTAGTATTATTGTTTACTCTATGCTATAACACGCAAACGAATAGAACATTATGCTACCTTGTCCGTGGCGTCAGCGACGGTGAGCACGAAGGTAGAGAAGACGGGCTTGGGCGTGGCCGCGTTGTTGGGCCACAGCTCGAGGGTCGCGCCCATCGGCAGGCAGAACATCGGCACTGATTCAGGGTATGCTAGGTTGCGACGGTCTGTCATTGGATACCTGAGAATTAGAGATGTAATTGATTGGTGTGATTGATTGATAAGGCCGCCCAAATTGTACTGAATTCATGTGTTATGTCTGATTGTTGAAATTTCTGTGCAATTAAGTATATTTGATTTGATTGATTTATGTGATTGACGTGATTGATTGATTATTGTAATTGTACGTTATGTGTGATTCCGTGTTTTGTTTTATATTTGTCACTGTGCGCCATATATTTATTTGGTATTAACCAAATATTCATGCATGCATGTCATAAGACATTTTAAGATTAGCTTTTAGAATGGCCTGCCAACCAGGATGTGCTTGAAGCGGTCACTTCATCCCAGTACGTAATATTGCGGCCGCGCAGCCACGTGACTTGCTCATGCTTAATGCACTCTCAGCATCAGCACCAGAGTGTGATCTGTTTGTGAGTGAGTGGACATATGTCTGTCGTAAGTGTCTGAGGTTCTGCAGATGATGAATGATGTGTGAAATATGTTTTGATATTGTTTATTCTTTCTTCAAGTATACATAGTTAAGTTACCTAATTTGTACTTATACGTACATAAGCAATATTATGTACCCACTTTAGAACCCTGTCGCACTATCATAATTGACATTTAATGAGACTTACGGTTAAAAAAGTTAATATACCATGGTTTCAACGTGTATACTTGTTAGTACTCGTGACCATCATTATCATCACCAGCCCATTAACGTCCCCACTGCAGGGGCACGGGCCTTCTCTATGGATGGATAGGGAGATCGGGCCTTAAACCACCACGCAGGCCCAGTGCGGATTGGTGGTTATTAACGACTGCTAATGCAACCGGGACCAACGGCTTAACGTGCCTTCCGAAGCACGGAGGAGCTCGAGATGAAAACTTTTTTTTTTGTGGTCACCCATCCTATGACCGGCCTTTGCGAAAGTTGCTTATCTTCGACAATCGCAGACCGAGCGCATTTACCGCCGCGCCACCGAGCTCCTCAAACGTGTATACTTGTTAGTACTCGTGACCGTACTTATATTATTATGAAAGTTTCACGGGGCATTGTAATGTTCTGCACTGTAATGTTGTGAAATGTAAATAAATAAAATGTTATATTATGAATATTATTTCATTATTTAAAGTTACAATAATACCGTATGAAAAAAGAAATTGAAATTTCAGACAACAGTACCTACTTGTTATAAAAAGCTAGATTGGTACAATAACCTCGGTAATTAAACATAGACGCGTTCAGTTGAGGCGTAAATTACTGACGCATTCGGTGAAAGTTTCACCAATTAGTGTTCATTACAATTATAACGCTAATTCTAAACATTGCGATGGTGACTACCTTTTATTACAGTAACACAAAGGCTGGTCTAACAGAAAGCTCGGTGAGGTGTGGGTACTTAGTTTATCTTGCGATGGATGTACTTCTGACTACCCCCATTTGAGACATAGTCATCAATTTATGTATTTTATGAAAGTTACCCTCTCGAAACCCGAAGGAGGGCAGAATCCCAAGTCATCAGAAAACTGCAGCCACACTTTAATGTATAGAAAAGCCTGCGTGGTCCAGTGGTTGAGCGGTGGGCTCGTGATTCGGAGGTCCAGGGTTCCAACCCCGGTGGGGATATAAAACAAAAATGTCTAGTGTAGTGTCGAAGCTTATACGACGTACTCTCCAAGTCGAAAGACCTTGAAATATATTAAACTCGCATACTCACACATTCATATTCCTACTTAACACACTCACCCTTCGCTCTAATACTTAGATGTGAGTTTAATTTTAATTTCTTTGGCAAACTATGCGCCAACATCACATGTACCCATTTTTTTTTACGGTTAACCAAGATACAGGCTCCGCCTAATTTGGGAACCTCTGTTCATTTGGATATATTTTTAATATAAGTACCCATCCTACTTTATGTGCATCATTGTATTGTTTTCTGGTAATAAAAACATTTTTCATTATATTTTTTGTAAGAAGAACATAACATACATAAACAGCCTAGACACGTCTCTAACCACTAAACCACGGAGGCTGGCCGAGGCAATAACAAAATAATAAGAATAGTAACAAGTACTAGAATATGCTTGCAACAAATATAATATATACGTACATAAACTCACGCCTATTTCCCACCGGGATAAGCAGAGACTATGGAATTCCATTTGCTTCGATCCTGACACACTTCTCTTGCTTCCTCCACATTCATCAATCGTTTCATACACGCACACCGGTTGAGATTATATCGTACTGAACCTTTTCTAAGGACATCTCCAATTACAACATACCTAAATAATACTTCTGGTTTGTAAGCTATTAACGGAGGACGGTTCATTGACTTCTTGTAGCAGAGAAACACATCGCTGCCCATTAGCCCTGCAATTTAAAATAAATTACGATTACATATTACCCCCACGGCGTTTGGAGATAAGGTTCTATTAAAAATCTGTGATACACATTTTTTGGTGATATATCTACGTAGATAAACCAAGAGTTATCTAGTTAGGCTTAGAGATACATTTTAAATTGATACGTTTTATAAGGTATGCTTGTAGAAAATAGATCAAGATACAAATAAAATTGTTTTTTTTTTCTGTGAGCCCTTCATCATCAGCGTTATCCCGTTTCCACAGAGTACGCTTACCTAACCTGAAGACTTGACAGGTCTGGTTTTTATAGAAGCGACTGCCTGTCTGACCTTCCAACCCGCGAAGGGAAAACCAGCCCAATACCAGTCATTTCACATACCTCCGAAACGCATTTTTCGGGTATTTGGGTTTCCTCATGATGCGCTGCATGATTCACCGCTGAGCACGTGATAATCATTTATCAAAACACGAATTCGAAAATCAGCAGTTTACATTTACAGCAATATACATTTTGATTGTATGAGTAGACACACACACGAATCTTCTGTGAAAATACCAGGACTAACTTTGCTTTAAACGTAAGGCCTAATGTCCTTTTAAAATCCAAATTGTTTAACTATTGTGTCGGGAAATCTGAACCTTATGAGGATATTGAGGATTATCAAAGCCTTGCTCTTTTTTGGATACTGTTTCTAGATCCTGCTGTTGGTACAAGTAAAAAGACACCAGCAATACGAAATTAACAATCCATTTATCAACGCGTCGCTCCTAGAAAGTCCAACCCACCTTTGTTCAAGTTCTTGGCGATCATACAGAAGGCGTGTGGCGGACACTCCTGCTTGCTGGCAACTATGACACAGATGTCGACCACCACCAGGGCGTTGCAGGGTGCGGTGGGGTGTGCGCGCCGGTACGTTATGAAGGTCTTCGCAGTCGAGTTGTTCACGTTGGCGAGACGCCCACCAGCTGATACTAGGACCATCTCCGCGTCAGCCATGAGGCGCTCCTTGCCGTCGTACATGACCCCTGGTGAAATAATGTCCAGGCTTAGAAGTTATTGGTCAGTGAACGTGGTGGTAGTTCTTCGATCACCGGTGGTCAATATCTATTTATTTATTTATTTAATAGTTTATTGTACTTGGCTCAGAGGTTGTCCGTGGCAATCCAGCGCGGTAACGCTGCTAGTGTCATAGGCACTTTTGGGCCAAGTTTGACAAGGAGTGGGTTCTAGGTTAAGTAATTTTAAGTTAGGTTATTTGACGACTTTTTTGTAATACTTGTGAAAAGCTGTAAACATGTACTTAAATTTAATCTAGTATACTTACTTATCTAGTTACGTAAATTAAATTCAGAAGATGTTTATTGTACACAGAACAGGATATAAAACAATTAGACTAACACAAGACAGACAAACGGTTCAGCTTATTTCTAGTAGAAATCTCTTCCAGTAGACCGAGAAAGAGATAAACTTAAAAACTAAGAGATATCATTACAGTAAACGCAAAAATATCCCAGAATCTTATGTTTTCTTGCAAATATCCAGTTAGTACTTATATTCGTCGCCAACTTATGCAAGTTCCAACTGGATATTTGCAAAAAAAAACAAATATTCGAAGATGTTATTAGGTGTATTTATTTATTAGTACTGCCACGATTGGCCACGAGTGTTTGAAGATCTAAACGAGGAAAGTAAGGGTGAGGGCAAATAAAATGCCCAAATACGTGTTACAAATATAGTATGTTACCTGTCGAACATCTGTAAGGAATTACGTCCTTTCTAACTGATTGACTTATTACAAGCGAAAGCTGATAACATCCCCATCAGCATCTTTCTAAGGTCGACTTAAACGAATGGAATACAGTGTAAATTAATTTTAGTTTTATTATTTCGTTTGTAATAAAGAATACTTGATTGATCGATTGAATAAATAATAATACTACATTATTAGGAAAGACTAGGTAAAGTATGGAAGCTAAGTGAACGAAAATGATCAAAATAGTCAGATGATAAGAATCAATTTAATTGTTACAATATAGTTAGATGGTATTCAATCCCCAATACGCATTGAAGTAGTGTGATAGAGAATGCTCCACACTCCCCCATTGATTGAGGGAAGGCCTATGACCAGCAGTGGGACGAATATACAGTGTGTTAGTGACATCGTAACGAAAACTTTGAGGGATGATTCAGGCCATGATTCTGAGTTAATATCAAGTGGAATTTTCCGTCCTTTTTGGCTGTTTATGTTATTTATTTATTTATACAAAGTAACGTACAGCAAACTCGTAATAGAGCAGCCCAATGCGAATGTGAATGTTATGGTATATAATACATAATAGCACTGCGAAGGTATTGAATGACAGGCAAGAATGAGTTCAAAACTATATCTTCGTAAATGGAGCATAGAAGTTATAATAAAGTTGAGACATTGGGAGCGTCACGATATCGTAACTGCATCCACGATAATGCCATTTTTATTCGCACAATCTTATCAACGTCGCTTAACATTTTGATGACACGGCTAGCGATTCGCAATAAACGGAATAAGGACTAGTGTACTTTATCGGTTCAATGTTTTTTTTTTATTATTGTTATCTACAGTCCACCAACCCGCAGTAGAGCAGTGTGGAGTATGCTCCAACTCCCTCTCGTTGATTGAGGGGAGGCATGGGCCAGCTGGGACGTATATAGGCTGTTTATGATATGATCTATAGTAGATGGGATATATATGAGTCTAATATCCCTGATTTAAACGCGGTAAGAACCCGTTATTTGTTTTAAATCTGAAGCTATGACACAACTGAAGATTGTATGAATATTCGAAACGATAAGCAGCTTTTGCTCATATAGACCTGGAATAGTCCAGGTCGTGTATAGACACGTCTTAAATGTTTTCTTTTTAATTCTTAATGGCGTACTTTGTATCGCTCTAGATATTTATACATAGCCAGCTATTCCATCGGTAGGTATATATACTGGCATCTTTAATATTATATAAAATGGAACTACCAAAAACGTTTCCACACCGCTCTTGTTACAAAAAAGTCTACAGCCGAACTATAACTATGGCAGCATTGGAGCGTAAAAATGGAGAGATAAAAAAAAGATAATAAAAAACGCATAGCACGAGCCCTGATAGAGGCCAGTGAACGCTATCTGGACTGCGATTACCATATTACGACGGATTAACCCACTTTTCTTTGACTTGTGATGGATTTACACTACGTATGACACAATAGATAAGTGTTCTGACGTTGCAAACTTGCAAGATAATTTAAAGGGGGGGGGGGGGGGGGAGGGAGAGAATTTGAACCTTTGATTTTGTTGCCAGTTAAAGTTATCTCTGTTATCCATCAGCTTTTGCAGTAATCTACTTGACATAAGTTGGCCTAACATACTGGCTTATTGGTCTAAATTGTATTTATTTATTTATTGCATGTCACATGGTATTACAGTTCTTATAGGTAAATATGTACAAACATGTGACACCCTGTAAGGGCACCGCAAATGTATTCAAATTCAAATTCCAAAATATCTTTATTCAATAGGTAACATAGTTACACTTTGAATCGTCAATTTTACATAACGAACGTCTCATCCGCCTAAAACTACTGCAGCTTCTCACAACCTGTATAGCCGGGGAAAAGAAGTATTGTTTTAGTATTCTTCTATCGTGTGGGTTATGAGCTGGATTAACAACCTCTAACCAATGGTTGAGCGGGCCCACGATCCGGAGGTCTCGTGTTCGAATCCCAGTGGGGACATACCACAAAAATTACTTTGTGATCGCTAGTTTGATTAGGACATTATAAACTGATCACCTGATTCGGAAGGCACGTCAAGCCATTAGTCCCGGTTACTACTTACTGATTTAAATAAGTAGTCGTTACATGAGCCATGTCCGGGGTAATCTACCTCACAACTCACACGATAGAAGAAGACCAACCTCATCAAACCTGTTATCAGGGCCACTATTTACCGCCACAGGCCCCTGACATTGCGGACGACTACGTACTTTTATCTTTAAGTTAACGTGCCTTCTGAAACACACATCGTCGTACTTTCGGTCATCACGATGTCCTAACCAGACCGTAAAGATTGTTTTAGTTATCCTGAATAACGTAAAGGTCTTATCGCGAACGAATGTGTGTCAAAAATATGCATGACGAATATTTTAGGATTTTCTACTCTGAAAACAAAATTTAAACAAATGGTTTGTAGGTACTTCCCGAATTATTTTTAGAAGCGGCGAATGATGATACATGCAAGAATTTCAACAGATTATATTCGCACTGTATCGTTTTTATTTCTAGAATAGAACGGATAAACACGCATTGACATCACACAGTAGATTGTCTAACAGATGTTTATGAATAAAGCTAGACCAGAAAAGCACTATTAATAAACGATTTTCTTATTGTAGCGCTTAGAAAACTCACATACAGTCTACGTCTACATAAGTAGTCTACGTAATGAGCAATATCGTGTACCCACTTTAGAACCCTGTCGCACTATCATATTTGACATTTAATGAGACTCACGGTTCAAGCTCTTCTTGGTCTTCCCCTTCCTCTCTTTCCTTGTAGCTTCCCAACTATGATGTTTTTAATAAATGGAACAGATTAAAGAGAAGGCGAACGTCGTGTCTTATAAGGAAGTGAAGGAATTGGTCTTTGATAGACAAGAATGGAGAATGCTACACCGACAAGAGCGTGGCTCTAAAATGTGACGGTTTAATTTATCAAAAAAGTTAATGTGACATGGTTTCAAAGTATTATATGTATATTAGTACTCGTGACCGAACGTAAACACAAATAACCTACATGTACGTCCCACTTCGCCATACTCAAAATCACAAAAAAATCTCAACCAAGGAAAATTATTATCGTAAAAGTTCCGCCTTTTAAATTTTGTCCAGTTGAGTTTTAGGGACAGCCGACTTGACAAGATCTGCTGGTTCAAATTCCGAACGAATCAGATTTATTGGATTGAATTTTCTTTGTAACAACTATATTTTATAATACTCAAGTAAGTAGGTGCACAAATTCAAAATTCGATCACATAATCTTTTAAAGGTTATTAAACCTGTCTTAAGCTGTTCATGTTGCAGTCATGCATTAAACCACGCGCATTCGGGGCCAATATTGAAAAATTTTTACTTCTCTTCGATAAGCCTCATCAAGAAAATTACGATGTGAACTTACCGATGTCAACGAGTGGTGGTCGATCCCGCCCTCTACGGAAGCAGAGGAAGCATTCTGGCGAGCGCATGGATCCATGGTTCAAGTCCGCCGGTAGACCAGTCGGAGTGAGTTCGAGCAACTCGAAGCCTGGAGGCACTGTTTCTCCTTGGCCGGGGAACACTACACCTGGAACAATTAACATGGCTTTATAATACGTTTTATCGTTTAAGCACACCACGGACTCTCTATCCAAAAATCTACCGTTAAGTAAGCGAGAACGCGCTTTCCCTTACGCCTTAGCTTAAGACTATAGGGCTTATTACAGCTACCTGTCCGACAGGCTAGATGCGTTAAGGTCACGCGTGGTTACCATGGTTACGCCCGACGAACTCGCTCGAGATCGTGATCACCATGGTCACGCCCCGCCGATTTAGTATTAGACTACACGATTTGATCGCCAAACGGGAGTCGACGAGAAGTAACCATGGTAACCAGGTAGGTGTAATAAGCGCCCTTAAAGCAAACTAAAGCCACGAATTGGTGCGGGGAGGAGAGTGACCGTTCTATAAGTAGTACTTTTTTTTTGTCGAAAGACAGTCACAAAATACGGCCGTAACTGGACATCACCAGAAGAATTGCAGTCACGCTTAGTATTGGAGTCCTAAGATCGATATTAGATCTATGCGTATTGACAAGTTACAATACAAGGAATAAAAATGTAATTGCTATTCAAAATTAAATAAAGTAAATTAAATTCATCTTTTTTCGGGGTTATGCATACGTTTTTACAATAAAATACCAGATAATATTGTGAATTTGTGTGAGGAGAAAATAAATTTAATGCTCATGTGAAGCTTATTATAAGATTAATGATTAACTAAATAATAAAAATGTCTGGTATTAAATATGCTGCTGTTGCAGCTTCTTGTCATTTCTTCTCTTCAGCCTTAACACCTTGCGAAATGACGTAAATTCTAAAATGCCCTTCAAGGAACGAATGTTTGCAGCCACATTCGCGTTGCAATTGCCACAGAAGAAAATAACGGAATCACGTCTTGTCTGTCGTCGTAGATAAATGATAAGCGTATCGTTTATTCCATGTAGTTTGTCATATTTCTAGTCTTGAACACCATTCGGTGTCAGAAGTGACAAGATGTTTTAAACCGACTACAGTTTGAACTTATCAGAAATAAATCTTTTAAATATATCTTGACGATCTTTTGGTACATAAAAATCTTTTCCGGTTTCTAAAATCATAAGGTAGATCATAGATTCAATACCACCATTAAAATCAAAACCAGTTCAGTCTGTTTATGTAGGTACCTTTGTTTGAGTTACGCAAATATAATTAACACGTAAAGTAGGTACACTACCTACTATTTGTTCTACTAAGGTCCTATTCTACTCTATGTATCGACCTGTCCTTGACCTGAGAACTACTCCCCTACTTTTCTTAGTGTAAAGTTAAAAGAACACAGAGGTGTTTGTTACCGGCGGCTGGATTTTTCGCAATCTTCGCGTGTGTGTGGTTTGAGCTCGTACGTACGGTCACGAGCATTAATATGTATACACTTTAGTACCATGTCACATTAACTTTTTTACCAAATTAAACCGTAAGTCTCATTAAATGTCAAATATGATAGTGCGACAGGGTTCTAAAGTGGGTACATGATATTGCTCATGACTGTACACACAGTTTTCATATAAACTCCCGCTTTCCGGCCCGGAACGCTCTGCTCAATTTAAATTGATGTAATTCCTTATAGATATGCGCTACACTTTAATAAGTTTTCTTGTACTTTTGATTCATCAAAAGCTTGCAAATACAGGGAGTAACAAAAACTAATTTAGTTAATCTTATCAAAACGATTTTACTAAAGAATTAAAATGAGATGAATGAGACTATATAGACGGCGATACGGCTCACCGCCTATCACGTTGGCCTAACAGAAATCTCGGGTGGAGTGTGGGTAAGTATTTAGTTCAACTTGCAATGGATGTACCTCTGACTACCCCATTGGGATATAGTCGTGAGCTACTGTAATAAAGTAAGATATACATATACTATCCACAAATATAGGTAATAGCCACGGCAAGTTACTGAATGAAAAAAGTCTGGAGAAAAACAAGAGATCGATCATCGCAACACAGATAACGGTTGTTCTAAAATTGTCACTAGACTTTATATTGCGCTGCTTGGTTGATAAAAATAAAGTTTTAAAGATATAAATAAGAGTTTATAACACAGTGTCAAGGCTTTTGCGGTTTGAGAACTCAGACATAGGCTAGGCTTTCTTGTCTGGTGGCTTACACATTCACACTCACGCAGTACGTAACAATATAATATCTGTGTTTCTATAGATAGGTGTATGGGTCGTTCTTTTTTATCGACAATAAAAAGTCATTTTCTAGATATATCGGATTTAACATCTTTGACATTATAACGGCAATAAATATTTTAAAACATCATATAAAGATGGGTCTGTAGAGGACTATTTAGTGTTTCACTTTATCTTGGTAATATACTTTTCTTTGCAGGCACATTCCAAAAAATATTGAGACAGAGTAGTCTTTTTCATCGGAGACAGCATTTCGATTTACCACTCTGTCACAGAATTTTGTGAAAAATAACCAAGCTATGTTAATCACTAATCGAGGAACCGATTAGTATTTCGCTAGTATTTTGAGTATAATAAGATAAATATATTTTTGAACAATGGAAAGATTAAATAAAATTCTAAAACATATAACATATCAGAGCGAAGGGCAGACGTTGGTCCCGGTTATTACTTACCGATGTAAGTATGTAGTCGTTACATGAGTCAGGGGCCTTTGGCGGCTTAGTAATAACCCTGACACCAGGGTTGATGAGGTTGGTATTTCACCTCACACCCCACACGATAAGAAGATTGAAAACGACGTAAACGTCTTTTTGAACGAAGCCTTTGATAGACAAGATTGGAGAATGCTACACCGACAAGAGCGTGGTTCTTAAATTCAGGATGATGATGAAATAATGTCGTAAGCTGCCCTCATCACTAGCCCATTAACGTGCCCATTGGTGGGGCACGGGCCTTCCCTATGAATGGATAGGGAGATCGGGCCTTAAACCACCACGCGGGCCCAGTGCGGATTGGTGGTTATTAACGACTGCCAATGCAGCCGGGACCAACGGCTTAACGTGCCTTCCGAAGCACGGAGGAGCTCGAGATGAAAACTTTTTTTTGTGGTCACCCATCCTATGACCGGCCTTTGCGAAAGTTGCTTAACTTCAACAATCGCAGACCGAGTGCGTTAACCGCTGCGCCACTAAGCTCCTCAGTAGTAAGCTGCCCTAAGAGAATAAAATAAAATGTGTTATAAACAGTACTAAGAATTTTTTTTTCTTTGAATTCGATACCGTTCCGTGAACATTTATTACGCTTACTTTTCCTATCTTACCATGGTTACGTTGGAGCGTGTATAGTTAATACATTATTACAAAAGCAATTAACACAGAAACATTCGAACAATGCAGACGTATTGCCCTGAGAATGCGGTGGCAATGAACTTATCTGAAGCCCGTTCAATACATCAATGATGCCAATAAAATATGAATCACATCAGGTCAATTGGACACGGTATTTTGTAAGTCTATAGGCACAGAATAGGGAATAATACTACGTATAGAACGGCAACTCTCCATTCTCATCCAGTGGCTGAGCTAGGTTTACCTCACCCTTCTTTCGGTCTGACATTACTCTTAAATCGTATGGCGTCAAACGTCACACACCCAGATGCGCGTATACGATAACGTCAAAGTGTAGTGTCTGTGTAAAACGAGGTTTTTTGTATGAAGTGTCCGGGGTGTGGAAATGTATTATATGATACTGATAATACTTAGACACACTGCCTCGCACTTAAGCCTTGATGCCTCTAACTAGTCTCAGGAGGAGCTCGGTGGCGCATGGCGCAGCGGTTAACGCGCTTGGTCTGCGATTGAAGTTAAGCAACATTCGCAAAGGCCGGTCATAGGATGGGTGACCACAAAAAAGAAGTTTTCATCTCGAGCTCCTCCGTGATTCGGAAGGCACGTTAAGCCGTTGGTCCCGGCTGCATTAGCAGTCGTTAATAACCATCAATCCGCACTGGGCCCGCGTGATGGTTTAAGGCCCGATCTCCCTATCCATCCACAGGGAAGGCCGTGCCCCAGCAGTGGGGACGTTAATGGGCTGATGATGATGATGATAATACTTAACTTTGTGTTATTATGACTAGCTTTCGGTTATCGCACGCGGCATGTTCATTCCAACCGTAAAATCATTGGTTTAGGCCCATATTATGAGATTCAAGTGTCCTTTCAACTAAGCTATCGCGGCTTCATAATAGTTATACGTAATGTTACGAATACGCATTTGACCTTTGACGCCCTTTAGAAATTTAGAAGCCCTTGGGAATGTGTATTCAAAGGCACAATGTTGACTATAGCCGTCATGACTCGCGGCTTTCTTAATGTCCTATCTAATCAAAAGCTACGTAAAGGTCGCGGGTTCCCCTAAAATTCGACGATATGTAATCTAATAGGACCCTCCTATAACCTTTCGGGTAACGCACAGTAACAGTTGAATGCATAAATATACCTACACTGCATCGTTATACTAATTTGATAAGAACAGTTTTTATTAGATACCATTGATTTACCACTACGGTAGTAGTAGATACAGCGCTTGACACAAAAATGCGGCGAATACTTGGCGCTTGTTTAACTATACATTCGTATTCAGCGGTATAAGTATACATTCAATAAAAATCGTGTCAAATTAAAAAGTACGCATCGTCTTATTACGTATATTGGCGCGTGGTGCTTCGTAACGCGGTCGAGTTATACTGCGACTCGGATTGACCGGGAGTACTCGTTTCCGTATATTTTAAACTGAAATAATAATTTTGATGGGATTTACTGCGGAAATTAAAATGTGTATACTATGATAGCATGCACAATATCATTCCTTAACAGAAATATGATGTTCCATCCTTGTTTTTTCGCTTCGAACTTCTATTTTTGCAAGTTTTTACCACGCATTTTCCCGTGTTGCCAGTTCGGCGCCTAATCGCGCACTGAGGTAAAGTACTGTCAACGTCGCTATATTAACAGTAACTTTGCGTCCCACTTTTTGAGCGCTAATGTTCAATCTACGGTACTAGTAAATCTATGTAGATACGTTTAATTGTTAAAACACTCACATAGGACAGAAATATATCAAGTACCCACGTGAAGTTCAAAATTTTACATTATATTAATGTTTTTATATAAAATTAAACTTGTTTCATAAAATACCTATTCGTGCAGGTGCACAGACTAGGTGTTCCGAGTGGAATGCTTTAGACATCCAAACATAATATTATAAATATTGTTAATCAATGTTTTTTGTTTATTGTTGTTGTTTGTGTTGAGGGTAGGCCTGTGCTCAGCAGTGGGACGTATATAGGCTCTTTATGTTTATGTATTATTCATACATACACTCACGCCTATTTCCCACCGCGGATAAGCAGAGACTATGGAATTCCATTTACTTCGATCCTGACACACTTCTCTTGCTTCCTCCACATTCATCAATCTAGTATTGTTCATAATGGTTTCACAAAATAATAATATAATATAGTTAAGGTACTAAAAAAATATAAACAAGTTACTTTTTAGTACATCTTATCTTCTTAATAAAATAGCTTGATTAATTTTGAGGAAAAAATGTCATCGAAAATCTACCACAAGACCATATTTTAATACTTCAGCTCGATGGCCGGAAAACAGTGATTTAGTGCATTATGAGACAAGTTTTCGAGACAAGTATAGTGATCTTATTGCGAACTTTGTGGACAAACCGGTTGCGTGTACACGACAAGATACGACCCTAATCAGTCCTTCTGCAGATTGTACCTGTATTAGGACTTTCACAAAAAAAATGTGTTCTTTCCTTATGGGGATAGCGATGAATCTTCAACTCATCATAAAAGTTGAAATACAATTTCGTACAAAAATAAATAGGTACCTATTGCAGCCTTATTACAAAACGAAGACTAATAAAGATAGTACTAGTTTTTACCAGTTTTAAAATATAGTCCGCGCCACGAAATAAGTCCCGCGGTCGCGGCGCTAGTGTTACAAATTCTGCATAGAAATTAGGTAGTTCCATTAATATCCGTAGACTAGATACCGTGGCGCGGATTATATTTTAATCCTGGTATTATGTTTAGTCTTCGTTTTTTACGTAAATAATGCGATATAAGTTTTACGATGTCAAAACAACATAAGTTATAAATTAAATAAAAAAATCTCAATTCAAGATAGTAAGGGGTAGCACTCTACAATTAAACAAAGAACAAATAATATAGGTGCATTCATAAGAGATAAAACCTATCTTAGGTCAGGTAGAATAGGTATTGAGTTGTTTACTACTTTTCAAAATAAAGCTGTGTCTTTTGCAGACATCTTTAATGTTTATTGACCTATAGTTGATTGTTTTTAAAAATATCTTAGTTAACATTATCGTAGGTAACATAGTTACCTACATTTTGAATAGTCATTTTTACATAACGAACGTCTCACCCGCCTAAAACTACTGCAGCTTCTCACAACCTGTATGTATAGCCGGGGAAAAGAAGCTGCAAGAAAATCCTCGGTCCTGCATGTTCTTTAAAAAAACATAAAATATTGTTATTGAATTTAGTAATTTGGCTGCCTAATATCATTTCCCAGACAGTTAATCCCATGCATTCACCTTTTTTACTAAGTTACTGTTTACTTACTGTCTTAAAACTGTTCATTCAAAGGTAAACATATCTACCTACACCTACAGACAAATAAATGAGCAAAGTATTCAATTTGAAGTACTAAGTAATAAATGAAATCCGTACACAAACAAACACATAAATATCATTACTAAACCAATAGTGGCAAGCAATCATGTGTTCATAACTTAAGTAATGCAATATCAGTTTCTGTAATTTGAGCCTGCCACAGCCTTCCTGGCATAGGTGTAGGGTTTTATTGAGCAATTACTAATGCATTCCTAGCATATGATCGACTATATACTTATATAAGGTATTTTTACAATAGTAAATAATTATGACTAGGGATAAAAATCTACATTACAATCCAAAAGAACTAATTTGTAGATACTTATTTCATGAAATCCGTTGAAGAAACAACTATAAAAAAACTACAAATTTTACTTTGATTATAAGAATCATAAAATATAAAATTGTGTACTTTTTTTATTGTTCATGCAATTTCTTTATTTAGCTTAACTCTCCATACTCTCCAAGGACATAATGTAGAAGTATAAATAATGATGTGTTGTTATGTTAATTAGAACTATTGATAAAATATTGAAAAATTGTGTGATAATTATGTATATAAAGTAACATTTTTTAGGAAAATGTTCGTCTTGAATTTATTGGAAAAATGTAATGCATTGCTCAATTGCTGGCATATACATATAGTCCATGGTTCTGTGGTACATAGGCTTGCTTCTCAAACGGGATGCGCCTGTAGGAATCCCGTTATGAAACTTGCACCAATGAGCTATGAATTAATCTTACGTGCAGTTTCCACTAATACAGTTGTAGTACATACGGCTCACCACCTGTTAAAGTTTAACAGTAAGATTGGTGAGGTATGCATAGTCATTCGCAAGATGAGTGACGTACCTCTGACTAACCCAATAGCTTATGTTATGTTACTATCAGCTATTAAAAGAATTGAAATAAAAAGTTACTATCAGCTATTAAGAGACTTGAAATAAAAAAGCTGTTCAAGTGCAAGTCCGACTCATGCAATGAGGTTTATGAGACTTTCGACTTTACTGTGGAAAAACTATTGTCTTCTTGCATCAAAATAGGTCGCGATTAGTTTGCCAAGTTTTATGATTCTAAATTCATGAGAAATACCCCATGAGAAATACGCCAGGTCTATGCTGATAATTATTTTTTTGTAAAAAAATGATTAAATCTGTACTTTTCTTTTTTATTATTTACTTACCTACCTACCTATATCCCTACTAGTGTTTTTTAAGGAAAGAAATGCAGGTAGTTTGAAATAAATTTCGTATTTTGATTTTAATTCACATCTAATTGAATATTGGCCCCGATTCCTGCAGACACCGCCTAATATTATTTTAAGTTATATCCGTCATTTTCATATCGGTCGAAAAGGAAAGGTTACCTATATGTTTATTTTAAAATGTTTAAGCCAAAGTATTTTTTTTTGTAAACAAAACATTGTTACAAAGGATATAGGGATAGCAATGAACAATTAAGTAGATAAAGTAACATTATACCTTCAGCTATATTATGTCAAAGTCCAATAACACCTCTAGCAAATGTTTACAATAAGGAAGTACTCAGAAACGCAAGACAATTAGATTCTTATAAAAATAACACTTGCCAAGCAGACTGCTACTCGCTGTGCATATTAAATAACAATAAGATATATACAGCTTGGAGGATGCAAACACTAGATCAATTATGCTAAACTATTCCATGTGATCTGTGACCAAACACTGTCATAAAGCATGAACTAAATATCTGCAGTATTTACATTATAAGTTACAGACTTCCTTTGTTGGTGTCCTTCTGGAGTAAACAAGCTGTATTTGGTAGCTTTATTGAAAAAAAAATAACAACATGTCATTTAAACTATTATGAAATCATTTGTCTTTAATTTTTTGACTTTAATCCATGTATCTTTCGTCCATGTGTGTAAAACTTGTTTTGTATGTTGTGTGCAATAAAGTATACATATTTGTATTGTATTGTATTTAATAGGAGAAAATCCAATAAGATTTCTCAGCAATTTCTTTAACTAAAGTTGTTAGTAGAGTGTTGTATGATTTTTTTTATTTAATTCTAATGTAATAATAACTTTTACTTACCAATATCTGTGATAGGTGCCTTACAAGTGTATCCTTTTAGGTGTCCTGAGTCTGAATCATCCAATAGTTCTGGTTTCTCAGGCAAGCCAGCTACCACAAAATAATCCGCCACCCTCCTCTCATCCATTTTGACAAAACTTTCTTATTTATATGTGGAAGTACCTGAATAAAATAATTTTTATTACCAAACTCATGGTCACTCAAAAACAAATGGCACTCAACACAAAAAAAACATAACCTGTTTAACCAAAAACGGCACGTTTGCCTTATATCTTTAATTTATATCTGTTTAAATACTTAGATAACTGTTTGCCATAAGTAAAACTGATTTTGTATCACGAAAAACTGAAGTTAAACGACAATAACATGAAACCTTTGAAGTGAACTTACGAATTATTGCTATAGATAACAAGATAATCGTAGATGAGTTATCCATCGTTTATTGCCAACGACACGTTTCAGTATAATGCAATATACATTATTAATCCAAAATATATTTTTCTGCACAATCACTACGAAATAATCAGTCCACAGTTTACACAATTTTTACAAAAACGTCCGCTACGAACGTCATGCCCGTCATTTTTGACAATCATCCATAGACAAAATATTATATTTTTTTATAGAAGGGAAACTACCCATAGATAATCTTTGTTTCTTTTTTGATGAAAAAGACATGGAAACTAGTCCAAACAGCCGTATCTGAGGATATTTTTATTACACAAAAATTTGCGCTTTAAGTCTACAAAAAATGATTTAACTGTTGAAAAGTATGAACTGAAGATTATAGTTCTTCAAAAACCTAATTAGTAATCGATTTTTCTTATTTGGGTACAAGGGGCAAAGGCATTGATGTATAATGTTACTATTATCAAAAGTAAACACAACTGCATTACTAATTATTTTCTAATAAAACAATTTCAAACTAGAATTAAAATAAATAAATCAAAATATTTTATATTTTTTATTCATACATCAATAACAATTTCCTTCTGCGCTTTAGTTGAAGGTATTAAAGGTTCATTTGATTCTAAAGTGCTACTTGTATCAACTTGAGCTCCAGCTAGTAACAGACTAATAGCTCCTTCAAGTTCACTGACTTTCTTACATACTTCTATTTCTTCTCTTAACTCTTTCTGCAAAGACTTATACAACCACAAGTTTTGTTCTGAAAATAATTTAACTTGAGCATCAAAAACATCTACAAAGACATTGGCAGCATCAATGACTGTTCTTGTAAATCTAGTTTCACCAAGATTTTTAATAAAGAATTTTAGTAATGCTCCTATTTTCTGTTCATCCAATCCAACCATTGCAATGTGAAGAATTTTCCTGCGTAACATTTCTTGAATAACAGCAGCCGTTTTTTCTGGATGCTTTGTTGCTACAACAGCTTTAAGCACTGTAGCCAATGCTTTGCTAAATTCACTTTTTCTCAGTAGTTTATCACATTCTGGTTCTATTACAGCTTTTTGTTTTGATACAACTGTATCTACTGTAGTTGTGCCAACTTCAACATGGTCTGGTGCAAATTTGAATAGTCCTTGCTTTTCTCCAGTGTGATGACTTGGTTGTTCTCTTTTTCTTATTGAAATAACACCATCCACCATACCGACAGCCAAGACATCATCATGTTCTGAAATTGCCATGCTCAGTACTGCATTGGGGAAGTCAATATTGTGAACAACCTTGAAACTAGATATGTCGTAAATTTTAACATGTCTGTCTAAAGATGCTGACATTAGCCTGCTATTGTTGCTTGCAAGACGGAGTGTTGTTACAGTTTTATGATGTTGTGAAATGTTGGCAAGTAGCTTTCCTCCATTGAATATATCCCAGACTTTGATTTCTGTTCCTCCTGCACTGATGAACAAGCCTCCGGAAGGTAAGAACAGTGTTGATTCAACTGGACTGCCATGATTTACTGTTAAAACAGTTTCATTAGATCTACAGTCATAAAGTTTTACTGCATGGTCATATCCTCCTGAAAGAATTATATCTGGGGATATGGGGCTTGGTGCTCCTGCTCTCACATAGTCTGTGTGTTCAGAGAAAGTGGCGACCTTTTCTTCTGTTGCAATATCCCAGAGGCAAACTGATTTGTCATCTGACAAACTGAGAACTTTAACTTGGTCTTTTGTGAAGAATGTTCTGTGGACCTGAAATTATAGGAAGGAAATGTAATAATGCAAATGGACTTGGATCTAAAAAGGCGTCATTAATTCATCTAAAAAGCAATATTACATTTTGATATTTACACATGTAAAAGACAACAAATTTGTAATAATGTCAACAAATGTGAAATAGTAACATTGCTTTTTTAGATGAATTGTTTCAATGTGGCTTTCTTGACTCCTCAGGTGGTGCAAGTTAATTGAAGTTGGAAAATATATTAGCAAGCACTTACTGGTCCTGTGTGTCCTGTAAACACTCTAAGAACATTCTTAGACTGAACATCAAATAATTTGACCACTGCTTCTTCACTTCCAGCTACCAGTAAACGTCCATCGGTTCTAAAAGTAGCACCATAAGCCGCTTCCACAAATTTAGAAATATTCTTTGCAACAACTTTTGTTATTGGATCATAAATCTGTAAAGTACAATGTAGTGTTACATTTTGATATTATTATAAAGTATCATGAATTGAACAAAGGAATTAAAAGTTACCTGCACTCGCACTGAGCATGTTGCGGCAAAATAGTACGGTTCAACTGGACTGAAATCTAAATAGTCAATAGCACCAAACTCTTTCACTAAGTACGGCAGCTGAAAGAAGAAATTAATAGATAAGCAAATTATCGTTCGTACAAATCACGAGAATAATATTTCTATAATACATACCCCTAATTTCTTCCAATACAGTGAATCTTCTGTAAGTATAGATGCTGGTTTTTGATACAAAGTTTTGTTAGTTTTTTTGAATGGATAAGATATATGAGCCATTTTGGATTACAATTTCCACCTACTACTGTTTGAAAACACGTAATTTATTTATTTTTCATGCCTAGAAAGTTACAAAAATAATATTTCACGAGCTAAACTTTGAAATCACTCGCAAATTTGACATATACAACACGTGTTTGAGAATTTTGATATTGGAAGTACCGTTCAGAAATTATAAGAAAATAAGCATTAAGAAACACAACCCACAACACTAGCCCACCCCCACCACCACTACTGCAGCCAATGCAACAATTGTTTGTCATAGACAAACTTTAATAGTTTATGAAATTATGGCAACATTTTTATCAATCTGTCACTGTCATTTCATATTTGATATTTGACATAACAGGAGATGTGCCGTAATATAAATATTACGAAATTGTTTCTCTTTTAAAACATTTTTTACATAAACAGGCA
The DNA here is from genome assembly GCF_024362695.1 of Pectinophora gossypiella. Classification (NCBI taxonomy): domain Eukaryota; kingdom Metazoa; phylum Arthropoda; class Insecta; order Lepidoptera; family Gelechiidae; genus Pectinophora; species Pectinophora gossypiella. The sequence goes on along the minus strand of NC_065414.1, from coordinate 5,819,216 downwards.
CCTATAATTTGTGACCTTGTTAAAAATGTTCAAATTACTAAGTCGTCAGGGGTGCCGGAGTGCCGTTAAGCAGATCCTTTTCTGCGAGAAGTTTGAGGTTAGAAATGCTAAGATTTTCTACCTCTATCCATCAGCTGCTCCTGTAAGATTCGCTTCCACTGGTGGAAATGATGCAGGTAAGCTAGCTTCTTTGGTGGATAACATACCAGAAGCACCACCGGTTCCAGACCCCTCTACTTTAGCCCAGATAAATGAGACTGCTCAGACTTTGGCAGCTAATGGTGAACCTACATTTGCTAGCTTGGGACTCGGCGGCTGGAGTCCCGTCGGTCTCGTTCAGAATGCACTGGAGTACCTTCACGTAACCCTGGACGTACCCTGGTGGGGAGCAATTGTTATTGGTACATTGGTTGTAAGACTTGCCATGTTCCCACTTGTCATCATATCCCAGCGTAATTCAGCAAAACTGAACAACCACCTCCCTGAAGTGCAGATGTTACAGTTAAAGATGACACAAGCTAGACAGACAGGCAATCAGTTAGAAGCTGCCCGCTATGCTCAAGAAATGATGCTTTTCATGAAAGAGAATGGATTAAATCCTTTGAAAAACATGATTGTGCCTTTGGCTCAAGCTCCACTGTTCATTTCCTTTTTCATGGGTCTGAGAGGGATGGCAAACTGTCCAGTGGAAAGTATGACATATGGTGGAATGTGGTGGTTTATGGACCTCACTGTGCCTGATCAATATTTCATCCTTCCAATCATTACCAGTGCCACCCTGTGGTTGACAATAGAAATGGGAGTAGATGGGGGCCGTCTGGATGCTCAAAATATGCAAGTGATGAGGTACGTCCTCCGGGCCATTCCCGTCATCATGGTGCCATTCACAATCAACTTCCCCGGTGCCATCCTCTGTTACTGGTGCTCGAGCAACTTCATTTCCCTTATCCAAGTCGGATTTCTCAAAATACCTAGTGTTCGGGAGTACTTCAAGATTCCTAAATTGATGACGCACACACCTGATGCCTTACCCATAAAGAAGAAGGGTTTTATTGAAGGAGCAAAGGATTCCTGGACAAATGTGAAGATTTCCAAAGAGCTAGCCGAAAGACAGAGGATTGATGAGTTGATTTTCACAAAAGCAGGGAAGGGTCCCTTGCAGAAGACCTATAAGTATGACCCCACAAAATTGACAAGTGTACAAGCAAAACCAAAATAGGTTTTATAACTTTTGTAGATACCTAGTGTAATATTACTATGTAGTTTAATATTGAGTATAATAAAATGTTGATCAGATTATATTGAGTTTAATAATATTTTAATTATTTTTTTGTAATAAATAATCATTTTTACTACAATTAATGCCATAAATTAGTATTCTATTCTAAAATCAAAATTCATTTTAATATTACTAGCAAGCAACTGATTGTGACTTGGACTATAAAATTATTTTTACCAATTTTCTAAATAATTTGTAGTAATTATGGAATTATTTGTTATCAAAATTATCTTCTTTTTGATTATACCTATTTATAGTCACTGTTACAGCTGAAAAGACAAGGTTCAGTTGTTGTTTTTGGTGACTTCTTACAATTTGCCGCAGACAAACAAAACTAAACATATAGAACATAACATAGTCTTATGCCTGAAGCCGTTGGTCCTGGCTATTAGCTGTAAAACATCTCTTACTAACCCGCAGTGGAGTAGCGTATGGATATGAAGTGACACTACACACTGCATACATACATACATACATACACACATTCTGCTAAGCATACTCTAGTATGCTCCATACCCTCTCCATCTAATTTGAGGGGAGGCCTTGAAATACATGAAATATTAATTAATCCTCGTTCTCCTCATAGGTACCAACTATATCATAACTATATTTGTTCCATATTAGTTTACCCACTGACTCGAACGTACAGGGTACAACATCGCCGTATTCGTAGCAAGTGTAGCAGAATATTCGCGCCGATAATCCCGACGTGAAACGCCATTGGTTGTATGACTATCATATATAGTTGTTTCCAAAATTCAGCGCCTTATTCCTTTGTAAAGAGGCGCTCAGCCGAGCCCACCTATCGTCAGAGTTTCCGTTGCCCTTAGCTATTAGAGAAACGCGTTTTACGCTCGTCGCCATTGTGGTCATGTAGTGTATGGTCCATTGCTTACCTGATTACCTTTACGAAACGAGAGTTCTTGGTTGACTCTATTGAGCTCTAGGTAGCTATTTCATCCATTAGTAATCTATTTCATTTGGCGAATATATTTTTATACCGCTTTATAGTCACTGCTTACTTTAGGCTCTTAGGTAGGTAAGTAAATAGGTAGCTAGTTACCTACTAATTTATAAACTGCTGCTTTTATAAAATATTTCTTGCTTATAATATTTTTCTACATGTATTAAGTTTCTTTGACGCCGATAACCTGCGGTGGATTATTATAATTGTAAAATACCCATCTAATAGGTAAATAAAAAATAAATAACCTAATTGTTTTGTGTTAGGTATTTATAGAGTGGTTCCTAATGTCTCAATTCAATTAGGCTGAGAGATTCGAAACTTGGGCCATAACTTAGCTAATAGTTGAAACCGCAACTTATTTTGAAGCTAAGGGGAAGGCTACAGCTTACGTCGTGCTTATATATTTTGAAGTAAGCTGGCTGCACGTAACTTATAGTTTGGAACTCAAGTAAACAACGCTGCGGAAGTTGGTAAGCTAACTTCATCTACCTACTTTTACTCGTAACACAGATAAGTAATGTTTACACCATGTTTAGACGTTACACATTCAAAATTGTGACTATGAATAACGTGAGCGCCTGAACTTTTAGTAATGTTTGGTTAGGTAAACTTAAATATTTTAATTAATAACACATGACGAATTTATTAAAAACATCATAGAGGGGAAGCTACAAGGAAAGCGAGGAAGGGGAAGAACAAGAAGAGCTTACATGGAGCAGATTAAAGAGAAGGCGAAAGTCATGTCTCATAAGGAGGAGAGAGAATTGGCCTACGATAGAGAAGAATGGAGAATGCTACACCGACAAGAGCGTGGCTCTTAAATTAGGGATGACTAAAAGTTCACAACTATGGCCCAATTGGTACTTATAGTCGGAGGTAGGTAAGTACCCAATTCAATCTTTACCTAGCTTTTTGTTACCATTTATAAAATAATGTGGCTCAAGAATAACCACTCCTTACGTGTTTGGCATTTAGGAAGTAGTTATCCCGGAAGGGGAAATATTTTTTCACGTCATAGGTAGGTAAATTGATTGCATTGATACCTGCAGATTGATACCTACCAATGTAGAGGTAGACTAGAGATTTGGTAATCTATGTCTAATCGATATTGTAGTGGGTATCGATATTGAATACCTACTGCATTTACCTAATTTACCTACCAAAAAAGTTTTTTTGTAAATATACTACTATAGATACCGTTTAAGGGTCTTTAGTCATTTCGAACCCGAATTGACTTAGAACTAATTTCGGACCGAAATGGGTTCGGATAATGAAGATAATTTACTTAAATTTAATTTTACCCTGTGGACCGATTCGATCGATTCCAATAAAGAACTTTCCAGGCTACAGCTTCAGCGTGATAATTACCTATTGCTCATTATTCGGGTACACAATGATTCCAAAATACAATGTAATGGCAGAAGCATAAAATAATTGTTGCTTGACTGTTGGATCATTATTATGTATAGAATTATGTTGCTGCCTACATTGCTTCTCTTTATTTTGATCAGAATAATATTGGGCGGAAGATGTATTGTGCCTGGGTGTAATAAAAAAGGGTTATCATTTATACCCAAAAACAAAGATAAATAAAATTATATGTCTGTTATCCATGAAATTAGAAGGAAGGAAAATGTGTGAGAACAGCGCCCTCTATATATATTGTTTTGGGGTTTTTAAAAAAGAGCATTAATCTTCACGCACTGCGGTCCTAAACGACTACGAATATCTATAGACTTTTTGTAATTATTTCTTTTTATTTTGGTGCAATAGAGTGTATTTGTATGTTTGAGTAAAAAACTTATTTAGAATTATGCTATTGGAACCTAGCTCAGTTCATGCTGAATCCTTATAGAACTACTGAACCTTGTATTAATTTATAACTCTAAATACGTCGAAACCCAGAGGATTCAAGCCTTTAAACATCTCAGACAGCTCGTGTAGACTGAGAAGCTCCTATTAATTCCTGAGGGAATCGTGACTTGAACTCTGCTTAAAGCAGTAATTAATTAATTTACTGCAAACTCCTCACATTATTTATCTTGAGCTTCCTTCGAGAGCTGCAAATATTCGATTTAGGTGCTTGATAGGCTCCAGTAAACATTGCCAACTAATTCCGTTGCCGTGTCAAGACATCCATGTAACGCAGGTTTTGTCCTCCAGTTTTGCGTTTACCTGAGCTAAGCTCAGAGTAAAAAACTTGCTTTGGCAACCGAGTAGACTCCATGCGAACTAGGTGTCCACACCAGCGAAGTTGACCTTTCATTAAAAAAGGTACTCACCTATGTATAAGTAAGTAGGTACCTACGCCTATTATCGAGTACCTGCAGAGATACATAACAACCTATATAATACCTACCAGGTGCGCGTTATGACTGGGACTTTTACTTTCAGGTTTTGAAAGGGTATGTAAATATATATCGATAAGCTGTTAAGGGATGGTGCCCATTTAAAAGCATCGTAGTGACAGGGTGGCTAAAGTGCATTTACCCTTTGGAGATGAGAATATAAATAGGCTAAAATGACCGATAAACAATATTTGATCAGTTCAAATGGATCAATATATGCATGGGTAAGTATATGCAGCCGCATACGGAAAGGATGGCTTTACTAGGGAGAAAATTAGTTTTTTATTATGTAAGATAGTTTTTATTGGTTTAAAATAATAGCCTGGCAAAGCCGTGTCGAGTCATTTGTTAACAAAAAAAGTAAACGCGCGGGTAAAAACACGATGTCAACAACATAAAACACGTCGGTATAAAACACGGTGTCAACAATAAAACTAAACACGCCGGTATAAATGACGGTGTCAACAACAAAAATAAACACGCCTTAATAAAACACTGTGTAAATCTTTATAGATTGAACGCTTGCTTACAAGAATGTGTATCGATATAATATATTTTTATATTACAACAATATGTGATAGAGTAGGTACAATACAAATGGTGCTCTCCAATTATGTGTTGTGTTATTCACTAGTATGTACGCATGGCGTTCGAATAACGGATGTCGTTCACGGAAATAATAAATAGGAAGCTTCCGGTTGGATGCTGTACATAACATTGGCAAAACCGGGGAATTTACGGAGCTTTCCAATATACTTAGCCCCTGTTTAAGTTACATTTTCATGTATTTGGTGAAAGAAGTCTTACCTAGTGAATGAGTACTAAGAAGAAGAAATAGTTATATAAGTACTATATAATGTAGATGAGAATGGAATAAAAAGCGGTGTGTCAGGGGCGTAATACCCATACATATATAAACAGCCTATATACGTCCCACTGCTGGGCACAGGCCTCCCCTCAATCAACCGGAGGGGGTATGGAGCATGTAGTCCACCACGCTGCTCCACTGCGGGTTGGTGAAGGTGTTTTTACGGCTAATAGCCGGGACCAACGGCTTAACGTGCTCTCCGAAGCACGGAGTCACCTTACTTTTTCGGACAATCAGGTGATTCAAGCCTGAAAAGTCCTTACCAAACAAAGGCCAGTCTCACAAAGTGATTTCGACCATGTCCCCATCGGGAATCGAACCCGGACCTCCAGATACTACCCACCTAAGTTTTTTCTGTATACCTATACATTTGACATTTGTTTGCATTGAACACTTATTTTTATAAGTATGCGCAAATGTCAAATTGGAATATTGCTTTTTTAGATTAATTGGGAAGTTTCTGCGGTCAAAGATAAATTATGAAATTCTGATTAGGTACTTATTAAAGACAGATCTAAAGGTGACAAAAAGTTTTCTTTTTCCTGTTGTAACTTACCTATATATGAATTTTAATAAAGAACTATGAAATAATAAGTGCGACATTTTGTCACGTTTTTCTATGACGTCACAGGTCAACTGATTTGACTAGTTGGAAATTCCCTATTGATGTGGCCTTTTTAACCCCACAGTTCCTACTGACTGTACGTACGTACGTAAACAGCCTATATACGTCCCACTGCTGGGCACAGGCCTCCCCTCAATCAACCGGAGGGGGTATGGAGCATACTCCACCACGCTGCTCCAATGCGGGTTGGTGGAGGTGTTTTTTACGGCTAATAGCCGGGACCAACGGCTTAACGTGCCCTTCGAAGCACGGAATCATCTTACTTTTTCGGACAATCAGGTGATTCAAGCCTGAAAAGTCCTTACCAAACAAAGGACAGTCTCACAAAGTGATTTCGACAATGTCCCCATCGGGAATCGAACCCGGACCTCCAGATCGTGAGCCTTACGCTCTAACCACTAGACCACGGAGGCTGTTCCTGCTACTGACTGTATTTAAAGATAAAAATAATACTTATGATAGAAAATAATCTTACTAATTTTAAGTTATTGCCTTCTGTCCTATGCTAAAAAAGCTAGGTATGAGTACCAACCATGCTATCAATGATGTAAAAGAAAAATGTCACAAGAAGGCTCACTGAAGATTTGATCTCACCCGTATTGCGGCGCATTTCGAACAAAAGCGAACGTTTAAGGCTACCATGCAATTACGGAGCTAGTTATAAGCCCACGCTAGTTTGGGGATCCAATAACGGTCTTCATCTCAGAGATGAGTGGGAGAAAAATTGGGCGTGATTCTTGTGGAAATTGGCGTCAGACCGTAATTATTTTGTTTGTAAGGAAAGGTTTCACCTACTTTATATATGTAGGTGTATAATTGGACTACATAAACTTACGCCCGTAATCCCTAATAGGGCGGGTATAGCCACAGTAATCAAAGGCAAAGCAGCTACTGTTGATATGAAGTCTTAAGATGGATATGGTGAACCTTATGGTCTGTCGCCTATAACAATTGTCTATCTTGTATTGTTCTTATGTGTTTTCTTGTAGTAACGTTTACTAAATAGACCATCGAACTCGTATAACAAATCATCATCATCAATTTAAAGGCCACGCTCTTGTCGGTGTAGCATTTTCCATTCCAGTCTATCAAAGGCCAATTCCTTGACTTCCCTATAAGACACGACGTTAACGTTTTCTTTAATCTGTTCCATGTAAGCTCTTCTTGGTCTTCCCCTTCCTCTCCTTCCTTCTAGCTTTCCTTCTATGATGTTTTTAATAAATTCGTCGTGTCTTATTAGGTGTCCAATCATCTTGCCTATTCTGTCGTATAACAAATAGACAACCAATTTACAACCAATCTCTGTAAAAAGATCTGCAACGCATCTCGTCCCAAGCGTGGCGTGTAACGACATTGCACAACCGATATTGCATTATTTGAACAGTCATAACATTTTAATTTGAGCAAACATACTTTTACGCTCTACTTAACTCAATATAAGTATACGTATTTACAACACGGTCCTGATTCCTGTTCCCCTTTTACAAATTATATTCCAATTACAAGTATAATACAAGAATTAATTCACGCCATTTACTAAATAGATACTTACCTATATACGCTTCGACGCTCTGCCTACCTAGTTGTGATAATAAGTCATGTTAGTACCCTAATGTATACGTAATGTACCCTAATGTATTTATAAGGAAAAATATATATTTCAATATTAATATAAAATAATGTTCATATTTTTTCTAGAAAATTTATGTCGCAACAAATACAGTCTGAAATAAAATAGAACGATGTCTTCCGATTCAAGGAAATATATTTCCCGTTATAACGTAACAGATATTGAAAGACAATATTGATATCAAACCAGTTTACCTACTCGAGTATGCAGCAGATTTTGTTGTTTAAGAAAGTTTAGTACTAAACGAATGTTAATTTACTTTTTAGTCACTGTGGTCCTGTGGATAGTCACTCAAATCCTGATACCGGATTTGCATCAATAAGTTATAAATGTATGTGTGTGTGTGTGTGCGTGTGTGCGAGTGTGCGAGTGTGTGTGTGTGTGTGTGTGTGTGTGTGTGTGTGTGTGTGTCTTAAGTGCAGTTTACACTAACGCAGTTGGCTCGACCATTATAAACGGCGATACGGCTCGCCACTTATCACGTTGGTCTAACAGAAAGCTCGGTGAGGTGTGGGTACTTAGTTCATCTTGCGATGGATGTTCTCTGCTTACGCCAATTGGAATATAGTCGTGAGCTTATTTTATGTTTATGTTAATTGAATTATGAGTATTTTCTATAGATAAGTTAATGGTCATCAATGGAAATAGCGTAGGTATACCTGCAGGAATAATACTGAACAATAATAATAAATAATATTGTACTTACTTCCTATGAGGAGCTCGGTGGCGCAACGGTAAACGCGCTCGGTCTGTGATTGTTGAAGTTAAGCAACTTTCGCAAAGGCCGGTCATAGGATGGGTGACGAAAAAAAAAGTTTTCATCTCGAGGTCCTCCGTGCTTCGGAAGGCACGTTAAGCAGTTGGTCCCGGCTGCATTAGCAGTCGTTAATGACCACCAATCCGCACTGGGCCCGCGTGGTGGTTTAAGGCCCGATCTCCCTATCCATTCATAGGGAAGGCCCGTGCCCCAGCAGTGGGGACGTTAATGGGCTGGTGATGATTGCACTTCCTAGAAACAGACCTAAATATATAAGTAGATATACCTAGTATCATCAATAGGTGTTAAACAATAATGTTTTAAGCTTAATAAACATAGAGCTAGGAAAGTGGTACATGCGAGTTTAGGTACAATATCCCGCGCCCGACAAATTACCAACTTCTTTCAATTTGTCAGACAATATCTAACATTGTTATAAGCAAGAAAGTGTAGTAACTAGTAGAATGCACTTACTAACTTCACAGCAGGCTATTCGAGTTTATTCTTACTCTCCTCAAATACTAATGGAACTCCTTTGACAAAGTTTGGAATTTTGAAGAGGGTCTGCTCCAACTTGTTCTGAGGATTATTGGTGCAACACTGATCTTTGTAATACATATTGGGGAACAAGCAAACTCAGTTATAACTACTACGCTTCGGTGCATTTTAATTTGAGATTATGTAGATAGTCGACTGAAATGGTGAAGTTAAGTAGGTAATATTTTGAAACTAGCTGGTACCCGCGACTTCGTCCGCGTACTTTTAATTTGAATATTAAGGATTATATTAAAGGAACGGTATACATTTGGGTAAAGCATTTTGTTAAAAGAGAGTAGGTAAGGGTAGGGTAGGGGTATTTCTTATCAAGTGCTTAAATATAAAGTTTCATGGTTTTATCTTTTAAAATTAAGAAATCCCATACAAACTTTCAACCTTTATTTCAACCTCTTCATCCCTTTTTTTCGCAATAAAAAGTAGCCTAGGTATGTTCTTTCTCAGGGACTAAAGATTGTCTGTGCCAAATTTCATCAAAATTGGTTGAGAGGTTTAAGCGGGAAAGCGTAACAGACAGACAGACAGACAGAGTTACTTTCGCATTTATAATATTAGTATTGATTAGTAGGGATATAAGTTCTAATGGGTACCTATATTTATTCTTCGTATACTTATTTATCTATGCAATGTTCAACGTTTATGATTTTTTGATTTCAATATTTGTCTGTTTTGGTATATACATCACCCAAATATAATCACCTTAACTGATGATATTTATGTCACAACATACGGTCTTACTCGGACCTTACCTCGGACTTAATTAGGGTGTGAAGAGAGAATACGAAAAATAACAAACACCAAAATATTTATCCGTTCCACATGTATTTATTTGTTATTTTTTAATATTACATTTGTTAAAAAATGTGTATGACGAGGTATGAAGAGGGGGGTTTTATTGTACTGTTTATTACAAACAAAGGAACTCACTTTAGAATTTAATTTAAAATAATAAGTAATAGCTAGGAATACGCTTTTTAGGTTTTCTATGTGTCTCTACCATGCACATGTATGAAATTAGTTATTCACACGCAGGTAATATTTTAATTAATATGAAAATTATTCATACCTACTTATTAAATGAAGAGAAGAGAAGAGGGAATTCTAATTAAATCGTTCCACGGTTTTCCACAGCGAGAGACCTGTCAGTTTAAGCTTGTTTCAATAAAGTTACCTTCAGCGTTAATGGACCTAATTTCATATAATTTTCAGTAAATGGACAGAGTTTATAGCAAGTACTTGAAGGTAAAACCTGTATAACTGGGTCGAGGTACCCCTTGTCTAGTTATTTTATCGGGAAGTATTTTTTTAAATGACAGGCCTCAGTTTTTTTTACAAAAGCCGAATCTTCTATCCTTACGGGAAAATCAGGTCAATTTATACTTACCGTTTCTGTTCATAAACATTTTTTTTTGTTGTATTTTTATTATTCTTCTAAATGAAAAAACTAAACATGATTAGAATGACATACCTATTTTTTGTCTCTTTCGTAGGTGTATACCGTGAGCAAACTATGAGACCCCCACACTAGCGTCTTTCGAGCGTCGTTGTCGATTTTTTGAATCCTCATATCTCTGGTATTTATGTCCAACATATTTAAAGAAAATACTGTACCGACTTTGTTGGCAACAAATCATTATTCTATTAGTTAAGTATATTATAACAAGGTGGAGAGTGCTTAGGGCTCTTACCAAGTAATTTAAACAGATTTCTGGATATTTACATCACCATTACACGTAGAGTAGGTAGGTAGGATGGTATATTTATCAAAACATTTTAAACACATAAAATCAGTCTGTTGCATTCAAAAACAATAATAAATTTCATAACAACGCTTCCAATATACGGAAATGGAATATTAATGTCAAATTGGATCAAATTGCTTAAATTCACGGTACAACTACCGGAATCATGTTGGAGCTTTTAGGAAAATTTGACCTTTCCGCTTCGACTAAGTTGGTGGAATTTCCATTTCGACTCGAATTCTCGCAAATAGGTGACGTAGTACCATCGACGATTTTACCTCTAGACTCTAAATAGCAGACGAACATGTTATGTCAGGATATATATCTGACTAATAGATCAGATATAAGAAGTGTTTTTTTTATTATTTGTGTAATTATTAGTAGTTATATTATATTTATTTGGCGCCCGTCATTCTTTAACTTTTACTTTGTCGTCGTTTGAAAGATACAGCCCCACTGTTTAACTATTGTACCTGGAAGTCTCGGCCGCTAGAGGTTGTGGTTGGGAGAAATCTCTTGAAGCGATAAGACCGCCAATTGCCATGTGATTGGTTGGCATTTGGCATTAAGTTGTTTTGTAATTGTTTCCTTGGATCGGCGTCTGTCTCGCTATCATACACGGGCGGAGTAAAACAGCACACAGTAAAAAGATTTTACATAGCACCCGTATTTACCAATTACTTAATCTGTGACTGTGATGGAGTGTCCAAGCTGTGCTCTCGGTATAATTCTGAATATCTCGCGATATTATCTTTGCGCCTCCGTGGTCTAGTGGTTAGAGCGTTAGGCTCACGATCTGGAGGTCCGGGTTCGATTCCTGATTGGGACATTGTCGAAATCACTTTGTGAGACTGTCCTTTGTTTAGTAAGGACTTTGCAGGCTTGAATCACCTGATTGTCTGAAAAAGTAAGATGATTCCGTGCTTCGAAGGGCACGTTAAGCCGTCGGTCCCGGCTATTAGCCGTAAAAAACACCTCCATAAACCCGCATTGGAGCAGCGTGGTTGAGTATGCTCCATACCCCTCCGGTTGATTGAGGGGAGGCCTGTGCCCAGCAGTGGGACGTATATAGGCTGTTTATGTGTATGTTATGTTATTATCTTGTGTATTGTTTCTGTATTATCTCTCTGAGATGAGCGCTCGTCAATATACCTAAGCAATATAATAAACGTTGACTATTATGAATTCGTTTCTTGGAATAAAGCTTCTTATTACTTTCAACTTGCGCGATTGTGCCTATATAGGTACCTATAGTACCAACCATGTTCTATACTATCGTTGAGATATCTAATATATATTATATAATATACAGGGTGTTAGTGACATCGTAACAAAAATTTTGAGAGATGATAGAACCCATGATTCTGAGTTGATACCAAGTGGAATTTTCCATCGCAAAATTCATGTTTCTTCTGTATATACATAAATAAATATGTATACAACTTAAGTAAAAACAGCCATAAATATTCTTAAAAAATATTAAGGTCAAAAAGGTATAAAATGAATATAGGTAATAATATATTATATAAAATACTTATCAGCAATGAAGAAATTAACATAAAACAAAAAACTTATACTAGTATAAGCGAAATGAATTTGTCTCAGAGAAATTATAGACGGGAGGGCTAGTTTTACACTACATTTTTTTTTAAACTTTTTGGAGGAGGTGAGGTATACACGTACAGCACGCCTACTCACTACCGTACAGTTATAAAAAAAAATCAATGTCTCTATAAACGTGTACCAAAACAAAATCACACAAATAAGACGGATATTACATCTATCCAATATTCGTCAATCATGATTTAGGATTAAAACACAAATCGACTTTATTATTACTAAGTATACTATGATCGTTATTTGTAGGGTCGTATGCTGATCGACGGAAAACCGTGGAAATACTACGGTAAAACTACGATCACACCATAGACCACATCACACATATTACCGACGAGGGTTAGAAAAATCGACAAATAACGATCACAGTACAGTAATAATATGGTCGATTTTTGTTTGAATAAAAAGTCGTGTGTGACAAAAAATTGGTGGATAGATGTAATACCTCTCTAACAAAACACAAATCGATCGTTCATGTATGTTCATGTTGCATGAGGAAACGCGTGCTGTTGGAAACTCCCGTCTATACTCGTAATTTCTCTGAGGTATTTGTAATGCTTCCTCCTGTTTTCCTTTTCTTTTCCTTTCAAAGATATGAATACGTTGCACTTTAACGTCAGGGATACTAAACATAAGTCACTGCCGCGACGTTCAAATCGTACTTACAGAATTATCATCATCAGCCCATTAACGTCCCCACTGCTGGGGCACGGGCCTTCCCTATGGATGGATAGGGAGATCGGGCCTTAAACCATCACGCGGGCCCAGTGCGGATTGATGGTTATTAACGACTGCTAATGCAGCCTGGACCAACGGCTTAACGTGCCTTCCGAAGGACGGAGGAGCTCGAGATGAAAACTTTTTTTGTTCTCGGTGGCGCAGCGGTAAACGCGCTCGATCTGCGATTGTTGAAGTTAAGTAACTTTCGCAAAGGCCGGTCATTGGATGGGTGACTTACAGAGTAAATAATAGAAATATAAGTAGCATGAATTTTTATTTCCACATTGGTATGTGAACTATGCGATCACTGGCGAGTGTCCTGTCACGATTCTACTCCCAGGATTTGTCCAGGGCCTCAATCTATGCGCCCAGGGAGCTCTAACGCACGAAATATGACTATTATTCCCAACTTTATAGCGGCTATATTTCATTTTTCCACCATTTTGCTTAGTATATTTATGGGCTTGCAGAGCAAATGTGTTTTGGTTACGGTGTTTATTTAAATTTGTGTGCGGACACAACTTTTACTTCCTTATTGAACCTGTAGACGTACTAATAACATCTCCTTAGCGTTATCCCATTTTTCATAGAGTCTGCTTATCTAACTTGAAAATTAAAAAAAATAACCTAACGGGAAAACAAATTACAAGTCAGATATGTGACACCTCTCAAAACACATTACTTTTGGGTGATGTAGGTTTCCTCACGACGTTTTCCTTCACCGCTGAATACATGTTAACCATTTAAGATCGAAACTTGAATTCGAAAACAAATTCGGTTTAGGCCCGGATAGGATTTGACCCTGCGACGTCATCATGAGAAGCAAGTGTTTTTCTAAATAGGCTACCACGGGTTTTATATGAATAGCAATTAACGTAAGTATAACAATTAACTGTGTCAAAATATATCTTAAGTCAACTTTTTATGCCGCGTGGGTTCGATGACGGACCACATCAACCCTAGTTTTGTGTCCGTCTGAATCGGCGGTCACTTGTATTATTCGGGGTATTTTAAGTTGAAATGGTGCTCAATAATTACTGCCCACTTAGTGCCGCCTAGTGCCTATCATCAGACATTTGCTTTCAATGTATTTTAGAAATAAAATAACGGAGTGACCAGCGATTCTGACCATCACCTAGCTGTTCAGAGTCATTAAACTGCCCGAGGCCCCTGACATGGCTCATGTAACGACTAGTCTTACCTAAGTAAATACGTATAGTAACCGGGTAATAGCTTTTTTTTTAGTTAGCCTGGATTGTCCCACTCCTAGGCAAAGGCCTCCCCTCTGAGCCTCCATTTCTGCCTGCCCTGAGCAATCTCTCTCCAATCCGTCTGAAACGCGTCCAGGTAGTATCTCCATCGCTTCCTGGGTCTGCCTCTGCCTCTGCGTCCAAGAGGTGTCATGTGAACATGACCGGCCCACTCCCACTTAAACTTTGCAGCCTTAAGGGTAGGGTAATAGCTTATTATTATTAATAGCCGTCGAACTCTCAGGGCAAAGGCCTCTTCTCTTTTCTTCCATTCTTCAGAGTTCTTATTACAAAAGCTCAACAACTGCACAAAGAAAACAACCATCAATCATATTTCCAATTTAAAGAAATTGTTACATATTTTATTTTCACAAAATATTTATATTTACTTTTATGCACGACTTTTATTCATCTTCAATTATCAAAGGGCAAATCACATTGAGCTCTCTATTTCTTGTTCGAATTTCTTATACGACGTATCTGGGGCATACCAATTCTGCAAACTTTAATAAACATGCCTCATTGGACATGATTGTATGCTTATTGATGAGAATCGAATATGAGGTCGCATGAAAATAACGTGTATTATGGCAATACGGTTGGTTTATTGGGGCAGATGAATGTATTCGGATAGAGATGGGAGTTGACTAGTCTGTTTATTTTTAGGTAAGGATTTAATATTTTTTCTGTTAGGCTGGGAGTAATGATAAAGCATAGAATGCGTACACATTTCCACCGCTGTACCTACTACTTATATGCGAATCTTTTAGAATCGCTTTGCGAATAGGTGACATGCGAAATAGATCTCATACTTAATAAATAGTAGATCACTTTAGTCACTTTTATTTTAGAATCATATCGCATTAACTCTGCCATTTTTGCGACGTGTGCCGCGTGTTTATAAAAATTTACAAGTCTACACGTTCACAAGCTACAAGTTACAAATACTTACGTGTACTTAAATTACGTAACGTTTATCGAGAAAGTAGAGGGATTGTAAAATAATACTTGTGAAATAAATATTGACACTTGTAACAAGTAATTTACAAGTGCAGTTTTGATAAACACATTCTTGTAATAACTATTTTTTTTACAAAAAAAATCTTGTAATACAGGGCTTGTAAGTTTTGATACATAGGGCATTGGCATCTACTCAAATATGTCATAGATTGTCGCGTAGTCACAAATGATAATGCTATCTTTTTTATATTAAGATCATAATACCCAACGTCCGAACGACCACCCCTACTCAATTTCCATAACTATCAAGCCTATCGGGAACACGTACAAATGATTTGTTTCCTAGTCCCTAATAACGATCCCTTTCCCAGATATTATCGTTCATCGGGAGCGTAGCCAGGGGACCTGCTTTGGGGGTGCAGCCTTCACAGAATATTCCGGCCAAGAAGTTAATGCCATCCAGGGCAAATCTATAGTAAATGATGATAAAAGGTAAACTTTGAAGCTTGATAAACATAAAAGTTATATCAAGAGTTTTCCGGGTTGAGAAGCGAGAAGTTATATGACACCACCCGGTGTTAATCTCCGACATTTTTGTGTGAATTCGGACATACAAACTTGATCATTACTAATGTTTACGGCTATCAGTTCCGCTTTAGTGAGGAAGGCTTCTGTGGTATGGGGAGGATACCTGTAGCAAGTCAGGTGGTTTGAAAAGGCCACATCGAAGCAATTCATCTATAAAAGCAATATTTAAATTTCACATTTGCGCATATATATACACATGACAAGTGCGCAATGCACACAAATCAACAAATGTCAAATAGCAATATTGCTTTTATAGATGAATTGCTTTGATGTGGCCTTTTTAACCTCTCTAAAATCATTAATCAGAATGTCTATGTTTAAGATTTGTCAAGATAATTTCAGTATTTACTTAGGTATTGGCCTACCGGGGGCTCCTGCAGTACTCATGAAAAATTTTCTAGCTCTCTCCGGTTCGTCGACAGGAAAAATACTCCTCCAAGCTTCTCCACCGCTGGTTGATTGGTGGTAGATGTCTAACTTACATAAAAATAACATAAATAGCCTATACAGGGTGTTAGTGACATCGTAACGAAAACTTTGAGGGATGATTCGGGCCATGATTCTGAGTTGATATCAAGTGGAATTTTCCATGGAACTGAAAATGATAAAAAAACAAAAGTTTTCATGAATTTTCCGCCAGGAAAATTCCACCTGATATTAACTCAGAATCATGGTCTGAATCATCCCTCTTAGTATTCGTTACGTATGTCCCACTGCTGGATCTGTACCCAGAGGACTGTGCCTTTGCTCAATCAACCGGAGGAGGTATATGGAACATATTAAGCCCTTACCACATTACTCCACTGCAAGCTGCTGGAAAGAATATAAGAACGATCATAGACAAAAGTGTGTAACTTTTTAGAATGCCTTTGAATTTTCAAAATAAAATACGAGTGCAAGCTTGAAAAAAAAAACCCTAATTCTTGCTACGGCCCTGCTCCTAATCACATGAATATTGGCCCTGGTGGTTATAATTCTAATATACTGCCCGTTTATTGGTTAATTGCTCCGAAGGAAGTCCAGAAGGATGTCTTTAGATGACATCTTAATGGCTGAACACTTATGTCGGTGGTTATGGAATATGTGAAGATGTGTGGTGGTCATTGTATTGTAAGCAATTAGACTCTATTTATGGCCAAATTAATGCGGAAGTTCAAGATGTATTTTCTATATAAATTCTTAGTTTGAATCTTTTTTAATGAATCTCTGCGGTGTATTCGATCAAATACGATCGTAATCAATACTACACAAAGTACCATAAAAAACCTAAAACAGGACCTCAAAACAGCAATACTTACACCCCGCACCAGATCCCAAAGGACATGAACGACTCAATTCGTCTGCAGAAGCCGTTCGTACAAATAAATTATTTTCAAGGGAGCTGTAAAGATAGATTGGTGGCGGTAATAGTGGTTGCAATGAGCTGAAACTACCGCATTACTGATGCTGTTTAAACGTGTTTTAAAGCCACTTGGAGCGAACAGACGGGTTTTAAATCTTCTGCTTTTAGTTTTATTGGGGAGAAGATTTTTATACTTCAATCAAGAAGGAATGAAGTAGCTTTACGCGTTTATTTTTATGTATTATACTTTATACATACTTAATGTCTAGAACAGAGAAAAAGTTATGGCTAATTGTTGGAAAATATCAATGAAGAATCAACCTTATCTGTTTTGTAGGACCTTTGGTGTCACTCTTAGTACTAATATACTTACGTAGATATATATAATGTGAGTAAAGACAATGTTTCTTACGTTGGATACTATTTCGTGATTCTAGTAACTCGTATTTTTATGACAGTGTTTACTGTCGCAATAAACAAAATGGAATTGCTATTAGGCGTCACATAATTCGTAGACTAAACGGCGTAAGCTAGTGAAATGCAGAAGTTAGCACTTCGTTTTTTTCTGTCTAGTACTATAGAAAAGATAGCGCGTAAAGATACTTTACATAATAGTATTACATTCTATTCGTATTTCCATAGCATTCTATTTGCAATGAACGTGCGAAGTGGCCGCATAACGCAATAGCTTTGGCAACTGTCGCGTCGACTCTGCATATTATTCTCAGACATTTCTATCATGTTCATGTTTATTTGTTCGTAATTTAAAATAAATGTCAAGTGAAGTTGATTTTGTTCGTTTTACTTTTTTTCGTATTGTTTTTTGTTTTTGGTCCATGCACTTTTAAATTACTAAGGTAGGTAGGTATTTTACTTCCATTTTGGGGTTTTTTAGTCACGTCCGATATTTAATTAGGTAGTTAATGACCCGTGGTAGACCAGTTGATAGCAGCCGTGGTAGCCCAGTTCATAGAATGCTTGCCTCTCACTTTGAGGTCGCAGGTTCGAATCCAGCACAGGCCTAAACTAATGATTGTCGAATTTGTTTTCGAATTCATGTTTGGATCATAAATGATTATCATATTCTCAGCGGTGAAGGAAAACAATAATGAGGAAACCTACATTCCCGAGAAATGCATTTTCAGATGTATGTGATCTAACCTGTATTGGGCTGGTTTTCCCTTCGCAGGTTGGAAGGTCAGACAGGCAGCCGCTTCTGTAGAATTGAAAAACCGGAACTATCTGATCTTCAGGTTAGGTAAGCGGACCCTGTGAAAAACGGGATAATGCTAGGGAGATGATGATGTCCGAAATTTAATTAGTTACCTGTTTTACAATCTATCCTGATTCATTGATCTATAACTTGATTTCTTACAATAAGTAAAATTCTTAACATCATTATGATGTTATTTGACCTTCACCGGTCATGAATTTCTAAATTATGTACCTATTGAATTATACCTTGCCCTTCTTCATCGTGTGGGTTGTGAGAAGAATGATCGACCTCATCAATTCCGGTGTCCGAGTTACTGTTGAGCCGCCAAAGGCACTTGACATGACTTATATAACGTCTAAGTACATGCTTACTCTTCCTGTAAATATATAAGTAGGTATTTCATACAACTGTCTGGAACTATACCAACACAGAATCTACTAATTAGAACATCCGCACATTGTTGACAAGCTCAAACAGTGTCAAAACTAGCACAAACAACATTTCGCTTGACTCCGCTCATAGCAGAAACATGGAAAAGCAAATAAAAGAAGTTGTCTTTCAACCTCTGAAGCTGTACATTTCACGTCTGAAGTTACCTCAAACAGTCTTACTGGAAATTAAAAACCGGCCAGGTGCGAGTTGAACTCGCGCACGTTGGGTTACGTACCACTGAATAGGTAAACAACAGTACCTACTGTAACCAACCTACTCACATAAATTTTATATTGATTACCAGTTGCCATTATTAATATCGCCAAAAAAGCACTTAAACAATTGGATCGTGTACTAGGTGCAAGATAAATAATGAAATCCTGATTACTAAATAAAGACAGATCTAAAATTAACAATAAACATTTATCCATTTTTCTATTTAACTTATTTATGAATTTTAATAAAAAAAAAACGTAATAATAAGTTCGACATTTTATCCATGACGTCACAGTGTGCTTTTTCATATAAATTCCTTAGTAATTTCGTGTTTTGACGTTTGGTAAAAAGTAACTGATTTGACTAGTTGGAAGCTAGCCTATTATTTATTTTGTCTTTAGTATTTGTTGTAATAGTGGCAACAGAAATACGTAAATTGTGAGAATTTCAACTGTCTAGCTATCGAGATTCTTGAGATAGCCTGGTGACAGACATACGGATAGACTGTGAAGTCGCAGTAATAGGTCACGTTTTTACCGTTTGGGTACGGAACCCTAAAAACGTACCGTGTTTTCAGTTAACGGTAACATGGAGCCACACCGCACCGACACTGGGAATAAAGAATGCGTTTGCGCGCTGCTGCATTTGTAGATAGGTAAATATCTACAAGGGTTGCAGCCTTGTAGAGGTCCTCTGTTCACTGGATAAGCGAATGCTAGTATTTTTTAAAATCTCAACGGAACAACGACTTAAATCCATTATAACACAGTAGTATGTCTGACGCGAGTGTGCGCCCACAGTAGTATATTTCAAAGCCGCTCCTGTTCAATTCATTTTTTGAGGTATGACTTCTGTCATCTTTGACAATTCTGCCAGTGTCGAGGTTGGACAATACACGTGGATCGAGAGTGAATCAAATG
The DNA here is from genome assembly GCF_024362695.1 of Pectinophora gossypiella. Taxonomy (NCBI): domain Eukaryota; kingdom Metazoa; phylum Arthropoda; class Insecta; order Lepidoptera; family Gelechiidae; genus Pectinophora; species Pectinophora gossypiella. The sequence continues at coordinate 5,799,184 of NC_065414.1, read as the reverse complement.
ATCAGTATTGTTGTAGAATCGAAGTCTAAAAAAATGTTAGTTTTCGTTATTATAAACATACTTACATATTTAAATACTAACAGCATAGGGCCGCTCCTGTCCTCCGCCTCTGAATAGTACTGATAGTTACTGCTGCTTTCTGTCAGGTTCCAGTTTACAGTCCCCGTGACTTGCCTCTTCCGTTCTGCATTGCCGTATCGACGGCACGTATCGAATTACGAACTATGACGCGGTATTTAAGTGTATTTGGGTGAATTTGTATCTCATCCATTTATGCAAAAATCCGCCAAATTATGTATAGACCGGTTGCCGGCATTCCACTGGTGGAGCAAATAGGACACTATTCTAGTGAGATAAGGCTAATAATAACTCCCGTATTGGAGTATGTTTTCAATAATCTGTGGTAAAAGCAATCTAAATCCTTCACTTTTCAATCTATGTAATTATTTTATTAGTATATCCAGTCAAAACAGTTCAATGTAGTTGACGCAGACAAGCGAAAAGTGAGGTTATTCTCAAACCATCACGGCAGCGCAAACCAAATGTGTGGCAGCAAACTTGGCAAAGTCTGTCAGATGTGGTACACAAAGCCTGGGAGAAGTGTATTGAGTGTCTTTTCAAGGTGCAAAATTTTATATTTCAGCATTTTGTTTAAAATGGTGAAATATAACTCTCCCTTTCTTACTTTTTAAAACTGCCTTACGTCCCATTCATTAACCATCCTCCATTCATACCATAAACAATCAAATTCTCATTCATTATCCTTCCATAGTATTCCCACTTTCCTACAGCTACATTTTAACGTAGAAAAGTTTCATAACAATTGAGTTACCTAGTTGCCGGTTCTTTTGAGGGTTGAGTTTTCTAATCTACCTTTGGATTTGAAGCTTGATTGATCGCGAAGTAGAAGTGACAAGTTAAAATATGAATATTTATTTTAAATGAGGCGTTAAAAGATAAAATTATGATGACAATGTATTACTTATAACCCCTTATTATAATCACTATCGAAAAATCAGTGTTATACTTAAAGAATGGTTTGTGCTGATGCACTTCGCCAGGCACAACGAGACAACAGGTCGTCACCTGTAGATTTTCCATGGAATTAGTGAGTTTCCTTCCAATCCCGAAATCCACTTCCGTAACATTTGGATCTGTGGTCGTGTGATACCTCTAGGATTTCCTCGTGCCCCTTCTACTAAAGTATAATTTAATAACCAAAAAGCAAATTATTAAATACTATTTCTACTAATAGAAAATGTTTAGCACTCCTGAAGAGCAGAAACAGACATGTGTTCCCAACGCCATTTAAGTTCCACCCTTTTGAATATGTCATTTGTATTCCGTAAGGGACTGGGAAATCGTAATCATTTATCATATTTAGACTCTGGGACGTTATTTTATTACCAAACTTGATATTAGTAGAATTAATGCTATGTACTTAAATATTTTGAAATGTTATTAGGTAGTTCTTAATTAAAATTAAGTTTATAGACATTAGTACTACTAGGTATATAAATTATTCAATATAAAGACGGCTGTCAAAGTACAATTCAATAGGAAAGTTACAAACTGCCTTATGTCATCTCAGTGATTGGCAAAACAGGAGACCATTAAGTCTGCCTTCGGGCTATGAACAAATACACAGCCGTCGACTCCTTGAATACGAATTAGGCAGCTGCAATTTTGCTGAATGATGTGACACTTCGAACGTTCACGAGGGTCTGAGTACTCGAAAACGCTGGAATTTTCACATTTTTCCCATTCAGAAGCTATTATCGCGCGTTACTATTCTACAAGTTCGTTCGCGCATTCTCTCGCCTTTTCGCGTTATGAAAATTTTCCATTTTCATTTGCCTGCCAAGTTTCTAAAACAAACAGCGCGGATATGTTTGCACGAAATTAAGCTTAGTCTCAAGATATCCTTTGCACATAAAGTTTAGCGGATCTACTCAATGAAATTACCCTTCTCACAAGTTTTAAACTAGTTTATGCTTCATCTCACGTCGGACTACCTGTTAAGGGTAGAACAATTCCAACTATTATTGGGAATGTAAAGGGCCAAGAATGTGTGAGTGACAAGGATCCGCGTTGAGTATATGTTTTGTATTCATAGATAGTTAAAATTGGCTGAAGTTTACGGACAGATTGTTATCCATGTAATTTGGCTGTATTTAGATGACAATCGACACACGATGATTTAGAAAAAAAAAACATTTTGACACACTTTCATAGACGTCATTTGGAGGACTATCTGTGGATCACACTCCGACATGCTGATCCATTGGTCCTAGATATTACATACTTACATCATATACCTACAGATAATACTATAAGTAGTAGTAAAACGAAGCACTTGAGACTTTCATAGTACTTACATTTCATACGTTAGTATGCTTTTGGTTTGCCAAACTACAGATCTATCAATTTACCAAAGTTTACGATCAAAGAGTGCATTAAATATGGTTGCAATTCAGTTTTCATAAATAAAAGGAGAATTCCTAAATGCCTGAGCAAACTGGGTGATTTGTGGCCATCAATAATTGTTAGAGAGAATATAATGATGTAATGAGAAACTTGAAGCTGTTAGTGAATGGAGCAGTTTGCTAAGTCTTTGTACCCATCTCTGAGGAGCGCAGTGGAGTAGTAATTAGCATTCAGTAACATCTGTGAATTGATTTGGACCTCTTTAATTAAGTAAATAGTTATGTGTTGCTAATAATTATAATTATTTGTTTGAATAGTACTTAGTGATCTGAGTCCAAGAATTGCAGCTGCGAAACCCTTTGATATTATTATTTTACGGTTTCATGTAAGTATTGATAATTTGACACGATAAAGGAACTGGCTTACTTGGGGAGACTTCCAAGACATTCAAGGTCATATTGCTTATAGCTACCAACATGATTATTACGAAAAAACGGAGCAGAAAATTTCCCTGTAATCATTCTCTACGAAGTTGACTTGTTTATTTTTAAAAACAAACTTTGCCGGCTCCCGCAAAACCAAGTCACTCAGTTGCAAATAGGAACAACTTGTTTATTTCTAGCCGTAACTTTTTTGCGTGTAGAGGTCTGGTGTCTACGAAGTACCTATTTGGCCGTGTTTGTAACTGCTCGTCTATTGGCATTTAAGAGTTACTTATTAACAAACAAAACACGACACCCAGTGCGGATTTGTCGAATAGAAAACGCAGTTGTTTACTTAACCTGAAGTGTCCATTCTGCTGTCATCAACAGTGGCTGCAAGTTGTCTTTGATTACTTGTGGCTCTGCCCACCCCATTAGGGATTACGGGCGTGAGTTTATGTATGTATGTATGTATGTCCATTCTGCTGGGCTCCGAAAGACAAACACAACAAAGTCTAAAGATAATACCAGAATGAATACACCGCGCCACAAAAGAAGTCAACGGATTTTGTAATACTTAAAGGTACGAGTTGGCAGTGGACGACATGAGGCAGCAGCGGACGACGTGTCGCAGCGACACAACTGGTTTCTATTTATTTCTATTATTTTTTCTTTTTTTTTACAATTTAATGTTACATTACATGTCGTTCGCAATGAAAGATATTTTATAGAAATAAATAGAAACCAGTAGTATCAGAGACACTACGTCCGTCGTCCGCTGCTGCCTCATGTCGTCCGCTGCCAACTCGTACCTTTTATTCGATTGTGGCGTTGACAGCGATTCCCGCTACGGCGCCGGCGAGTCTGTTTACGGCAAACGGCTTGACATCACATCTGTCATTTGCATGTACTTACAGTTCAAAACACAATTTTAATCACTCTACATACAATATTTATTTTCCACTGAAATAATTGTCTATGTGGAATTTGCGACACTATTTACTCGGCAGCGGAATTTCTTTCGTAGCGTCGCCTATTCCTATTTTAAATCTGATATCTTTCGTAATAATAGGTGGTTAGAAATTAATACAAAACAATAAAATCTTACCTGCGCACCAATTCAATATACATGCGGCTTGACACAGTTGATTCGTCCCTCAGTCTACGTAACTCTTAGCTTCTCGGCAAGCAAGGAGTATTGTCGCATCTGATGCTGATATACGGGTCGAGCAAGAGAAGTTTGAGCACCTGTGCCGCGACAAATGCGGACATCGGTCAACTGAGATGCTTGTATATAGCTCACTATAACTCATACGTACCTACATTAAATTTTACATAATTAGGTTACCTACTTACCTACGGTCGGTAAAATCATGGTATGAGAAAAACTAGGTACGCTCAATCCTATGACAAGCCGCCATTGCTAGCCCTTTGATGACGTAAGTATTACCACTTTGTTACCATTAAATTGGTATCTCCAACATACCAAGGACGCAAATTTTATTATTGAAAATTAATTGAATTACTCACTAATGTATTTAATTACTTGTCACATATATAAAAATAATGTAAACTGTAAGTAACTTTTTTACTAAATGTTCAAAATTTCCTTTTATAATTTATTTTTTAGGAAAGGGCAACGCAGTGCGGGATGACGTCAGCTGGGCTAACCTTGAAATGTTGGCTGTCACTTTTGAGCATACCTGGTCTTCTTATACCATGGGTAAAATAGGCGTCCATTTACCCCCTCCCCCAGTACCTTCAATAACATAGCTTGCTTATAGACGGCGATACTGCTCACCACACCAACTAACACTGTCTAACAGAAAGCTCGATGAGGTGTGGGTACGGTCACGAGCATTAATATGTATACACTTTGCTACCATGTCACATTAACTTTTTAAATAAATTGAAAAGTAAGTCTCACTAAATGTCAAATATTGTTAGTGCGACAGAGTCCTAAAGTGGGTACATAATATTGCTCATGAAGTTCATCTTGCATGTATCTCTGACTACACCATTGGGATATAGTAGTGAGTTTATGTTGTATAATTTACCCTAATAAGTCTGTATATACGTAAATATACAGGCAGACTAAACTGTATAAATACACCTTCTGTTTATTTTTTAGTATTATCATTCTAGTACGGTCACGAGTACTAATATGTATATAAGTACACTTTGAAACCATGTCACATTAACTTTTTGACGAATTAAACCATAAGTGTCATTAAATGTCAAATATGATAGTGGGACAGAGTTCTAAAGTGGGTACATGATATTGCTCATGACTGTACAGTCATGTATCAAAGAGGAAACAGAAGACTTACTTATTGCGATATTTTTACTTTTACCCATTTTTTTACATTTTAATTACACGGTACCATTAACATAATAAAAATAAGACACTGCAAAAGCTCTCTCATTTTTCATAACCGTGTGTTCAAATTAAACGTTGCTATCAGAAGTGGACAAGAGACTCTTAACAAGGATGGAAGGAAAAAAAATAAAGGAAAATTGGAAACGGACGTACAATTATTTAATGAATTCGCAATTTGCATACCGACGGCGACCCTTGGAAAAAATAAAGATCTTTATAGAGCTGATCCTTACTTAATAGATTTACGCTGTATTATTTTACCTGCATCCATGTAGTTAGCGTATATCTAATCCACTCTTTGTAAAAAGAGACTATATTTTATTTAACTTACATGATCCCACTGCTGGGCAAATCCGGCCAAGTGTTAATGCCATCTACAATAAGTCACGTCAAAAAAAAAAAAAGAAACTGCTGGGCCTCTCCTTGGTCCCTCCAGTCATCTAGACTGCGCAATCTCCGATAAACGTTGAGGTCATCACACCATCTGTTTCGGGGTTTACCCCGACTTTTATACCTGTCTTGAGGCACCCTAGAGATTCTATAGAAAAATGCTATAATAATTTTAAATTAGATATTACTTACCTACATTAATTTTAAAACCAGAATTAATTTAATATAAATTGGCACTCACATCAACTAAAATAATCAGTGAATGCGCTTTTTATTTTTGAAATGTGAGTTTTAAATAAAGTAATTCTACTTTAAAAAATATACTTATGTAAATTAAGCTTTGTTTTGATAAAAATCGCCGACATATATTTTATTTATCACAAAGATCATATCGTCTTCTTATATCGCGTACTTAAAATCAGAATTATGTTACAGCCGATTTTTGTTTATTTTTGGATATGACAATTGAATTAGCAGTTTTTTATTTTAATGCAATGTTATCTGTATCGCAATGTTAATTATTTTGTTAAGATTTTCTTTGTTTAGTTTAAGTTTAGGTTTACTGCCCTTTATTTGAATACATTAGGTACTTACTAGAGTATTTATAAAAGACGATTTTGGTACCTTGCTCAGTAGTAAATACAGTTTTGGCGTGAATCAAATCGGCATTACAAAATGTTTCGATATTATTTAGTGGCTGCACTTTGCATTGCATTTGGAGTTTCTTATAGCCATCAATGTAAGTACCTCTTCTAAAATAATTTTGTAGCAGAAAATAAGAGAAGTAATTGTGCTTGTTTGCACCGTGCCCTTAACTGTATACGTGGTTCGTCTAATTCATTATTGTTGCCTGTTCCTTAGATCTTTGTTCTTTTTCGAGTCAGTCTTTGTTCTTTGTTCTTTATCAATTTGTGTAGGAACATCTCATTCAACTTTTGGGTATATTTTTTTTCAGGGAACATGTATATACCATGTAAGAAAGGTGATAAAGAGTGTGTTATGCAGTCGGCTAAGCTCGCTTACTCCAAGTTGATGCCTGGAATTCCTGCTCTTGGAGTGGAATCTTCTGACCCTCTTTACCAACCTGAAATCAGTGGTGGTGTGTCAGTTTTCAACTATGAATTTAAAGACACTATCATCACTGGTTTTGCGAATTGCGATATATTGGAAGTCAAGTAAGTTTATTGCAATGGAGTTTTAACCATCTGGTTTTATAATTGTATAAAGTTTGAAATAAAACCGCAATATCAAGTGGGAAATGGTAATTTAAAATTATATAAGTTTTCTACCGTATTAGTATGTTGATTAAATATTATGGTGTTTTAACTTAACTAATTACTTGGTTTTCTAGTGTGAATACAGATGAGCCATGTTTCCATATAGAGTTGATGTGTACAAACATGACTTTAAAAGGACAATATTCAATAAAAGGCGAGCTTCTTAATGCTAATTTACACGAAGCGGGGACATACGATATCCTTTGCCGTAAGTATAGATTTTTCTTTTATAGAAGAACATTGTATTATAACGATAATATCAAAAAAGTACAACAGATGAAAATCTTAGCATATTATAATATGTTCATACCTTACACAAGATTTAGATTAGTGTAGTATTTTTTTCTCTTTATAAAGTATCTCTTAGAGATTGGCAATTCAAAATTTATCTTTAGACATCAATAGTGTTGTAGCTCTACGTATTTAGACTAGGACTAATGACGTGAATATACATTTTAATATTTTACCTTTCCGATGCAGATAAATACAAGCTGGGACTTCGTACAAAGATTGTTGATGTCGAGAACGACGGAAAAACCTACTTGCAACTCAATGAACTCAAACCCTATGGAAATATTGAAGGCAAAGTTATTTATAAATTGACAACGTTGGCTGGTAAAATGAGCACTTTGCGTATGTATTACTATTGTTTTATTAAAACAGAAATACCACCTCATTTTAAAAACAACAAGATTCCTATTTAGAAAGTTGATACTGCATCATTGTGCCTAAAAAAGAAAAGATTTAGATTTTTTATTGAAATTAATAATACACATGCAGACATGCTGCATGGCCTTCATCCAGTCAAGTAATGACATTTGAGATAAATCTAAAATAAATCATATCAAAAAAGTTGCAAAAACTTCCGATTTACGATTGCTTTATAAAATATAAATTATTTTTCAGAGCCCATTATGAATTTGAATTGGAAACTGGTGACTAATTATCTTCAAGATTCTGTGATTGGTGCTAACATGAAGCTGCTAGCAGGACATGCAAATAAATTTTTAAAGAGTATATCTGTACAAGAATTGTTTTTACAACAAAATCCTTCTCGAAACAATTGTGATGCATTTTGATGTAATCCTGGAAACTGAGAATTTGTAAGCAAACGAATATTTAAGCATATTAAAAAGTAAATTGATAGCAAAACCTATATATTTGCATATTATTTTTTAATTACATCTATCACGAACATTTTGAAATACAAAAATATCACATCAGAAGTCTACTGCCATAAAAAGTACAATTCATTCTATGAATATCTAAATGTTAAAATATTGGCCCCGCTTCCTGCTGATACCTCCTTATTTTTTTTAAGTTATACCTACCCGTCATTTTCTTATCTAAAAGGAAAGGGACAGATGTTTGACAACTGTTAATTTTAAAATTAATGAATATCCCGGGTGAATAAAATAGGCAAGTCGCTCGTATGCTATCCGTTTGACGTGTGCTGTGAACTTAATTCTGTCGGGTTATTGCACAATATATATTTTTTAAATTTCTGCCTAAAATTGACACGTGTTCCATAAATTTTATGCTTGTCTATTATCCGACCCTTTCCTTTTCGGCGGACAAGAAAATGACAAGTATAACTTAAAATAAACTTAGATGGTGTGTACTGCTATCAGCACCCCTTACATACTAAAATAAAACTGTCACACTTGCCAACAGCTCTATACAATTCCACTTTAGTGACACAAAAGTCGTTCTGTAATCGCCCCTCACGGCTCCTGTTATTGGGGTCCTTTGTCCAGACTTAAATTAAAGACTATTTGACCTTAACTTTTTCCTTTGTAGGCAGTACTATTAGTAATACTAGAAGTTGTCCAGCTGTTCTGAGAGGGGAAAAAAATGAAGGATTGTTTTATTTAGGTTCATTTCAATTCGATTTATTTCATTAACATATATGTGAAGAAAGTAACTACCTCTCTCTCTTTTCTCTTTTGTTTTGTATTTTGTTTTTTCCTGTTTGTGCAATAAAGTATTTGTTATGTTATATTATGTTACCTATGTCTGAAGTATGTTTTCTTTTACACATGCGACCATAGGTACAGTCATGAGCAATATAATGTACCCACTTTAGGACTCTGTCGCACTAACATATTTGACATTTAGTGAGACTTACTGTTCAATTTGTCAAAAAATTTAATCTGACGTGGTACCAAAGTGTTACATATTAATGCTCGTGACCGTACATAAACTCACGCCCGAAAGTAAGATTTGGAAGATGCCTCATATTTCCTTATTTAGTTTCATATGCGCCTATGTATTATATATGTATTTTAGTTTCGTAGAAAATACATAACAAAAACTCAACGGAAGCGTTAAAGCGTATGCCGGTCAGTATATTCAAATCGCACGACTATTACGGCTAAGCCGAAAATCCGCGCAGCTAATTTCTTTCTACGTTCGGCTCTATTCCGGCAAGTAATTGCTTATGAGTGGAAGAGGATAAACGAAACGAGTTCACTCCAGCGGGGCTCGTAAAATGGACTCAGGGGCTTGCATTTAATTAATACGACTAGTAAAAGTACGTGAGAGCACATCCAGCGGAATGGATTCATTCCTTTTGACCGGTCACTTGGTGGTTGAGCGCATCAGCGAATTGCCTCGATCCTAAACGTGGAACTGGTTTTACGGCTGATTTTTGTCGGGTGTTGGTGTTTTTCTACAAATTAGTAACATTACATATTACGTTACAGTAACAGTACATTGACTTAGTTAGATTATATACGGCGATACGGCTCACCACCTATCACAGAAAGCTCGGTGAGGTGTGGATTGTTAGTTCATCTTGTGATGGATGTACCTCTAACAACACCAATCGGGATATGGTTATGGCCTATGTTATATTATCTTGTTTTCACGAATATATCAGCGGTAAAGGAAAATACCGTGAGGAAACCCATATTCCCGAGAAATTTCCGAGAAAAGGTATCTGACCTAACCTGTATTTAGCTGGATTTTCCTTCGCTGGTTGGCAGGTCAACTGTACAATTCAAATCTTTAGGTAAGGTAAGCGGACCCCTTGAAGAACGGGATAACGCTTGAGAGATAATGATGATGACTATGGTATGTTTTTTCATATTCAGATGGATTTGGATGATTAAGACTTCGTGTCGAAAGGGACTGCAAATTATCTTGAGATTTATACCTGCCACCTACTTACCTATTATAAATTACGGGCGTAAGTTTGTATAGGTTAGGTATGTATAGAATAATGTAAAACGCCAAGTGTACTTTGAATGTGAACCGGCGAATAGGTATTTACAAAGATTCTGATGAGAGTGGAGAAAGTGAAAATGATGTCTCAAGCGTAGCAATTCTAATTCCGGGGTATTTGCCTAACTCAATAGCAAATAGGTAGGCGTTACCTTATGTATTTAGTTAAACATGAATGTTCAATGAGACGAAAATACAGTTTCTAGACAGTTCCACGCTGTTTATAAATCCGGACGGTTCCTAAAAGGGTGGTTCTCTAGTACGACGTTCGGTTACTTCCGATCTAATTTACCTAACTCAGAAATACGCCAGGTGAATGAGATCGGAAGTAACCGGAAGTTTCACATCTGGAGAATCACCCAAATTCACCAAATGCACAGTTCATATACCTAAAGTATAAAGATAAAACCAAGTTTTATATTAAGAACTTAGGCCCAAATTCCTTTTAAAATCCAAACTCTATTGTTTAGCTATTGAACCTGCAAATGTAATACCTAAACAAAGGAGAGTCTCACAAAGGGATTTTCAACGATGTCCCCATCGGGAATTGAATCCGGATCTCTAGAGCTATACCATGGAGGTTAAGGCAAGAAAGATAAAATAAAACAGTAGCTGCAGATTTATCCTCTGACAACTAGGTACGGCTCACCACCTATCCGCCCCCCGTGGTCCAGTGGTTTAAGCGTTGAGCTTACGATCCGGAGGTCCCGGGTTCAAATCCCGGTGGGGACATATCACAAAAATCATTTTGTGGTCCCTAGTTTGGTTAGGACATTACCGGCTGATCACCTGATTGTTCGAAAGTAAGATGATCCGTGATTCGGAAGGCACGTTAAGAGGTTGGTCCCGGTTACTACTTACTGATGTAAGCTAGTACATGAGCCATGTCAGGGGCCTTTGGCGGCTCAATAATAACTCTGACACCAGGGTTGATGTGGTTGGTAATCCACCTCATAACCCACACGATAGAAGAAGAAGACCGACCACCTATCACGTTGGTATAACACAAGTGAAATGTGTCGCAAGATGTACTTAGTTTATCTTGCGATGGATGTAGTCATAGTATGTTATGACTAGGTACTTACCTCTATATTTAATAACGGATATTGGCCGGGCTATAATTGCAATAACAAAGTAACTTAGCAACTCAGCTCCGTTTATAGTTCATAGAGTATTTCGCGTTCTATAATGTCTTTGCACCCATAAAATAATCTGGCAAGACAAAGTTCATCGATAAAATTGGACGAGTGGTCGTCGTAAAATGGCTGCGGCATCTTGTTTACGAGGGAAACTACGATTGTCGATTAGTGAGAGAACCCATAAAAATAGAATAAAATTGATAGAAACTGATAACTTACTTGTCTTCACGCAGCATTGGTAGATATTGGCCCCGATTCCTGCAGACACCTCCTAATTTTATTTTAAGATATACCCGTCATTTTCTTATCCGCCGAAAAGGAAAGGGACGGATGATTGTCAACAAGTTAATTTTAAAACGAATTAATAACCCGGGCTAATAAAATAGGCATCTCGTCGGTATGTAATTCCTTTGACGTCCTGTCTACTTAACTCTGTCGGGTTATTGGCCGATGTAAAATTTTTAGACGGTTGTTTTAGATTTCTGCCTAAAATTGACGTGTATTCCATAAATTTTATGCCTGTCGATTATCCGTCCCTTTCTTTTTCAACGGATAAGAAAATGACAGGTATAACTTAAAATAAAATTAGATGGCGTCTGCTGGAATTAGCACCATTATGGTTTTAAAAAAAAAAGGTTCATTGAATTTGAGCGGAGTTTGGTAAGTTACAAGTTACGCTTCATAGAGTCATTAGTAGCAGACAATAAAAAATAACTGTTGGTATTAAAAAAAAACACCTATGTCTATCTGTACCAAAAAAACAAATTCTAAAGGTTGAGACTTGTGGTACGTTTATGTACGGTCGCGAGTACTAATATGTATACACTTTGATACCATGTCCCATTGACTTTTGATACAAATTAAACCGTAAGTCTCACTAAATGGCAAATACGATAGTGCGACAGGGTTCTAAAGTATGTACATGATATTACTCATGACTGTTTCCTTTCACTACAGGGTTATCTGTGAAAATCAATAATAAGCTTTTAATTTGTTACGAATATTTTGTTTTTTTTTAGCAATTGCAAATGGCTGGAATGCTTTGTTTATTGAACCTTAACCCTTTATTTGTTTCGGGTACTTACATAACATAAGCTCACGACTGTATATCCCAATTGGAGTAGTCAGATCAGGTACATTCATCGCAAGATGAACTAAGTACCCACTGCTCACCAAGGTACTTAAATAGATATACAGTTTTTTTGACGTGACTTTTTGTATGTAGATTTGCCGTAAATGGCATTAACAACTTGGCCAAACTAATATGGGGAGTGCTGAGGGCTCTTACCCGGTACAAACTTAAAGAAAATCAAATCAAATCAAATCAAATATACTTTATTGCACAGAACTAAAAATTTCAACAATCAGACATAACACATGAAAACAGTACAAATTTGGGCGGCCTTATTGTCCAAGTCTGAGGGTGCCCAGTTGGGCGGTACTTGCACCGTTCGTACATAAAAGTTTTGTAAAAGTAAATCTTTTGCTATGTCAAACGGTTCCGCTTCTAAGTCGGTTAATAACTTTGTGTTTTAGTTTCTGTCTAAGTGTATTATATTAGTTCTAGTAAGTTTAAATTAAATTTCAAATTGAAAAGCTAACAACCCGCAGTCTTATTACTTGATCAACTTTTTTATCTATCTTTTCAATCAACTAAATACTTATTACCATTACAACATAGTAAGTTCAAAAGAAAATACAGATAAAAGACACAATTTGATCACATATTTAGAAGAATTCGTATATTGATTTGTTACTTTGATATGATATTTTTCAAAAACAATTCACTCTGACATTGTATCAATTTACTTACTAATGAATTGAACATGCATTGTTCTATGGTAAACGAAAATATATACCTATATGTAGTTAAATTGCTATTATTTGAAACTCTGATGAATACCCGTGAAAATTGTCCGTACTTACTAATATGTCAGATAGGTTTTCCTTTGGACTCAAAGTCTGCTTTCAGTCTGTCTTAGCGCGCGACACATTTTGTATGCATTGATAAAGCAGTGAAGTAATTTAATTAAAGAAATAACACTTAAAAATATTTTAGTAAAAATATTGTGTTCGTCAGGTACTCTGTCTCTTCGAGTACAAGTTAGAGAGACATACGACTACCTCTATATGGCACTAGAAACTTTAAACTTTTGAAATAAAAATAAGCACTTTTCGCAGACCCCGCTTTTGAAAGCAGAACGCGCATTTCAGACCCCACTTGAATTTTACGTCTACTCCTAAACTCGCGACTGTGGTTCTACAATAAAATTCCCAATAGCACTCCTGCCCAGTTTGTTTGTTTACGAAATTGCACTAAAACTTGGAGTTGCCAACTTTATGCATCGGTACCGACGTCTGGGAGGCTGTGATGACATGCTTCAGTTTGCTTACTGAAAGATTTTGACAGCGCTACAGTTACCTACAAATAGTTTTCGAATTTGAACTTAGTCTTACGAACTTGGAATGCTGATTTGATTTGTTTTCTTAGAATCTAGATAAGTAGGTACTACGATCATTGTGTGTTAGGTATTTGTTGCGCGTAATTATAAATATAATCATCTCCTTAGCAATATCCCATTTTTCACAGGGTCCGCTTTTTTATAGAAGCGACTGCCTGACAGCCCATCCAACCCGGGAAGGGAAAACCAGCCCTGAGCACGAGGTAATCATTTATGATCTAAACATGAATTCGAAAACAAATTCGAAAATTGTTGGTATAGGCCTGTGCTGGATTCGAAGCTGCAACCTCAAAGTGAGAGGCAAGCGAGAACGCTTCGGAGGAGCCGAGGTCGCCCAGTGCGTAATATTACAATACACCACAGATTCAGTTTTTTATTATTTAAATTCTGGATAGGTAACTGATATTCATCCCGAAAGGACATCTAAAAGTGGACCATTTAGTTAGTGCAGTGTAACGCTTTTTGAAAATTGAGCGCATAAAACGTACCCATATACTCGTAGTAATTCAATACGTACTCAGTACGCGCTATCATAGACTAAGTAAAGCATAGACAAGCCGAAGCGACACTAATGCCTACATAATGCAATGCACTCGACGGCAATCGAGATCTCTTTCGTCGAGAGCAGCATAAGTAGTACACATGCGGGCTCATGTAGGATAAACGAATCACTATGCTCAATCTGTCGATGAGTGGCAAAAGTTAAACTTACTTGCATAAGGTGTGCTGTTCTTTTACGCTTCCAGCATAGAATAAGGAATATTACTGTGTATAGAACGGCACGTTAAGCCGTTGGTCCCGGCTATTAGCCGTAAAAACACCTCCACCAACCCGCAGTGGAGCAGCGTGGTGGAGTATACTCCATACCCCCTCCGGTTGATTGAGGGGAGGCCTGTGCCCAGCAGTGGGACGTATATAGGCTGTTTATGTATGTATGTATAGAACGGCAACTCTCCGCTGCCCCACCAGCGTCTGAGCTAGGTTTTATTAAATAAAAATATTAACTGATAATTATAAAAATAATAAAACGCTTCTTTCGTAAGAAGTACTACCTACCTAGTAAGTAATGACGGTTAAATTAGATATTGTAATTGGCAGCCCTGAAAGGTCATACACACAGTTGCGCGTGTACGATAATGTCAATCTGTAGTGTCTGTGTAAAACAAGGTTGTATGTATGAAGTGTCCGGGGTGTGGTTCCAGATGAGAGCCCTCATCGCTTTCTGGTCGCCGGTCGATCATCAAAGGCTATCCGAGGCAAATCTTCAATAAGTCATGCGTAGTTATGCTTCTGATATGCGAATCAGGTATTTTGTTTTGGAGACTTGCAATCATATTAAGCATCTCATATATACAAGATAAATAAAAGATATAAATTTATAGACCACAAAAAATACTATTTCAAAAAATATTCTTTTTAAAGTAGAATAAACCATACACTTAAAATAATAATTGAATAAAACTATTCTTATTTTTTATGTGTTCAATAAATTAATGCCCTTTATTGCTCTTCTATATAAACGAGATATCCTCCAAATCAAAATAGGTACTTACTTGATTCGTATGATTTCGAAATGACCAAACTACTTAATTCGTTCGCGTGAAACCCTACTATTAAAGCTATAGAAGTTTCATACAATTTTCCTCTCCTTATTACCCCCTTTAGAGGATTAATTTTACGAAACCCCCATGTAAAATATGAGACTCCTAGCATTTAGGTATAGTTTCTGAAATTTCGTGATGAGTCAGTCAGTGCGTGAGTGAAAGACCTTTTTTTTTTGTAGATTTGCCGCGGTTGACTACGTACTACGCCGGACAAATGGGGAGCGCTGAAGGCTCTCACCCGGTAGAGACCTTTCGCTTTTAAATATTATAATATTCTTATTATGTTACTACTTCGTCATAAAAAGTAATATGTAAATAATTTTAGTCGAAGGTTTATACTTTGTAGCCAATTTGATGAAACTGATAAATAATTATACAATTTATAGAGGATTATACCGGTAAGCTCTTTATTTTTGTACTAAGAAATAAAGCCCTACTCATGGCTCATATTATGTTCTAGTTCGTAATAAACAATTATTTTTAATTAGGTATGAAGTACATTGTTTTAAGTTTACGCGGTTATTATCATAATTAAAACACATAATAACGGGTTCTTACCGCGTTTAAAATAGGGATATGAGACTCCCGATATTTCGACACTGTTGCAAGTGCCATGATATCGGGAGTCTTATATCCCTATTTTAAACGCGGTAAGAACCCGTTATTATGTGTTTTAATTAGGTATGAAGTCAATTAATTTTATATAAATACGCAGCTGTTATTTCTGGATAAATTTAATTGATAGAAGATAACTTGCAGAAAATTTTAGTGATGGTGACAAAAGAAAAAAAAATAATGATTTAAATGTGAATATCAACCAAAGTAGAGAGCTATATTTTGTGTTACCAGGCATAATAAATCCATATAAATACCTATAGAGAGTTTATTACTGTTTCTAGTCTTATTGATTACCCTGCAGGATTTGTGTAGCAAATGCTGATTCACTACTTAAGTAGTAGTAACTTCAGAACCTCTCCAACTATTGTCATCATTAATTTAAGAGCCACGCTCTTGTCGGTGTAGCATTCTCCATTATTGTCTATCAGAGGCCAATTCTCTCACTTCCTTCTTCTATCGTGAGGGTTGTGAGGTGGATTACCAACCCCATCAACCCTGGTGGTAGGGTTATTATTGAGCCGCCAAAGGCCCCTGACATGACTCATGTAACGACTACGTCCTTACATCAGTAAGTAATAACCGGGTCCAACGGTTTAACGTAATTTCTGAAGCACGGATCATCTTATTCACTTCCTTATGAGACACGACGTTCACCTTCTCTTTAACTCAACTATTCAACTACTGCAAAGCGCGTTTTAAAAAGTCTGTTTGTATTTTAAACCCCCTGTATTTGTTTCTGTGTCTGCTTTTATCTAATCACCCTCTCTCGCTACAAAAGCAATCCGAAAATTATCGAACACGTTGATCCATTCCACTTAAACTTACGCAGCGAGCAAACAGAAATACGGAGCGCACTCGATACAATGCGCTTTGCGACTTCAGAGGGGAATTCCAAATTGTGAAATTCCAGGGGTAAAGTACCACTATTCCGGGGCACACGTTATCGGGGTCACAAAGTGGTGCAAATCCTTTTGATTGCTGCGTGATCCTGGCTCAACCCGGCAAGGTTTTGATGTCACAGGGAGCCCCTTCTATTGCGTTACTTAGCTACCCTGAGTGCGGAGTTCCCGTTCAGCTTTGGATTTATGAAAGGTTTTCTTTTCTATAGGATATTTGATGGTGGTACAGTGTGCTTGTGTGAGATAGTCTTTACAATTTCAGTTTGAACACTTCGATTAGTATAATTTTGTTATTCAATATATAAGATATAGGTATTTGCAATTAGAAATAAAGTCGTGAGGTAATAATAATAATTATAAAACACATTATTGCACTCAAATTTACAAAACATTTACAGGATAAACTTATACTTAGGTGGGCAAAGGCGGCCTTATCGCTAAGAGCGATCTCTTCCATTAGTTATGTTATGTAGGAATGTATATTTTACTGTTGTGCGCAATAAATAAATTACATGGATTAAACCAGTTATAACATAAGTTCGCGACTATTTAAGTACCCACACCTCACCGAGCTGTTAGACCAACATAATAAGTGGTGAGCCGTATCGCTGTCTATAATGGTCGAGCTAACTGTGTTAGTGAAAATATTTTTATTAAATATTTGAAAGCATACCGCTTACAAATTGTAAACAAAGCCTTCAATTAGGAATCTCAATCAGTACTTTTGTAACTCTCGCCCGAGGCACTCCGCAAGTGAAACACAGTGCACAAACATATCGTATTCTCAAACAGAAGTACAACGAAACGAACCATTTATTTGAACTGGCATCCTAGATATCGGTTTTCGCAATGTTAACGATCCCTTTGTTGGTTTATATAAATGTTGTTTAAAGAAAAAATAACAGGCGGATTGCATAATGGAACGCGTTGTTTGTGCTGTCAAATATTTTCATATTCAAGGGTAAGGTTTATATATTAAATAGCCGTAGGTAGTCGTCCCGATTCCAAGAGATAATATATTGAAAGTCAACGACAAGAAGTCAATATGATATAATATACGAATTTGTAGGCAGTCAAGAATGTATGGTCAGTTAATACGGTTTGTATAACCGCAAGATTGGTACTACGTAGCAGGCTTTGTAATACCATATAGTTACAAACAGGCTTTCGTTGAGCGTTAGGTTATGAATTAAATGCCCCGAGTTCGGTTCACGGTGGGGATACGTCTAACAAAAAAATACTTTCTAAGACTGTGCCTCGTTTGGTCAGAACAGTGCAGGAATGTCCAAAAAATAAGATGATTTCTTCCTTCGGAGGGCAAGTTCAGCAATCGGTCCCGGTTAATATTAATCAAGAAAGCATGGACTCGCTGACGGCTCACTAGTAACCCTGACACTAGAGTTGATGCGTTCGGTTATCGATCTCACAACTCACATGAGAGAAGTTACAAACTATTAGTAACTAGTTACTAACAAGTACTAATTATGAGATAAATAAGGAGAGTGAAACATTACCGGTTGTATCTGAGAGTGATTTAGAAACATTGGGTCTGGAACAAAAGCGTTTATTCGTCGGCCACAAAGCCTGCCTGGGTCATAAATTACACACTACTCAGCGCCTCTATGCTACACTGGTACTTGTCCGATTCGCACCAGTACTTATCTGTGCAACTGTCCGCTACCCCGATACCGACCCCGCCGGCGTGGTCGACGATTTCCCTCAATCAGCGTTTATCGCTATTCATTCTTTCAAATATTTTTCCTCTGAGACGACGCCCTGAGCCGAGGTTCGTGCCCAACTGGGCACCCTCAGGCCTGTTGTCTTAAACGTTGTACCGGGTTAGAGCCTTCAGCGCTCCCCATTTATCCGGCCAAGGAGTTAATGCCATCTGCGGCAAATCTATAATACCTAAGTCACGTCAAAATAGAAATAATGCAAGTGTCCGCGAGTAGTGGTTATTACATACATACATACATAAACTCACGCCCGTAATCCCAAATGGGGTGGGCAGAGCCACAAGTAATCAAAGACAACTTGCAGCCACTGTGTGTGCGTCAAGCTAGCGGCCTCAAAAAAAAAATGGGCACGAAAAAATAATTTGACCATACCAAAAAATAGTACTCTTATTGAAAAAAATAGTACCTGTTGTAAAAAAATTAGTACCATCACGGTTCTGGATTTATAGCCATGTTTTATTGCACTTGCTAGCTTGACGGTGAGCGAAATTTGGCGAGAGTTAACGACAAGGTCTTTCGCTTTGATTTAAACGCCAAAAAATAGTATCGAAATAGTACTCACCCCCTGCAAAATACCGAAAGTAGTACTTCAACGGTTCCAAAGTTATAAAGGCAGTTCTTTGATCCCGCTAGCTTGACGTTTTGAAAATACCTATTATCTGGGGAACGCTTGCATACTTCGGTATGTAACTAATGTCAATAAACTCGTATGAAATAGTACTCCCTACCATCATAATTTTGATCCGATTCTCTTTGTAGAAATGTTAAACAATCATCATAACCTATGCCATACATTTGTTGTTGATACAGTCACGTAGACAATTACATAACCTCACAATTTATTCGTAAGTATTGCCATTTTGGAGGTCTACCCTACCATTTCTTTGCACTTCAGTGCTGCTATTACAAAAAATTCCTATTGCATACACCCATATGCACTAATTTTAATAGAAAATGGCTGCATGGGTCTAGTTCTTATCGAAAACAATCTGTGATTTTAATACATCATAATACATTTTTAATCTGCTGTTTTATTTTATAATTTATACCTTCATGTTGAATTTGTTACGGATCGAAGTGTTTGTTAATAAACAATTTGCAGTATTTGTAGAATAACTCAAAGAGTTTCAACAATGATATTACTTTCATCTAACAACCCTGGCACTTCACCAATTTTTACCCAAAAATGGGGAAAAATACTGAAATCTGACAACATTCTTGACCATGTGTAATAATTTTGTTCGCGACTGTACTCGTCTTGATAAATGTATGACATAGGTTATAATGACTTTTTGACATATTTCTACAAAGAGAATCAGGTCCAAATTATGATGGTAGGGAGTACTATTTCATACGAGTTTATTGACATTAGTTACAAACTGAAGTATGCAAGCATTCCCCAGATAATAGGTATTTTCAAAACGTCAAGCTAGCGGGATCAAAGAACTACCTTTATAACTTTGGAACCGTTGAAGTACTACTTTCGGTATTTTGCAGGGGGTGAGTACTATTTCGATACTATTTTTTGGCGTTTAAATCAAAGCGAAAGACCTTGTCGTTAACTCTCGCCAAATTTCGCTCACCGTCAAGCTAGCAAGTGCAATAAAACATGGCTATAAATCCAGAACCGTGATGGTACTAATTTTTTTACAACAGGTACTATTTTTTTCAATAAGAGTACTATTTTTTGGTATGGTCAAATTATTTTTTCGTGCCCATTTATTTTTTGAGGCCGCTAGCTTGACGCACACGCCACTGTAGTGGTTATTAGAGAATGAGTATTGGCAGTTCTGAGAAGTTATCAAGACTGGTTCGTTCACCCGATGGAGGCTGGACTGCTCTAACAATGTTAGATTTTATGTATCTCGACATACAGTGTAAATCTATACAGGGTGACACCGTAACGATTCTGAGGCGGTAAATTTTGAGTTAATATCAAGGGGAATTTCCTGTCGGAAAACTCATGAAATTTCTTGTGCTTTTGTAAATTATTTTCAGTTCTATAGGTACAGTCATGAGCAATATAATGTACCCACTTTAGGACTCTGTCGCACTAACATATTTGACATTTAGTGAGACTTACAGTTCAATTTGTCAAAATAGTTAATGTGACATTGTACCAAAGTGTATACATATTAATGCTCGTGACCGTACTTCCGCAACTACTGTCACTACTCACTACTACACTACTACAACTTATTGAATGTGTTTTCAACACTATCCTTGAGTATTCTCAAGAATTTGATTCAGAATACACAAGGGTAGTGTTAAACATAAATTAGGTAGTTCCAGAGATCCAGGGATGAAGAGGTACACTTATATACCATAGACCATATTATATTTAGAATATAATATTATTCACTGTTAAAGGAACCTAAGTCACATAATGATATAATATATATTATACTAATCATTGGAGTAAATAAAAGACATTAAAAAGCGGCATATTTTAATATAGGCTCGCGTTTTATTGGAGTCTCACCAATGGCATTAAATATAATTTGTTTGACTTCATATTAGTGGCAGGTGATTTGTGTACATTTTAGGACCTTTATGCTATTAGTTTGAACCTTGTATTTTCGATACACTTGGCATTCTCATATTTTGCTGACTGCAACACAAGTTGTTGTCTTACAATTCGCGATGTCCTGGATAACGGGAGTGAGTTTACGTCTGACGGAATCTCGTCATTCCATGCTCTGTTTACAACACTACTAAAAATAAAGCGTGGAAATATGTTTTACTATTTACAAAGGAAGTCCTTTCAACAGTTTTATCTGTCCTCTTTGTTTGTTGTGGATTTTCAGGCTATTTCTCTAAATCGTCGAGTTTCTGGAGCGCTCGAAAGATCTGATGCTCAGGATTTTTGCTTTCAACGCATTCTTGTTTCAAATTCGAAATAGCACAATAAGCCATCTTGCTTCACGTTGGAATGGCAAGCGTATTTTAAAGTTCCAGATTCTTATTTATTGGGTGAAGCAATTTTTCTTTTTTTTTTCATTTCGTTTTCCACGAAATACTTGTAGTACTACCAACTCACAAATCTATTCCCTTTACTCAAAACTCCAGTACTCTTGAGCCCTAGTCTCGGCTATCTCAGCTCTCCAGTGCTGACGTCAGAGTCTCTCAATTAACCTCGGCACCTAACAATTAATTCGTGACGATTTACCACCGTTCCCAAGGGCCTCGACCTCTGCAGGACAAAATTGCCGCACTAAGCTTCCCAATCACTCTCCAAATTGGATAGTTTCTCTATTGGATCAAGTTAATGTTGGATAATAAACGGACCTCATTTTAATAGGATCCGGTTAGGCGAGTTTAAAAGCTACTCCTGAGCTCGAAAAAAAAATTAATTAGATTTCAGGCTTGAGTTGAGGAATTTATGATTGTTTTGGACATCATTTTTGTATTTAGTGTTAAATAAAATTGAGGGTAATTTAATTTCAAATAATTATAGTAATAGGTAATAGTAAGTATATAATAATTTCAAATAATTTTGCTGAAGCTTCATCAAGGTGGGTTCCTGATTTTATTTACCACTATGCCACAACCAGACGCCACACAGGCTTTACTGCTCCATACGCGTCGTTGGAAATGCCCTTCTTTCCTACAGAGTGTCTCGATGTCTCAATAGAACCACAACGCATCATCTGGCATTGCTATAAGTCAGCCATTCTTTCCTAAAATCCCCAAAATAGAAAAGATATTCTCTTAAATAAAAGCTGACAATAT
This sequence comes from Pectinophora gossypiella, assembly GCF_024362695.1. Taxonomy (NCBI): domain Eukaryota; kingdom Metazoa; phylum Arthropoda; class Insecta; order Lepidoptera; family Gelechiidae; genus Pectinophora; species Pectinophora gossypiella. Next base: position 5,776,873 of record NC_065414.1, on the reverse strand, counting down.
GTCGCAATTTCTATGTAAATCTTGTTTGAAAGAGTGGCGGCGAAAATACAATAAAGCGTATGTCACCAACCCAATCCCGGTGTTGTTCGCCCACTGAATTTGAATCAGCTCGTCCATTCCCAGCCAAATCTGTATTCTGCTCGACACTCGATAGTTTTTAAATTTAGTAAAAATGTTCAGCGCCTCTGGCTAGCTTGTTCCGTTATTTTAACATCTTATATAAAGAGAGGAATGGTGAAAATAAAGTAAGTGTTAAAAAATTCGCCAGGTGAGAGACTAAGCAGACATTGTGTCTGGTAAGGCCAAATCGCAATGAGAGATATTTTAGAAATTAAAAAAAAAGCAACCGACATAAAAAGTGCCGCATCCACACGATTTAAACGAAAAACAAGTAAATAAAAGAAAGTAAAGATCTACTTACTTACATATTCCAAAAATGTCCAATTAAGTAAAAAATGTCTTCTTCTATAGTCTGGGCTAAGAGATGAATTACCAAGCTTAGCAACCTTGGTGTCCAAAACCCCTGAGATGGCTCATGTAACGACCACGTCCTTACATTAGTAAGTAGTGACCGGGTCCAACGGCTTCACGGAAAAAATGTATTAGGCATCTCGAACGTATTAGATAAATATTTTGAAGGTATATTTACACTGATTTATAAGATTAAGTGTGGTTGCGTTGATTACTTGCTTTTCCAGTTCTTAATTCTTTCGACTCTACATACATACACTCACGCCTATGCCCCACCGGAGTAAGCAGACACTATGGAATTTCATTTGGTTCGATTCTTCGATTCTTCTTTTGCGTCCTCCACATTCACCGATCGTTTCATACACGCACGCCGGTTCAGAGTAGATGGTACTAAACCTTTCCTAAGGACATCCCCAAATATTCCACCATCATTATCATCCCATCATCTTCCATCTGTCTCAATATTAGCCTTGGCCAGACTGACAGAATTAGGAAAGGTTTTTATATAAATTTTCGCGCCATAATCGCCTTGTCGCATTTACCGACTCTTTGTGCAGTAAACATTACTTGTAACAAATATTTAATACTTACCATTCGGTGAATCCTTTCAATCTATATTCAATTACCTTGTGGTTTGCAACTTTTTTACCGGAAACAAAAATAACTGAATTCGGACTAAAAGCCAGATTGTTTTTTTTTTAATGTTGAATCACCTCTGCTACACGGCTGTCCTAGATTTGGTTACAATTGTATTCCGTTGTAAAATCACAAGCTGTGGTTTAAAACTTTTTATTTAATCTGTCTGTCCATTTTGTTGGCATCACAAAACTTGTATAGCAGTGTAGGTATAATAATGAAAGAGAGAATATTTTATTTGCGTAGCTTTTAAAAGATAAACTTGTTTCTATCGTATCTTTTTTGAGGTAAAGATGATATTCAAATTATCTATAAGTAGATGGTTTACTTATCACTAACCAAAATAATGATTGACCTTCCGAGATTAGGTGTAGGTTCAAATTTGTTCAAGTTAATCGGGCCTACAGACAGACAGACGGACATGGGGATAGAGAGAAAGACATTCTCTTTCTGTGTTTCTGGTTTTAAGACAAATTAATATAATTAAAGCATAATGCGTACGTTCGGGCGGGGCTCGCTTTGTGTGTTTTGACGTATTTTAGTAAAAAAAATGAAAAACATTTTCATTAAAAACAATAATGTGTGGCCTAATGAAAGTTATACAATACTTTCTTACACTACACTTACGTTACTTAGTTATGCCATTGATGAATATGGAGGAAGCAAGAGAAATGTGTCAGGGTCGAAGCAAATGGAATTCCATAGTCTCTGCTTGAGAATCAGGCGTGAGTTTATGTATGTATGTAAAGTTATCAACGTACATAGCGTCATCCATTTTATTTTTATCTCAGACTACACATGGAGTATAATAAAGGACATATAGTCATTACCATCATCCCCATAGCATTATCCAGTTTTTCACAGGGTCCGTTTACCTAACCCGAAGATTTTACAGGTCCGGTTTTTTACAGAAGCGACTGCCTGTCTGACCTTCCAACCCGCGAAGGGAAAACCAACTCAATACAGGTTAGGTCACAAACCTCTGAAAATGCATTTCTCGGGAATGTGAGTTTCCTCACGATGTTTTCCTTAGCACTGAGCACGTGATAATTATTTATGGTCCAAACATGAATTCAAAAACAAATTCGTCAATCATTGGTTTAAGTCTGTGCTGGGTTATAACCTGCGACCTGAAAGTGAGAAGCAAGCGTTCTACCAACTACCAAGAAAAACGCAAACGAAAGCCTCTGCCTAACATTGAGACAATCGGCCTAGTCAAGATAAAACACCAAAAACGTAAAAACTTACTTAAATACTTATACAGGGTGTTAGTAACATCGTAACGAATACTCAGGGGGATGATTCAGACCATGATTCTGAGTTAATATCAAGTGGAATTTTTCGTCGCAAAATTCATGACTTTTTTTAGTTTTTTTTAAATTATTTTCAATTCTATACTTTTGCGATGGAAAATTCCACTTGATATTAACTCAGAATAATCAGCTGAATCATCCCCCTCAGTATTCGTTACCATGTCACTTACACCCCACACAAGTACATACGGTAGCCATACAAGTAGGTATGGGTGTTAGTGACACCGTAACGAATACTGAGGAGGATGGTTCAGACCATGATTCTGAGTTGATATCAAATGGAATTTTCAGTCTGAATATTCCTGAATTTTTTTGTGTTTTTTTAATTATTTTCAATTCCCTACTTTTGCGACGGTAAATTCCACTTGATATCATCTCAGAATCATGGCCTCAATCACCCCTCAAAGTTTTCGTTACGATGTCACTAACACTCTGTATATAACTTCTTAAGAGCTAGGACGACACGTAAAAATCTTTCCAATAAAACACAAAGTCCGGTAAAGTAACAGAATCAATCTAGGTTTAAAAGTAGACAAAGGTACGGACTACATACATAGACTAATATATAACTAGACTTCACCCAAATGAATGTACCTACTCACGTTCGCTCAGATTCTATGCTCTTTGGCTGTTTCAATTCCCCAATGACATTAGTAAACTGTAGCGAACGACTATGCTGCTAATATACAGGGTGTTAGTGACATCGTAACGAATACTCAGGGGCATGGTCATTCAGACCATGATTCTGAGATAATATCAAGTGGAATTTTCCGTCGCAAAATTCATGTTTCTTTTTAGATTTTTTTAAAATTATTTTCAATCCTATACTTTTGCGATGGAAAATTCCACTTGATATTAACTCAGAATAATCAGCTAAATCATCCCTCTCAGTATTTGTTACGATGTCACATACACCCCGTACAAGTACGTACGGTAGCCATACAAGTAGGTATGGGTGTTAGTAACACTGTAACGAATACTGAAGGAGATGATTCAGACCATAATTCTGAGTGGATATCAAGTGGAATTTCCTGTCGCAAAAATTCATGAAATTATTGCTTTTTTTTAAATTATTTTCCATTCTATACTTTTGCGACGGAAAATTCCACTTGATATCAACTGAGAATCATGGTCTGAATCAACCCTCAAAGTTTTCGTTACGATGTCACTAACATCCTGTATATACGAGTGAAGTAGAATATTGAAGTGAGTCCGTGAAACATATAACATACGCTCACAACTTTATTCCTAATTCCGTAAAAACATTTTATTTTTCAGTTATTTGTTGCGCAAAAAGTCTTCTAGACCGTCAGAACCAAGAAAGCAGAATGGAAAGATGATGTTTTTCAACACCATAATGAGCGCATTGGTGGACCAGTATGAGTCACCGTTGCTTGACCGCTGGGTTCGACTGCACGCAGTCACATAGCTAGCCGCGGTATCGGTGACTCGGGCCTGTCCCATGTAACGTATTATTTTGTTGTCGTCTTTCGAATGTGTTACTAATATTAGGTTAAGCTTTCTGTTACTAACATAATGTGGACTAGTTTCCGAAATATATATTTTGAATTTGAATTTTATTTTATCCTCGCACCAATTCTTAAGCATATGATTTTATAATATTATTTGTTATTCAAATTCATGTTTGGATGATAAATGATTATCATGTGCTCAACGGTAAAGGAAAACATTGTGAGGAAGCCCTAACCAGTGACCTAACCAGTATTGGGCTGGTTTTACCTTCGCGGTTTGGAAGATCAGACAGGCAGTCCCTTCTGTAAAACACCACACGTGTCAAATCTTCAGGTTACGTAAAGGGACCCTGTGTAAACGGGATAACGCTAAGGAGATGATGATGATTAATTGTTAAACACCATTTTCTTATAATGATGCTGGCCATTTTTACAAGAAAGCTTCTACCTGTCCAGTAATAAGATCATCAAAATCAAAATCCAAATTCAATTCAAAATTCAAAAATATTTTTATTCAATAGGTAAGATAGTTACACTTTGAATCGTCAATTTTTACATAACTAACGTCTCATCCGCCTAAGACTACTGCAACTTCTCACAACCTGCATAGCCTTTAAAAAAATAAACATAAAATATTGTTATACAATTGAGTAATTTAGCTGCTTATTATCAGTTCTCAGACAGTTAATCCCAGGCATTCATATCTTCTAAGTAATCACTAATCTTTTTATATTACAATATTATAATAACCTTTTTTGCAAAGTTTCTGTTTAACTACTGTCTTAAAACAGTTGAAAGGCAAATTCTGAATGTAAATAGGAATCTTATTGTAAAATCTTATTGTATTGTATACATTGCCCCTTAAAAGATTTAGTGATCTTATGTAATCGACTGACATGTAAAGCAAGTATCAACAAACTTGATATACCTACACGTCCCACTTATGGGAACAAGCTTCCTTTAGATTGATATTAGTTAGTACTGTTGCTTTATTATTCAACATTGATACTATGGATGTGTAGTCTATGTACCTCTACAGTCTGTGGTAAGACATAAACAACAAAACAAGAGATAGAAGTGTAGAAACCTAGGAGAGAGCGGAGAGGCGGCCTTATCGCTAATGTTCTGTAATGCATTTTAACGAAACTGCTTCTACGTGCAAAACAAAAGACGAGCTATTTTATTTCGCCTTCTAATTGTTTCAGGCGAACACGAGCTTAGTGGAAAGATGGTGTTGTATATAGTTTAGCTTTTTTGGTGGAGAAGGTTTTAAAAAATATAGATTGGTGTAAGGATATTTATAATTACAATGTGGTTATTATCTTATGTAAATTTAGTACTAGGTATTTGTTCACATCACACATCACCAGCCCATTAACGTCCCCACTGCTGGGGCACGGGCCTTCCCTATGGATGGATAGGGAGATCGGGCCTTAAACCACCACGCGGGCCCACTGCTGAGGTATTTGTTATTATAATATTATTATGTTCAAAACTACTAAATGAAAATTGAAAAATTGTAGCGAAGAAGAACGTAGCGTGCTACGAATTTCTTTATAAAGTATTATTTATTTATTTAGATATCCAACAGCATTAACAAGCATTATTAAGTTATGAAAATGAAGGCTTGGAGAAAACATACACATACATACATACATAAACTCACGCCCGTAATCCCTAATGGGTTGGGCAGAGCCACAAGTAATCAAATACAACTTGCAGCCATTGTTGATACGATGTCGTAAGCTGGATATGATGGACGTCATGGTGATAAGGGATCAGCCTATCGCCCATAACATTAGTCTATCATGTTAGAGGACACAATCCCTCTGTCGGATTTTACGACATGCTCGAGAAGACAGGCACCTGAACGTGTTTAATTTGCTCCCAGAGCAGCTTAATGAGAAAATACTTACATATTTCTGAAATTATTATCTTATTGTCTAAAATAGAAGATAGTTTTATCCAGATGCGATTGATTTCTCTGTTTTATACCTACTTATAATAGGTTGTGTCCATACTACCTATTTAGAAAAGACGACTGTCTCCAAGTACCTAAGTAACAAAGTTAGATTGCTATTTAAATTAGTACTGAATTTGTAATTCATAAGCCAGCATTTTCGTCGTCTGGCACGTATTACAGCAATCTTATTACAAAAACTAGTTTACTACCCGTGACTTTATCTGGGTGGAATTCAGTTATTGTTGTAAGTACCTGGTTGTGGCATTTAAACCCACCTGGACTTCTGGACACCTGGACTGCATCGCGCCTGCGCCCTTTTATAAGGTTACAGCAATGGGCTGCGCGCCGCTACGAGAACAATGCGACGATCTCGGCGGAACAACAGTAACTGACAACGCCGTTTCCTCTTATTTTCTTAAAACAAATAATTACCAGTTTTTACCGTCCGCTGACCAGAGCAGATAACCCTTCTAAGTGATAGGGCTCTAGTCTCCAATACAGTACCTACACTAAGTTTGTCTCTGAAAAGTTCTCGAAGTTCTTTTTTGGGGTTAAAACTATATTATGTACCCAGTCTTTTTTTCAAATCCAACGGTTTTGGCGTGTCAAAATTACAGACAGAATTTCTTTGTAATATTAGCAGTCTGTCCGCGAATTCGTGTGTTGACTTCCGTTATATCGCGTTAATTAATCTTAAGTCATTTCCTTAGTGCTAAGTGCTATTTAAAAAAGGTTAAACAAACAGAACTACTTTGCCATGTACAATACTAGTACACGTGACTAAATAGTGAATATTCCCTCTCCCGCTAATTCCTAGAATATCACAGCTTATTAGCTATCCAAGCAATACGATTTAAAACGAAATGAGAATGAAAGCGTGCCAGCTGAGATCCTAGAATCGGATTTTATTAAATTCTTGATATGTGAAGCACGTTGGAATCCAGAGGCGAATGTAGCTGACTTCCAGATGACTCGCACACTCCAATATCACTGCACCGCTTAATGCGATCCCTTCGATTTCAATTTAAGTGGGTATTAGGGGAATGGTGGCGAGAGATTTATTAATTTTATTTTGGTTACGAGTCGAGTTGTCATAAAAATTTACACCTTTTTTATTAAATTCTATGATTTCTCTATAAATAGTATATGATGTCCAAATTGTACAAGATTTTTTTTGAAAACGATTTATACAGGATGTTAGTGACATCGTAACGAAAACTATGATGGATGATTCAGGCCATGATTCTCAGTTGATACCATTTAGAATTATCCGTCGCAAAAGTATGGAACTGAAAATAATTTTTAAAAACTAAACTTTTCATATATTTTCGGAAAGAAAATTTCACTTGATATCAACTCAGAATCATGATCTGAATCACCCCCCTCAGCATTCGTAACAGTGTCACTAACAATCATACGTACTTGTATGGCTACCTGTACGTACTTGTAGGGGGTGTAAGTGACATCGTAATAAATATTGAGATTGAAGATCAGCTCATTATTCTGAGTTAATATCAATTGGAATTTGCGATCGGAAAAGTATACAATTGAAAATAATAAAAAAAAACTTAAAATAATAATATGAATTTTGCTACGAAATATTCCACTCGATATTAACTCAGAATGATGGTCTGATACATTCCCCTTAGTATTCGTTGCGATGTCACCAACACCCTGTATACTTACGCATGTTTCATAATAATATATTTCCGCGACATGACAGTACGTAAATCTACGTATAAATACAATTTAACTCAACCTGCGAATTCTCATTAAATTTACCGTATTATCTGTAGTGAAATCGTGACACAGAGTGAATTTTGCATACACTTTGATAGTATCTGGCCATAATAATATAAATTTAGGTGTGTTCAGTGTGGTGAAAAACCTTGCTAAATGCTGACCTAAACACTACAAACATTGCGAGGCATATGCTCCGCACGCCATGCGCCGCATGCCTCGCAATGTCATAATGTACTATCGTATTCGTGGCGAGCCATATGCTAAGCATTATTATCAGTGATGGGAGAGTGCGGGGAGAGCCCCGTTGGTAGAACGCTTGCCTCTCACTTTGAGGTCGCTGGTTCGAATCGAACACTAATGCTTGTCGAATTTGTTTTCGAATTCATGTTTGGATCATAAATGATCATCACGTGCTCAGCGGTGAAGGAAAACATCGCGAGGAAACCTACATTCCCGAGAAATGCATTCGAAGGTACGTGACCTAACCTGTAGGCTGGTTTTCTCTTCGCGGGTTGGAAGGTCAGACAGACAGTCGCTTCTGTAAAAACCGGACCTGTCAAATCTTCAGGTTAGGTAAGCGGACTCTGTAAAAAACGATATAACACTAGAGAGATGTGACAGCAGCGTGCGGGGCACTTGTTCGCTAAATGTTTGTATCCGGCTTAATAATAAAAGATAGCAAGCGAGCGCGAGAAAGCGAATGTTCAATGTATGTTCCTCTATGTTTTTCATCTGTTCATTTATTTTTATTACCTTTTTGTCTATTTTTTTTTTAATTAAGATGGGTTTGCTCTTGACTTCGTTCTTCCACAAGAAGAAGAGATCGACGTTGGAACGAGCTTACCCAGAAAATGCCTATTCACCCGTGATTTAAAGGACCCCAAGTTATAAGAGTCAGGAAACACCGACGCCGGCAGCCCATCTATCTTCATCTGTCTATCGCGAAAAATAAATAGATCCTAAATTATAATCAATTTAAGAGCCACGCTTTTGTCAGTGTAGCATTCCCCACTGCTGTGTATCAAGGGCCAATTCTTTGACTCTATTTATAATTATATATAATTTTGACCTCGATGACGAATATCTGATACCATCCAATTACTTACTGTAAATACAGTAAAATTACCTTAGTTTTAAGAACTTTATCGGTTTAAGAATAAAAAATGTTATTATTTAAATAAAATTGTTCAAAAAAAAAAAATGTTTATTCCAAAAACCAAACTAATTTTTCGGTAGTTAGTACCTGAGTCATACCTCTCAAATATAGAACGTAATGGAATTAGACTTTGCCACTAGAAAATAAAAGATAATTTCACCTCGCCTGGTATAATAGGATCTGGTATAATACTGTTTACTGACTACATTGCACTGTATTCAACCGCTGCGGAATCTGACAGGAACTTGACAGCGCATTAGCGGCAGTGGTCGCAATGCACTGTTTTCAGTAAGTACTGTTAGTCATGACTGCAACTGCATAAGTATAGCAACTGCCGGCGGCCTCTTACTGTCGAAATGTTTGCAAACAAATAACTTAAGTATATACAGTGTCGACTGTATGTGTTTGCAAACTTTGCGGAAACAGCTATTCGGAGCTTTTTGAATGGAAGATGTTGTAAGCGTTTGTGGCTGCGACAACTTTATTGTCATTTACAGTCGTGTATTCCCAAAGGGGTAGGCAGAGGTGTAATCGTTATAAGTGTCGTGGCCAGATCTTAGAAATGATCATTTCATGATGTGCTCGACCATTTCATATAATGGTCATATTTCATGAAATAGCAAACTTAAGTTGACCATATCGTTGAAACGTCAACGTTTAATGATATTTCAATCTACGCTTGGCTATATCATTCATGTAGGCGGTGTCCATGCTATGTGGTGTAATAAAAATGCAATTAGTCGATTAATTTCTTACGTTCAAAATTATTTACCTAATCCATGTGGAAAATTGTATCAAGTTTTAAATATAATCGACAAGTACCGGTGGATAAATGTTACTAATTTTACGATATGATTGTCAACATTTGGCCACATTATGAAATAATCATGCATTTAGTTCCTAATATCGTTAAACGTTTCGTGTTCATTATGTGATGTGACTGGGTATATTATACTGTGAAAGATCTATGCGTGTATATCGGCGTAACGTTACATGCTTACATACGGTTGTAGTTTGGCGATAGTATTAAAGTGTATATGTATGTGATTTTGTTTATAAATAAATAAAAAAAAATACTTATTTTTTAATAATATCGCATGTAATGCACCACTGAATTGTAAAGTTACCATCAGTAAGAGTCCTACCCGTCGGCCGCTCAGACTTCTCAAGTCGAATCAGTCATTATTATTTCAACGGCCCGCCGCACACCTGCGCTCGAACAAATATCCATGTAAACCTGACAAATTGTATCACATTCATATTGGTCACGAGTTCTCGGCACCAAAAAATAAATGTGCCGGGGAAAAACTTAAGGATTTGCGGGGATTCAGGCGACCTTATCCACACGTTTGAGGCTGCCATTACAGTTTTTGCGGGTTACACGAGTCGGATTAGTTTTTTGTGGGAGATATGAGCAAATGTTTGCCATGGTTATTGTTTCTCATTCATTGTTGTATGGTTATAGAGGGGAGTGGTAGATGTTTGTATTTGAATACTTTGTGGAACTTATTTTGTACTTAAGTAATTGTATTGTATTGTAATTGTTACAGAAAGCTCGGTGAGGTGTGGGTACTTTGTTTATCTTGCAATGGCTATACAGAGGTAGTCAGAGGACAACCCCAATTAGGATATAGTTGTGAGCTTACGTTATGTTATAAGTAATTCCCGGGTACTTTCAAGGCCAGAGTGAACAGACACCTTCTGGGCGAGCGACCTCCATCTTAGGCCTTGTCAATGCCTTCGGGCAAGACTGGGGCCAAGAGCAAACCCATCAAAGGTAAAAAAAAACGCTAAGACTAAAGTAAAGATCCATTTCACTACATTATTAAATTATTACATGACTACCATTATACAGTGTTAGTGACATTGTAACGAAAACTTTGAGGGATGAATCAGACCATGATTCGGAGTCGATATCAAGTGGAATTTTCCGTCAAAAAAACACTAAAAACTTCATGAATTTTCCGACGGAAAACTACACTTGATATTAACTCAGAATCGTGAGCTGAATTATCCCCCTCAGTATTCGTTACTAACACCCTGTATTGACTACATTTGGGTACTGGGGTAATCTGGTGTATAGAGGCTTCTAAAATAATACAAGTACAACATGCGCTTTTCTCTTGGAGAACGACACTTTACGACGTACATAACTAAAACTGCGCCACTGCGTACAAAATCGGTTTACTCAATTTTCTGCCGTTTGACAACTAACATACTTCTACAGCCGAGGCCAGCACTAGTTTTACATTCCCTTTGAAATATACAGATGCTAACTCATTCGCCGACTGCGGCGTAAAATTGCCGAAGTTTATTGTTTAGACGTGGATTGTCTTTGTTTTTCTTCACCGCTTGAATACCTAAGGTTCAGGAGCAGATCACCAGGTCGCAGACAACCTATCTCCGTAGAGAATCAGATAAAATTGCAGTGGCGACCCATGACCCAACCTGTCGCCCGTGGGGGGATCATGACCCCACATCACCTCCTCACCCCTGGATTCGCCCATGCTAAGGGGTTTTGTACAATAAGGACAAAATATAATTTGACTTGTATACCGTACTCATACGAATTAATTGGCGCTTACAATGGCTCATTTGGCTCTCTGGCTCATCACTAATACTAAGAAGGTTCCAGGCAGAATAGAAATAATATACTATATATTATGTTGATAAGATGCGTATGTTGCTAACGAAAGTCCCTGCCTATCTTGCGCGGCAGGGGTATAAGAAAAAAAAAATACTAAGAAGGTTATCTTATCACTTTCTCCGACTACATCAACGGAATATATATTCTGGTGTCATTAAAATAAAAATAAATAAATAAACAAATATAACATTGAAATAAAACTAAGTTTATTTAATTTTATGTATCTTATTTTTTATTTATTTTTATTTCATACTGTACCAAAATATCAAGGTACTTACCCCTCAATCAATAAATTCGAAAAGAAACACAAGCAAAAACAGAGTTATTGTGCAATGGGTCAGTCTTACATCAACAAGTAAGTACACAACTATTGTCCAAATAAAATTTCACCAAAGCAATTAAGGTGTTAAGTGCGGAGCAAACGGCTTAGCCATAAATTATGTAAGTTAGGTATCAAGTGTTAAGGTGCGTATCGCCATAAACCGAGGACTCTTGAATAAGTAAAGTCTGCTTAAGTATCGTAAGTTATTAATGGGGCTATCACACGATGGCTTAACACCTTAAGTACGGTCGGATCTCACCGTTACACCCTTAAATTATGCACCTCACTGATCCAAAGATAGACGGCACTAATTTTGAACTAAATGTTGGCGATGCTAATATACCTACCTGTTCGGTTTTATATGGCGAACGGATCCCTTCAGGTCAAAAAATGGCCACATCGGAGCAATTAATTTAAAATAATTCATTTTAAATATTCTGTGTGAGTTTCCCTAAGCACGGGTACATGCTATAAAAAAAAAACAGAAAATTTATTTACGTATAATTTTGAGTATGTACCTATAGTATTATGCCGAATCCATTGAGGTGACGCCTGTGCCCAGCAGTGGAAAGTATTTAAACTATTTAATGTTTCATATTATGTACCTATAATGGAGATAGAGTTAACATTCTAGTAAATGTATGTACCTTCTGTAAAGAATAGAATTGCAAAGTAGCTAGGCTTGTTATTTTTCGAGTTTAAACCGAGGTAATGCCGCGCATAAAGTGAATGGCGTTATGGCGGATTAAATTCAGTCTCGGCTGCAGTTTCTTAATAAAATCGGACATATTTGCAATGCAGATCCTCTGCTGGAGCGAGGAGATTACTCCTACAGTGGAATCATTTCTTTTGACTCCACCAAGTTTGAGTTGGAATGAGCAACGTCTACTATTAACGCGTAAGTAGGGCTGTAACAGGTTTTATAAGAAAAAATATAACTATTTTTAGTGGCTTTATTTAACGGCCTCCGTGGTCCAGTGGTTGAGCGTATATCACAAAAATCACTTTGTGATCCCTAGTTTGGTTAGGACATTACAGGCTGAAATCATCTGATTGTCCGAAAGCAAAACGATCCGTGCTTCGGAAGGGACGTTAAGGAGGGACGTGGTCCCGGTTACTAGTTACTGATGTAAGTACGTAGTCGTTACATGAGTCATGTCAGGGGAATTTGGCGGCTCAACAGTAACCCTGACGCCAGGGTTGATCCGGTTGGTAATTCACGTCACAATCCACACGATAGAAGTATTTTTTTTTTGAGGAGTAGAAATCTGTTATTCGAACCCTACATTATTCATGAACATTTAATCATTTTATTTAAAAAATAAATAAAAATAAGTTTTGTCCTAAACAGCTTTTTAAGTACTTACCTCTATTTCGTGGATATGTACACTCACGGTGCGCGGGCGCTCACCCGGTACGTAAACAAGACATTATGGATATTATAAATGAATTAATACTGAAGCTATAGCAATTGTACCTCACTAAGCCTTACTTCTGACTTGTTGTGAGTTTGTTGGAGTATTGGCAAACCAAATAAGGTTGGCGGGCACGCTACCAGTTTTTGTACAGCCTTCTGAGATGCGGCTTTGAGAGTAGGATTAATTTGAATTAATTAAATTTTCTGCTTTTCCCATCCCGCGCGTGTTGTAAGAAGCCGAAAGATCGCGATTTTTTAAACGATGGAATATAAGGCTACGTTCACACGGAGTCATTTTTCACGTATATCGTATACGAGATTTTATCGAATATCGTAGTGACAGCTAAATTTGTATAGCAATTTTTAAAATCGTTCACACGGCGTCTATACGAGAAAATCGCGTATTCGAGACATATTTTTTACCGTATACCGTAGGGTCTTACCACCGGGAATGCGAGATTATCGAAACGATTTTAACGAATGTCTGCTCCAATGTTGATAGTAAATTGTCAAAGCTGGCTATTGACATTCGAAAATAATTAAAAAACACACGCTCATCATTTCTGAGCTCTTGAAAAAACGATGCAAATCTTCTTTCTCGGTGTAATCCCGTTTTTAATAAAGGATGGACCCAGTATTTTCTAGGGCGCCGAAACCTCCTCCTCAAATACCAATATAAAAGAATTGGAACACGGGGATCCATGTCGGTGTGCACTCAACGACTGGCGGCAGGTTGCATCGAATACGCCGCGCGCCGCGGCGGCTGTCACGTGTACGGGATGACCGTATACGAGAAAAAACCGTGGGCCTCGCACCGTGTGAACAGCCGTCCCGTATACGGTACTCCCGTAAGCGAGAAAATATCGAATCGAATAGTCGCCGTGTGAACGTAGCCTAATGGTTTAACTGTCAATTACATTTTTACGATGATATTTAAGTAATACGATAGTTTTATGCAGTTCATTGTTTTATTTTTAATTTAGTAACCAATAGGACTAATACTTTAGGACTTTTCAGGTTTGAATCACCTGATTGTCCGAAGAAGTAAGATGATTCCGTGCTTCGGAGGGCACGTTAAGACGTTGGTCCCGGATATTAGCCGTAAAAACACCTCCACCAACCCGCAGTGGAGCAGCGTGGTGGAGTATGCTCCGTACCCCCTCCAGTTGATTGAGGGGAGGCCTGTGCCCAGCAGTGGGACGTATATAGGCTGTTTATGTTTAATGTTTAGTAACCAATACCGAAGGTAGCAGAAAGATATGTTCTTCCAACTCGTGGTTCCGCTTTATAATCTTTTATTGTCATATTTATATTATTAAATATTCTTAATCTTAACATTTATTTATTTATTTTATTGGAAGACATGGTACATTACAAATAATGTTCCATTTTATTTTTATTTCACCTTTTTTATTTTATTATTATACATCTATCTTATTTTATTAGGCGAACGTCATATCTTATAGAGAGAATTGACAAGAATGGAGAATGCTACACCGACAAGAGCGTTGGTATTAAATTATTGATACTGCTATTTGCCCATGCATTTCTCAAACAGGCTAGTGCAAATGGCCACATAAAATCTTGAGGTTTTTATTGCTCTCTGGTCTGACACTGTTTAATCTCTTATTACTTTTTAATTTATTCTTCTTCTTCTATCGTGTGGGTTGTGAGGTAGATAACCAACCCCATCAACCCTGCTGTCAGGGTTACTGTGAAGCCGCCAAAGGCACCTGACATGGCTCATGTAACGACTACTTACTTACATCAGTAAATAGCAACTGAGACCAACAGCTTAACGTGCCTTCCGAAGCACGGATCATCTTTCTTTCGAACAATCAGTTGATCAGCCTGTAATGTCCTAAAACCAAACTAGGGATCACAAAGTGATTTTTGTGATATGTCCCCACCGGGATTTTAACCCGGGACCTCCGGATCGTGAGCCCAATGCTCAAACCACTAGACCACGGAGTCCGTAGTTTAATTTATTTATCCAACAACATACACCGCGGTTTTTAAAAATATTTTTCGCCAAATTGCAAACCAGTTTGTTGGCGGGTTATAACAAATAATAATTTTATAATAGAAAATGCATAATAATAATTCCCCAAGCCAACTCCGCAAGCAATCAAGAATTGCGGACGAAAATTCAATTTTCGCCAAGAAATGGTTAAGGCATAGGTGAAGTTTTTCCTGGCAAGCTCAGATATGAGCAGTGGGCCCGAGGCAGTGTTATAATTAACCCGGGAACTCCGACTTGTGAAACATGATATTATAAAGTTCGCAGTGAAGAAATACTTTGGTTATGAAAAGGACGTAGTAAAATGTAGGTGGCTACTGGAAGTCATTGTGGTCATGTCGACGTCAGGACTACCTATGTAGTAGGTATGAAATATCCTAATAAAATGGTATAGTATGCAGAAAGCTTGTACGTATGCTAAGATTATAAAGATTTGTACTTAAAAGCTTTGAGCGCTAAATGGTATGTCGCATACACCGGCCATCTTGGCGTCAGGATTAGCACATTTTAGCTCAAAATGCGTACAATCTTTCTGCTTAAATTTTCTTAAGATATGTGATTATACATAGGCGGTCCTGACGTTCACTGTGGTCATTAGTTCACCGGCTAGCTTCACAATCAGAGAGCGTCGGTTCGAAACCCAATACCGGACTTGCAAGTTATTAATTTATCTTATGTTCGTTTTCACTAACACAGTTGGTCCGACCTTTATTCTTAAACATACATACATACATACATAAATTCACGCCCGCAATCCCAAATGGGGTGGGCAGAGCCACAAGCAATCAAAGACAACTTGCAGCCACTGTTGATAAGAAGTCCTAAAATGGATATGATGAACCTTATGGTGATAAGGGATCAGCCTATCGCCCATAACATTAGTCCATCATGTTAGAGGACGTAATCCCTCTGTCGGTCGATTCTTAAACATTTTTTTCATTTGAAAATAGTTCCTTAAGAGTGCTCTGTCATAGAGTTACCTTCGTCTATCTTAGCTTTCAAGAAGCGAGTTGTTTTGTGGCTATTGTTTGTAATTAATTCCAAAGTTGGGATGAACTCTCGCTCAGGTTAGGAACGTTACCTGCAACTAATTATGAGAACTTAAACTTTCAGTGAACGATATACCAAATAAGAAGTGTACAGTGCTTCTATTTGCCTCTCACTTTGAGCTCGCAGGTTCGAATCCAGCACATGCCTAAACCAATGATTGTCGAATTTGTTTCCGAATTCATGGTTGGATCATAAATGATTATCACGTGCTCAGCGGTGAAGGAAAACATCGTGAGGAAACTCACATTCCCGAGAAATGCTTTTTCGGAGGTACGTGACCTAACCCATATTGGGCTGAATTTCCCTTCAGACAGGCAGTCGCTTCTGTAAAAAACCGGACCTGTCAAATCTTCAGGTTAGGTAAGCGGACCCTGTGAGAAACGGGATGACAGTGCTTATATTTTTTAAAATCCCTCGGCAATAGTCGATTTTCTTAATACAAACGAATGCTAATTTCCATATTCAGCGATTACCTATTAGATTTATCGTGTATGAGAATTTGAATTCAGAACTAATTAAATACTGTGATGACGTGACCCTTTCTGAGCACATCCTGGCTGGAAGGCGTTTTATTTTAAAAGATAATCATTGAATGACGTCCAGAGTCAAGAGTGCATCTACGCCGAGCGCCTAGCGCTATGTGGATTTCTTAGACCTATTCTTATTTGCATGTTCATTTAGAAAGTGAATAATATTATAATCGTTAAACTGCTTCCACTCTGATTATTAATGACTTACAGACTCTTTATTGTTGTTGTTTACACGTGGAAATCAAAACAAATTAGCATTCGTTTGTGAAATGCGACGATAACCGAGGGAATTAAGAAAATAGAAGAAGATACTGTAAGGATTAAATCAAACATATTTACTCAAATAAATATTATATACTTAATTATAAATCGACATATAACTCTGAATACAGGGCGCTAGCGACATCTTAACGAAGATGTCGCTAGATGATTCAGACCATGATTCTGAGTTAATATCAAGTCGAATTATCGGTCGCAAAATTTACGATTTATTTTGTGTTTTTTAAATTATTTTCATGGAAACGAAATACTGAGGAAGATGATGCAAACCATAATTCTGAGTTGATACTAAGTGGAGTTTTCTGTCGGAAAATTCATGAAAATTTTTGTGTTTCTTTTTTAATTTATTTTCAGTTCCATGCTTTTGCGACGGAAAATATTCCACTTGATATCAACTCAAAATCATGGTCTGAATTGTCACTATTACCCTGTATAATAACGTAGGCAAACAAACCTGTCATCATGTTATCGTGAATAGAAATCAAAATCAACACAATCAAACATATTCGCTTGATTAGCCAGCACTGATTGGCTTAACCCTAAACAGTAAACACTCACACATAGACGCTAACAACGTAAGCGATGCGTATACTGAACAATGTAAACAATAATTGTACTATATAATTCTCGAGAGAACACTGGCATAGAACATACGAGTCTCTAAGGGGCTGTTGCGTCGAATTATAGCCATTCGCTCAGTACCTAGTGCACAATAATCCATGTTCTAATGGAAACGCGGATACAATATCAGCTCAAAGGAGATCCACGTCTATACAAGTTGTGTGCAAGTTCCAATGTATTATTGGAATGCTAGTTAGAAATTGGATGGATGCTGTGGCTTTCAATTGTGCCCCGAAAAGGCACTGTAATGCTGCCGCACAGTGAAGTGGAAATCTGAATGTTAGATAAATAACTTTACGTAATAAATGTAACTTGAAGTAATCAGAAGACTTTTGGTACGAAATCTTAATCCTGCATATTTCGTTTTGGAAATAAATGAATCGTTTTCGCAAACCACATAATTAATGTATAATACATTATATTACTACAGTAACATGATAGGTACGGTCACGAGTACTAATATGTATACACTTTGAAACCATGTCACATTAACTTTTTTGACTAATAAATCCGTAAGTCTCATTAAATGTCAAATATGATAGTGAGACAGGGTTCTAAAGTGGGTACATGATATTGCTCATGACTGTACATATTTCAAGGTAAGCTGTGTCAAACGAGTGAATTTACGCCACCTTTTATTTGTATTCCGGTGGCGTAAGTTCACCCAAACACACCAAGTATCAAAACTATTATTTCCTACGAAAACACTCGCGACGCGTTCATTAAAAATCGAAGTTAATGAAATCACATTCAATTTGTCGCAAACAATAAATGGAATGATTACGTTCTCAATGGAAATTGAACAAATAAGTTTATTTAAAGTGTAATTTACTCTGTACAAATGTTTGTTGTCAGGGTAGGGTAACTATGGGACTTTGGTTCCAAGGACAACACCTACCGGGTAATTAAAATGTCCTAGTTACGAAATCTACGATTAAATGTGATGGGGTAGACCCATGTCAAAAATAACGTCACTTTATTAAATTGATTGACTACATTGTGTTTTAATTGCATTCTGGGGATGTTTCAACTTGTTTAATAACACATGCAATAATTGCTATATTATTATAAATGACATTTGTTCTTAAATACCTTGATATCATAATGTCTCTGTCTATTTTTTTTTAATATTCTCATAGCTCTTGAAACATAATACATATATCTCACGAGCTTTCTGTTAAACCAACGTGATAGTTTTTGAAAGGTGCTAGCAAATCAAAATTGTTTCACATCATAGCGCTGAATTCATTTGAAATTATAGCAACGACTTATGTGTTCATACTTGCTAGTTGTTTATGTTTCCATCCATGTATTTATCAATATTTATCGTACACAATTTGTTAAGTATTTTTGTGGAGTAATAATTAAAACGACATCGTAGCCACGTTAATGCATAATTTACTTTTTGCGAATGTTTACTACCAGTAGGGTTAATATGTTATTTCAAAACCCTGGACACCTTGTAGCGGAGTAAATAAAATGTTTGTTATAAACCGTGATTCGACGGACATAAACCAATGTTTATGTAACCAAACGCAGGTCCCGTGAGTGATTTAAAACATCAAAATTGCTGTCGAATGTCAGGCAGGTTTTAGCATTTACATTGTTATTATTATGCTCGGTATTGTTTACCTATTAGAACTGTCCCGAGAGGGTAAAAGTCGAATTATTAACCGTTCTGATAGGGTATTATTATTGCTTACATTGTTATGTAATCTACCTATATCATAATAGGTTCTAACTCTACAAACTCTACACGCCCTAACTATACAAACCCTAAGTTTACAAACTCTACACGTTAAGCAAAATATGTGGTTTGGCCGTTTCACTACCATCACGTGAGGGTAAGGTAAAAAAAAAATGATTTTACTACTGCCACCATGAGTAACAAATTTATTGACTATTAACGAAACGGGTAAGCTTCTTATTTTGCCTAATGCGTAGAGTTTGTGAACTTAGGGTTTGTATAGTTAGGGCGTGTAGAGTTAGAAGCTTGGCTCTACATAAGATCTGATAACTTATTGACATTGCGATCGATATGATATCGTCTTGGCGACATTTTAGATGAAAATGATTTTGTTGGGATGTATAAAAATGAAATAACACTCACTGATTAATCATGAAATCTCAGAAACTACAAGGACTAGGAGTCTTAAATGGCATGAAGGTCCTTGTTTATGACGTGGGTGCTCGTTAAGGCAGAATTTTGTGAAATTCAACTCCAAGGGGTTGAAAAAGGGGTAGAGAGTTTGTATAAAACTTCGTCTTTTTTAAAGTTAGAATCATGAAATGCGCGGTCGAAGTCAGAACAGTGAACTATAAAAAAAAAACAATTATTTACTGGCATCGTAGGGATTTTGAAATTATGTAATCAAACGTTATGAAATAAATAAATAAAAATAAACCTTTTATTCTACGTCTTTGCCCCGCCTAATAACGAGGCATGTGTCTAGTAGTGGGACGTAACTATACAGGCTGTTTATGTACGTATATTTTATTCTGCGTACCGACAACTGCGGAACCAATATTCGATTTTGGCAAACAAGTCAAATAAAAGTAAAATTAATTGAAATGCGAACTTGTTTGATTGTGTGGTAATTGAATTTGGAATGTTTACTTTTCCTTCCCGGAATGATCGGGATTTTTTTTAAATTTTATTTTGGACTATAGACATTCATACTTGTATATTACAAAGTAATAAGTGAAGACAATAAGTAGCCATAATTTTTAAATTGTATTATACTTAAACCTACCTAAAACATGCCTATTGGATGTACTTATTTTCGCAATACATTATCCAGTTTGGTGGAATTCGTATATTGTCAGGATTTAAAAAGTCTGCTTGTTTGTGGTGCAAGAGTCGACCGAGAATAATTTTATTGATATCAGTAGGCTCTGCACGGTAATCTCGCCGCGCGCGGCGCGAATTATATCGAGGCCTTCGACCAATAGCCGTTTGACGTCCATCTACGTAGATAGCATTCGTATCGTTTATTGGCCGAAGCGCTCAATATAATTCGCGCCGCGCGCGGCGCGTTTGTCATGCAGACCCGGCTGGTAGTTTCTAGAATTTGTGCCCAATGGCATTGGACTCGCCCCTTATTATCTACATGGGACTTAAACATAGCTGGCGAGGAGTAGGTGTATTATGTGTATACTACACCGCTGCCTACCCCTTCGGGATACAAGCGTGATTACATTTTTAATACAGCAAGTGACCATATAAATAAATTATAGTTACTTAAATGTTATTTAGTATTTCTTGTAATAAAATACCATTAATTCTGGACTAGATTCAAGATAGGCGGGTAATTTTTGTCGACATCCGGGATTAAGTTCCGGGAGTCGTTCCGGGGTAATTAAAGACCCGGGATTCGGGGCTCTTCGTCGAGTAGCATAAAGTCATTACCAACACTGAGATTGCTTGCTGATTGTATGTGTATGATACTGTGACACGACTGTCAACGATGATTTGGGTTAAGGAAGAAACTCTTTTAGGTACTTACGTCATATTTATAATGTGCTTTTAAATTAACAATCAACCTCCGTGGTCTAGTCGTTTGAGAGTTGGGCTCACGATCAGGAGGTCCAGGTTCGATTCCCGATGGGGACATTGTCGAAATCACTTTGTGAGACTGTCCTTTGTTTGGTAAGGACATTTCAGGTTTGAACTACCTGATTGACTGAATAAGTAATTATGATTCCGTGCTTTGGAGGGCACGTTAAGCCGTTGGTCCCGGCTATTAGCCGTAAAATCATCTCCACCAACCCGCAGTGGAGCAACGTGTTGGAGTATGGTCCATACCCCCTCCGGTTCATTGAGGAGGCCTGTGTCCAGCAGTGGGACGTATATAGGCTGTTTATGATATGATTATGATGAAATTAACAACCTAATGATAAGTAGTTAAGTATTCAATATTGTAACATAAAAAAACAACTCTGTATAATTTCGGGCCCTCGCAAACGCCAGGAAATATTTAATCATTGATTGTTAACTCAAGATAAATCTTTTGTATCTAAGAACTGTTTTATATCAGATTAAATAACTTTTGAATGATAATTTAAGGGAAGCAAAGAGCACTAGAAACAATATTTACGAACCGAAGTAATAATAAAGTTTTGAACAGGGATAAAGTTCTTAATTTCTTGTTCAATAATTTGCTTAGGACTTTGTCCTTGAAAGGTTTACTGATTGGAGACCCTACATCCAGGGCTGTGTTTGCACGATTGCAATTGCTATCATTTGATGCGAGGGTGTAGGTAAACCGTCTCTCTAACTGGACGTTTAGTGTACTAATGATATGAAATTTAGGTAAACAGAGCTTGATTGCTATGTTAAGCTCGATTGATGTGGATTTTAGACTAAACTCAACTAAATGCTACTCTAAAATATATTGCAAATTTCAGGCATGTTTTGATTAATAGACATCTGATGTGGATGTATTGATAATGTTCGTGTAATTCTGAAAATAATGTTTATAGATAGGTTATTTAAATTAGACTACTAAAATAATGAATAAAAAAAAACGCATTCTATTTCTATCTAGTGCACAACTTTTTTTTGTCTTTTCAACTCTCTGTTTCTTTGACGTCAATTATAGTAGGCTTGTCACTTGTCTGGACAAATGGGGAGCCCTGAGGGCTCTCACCCGGTATTCCAACTTTCTACAAGACACACTTGAATATAAGTAACGACATACCCCGGACAATTTGTACAAAAAGCCTCGGTTTACAATGTGATGCATTGATGCATGGCCAAAATAAGTCATAACTGAAAAGAAAACTTGCATGCTAGGAAACGAAAACTACTTAATGTGGGATATAGTAGAAATAACACGGGATATTTTAAATATAATTTACTCCTTATATTTTAACCAAATCCTCTCACTCCGCCGACATCGCACCAAAGACCCCCTTTCTTACTTTTTAAAAATAGTATTCTCACTTTCCTACATTAATACCCACTCAAAAGACACATATCACATATCATAATTTATCATCAGGTGAGATTGTGGTCAAACTTTTTTTTTGAACAACTTATTGTAGGTTTGTCAGAGGTAGTCAACCCAAACCTAATCTTTAATTAATAAAAAAGTGATATTGTGGCCCTGCTCACGCCTTTAGCGATCACGGGTATGAGTTTAGTGTCTGTTTAGGTATTATGAAACATAAACCACTCCGCATTTCACGCTCCAGTTTCCGCTCGATATCGGATTGAGCAGCGATTACCAACGCCACACGACTGACTAGGGCTACCATCAAATATCGGAAAATGTCCGCCTCTGTTGCAAGTTTCGACGCTTATGCTGGAATGAAACGATGCAGATTGCACTGTATCGGCTTAGTGTGGGTAATTGTGGGATACCTGTAGGTACGTAACGTGTGTGTAATTGTCGGATACAGGGGTATACTGTCTATTGACTAGTCGGACGGAATGATTTTGTCTCCCGCATGATCACCTTTGTCTGTTGAACGGAGTGTAACTCAGTAGGTGTCTAGAATGTGGCGTGTTAGTTTTATATTGCGTTACTTGCTAAGTAACGTAACGGAGTAACTTAGCAGACTATAAGCGACGGGCTGGCTATAATGTTAGAATGTTATCTTTGGATAGGTATGAATACTAAGGCGGTTTTTACACGATTCGGATTTTGTGTACCACTACACGCGCGGTGAGGCGGTGTTTGTGTGTTAGTCACATTGATTTACCACTACCGTAGATACAAAAATGCGGCGAAAACTTGGCGCTTGTTTAGCTATACATTCGTACACAGCGGTATATACACTCAATAAAATCGTGTCAAATTAAGAAAGTACGCATCGTCTTATTATGTATATTAGCGCGTGGTGCTTCGTAACGGGGTCGGGTTATACTGCGACTCGGATTGACCGGGAAGAAAGGTTTATACTATGATAACATGCACAATGTCATTACTTATTAGAAATATGATGTTCTATCCTTCTTTTTTCGCTTTGAGCTTCTATTTTTGCAAGTTTTTACCACGCACTTCCACGTGTTGCCAGTTCGACGCCTAATCGCGCACTGAGGTAAAGTACTGTCAACGTCGCCATATTAATAGTAATTTTGCGTCACACTTTCAACAACAGATTACATACCTACAAGTTGCGACCTTGCCGACCGCTTCATCGCCAACCGCGCCGGTGCGCAGCGTCGTATGTGTGATGCCTGACGCGCATACAACTGAAGACTAAAGTAAGACCAAGGGGGGAGGTAAATCTAGCTCAGCCGTTGATGGGGATCGGAGAGTTGCCGTTCTATACATAGTATTATTCCTTATTCTATGCAGCAAGTCTATTGGAATGACTGGTTCACAGGCTTGGCTGCATCTGTGCATTGTTGAATATTAGCTATGCAGGATGTATTATGCTACCTACTTCTTATAATACGAATGGGCTGGTGAATTACTGGTCCTGATACCAGTACAAACCATTTAATTTTATTTTAAGTTACACCTGTCTTTTTCATAACCGCCTAAAAGGTAAGGGACGGGTAGTTAACAGGCTAAAAATTATGGTAGGTATAAACTATCAAGATTTTAAATCGCCCAATAACCCAACAGAATTAAGTTGAGAGCACGCGTCAACGGGTTGCATGTCAGTGAGATGCCTATTTGATTCGCCTAGGTTATCCATTCATTTTAAAAATAACAGATGTCAGTCATGCGTCTCTTTTCTTTTCGGTGGATAAAAAGAGGCATATCACCTTAAAATAAAATTAGGTGGTCTACAGGACCAATGTCAGAAGTAGCTAAAAGTAGTTTTTTTCAATCTCTATCTATTTCCGTCCGTGTCTAGTCCGCGGGCACTTTCAGTTCGACCATGGAAAGTAGTTTATGTATTTTAATGCATATTGTATGTATGGTTTCTACGGTGAATCAGTGGTAGCTCTGGTGGAATAACGCTTGATTTTCACTGAGAAGTCGCAGGTTCGAATCCAAGACGGGTCTAAAAAATGATTCGAATTCATGTTGGCTGGTTTTCTCTTCGGATTGAAAGGTCAGAAGAATATAGATTATAGAGATTAATAGAGAGATAGGCTTCTGGAAAGACCGGACCCGCCTATATTTTTACGGGACTTGTTTCGCCGCAGATGGCATTAACTTTGGCCGGACAAAAGGAACGCTGAGGGGTCGCACCCGGTAGAACCGCTGCTCTGGTTGTCTATTGTAATTATTAGAGATGGTTATTGACATATACATGAGTTTAGGTATGTTGTAGGTATAGTGGGTAGATACTTGTTTCTCTTATTGACAAATAAGATTAGTTAAGTAGTGGGTAGTTTTGGATTGACACATTGCATTTTGCTACACAGCGCAATAAACATGCGATTACCAAATTTCGTGTTTTAATGTGAATGAATGTGAGTTATCTAAATCATAAAACTATGAACTAAAGATGAAAATATAAGCACTTTTAGTGTAAACCTAAACATAGGCGTTGTTGCCCGTATTTCATTGTAGACAAAGCGATCATAAAGGAAAGTAAACAAACGAGGTTGACTATACACTAGTGGCATTGTAATGGGTTTGTAATAGCCTCGCTGTATGGAAATAGATGAACAAAACTCCCAAAACCTAGAGTGCTATGAATAAATACACACAGCGCACAGTACAACAGCTTCATTGTTTAGTTTGTGTTAGAACAGTGATTCACAAAGCTTAATGTAGGTACATAG
Source organism: Pectinophora gossypiella (assembly GCF_024362695.1). NCBI lineage: Eukaryota > Metazoa > Arthropoda > Insecta > Lepidoptera > Gelechiidae > Pectinophora > Pectinophora gossypiella. Next base: position 5,751,540 of record NC_065414.1, on the reverse strand, counting down.
AGGCGGTTCGTGAAGCGTTAGGGCATTTTGTTCAGGCTTCAAGCGTAAGGTTGAGTGTGAAATGTGTCAGGATCGAAGCAAATGGAATTCCATATTCTCTATTTACCCCAGTGGGAAATAGGCATTAGTATTATGTATGTATGTATAATGTGTGCACCAGTTTAGAGAGAATTCCAGGCGTGGTGTTAGTGACATCGTAACGAAAACTTTGAGGGATGATTCAGATCATGATTCTGACATGATATCAAATGGAATTTTCCGTCGCAAAAGTATAGAATTGAAAATAATTAAAAAAAACACAAAAATAATCATGAATTTTGCGACGGATAATGCCACTTGATATCAACTCAAAATCATGGTATGAATCATTCCCCTCAGTATTTGTTACGATGTCACTAACACGCACACGTACTTGTATGGCTACCTGTTTGTATTTGTATGGGGTGTAAGTGACATCGTAACTTATACTAAAGGGGATGATTCAGCTCACTATTGTGAATTTTCCGTCGCAAAAGTATAGAATTGAAAAAAAAATTAAAAACAAACAAAAAAGTCATGAGTTTTGCGACGTTAAAATATTCCACTTGATATTAACTCAGAATCATGGTATGAATCATCCCACTCAGTATTCTGATTCTGAGTTAATATCAAGTGGAATTTAACGTCGAAAAACTCATGACTTTTTTGTTTGTTTTTTACGTTACGATGTCACTAACAAAAAAAAAGTACAGCAGCTTGTATAAGGTACAGATTCTCGCAAGTATTTAATTCTGTCAGGGGCGTTTGACGGCTCAATAGTAAACCTGGGGTTGATGAGTTTAGTCATTCATCCAACACAAATGACAGTAGAAGGTTCTAGTTGCCTATGTGTGTCTCCAGCTTGTGGTTGAATATTTACTCGCCCCTCTCGTCGTTTAGTCTACTTTAACGTTATAATAATATGGTTGATGTGATTAGTTGTTGTATTTTTCGCAATGAAGAACTTTCTAGGCTAAGTTCTTTAAAAACAATATAGATAGCGCTGTACATATTTCACTTAGCTTAGCTTTCTAATTTCACTGATAACAGACATTATGCATCTGTCATCTTTGTTTTTGGGTATAAATGATGACCCTTTTTATTACAGCAAGGTACAATTACAACTTCCTCCCATTATTATTCTGATCAAAATAAAGAGAAGAAATATAGGTAACAACATTCTATACCATAATGTGATCCAAATATCAAGCAACAATTAGTTTTATATATGCTTCTGCCATTACATTACATTTTTGTATAATTATTTACCCCAGCAATGAGAAAATTGGTAATTGTCACGTTAAAAGTGAACTGAAACTTAACCCTTTCACGGGCAGAGATCATGGATCATTGATGGTTCATAATAGTAAGACACCTTGGAATCGGAACGTCATTAGACGTTCTGTCCTTGAAAGTGTTAACAACGCCATCTATCGTGTTTTTGGGGAACGCCGATTGGAAAGTCCCTCAAAAATAAAACTGTTTTAAAGGAGTAATAGCTGTACTTTATAGTCAATAGTAACATACAATCAGTCATAAGATCGAAAGTTTTTAAACAGTCATCATCATCACCAGCCCATTAACGTCCCCACTGCTGGGACACGGGCCTTCTCTATGGATATAGGGAGATCGGGCCTTAAACCACCACGCGCGGGCCCAGTGCGGATTGATGGTTATTAACGACTGCTAATGCAGCCGGGACCAACGGCTTAACGTGCCTTCCGAAGCACGGAGGAGCTCGAGATGAAAACTTTTTTTGTGGTCACCCATCCTGTGACCGGCCATTGCGAAAGTTGCTTAACTTCAACAATTGCAGCCCGAGCGCGTTTACCGCTGCGCCACCGAGCTACTCAAACAGTACTATTTGCAATACTAGTTCTAAAGCCAAATTCTTACAGACATTGTTTTAATTTTAACGATAAATAAATCGTTATTTTAAGTCACTATACTAACGTGTCAAGACGGCCATTACAGCGCGCCACTATTTTAATCTCACTTTGTACTTCGTATACTGTTTACGTACTTTATAACTCTGTGACAAGAGTGCGCAGAAACAATACAGCGTAGCACCGAAAACCGTAAATCAATACTTCATCCTAATTGGTTTTCCCTGGAAGTTCATACAATAGTATTGCGCTATCGAAAAAAGGGCAAAAAAGATTCCAATGCGGTTGCTGATCGGATGCGGATAACTTTCAGCATATATTATATCTATTGAAATGCTCACGAAGTTTGCGATTGAATTGTAATCAATTGAGGATAAACGGATTATTTACTCAATCAAATGTAGTTTCATATTGAAAGTTTGAATAATTAACTTTTATGAATTTACTTCACATTCTTCATTTGCTTTGTGAGCAGCTCATCAGTGCTTAGTAATGGTGTCTCGTGTGGGTTGTGAGGTGGATTACCAACCTCATCCAACCTGGGGTCAGGGTTACTATTGAGCCGCCAAAGGCTCTTGACATGGCTCATGTAACGACTACGTACAGTCATGAGCAATATAATGTACCCACTTTAGGACCCTGTCGCACTAACATATTTGACATTTAGTGAGACATACAGTTCAGTTTGTCAAAAAAGTTAATGTGACATGGTACCAAAGCACATATTACATATTATTACATACATATTACATATTATTGCTCGTGACCGTACTTACGTCAGTAAGTAGTAACCGGGACCAACGGCTTAACGTGCCTTCCGAACCACGGATCATGTTACTTTCGGACAATCAGGGGATCAGCCTGTAATGTCCTAACCTAACTAGGGATCACAAAGTGATTTTTGTGATATGTCCTCACCGGGATTCGAACCCGGGACCTCCGGATCGTGAGACTAACGCTCAACCACCGGACCACGGAGGCCGTTAGGCTGTTTATGATAATATAAGAATCCAATGAGAGACTTCCCAGGCTACGTTCTCCAAAAATAATATAGATGGCGCTGTTCAGATTTAACGTAATAATCACCTATTTTCTCATTGCTCGTGTACATAATTATTCCAAAATACAATGTAATGGCAGAAGCATAATATATACAAACTAACCTTTGCCCGCGACTTCGTCCGCGTGGCGTGTTATAAAAAAGAGATCTTTGTGTGTGTGGGAGTGCATATCATTTTCAAGCATCTAACTTATGCAGTTTAGATTTTTCATATTTTTTTCCCGCTAACTCCCATTTTTCAAAATACAGCCATAACTAAACTTTATATTTACTAAGGTATGCATGAATGCTAGATTGAAAACATATATCTTACGCGGTTTCGATTCTTTCATACAAAAATGTTTTTTCCCGCCAACTCCCGTTTCCGTGGGAATTTTGCAATATCCTGTTGCAACTAAGCTTCAAGTTATCTAAGGTACCTGTATGCCAAATTTCAAGCTTTTTTTTTTTTGACGTGACTTATTGTAGATTTGCCGCAGATGGCATTAACTACTTGGCCGGAACCAAATTTCAAGGGTCTAACTTAAGCGGTTTAGATTTTTCATACAAAAGGATTTTCCCGCTAATTCCCGTTCTCGTGGGAATTCCGGGAATTCCTTTCTTAGTGCACCTCTACGGTACCTAAGCTACGTCCCTTCCAAATTTCAAGTGCCTACGTTTAGCCGTTTAGGCTGTGCGTTGATATGTCAGTCAGTCAGTTTCTCCTTTTATATATTTAGATATTAGTCGCTTGATATTTTGATCACATTATGTATAGAATTATGATGCTACCTATTGCTTCTCTTTATTGTGACCAGAATAATAATGGATGGAAGATGTAAATGTGCTGTGTAATAAAAAGGGTCATCATTTATAACCAAAAACAAATATAAAATGTGCATATGTCTGTTATCCCTGTAATAAATAAAGTTAAACGAAGGGAAATCTGTACAGCCCCATCTATATTGTTTTTGAGGTACGTAGCCGGAGAACTCCCACATTTGGTCGAACACATATTAGAGGTGTAACAATAGTGATCGTATAGTGCCATATAATATTCTCCTCCTCATTAATTTAGGAGGCACGCTCTTGTCGGTGTAGCATTCTCTACTCTTGTCTATCAAAGACCAATTGCTTCACTTCCTTATAAGACACGTTCGCCTTCTCTTTAATCTGATCCATGTAAGCTCTTCTTGGTCTTCCCCTTTCTCTCTTTCCCTTCTATGATGTTTTTAATAAATTCGATTCGATTTGTTTTTGTATTTTTTGGTTTTTCATATAAATATACCAGACATCCTCCTCCCCTTGGACTCCCTCTGGTTGATTGAGGGGAGGCCTGTGCCCAGCAGTGGGACGTACATAGGCTGTTCATGTGTGTATACTAGACATAAAGTAATAAATATATTTTATATCCTTTACTTATAACAAATCTTGGCCTTCAAGCCCCGCTAACCAGAACCTTAATAAAAAAAAAAAATAATTAAAAAGTTTATTTAGGTAAAATCTACGACACATATACATTCCTACCTACCTACCAAACAAACATACCACCTATCTATACCTATATTATACATACCTTCAAAGTATATAATTCTTTTTATAATAAAATCTTAGATATTGGTGTGTTTCATGATCGGTATAATAAAAAAATTGTATAATAAAAAAATTCAAGTATATATAAAGCTCAACATATATTAATTACTTATATTTACCTAATATGTCCGAAAAAGTAAGATGATTCCGTGCTTCGGAGGGCACGTTAAGTCGTTGGTCTCGGCTATTAGCAGTAAAAACACCTCCACCAACCCGCACTGGAGCAGCGTGGTGAAGTATGCTCCATACCCCCTCCGGTTGATTGAGGGGAGGCCTGTGCCCAGCAGTGGGACGTATATAGGCTGTTTATGTTTTATGTTTATTAACCAATACCGAAGGTAGCAGAAAGATATGTTCTTCCAACTCGTGGTTCCGCTTTATAATCTTTTATTATCATATTTATATTATTAAATATTCTTAATCTTAACATTAATGTTCCATTTTATTTTTATTTCATCTTTTTTATTTTATTATTGTATTTATTTTAGGCAGCGTGGTGGAGTATGCTCCATACCCCCTCCGGTTGATTGAGGGGAGGCCTGTGCCCATCAGTGGGACGTATATAGGCAGTTTATGTATGTTTATGTACCTAATATGTTACTAATTTCTAATTTTTAAGTTTGCTGTGTAATTTTAATTTTACTTTATTTTTAAGTACTAACCCTTAAATTGTATAGGTTTTGTACGCCGTAATTTTCAAATATATAATAAGTAAATTCATTTTGCTTTGGCTTGATTGAACATTCATAGTCCGAGGAACTGGTCCGGCCATTAAACTTATCATATTCGTTGAACTTTGGTGCAGAAATTAGATTTAAGTGATGCACCCAACGACGCTTTTCATAGAGTCATAAAATATGCATCACGAACTCTGCTTTACTAAAAGTTGAAATTAATATGTTAGTCAGATAAGCAGAAACTAGGACTTCGTTTTAACCATATCGTAATAGTTTTAAATAGTTAATTAGTTTGTTGTGTATTTTGTTTATTTATTTATTCATTGTTGTTTATTCTTCGTCTCTGGGTTGTGAGGTCAATCAGAAATCAGAATCATTTATTCAACGTAATTATCATGGATAAACTTGTTGAAGGTCAATGTAACATTTTTGAATTTACGTCATTTCGCAAGGTGTTATGGCTGAGAAGAAGAAATGACAAGAAACTGCAACAGCAACACATCTTTTAAAAACCAATGAGGATATACATTACAAGTTATTTAATAACTAGAGGAACACATTCAATACCAGACATTTTTATCATTTAGGTAGTCATTAATCTTATAATAAGCTTTTTTACATAAAGTAAGCTTCACGTGAGCTTTAAATTTATTTTCTGACAAATTTAAAATATTATCTGGTATTTTATTGTAAAAACGTATACATAACCCCAAAAAAGATGAATTTAATTCGTACTGTTATTTATTATGTTCCAAAAATAATTAATTTAATAATGTTATTAATGAAATAGGACTTAAAAATGACTTAAAAAGACTATAAAGAAACATAATTTCTTTGAATAAATTTACAAAAAGTTTTCAATTTATATACAGTAGGTACTCAATCAAAAAGCTCAATTAAAAATACTCCCTTTTATCACCTCTCGACCGAATGTGCCCATCACGCTCGCAGCGTTGCCCCGTTGGATGGCGAGAGAAATATGCTGCGCTAAGAAATGCCCGGACCGGGAGTCGCCACCCTGCTCCCTTAGCCGCTTACCCACCTCTCTGATAAAGCGCTTCGCTTCAGAACCCCAAGTCCCCGCCGTTTCGACGGCAATTTAATTTACTTAATCTAGAATTTTGAATAGCAATTTTATGTTTATTTCTTGTATTGTAAGTATGCCTTTCACAGTTTCTCGGAAGGAGAGATAAGTTTTTACGTACATACATAATTTTTCATATATATATTGACTTGCGACCGTCAGTATATTTATTTCTTTAAACAGCTCCCTCAAAGAGTCCCGACAACGCAGCTTATAAATAGCGCGAACTGCTCTTTTTTGAATGATGAAAATAGTTTCTACATCAGCGGCTCGACCCCACAGCAAAATACCGTAAGACATTATGCTGTGGAAGTAGCTGAAGTAGACAAGTCTAGCAGTGGGTACATCTGTGAGTTGTCGGATCCTTCTGACGGCATATGCTGCTGAACTTAGCTTGCCCGCTAGTGATACAATATGTGGGCCCCATTGAAGTTTTGAATCTACAGTAATTCCTAAGAAAACTGTGTGTTCAACAAAGTCTAGTTTCTCGTCGTTAATTTTAATGTTATTATTTACTTTCTTTACGTTTGGTAGAACAAATTTAATACACTTCGTTTTCTTAGCATTTAGAACTAGGTTATTTACTGTAAACCAGCTTAGAACCTGCGACACAGCGCTGTTTGCTTCGTCAAATTCCTCTAACTTTCTGTCGATTTTAAATATAAGAGAAGTGTCAATGAACGACCTTATCAACCCGTGTATCAGAGTACCTATTGTCAGTCCTTAACAGAGAATGTTAGAGTTACTATTGAACCGCTAAACGCTGACATGGATCATGTAACGATTACATACTTAAGTAATTAGTAACTGGGATTGGCTGTTTAACAAGCCATCCACAGACCATCTTCCTTTATGACAGCCGCCGGTAATCAGCCTGAAATGTCCTCGAGAAATAAAAAGGCCACATAAAAACAATTCATTATAAAAAAAGCAATATTACTATTTAACGTAATTTGTTTGCATTGCTTACTTTTATTTGCGCAAATGTCAAATTGCAATATTACTTTTATAGATGAAAATTGCTTCGATGTGGCCTTTATCACATCCTAAGGGATCGCAAAGTGATTTTTATATGTCTCCACCGGGAATCGACATTGGGTCCTCCAGAGAGACCTACGCTTTAACCGCTAGACCACGGAGGCCGTGTGGTCGTACTATACAGCCTTACTGCAAGTTATCTACTAAACTAGGATACCCTATGTTTTAGGTCTCTAGGTTTCTAGCCCTCTACATACATACAAAGAGTCACGCCAATTTCCCATCGCATCCTGACACACTATCACACCCCGGACACTTCGTACAAACAACCTCGTTTTCCACAGACACTTCACATTTACATTAACACGCGCAACTGTGCGTGTGACGTCTGAGGGCTGCCAATTACGATACCTAATTCAACTGTCATTACTTACTTAGGTAGACAGTACTTACGCAGTACTTACGAAATATGCTATTATAATAATCAGTAAGGTAAACCTAGCTCAGACGCTGGTGGGGAGCGGGGAGTTGCCGTTCTATACGTAGTATTATTATTCCTTTTTCTATGACACAACCACCATCACTCTACCTCCGGAAAATTTAGTCAATAGTCTAAATTCTGTAAACACCATCTAATTTTATTTTAAGTTATATCTGTCATTTTCTTATCCGCCAAAAAGGAAAGAGACGGGTAATCGACAAGCATTAAATTTATGGAACACACATCAATTTCAAGCATAAATCTAAAACAACCCTTTAAAAAAATTGTAATGGCTAATAAACCTGACAGAATTAAGTTTACAACAGACGTCAAACGGTTTGCATACTAGCGAGATACCTTTTTGGTTCGTACCCGGGTTATTCATTCATTTACTCATTCTTTCTAAAATTAAGAGCTGTCAATCATCCGTCCCTTTCCTTTTCGGCGGATAAGGTAATGACACGTATAACATAAAGTAAAATTAAGAGGTGTCTGCAGGAATCGGGGCCAATTATTTTAATTTATTTTGACCTCAGATAATGGTATTTTTTTGTTTATTCTATGACAATAGGAAACAAGGACCACGTCAGTCACTTACAGATTATCAAAGGTCTGTGTGTACTGGATAGGCTAGGGCGAACCGCAATGCATCCAATCAGTGCGGCGTGTCCTATGGGATGCGCAAGCTCTGATGAGAGCTAACAGACAAACATTTGTATGATGAATGGAAATCAACGCTCACTTCTAAAATTTGAAATTGGATTTCCAAATTTGAATTTATAATTTGGAGGATGTGTTATATGGTCAATCGTGTTGTTGATTGATAGAAATGTGTTTTTTATTATTATGCTTTTTTAGAAAATACAACGAAATTACGTCTAGCTTCTTTACTTCAACCTCTTTATAAAGATAGTATAATAGGTTTAGAACTATTCAAATCAGTTACTTTTTACTAATCGTCAGAACACGAAATTACTATGAAATTTTTATGAAAAAGCACAGTGTGACGTCATAGTTAAAACGTCGAACGTAGAAATATGTGATCATTTTTTGTCAGTTTTAGATCTGTCTTTATTTAGCAATCATAATTTTGTAATTTATCTTTGACCTAGGAAGTACCCAAATATGGGTGTTTTTAACATACATACATACATAAACTCACGCCTATTTCCCATCGGGGTAAGCAGAGACTATAGAATTCCATTTGCTTCGATCCTGACACACTTCTCTTGCTTCCTCCACATTCATCAATCGCTTCATACACGCACGCCATCGACGGGTGTCTTTAAAATACCTATGTACTTTTTGTCATTGTAGATTTGCCGCAAATTGCATACACTACTTGGCCGAACAAATGGAGAGCACTAAGGGCTGTCACCCGGTATAACATTTAAGACAACAGGTTAACTAAACTAACTTTGTTAATTAAAGTTAGTCAAAAGTTTAATCTATTTTCTCAATAAAGATCTTTGCTTTTGACTTGAATTGATCTATAGATTGAGAGAGCGTCTATCTAGGTAGCCATATAACTATGACGACAAATGAAAGGGATATACGATGTGAAAGGGAGAAAGAGGGTATGTGTCAGACACTGAAATCACAATCCCACATGCATGATTATAGCTTTGAAATCAGAATATCCTCTAACAGAAATCTGTATTCGCGTATACGGTATGAGTTAAACAGGTACAGAGTCTGTGAATGCACTTGTCAGATTGCGCGGTGTACTCTCAGTTAAATCCACTCGCACATTTCTAAATGTTTGCCGCGGTACAATGCGTGTAGGTAACAGAAATGTACCTTTGATATTACGGGTATCGAGACATGTTTGGAGTAGAGATAAAACCGTTTAAAAACGATTCGAAATTTGAACGAGGTTTTTTGGAGTGCTTTGAATTCAAAAAGAATAAATAACTATTTTGTTTTTCTCTCCAACACTTTTGTTCTCTATTCAAAAACTCCCTTTCTTTCACACTCGTAAAAGCATTGCAATTTGTCAGCAAGTTTTTGTGTTGGAACATGTCTTCCGAGCAATTGGTTGCGTGCGTATGGAAGTGGGTCAGACAGTCTTGTTCTTAGTCGGGTCACGAATTCATTGAAGAGAAGACACTTGACAAGCCGTAAAGAGATCTTTCTTTCCATCGTTTCAGGATTTAGTGACTATTTGCTTGAGAGGCCATGTATAAACCCCCCGTTTATGTTGATAGGCAGTTTATTGGAAACTAACGAAGCCCTATAACTTTGTTTGTAAAAAGTGTCACGGAGTTTATTTGCAATAAAACAAACATTTCTTCACCTACCAATATAAGTTGAGCTATATTGTACTTTAAACGCGTGGGTACTGTTAGATACAAAATAATCGATTGACCTAATATCGATATCACTAATGAACGTCACAACACTAGCGTAGCGAAATCAAATTCTTACTGCGCATTGTGATTATTGTAAAATGTTATCTGTATTGTATTGAAATGTAGTCATTAATTAAAATGAACTGGTCGTACTGTTTAATAGTACATACATAAATCAGATACCTATGTAGGTATCAGTATAGAAATTGCAGTTTTTGTCCGAATAATCTTCATTGCAAAGGAGTTATTATTTGACATGGGCTTTTGAAGGGAGTTTTATAAATGTTTATTATCCGATATTAGGTTAAAAACAAGGTAAATTGAATTTAAACATTTGAAAAAGCAATAGATTTTGCTTAATGTTTACTTTATTACAATTTGTTTAACATTTAAACATATCCGGTCAATAATGTCTGCTACAAGGGTCGAGTAGGTAAAGAAAGATTTGTCGGTAAGTATGTACATACCTCAATATCTATCTACTTTCCATTTACAAATCTCCAGCACTTCAAAGCTAAAGTAAATGTACGGCTCGACAAGTTTATTTGAGGCTTTTGTTCGGAGGCTTATAGGAGATGTTAGGCTTTTATTGGTTTGTCAGGGGCGTGCTGGGGAGACGAACATCACAATGTAGAGATGTAACCCCCTGTAAAGGAGGATATTACGAAGTTGACATTTGTTTGTCTGTGTGGGTACCGCGTTGTAAGCTCGCGGAACAAGCTCCTGAAGACGGTGATTAGTGCACTGTCAGCATAGAATAAAGAATAAATACTACGTATAGAACGGTAATTGTCCTCCACCCGCGCCAATTCGTACCGACGCCGAGCTATATTTACCTCACCCCCTCCAGCTCTATGTCTAAATGACCGTAAGACGCTAAAGAGTTAAGTGGAGAGCGCGCAGACGTTCCGTCTCGCTCGCACATACGCTTGAAGGCAAAATACGGTAAGAATGAGATTTTTGTATGGAGTAACCCTTAAGAACAGATCCTAATCTAATCTAGCCTACAGGATCCCAGTGCTGGGCAAAGACCTTCTTACATTTTTCGCGGTCCTGTGCTCACTCCGGCCAGTCCCTGCGAAAAGCGTGCAAGTCGTCGCGCCATCTTTGTCTAACACGATGCCTGTACCCGTCATGAGGCACCCAATGCGTGACGATTAGTGATGTGCCGGATCGTTAAAAATGTATATCCGTGGATACGGATCTGAATACGGATATTTAGTGTAAAGATCCGCGGATACGGATACGGATACGGATCTTTATTTTCTTATTTGATATTATTCTATTGGTGTCGGCGCCCGCGACCTTGAAACGATAGTTGACGTCTTCGCTCGCCGCAACGTCAGGCAGGACACGTTTTAACTTGCATTGCGCGGGTAGTACTTTTGTTTTGGTTATGGTAAAACAATCTGAATGGAATTTTATAGTTTTTTATTTAATAATTCTACTTAATCACCTGAAAAAGTTCAGTAAAAGATCCGCGTGAAAAGTAACGGACACGGATACGGATACGAATTTTTCTTTTATCTCGGATATCCGCGGATACGGATACGGATATTCGGAACATCACTAGTGACGATCCGTGCCCACCGCTCAGGTTGCATGCGACAAACAACACAGGATTCTGCTGAAGAACAGATTAAAATTTATATATTATAAAATAAATACACAGACATGCATCAGCTGCTATGATTTGCTCTCTATCAAAAATACTCTCATCATAAGGGTTCCTTTTTACCGTTTTGATACGGAACCTAAATTATTGCTAGAATATAAATAGTTATAATTCAATTTTGTTTATTCTTTAATATAACAAATCAAAAAACAAAACAAACGAGATCTCATGTTTAATAGTGGCCAAGGTAATAAATCAAGTTTTCTTTCGGTCATATTATACCTAATGAATAGGTACGGCTTACCAGGGTTTGGTTTCCATTTTAATAAGTAAGTACAAGTAATTTCTTTTCCGCTGAGAGCCTCCTACTTGGTTAATTTTCTATATTCTGGAGTTATAGAGCAATGAATAATACTACGTATAGAACGGACATTCTCCGCCCCGCACCAATTTCGTATCGGCGCCGAGCTAGTTTTACCTCACCCCCGCTGGATTTCGCTTTAGTCTAAATGGCCGTAAGTAAATGTTTAACTGTATTATTCTACTAGTAAGTTAAGTTTCCACCGGACTTGATGTATAATTTTATTAACTTTAAGCGAAAAAGTAGTTGTAGTTGTTTAGTTTATTTTTTTAAGGATATTTTATCTCATTGAGCCCTAGGCAGGGCTCGCTGTTAACTGTTTAAATTGTACTTAGTTTGAGTAATAAAGAATTTTATTATTATTATTAAATGAATAAGGGAGTGTACACAGACTGTTTGTCTCGCTTTTACTTACGCGTTAGCTGACACACGGTAAGACTTGATTGAGATATTTGTAGGTCATTATGACAATACATACTAGAAGAAAATTTAAGAAAATTGTATGCCCATAACACAATATAACATAAGCTCGCCACTATATGCCAACTGGGGTAGTCTGAGGTACATCCTTTGCTAGATGAAGCAAGTACTAAGTACCCACACGACATCGATATATCTTTTGTTATGTGATAGAGGGTGAGCCGTATCGTCGTCTGTAATGGTAAAGCCAACAGTGTGTATTTGTGTTTAAGTGTGTGTGTGTGTGTGTCCATACTTAAATAAATAAAAATCGTAACAAAAATCTCACGGAAGACATTAAAGTAAAAGCCTAAAAACGGACCTGTCAGTGTGCTCACATAAATCATGGCGGCCTAGACAATACTAAGCCCTAACCGACCTAGAACATTAATAATATTTTAAAACTCCTTTGTTGCACACAGATTAGTGCCGGGACAAAGAAATTTCATTTGGGATTACCTAGATGGGTTCCCCGGTTTTCTACTACTTCAAGGATTTGTGTAATTATAGTCCTTTTGATGCAACTTGCAATTTAAAGATTGGTGTCGGGTTTTCTACTGCTTGGAAATAGCTTTCAATTTAATATATGAATAATATATATTAGATATGAAACTTATTCGACGGGACTTATTGTGGATTTGCCGAAAATAGCATTAACTACTTGGCCGGACAAATGGGGAGCGCGCACCCGGCACAAAATTTAAGACAACAGGCCTGAGGGTGCCCAGTTGGGTGCGAATTCGGCTCAGGGTATCTGAGAGTATAATACTTGAAAGAATTAATGAGCAAGCTGATTGGTGGCCTCTATGGCTAGAGTAATCGGGTCGTCGGAATCGTATATTGGGTACGTCCTTCGGGCGCCGATACTTTTCAGTACCGTCCCTAAGCGGGACGTATTCTGAAGCCGCAACTACCAGGGGATTTAGATGGTGTGGAGCAGAATCGAAAAACTTTTTGAAGCTAATTTAAGCCATTGGTCAATGATTGAAAGAGATGTAACTATAATTAAAAACTTTTTGATAATTAAAGACTTGAGAATTAAGACTTAAAGAGAATTAAAGACTTTACATGTTGGTTACACGGAAATATTGTTCTACTAAAATACTGTGTAGTGAAAACCGATAATAGATAATATTTTAACCAGAGTAAGATAAGAAATATATGTCGGCGATAGTTATGAATTAAGAAGAGAAATTGATCAAATCGGAAAATAAAATGAAGTTACATCACTTCCGTTATGAAGTTGCATCGCTCCGACGGCAGGTGGCGTACGGCCAGAGCTGAGTGAAGTCGACGGAGTCACTACAGAGTCGTCGTGTCGAGCGGACGTGCACTGCCGTTATAGTCGGGCAGTCTACCGCGAACCATCGTCATGAGCGGACGTGTCGAATAATTACGAGGAGTGCTATAGTCGCTCACCTATAACTTGTAGGGACGTCAAGAAAGTGTGATCGGAAAAGAGCACCTAGCAAGTACGTTCACATGTCCCGATGATTCGGTCCGAATGTTGGAACCATGGGTGGTGGAGGGCCCCTTCGCGCTAACGTCCTTAAGCGCGCTAGATTACGAGAGACTGTATAACCGTTACCAATACCGTGACGTTGCCGTGAGTGTGTACCTTATGCTGTGACTTTATTTAATCGTGATACAAAAACTATGTGGAAGTAAATAAAATGATTGTGATACTGATGACGGCCATTATTGTCTTCTAACGCCCACCCTCCATTCTGATGATGATGTTACGCGACCCGACCCCACTGATATGACATCAGAAGTGGGATTAGTGGACTTGGATGAAGACAACGTGATGTGACGTTCACAACAAGACAATGCAAGTTTCGATTATCACAATCAGAAGAAGATTATGATGAATATCACATTCGTGTGACCACGTGATGAAGATGTAGTGTCCATTGAAGATGGACCTGAATTTGAAGTGACCTGGACCTTGTTAATGATCGGCATCACTACATGCCGTAAGATATGATGGCGCGAACATCACAATATTTCCATACTGTGTGCAGTCGTGTTTGGAAATTATGGTACCTTAACTTGGAAACTGTTATTACGGTGAGTCGTTTTCATACTGGAACCTTATTGTTATTGACTTCATTGCTGGGTGAATTTCCGTTTCTAATAATGAGGAAATTGATTTAAAATTAACTTGGAAATTACTATTTCCCTTTGTTTAAAAAGAAAATTGACGAGACATATTGTGTCAATCCGTGTCAATCACACCGCGTTTTCCAATCTGTTTTCATCATCGTAAAATCTTTGTATTTTGGTCTAAAAATATTTCGAATTGGTGTAGACACGCTTAACCCGCGTGATCAAAGTTGTATTTTCTCACTCCAAGCAAAAAGAAATTAATCATGACATGATAATTGAGTCTCGTTAAATAACGTGTTTTGTTATCTACCGTCATTCATCAAATGTTTCAATATTCAACGTTCTTTATTGAAATCTTTTTAAACTGATTGAAAGAAAATCATGTGAATACGATAATACAGTGAATTCTTTTGTTTCATGTCATAACTTGGTTCGGCAATTGGTGGATTGCTAGCGGGGAAGAAAATGGCGCGGGCTGAGCCGTAGCCGTGTAAAGTGACGACATCATGGCAGCGCGTTGTATACCAGCCGGACTTGCTGCACTGGTGCTGTTGAAGACCTAAACCATGTCACAAGACCAGTGGTTGATCTTTTATTGGAAATTCTTATAAGGCCTGGTGAGTCGTATCTGTTTTACCTGATTTGAAAGATGGGAAGTTTTAATAAGATACAAATGAATATAGTGCAGAAAGTTCTCTTTAGTTAACTTTAGTTAAATTAGAAATCGTAATGAAGTGAAGTAAACATTATGAAGTAAAATGAATTGGATTATGATTAAGTGAAATAGACTTGGAAAAAATGCCTCGAAGCGAATTGCCTTCTGAGTTAAATGTTACTGATTTAGAGAGTGAATAAGATGTTACACGGCACACATACTTTGGTATTGTTATTTTCTCTTTTGTTGTTGTGCTGCATTTCCAGCGTAGTCGTAACTGCAGTCCCGTTAGAGGCTGTTCAGGGCGCGGTGTGCGACTGGAGGTGTGGTGAGTGTGTAGGTCCATGGGGACCTGGTTTTAGTGGTATATGATTACCTTGTGGAAATGACCAATGATGGTCTGTTATGAAAGTGGCAAATGGTTGCCAATGTTATCACCGAGTATTAAGGTGCACTGTGGCTCCAGCGTAGTCGTAACTGCAGTCCCGTTAGAGGCTGTTCAGGGCGCGGTGTGCGACTGGAGGTGTGGTGATTGTTTAGGTCCATGGGGACCTGGTTTTAGTGGTATATGATTACCTTGTTGAGTTGACCAATGATGGTCTGTTATGAAAGTGGCAAATGGTTGCCAATGTTGACTTATCACCGAGTATTTATGTGCCCGTGTATGTGTGTGTAGAATGAACAGTCTAAGATATTTTTTGTTCTTTTGATCATTGTTGTTGTTGATGTTGATTGAGGCATTCTTTCAAATTGTTTACTCTGTGTGGTGATGCACACGGGAAATCCACTTGATGGATATGTGTACTGAAGTCTCATGTAGAGTCGCAAGTAGAGCTCATGTAGAGTCGCAAGTAGAGCTCATGTAGAGTCACAAGTAGAGCTCATGTAGAGTCACAAGTAGAGCTCATGTAGAGTCACAAGTAGAGCTCATGTAGAGTCACAAGTAGAGCTCATGTAGAGTCACAAGTAGAGCTCATGTAGAGTCACAAGTAGAGCTCATGTAGAGTCACAAGTAGAGCTCATGTAGAGTCACAAGTAGAGCTCATGTAGAGTCACAAGTAGAGCTCATGTAGAGTCACAAGTAGAGCTCATGTAGAGTCACAAGTAGAGCTCATGTAGAGTCACAAGTAGAGCTCATATAGAGTCACAAGTAGAGCTCATGTAGAGTCACAAATAGAGCTCGGACGAGTCCTTTATAGAGTCTCATGTCAGGTCAGGAATGACCGAGCGAACTTGGATACTGTGCTGTGGTATATTGTTTCAGATTAACACACGAGGACGTGTGTCACGCAGGATGGCCGTGTCGGCGATAGTTATGAATTAAGAAGAGAAATTGATCAAATCGGAAAATAAAATGAAGTTACATCACTTCCGTTATGAAGTTGCATCGCTCCGACGGCAGGTGGCGTACGGCCAGAGCTGAGTGAAGTCGACGGAGTCACTACAGAGTCGTCGTGTCGAGCGGACGTGCACTGCCGTTATAGTCGGGCAGTCTACCGCGAACCATCGTCATGAGCGGACGTGTCGAATAATTACGAGGAGTGCTATAGTCGCTCACCTATAACTTGTAGGGACGTCAAGAAAGTGTGATCGGAAAAGAGCACCTAGCAAGTACGTTCACATGTCCCGATGATTCGGTCCGAATGTTGGAACCATGGGTGGTGGAGGGCCCCTTCGCGCTAACGTCCTTAAGCGCGCTAGATTACGAGAGACTGTATAACCGTTACCAATACCGTGACGTTGCCGTGAGTGTGTACCTTATGCTGTGACTTTATTTAATCGTGATACAAAAACTATGTGGAAGTAAATAAAATGATTGTGATACTGATGACGGCCATTATTGTCTTCTAACGCCCACCCTCCATTCTGATGATGATGTTACGCGACCCGACCCCACTGATACGACATATATAATATATTTATTATTGTAACCACTCTTTACATTCAAATCAACATAATTAATTTCAGTAAAAATAAACTAAAATCAAATCACTTTGGACTTTGGTGCCCATTTCTTTATTCAAATAATTTTAATTGTGAACGAAATTTTACAAAACAAAGAAACAAAATATTTTCAATTTAAAATATCATTAAATTAATTTTACAATGTTTTGCTTCGTTTAATGTTGGTTGTTAATTAGTTCTTATTGCAATAATTTTCTTAGAGCAATTCCGTAGTTTTCAAGAAACACCCAGAAATGAGAGAAATGGAAAGAAAAGGCCACGTGTTACGGTCAATGGCCTTAATTAGTTCTTTGATGAAACGCGCGGTAATCTCAACAATAATTGCTTTCATTTGCCAATAAGTCCTACGCGAGTCGGGGCCATTTTAATTAGTGAGCGCTTTCATTGCAGCCATTTTTTGCGAAAATGTTTCAAAAACATTATTTACTTACATGTTTTTGTTCGGTATCGACTGCTTCATATATGTTTTATATCTAATCAACAAAACCGTTTTATTTCTAAAAAAATCCGAACAGGGCTATCACGGATATGGCAAAATTGTGGTCCGCCCACAGATTACGAACCCGATGGTATTTTGTTTTATGTTTTCAGTGTTATTAGACCCTGAAACCCGGTGTCAGTAAACGTTATAAATTGGCAAACACGATCACGGTTATTTAATTTTCTTGTTACAATGGAGAGGAGAGCCTGTATAATTAACTATCAAAATTCAGCTCACCGAAAAAACACCTACGGAATAAGAGCGGTGCGACCGTGGTTGTGGACAAGTGTTGTGAATTTGTCACTGGCATAAATAACAGGTATAATATTTACATTATGATCATCTGCCTAGTGTTATCTCGTTTTTACATGGCCCTTCTGCTAATTCCCCTCCCTTTTATTTGGGGGGGCGGGGGGCTAGGTCCATCAGTGGGACCTATAATTGTAAGCTATTTGTGTATCTTAAGATATCTTTACTGCTCGGAGTTTCACAAAAGAAAATGCTTGGTAAATCCAGTATTGGTGGTGATTTTTTTTGTTGACTGATACGATACGCAAGAAATGAAAAGCAGTAACTAAAGTTTTATGTCATTGGTCAGTCAACCTAATACAAATGAAATGGCAAGATAATAAAAGTTTAAAAAAATAAAAAAATACCTTTCCTAAGTTCTTCTGAATAGTGTTTAGGACACAGCCGTGGTCACAACCAAACAGGTTAAATCATTATTGAATACTTAATAACAGTTACATACTAGCTCCACGGATTGCTACTTTTTAAGTGATCCGAGCGTCACTAGGATAGCGGTATAAGCGGAATGACTTTCCGGTCCCACAGGGATCGTAAAAGTCAACGCATGCATTTAATTTCAGGAGTTATTTTACATCGTATACGTGAAACTACACGTGACACTTAATATTTTTTTAGATGAAATATATTTTCGGGTCAAAATTGTGTAGTGTTTTAGCGTCGATAGTGAGCACTTTAGGTTTAGTGCTTTAACAGAGTAATAGAGAATAAGGAACTTTCCAGAAGGTATAGTAAGTAATTTGAATTCTTTCAATAAGAAGAAATGGCGATCAAATCACTTTTGGAAGTTTATTCAAGCAAATAAATGAAAACGCTACGATTTACGTAATATGTTATTAAGAAAAGAAATACTACTTATATCTGATTTAGTAGATAGTTTAACATTGCTAAATATACCCTCTCGCGGCCGAGATTTATTCACAACAACAATTGTTAATCAGTGGGGTTTGGATTTCAAAAGGCTATATCTTACTACTATGTATGTTCTTGAATATGGGAACGTTAAATAATAGGCTAGTTCCTAACTAACCAAATCACTATTTAATAGACGTCAAAATACGAAATTACTATGGAATTTGTGTGCAACCTGATACGTCACAGAAAAACGTCACAAATTGTCGCACTTATTATAAAATTTTTCTTTATTAAAATTGATAAATAAGTAATTTGAAAAAAGAAAACGCTTTTCGTCACTTTAAGATCTGTCTTTGCTTAGTGATAAGAATTTCGTAATTTTTCCGTTACTACCCAATTTTTTTCTTAAAGTGATATCAACGCCATTTCTGTATATTGATAATGAACTAAGAGGAAAACTCCCCACTGTGCTGTAAGTTGGTCATCCTACCAGTGATAAAAAACAAAATTGCTTTTTATACAAATCGATCGATTACGGAACTCAAACATTATCCTCTTAGACGAAGCCCTGAGCCGAGGTTCGCGCCCAACTGGGCACCCTCTGGCTTGTTGTCTTTAATTTGGACCGGGTGAGAGCCCTCAGCGCTTCCCATTTGTCCGGCCAAGTAGTTAATGCCATCTGCGGCAAATCTACAATAATAATAATAAAGATTTATTTTCAGACATTACAATCCATAGGTGTTAGTATTTTTACAATCTTATTCTATTGTTACAATAAGTCACGCCAAAAAAAAGGAACTCAAACATGGCACGAAATTGAATAATTTATAAAAAATCAGCTGATCCGAATATTTATTGCAAATTAAATTCATTAAAACTTCTCAATTATAAATACGTGCTTTATTTATATTTCTTTTTTGTAATAAATAATATTATTAATTGAAATTAAATAATCATGAAAATAAATTATAATTTTAATTCCATTTTGCACGCACAGAATTCGAATTCAATTTTAGAATACATCAATCTAGACATTAGTGAAGGGTGTAGTGACGTAACAGTATAAGCCACAATTATCACATGAGCATAGTAAATTCGATTTTACCACGCCCAGAATCTTAGAATTGAAAATTCAAATTCGATTTTAGAACACAACAGTCCAGACATAAGTCAAGTGTATCGCGTGACGTCACAGTACAAGCCACACAAATCACAGTACGCGCACAGTAAACAGCAACACCTGGAGACGGCTAAGCCCTATGTAAATATGGCAGAGGACTCTGTTTGTTCGCGGCAAACAAACCGGCACGCGCCTGTTTAGACAGCGAATATGGACGACACTACGTGTTTTTTTTATAAATTCATTTATGTGTGGTGGATTATAATAATTATATAAACTCACAGCCGGAGTCCCTAATACGGTGGGCCGAGCCACAAGTAATCAGAAGACAATTTGCTGTCACTGTTTATACCAATTACTCAGATAAATATTGACATTCCCGGAAATATAAGCAGTTGATCGCCTTCTAAATCGAGTACCTATCAATCCATTATCTAATCAAATTTTAATAACGGCCTCCGTGGTCCAGTGGTTACTGATGTATGTAAGTAAGTAGTCGTTTCATGAGCTATGTCAGGGGCCTCTGGCGGCTCAATAGAAACCCTAACACCAGGGTTGATGAGGTGGAGTACCAACCTCATCAACCCATACGATAGAAGAGAAGATCTAATCAAATAATCGTATACACGGAAGCTTATAGACACATAGGTTAACAGTCAAAATGTGTCCCATTTAGTAAAGAAAAGCTTTTCCTGTAATCCGGATATATTACTAACTTTAATATCAAAGTAAAAGATGATAACTTTTACATATAGATTTTTAAATTGAAAATGGAGCAAGCATTACAGTTTGCTCTGGATATTCAAAGTTGCCCTCAGTTATATTCAAGTTTCATGTACAAAATGCATTGTCGACGAGCACCCACTTAAAGTTTTGCGAAACTACCACTTCTTTCGGGAACTATATTAAAATTTTAAAGGCAATTTTGCTTCTGGCTTTTTACATTGTTGTGGCAAAAATTTTATCATATTCGTGTATCAATCATAGATGTGTCGTTAAAGTAGGGATCTTGGAATTGCGTATCTAAAGTGGCTGAAAGTTGTCTCATGATTAATTTTTTTAGTAAGATTATAAACGGCGATTCAGCTCACGACATGTCACGTTGGTCTAACAAAAAGCTCGGTGAGGTTTGGGTATTTACTTCATCTTGCGATGGATGTACCTCTGACACAAAAGAAAGCAAAACATGAAACAGTAGGGCCCTGTGCTGGGAGGTTTTCTGGCCACGTCTTTCCCTCAGCAATACAGCTTTCGATGTGGTAGTATTTTTACAGCTAATTACATACTTAATATGTAATTATTTTTTTGGCCCAAAAACGCTAACTATGTAAGCTAATTTTGAAGAATAAATATTTTTGATATTTTTTTTGCACCCCAGTAGTGTGTTTATGTTTTGTATATTTGCATGTCGCGTGGTAAGTATTACTACAATTCTTACAAATAAAATTTGCACGTATAGGTGACACGCTGTAAGGACACCGCAAAAGCGTACCTACATTATGTGTTTACGGGATCACATTTTTATATTTTCATCATAGACAGGACGTTCAACTACTTTAAAAGTAAGTAAGTATATTAAGAGTAAGTATAGTAAAGCGGTTGAAAAGGCCCAATGAGCGCAAATCGTGCGCCGTACAAGTATAAACAAATACTTCATTACACTCATAAATGAGTAACCTTTAAACATTTACTTACGAAGATTTTAATGATAACTACAATGCAATGACACGATACAATAAGAATTTTTGAAGCTGATCCAAAAACACACAATAAAATGGAACATTTTTAAGTCTGCTATTAGAGAAATAGTTATATCAAAATATTTACTATTTATTTATAAAATATTTTATGTTTTATTTTATTTACCAGGGCACAAACAGAAGTACGATCCTTTCATACACTTTATCGTCTCTCCGTACTAAACTTTTAAGTACTTACTGTGAAGATTATACCCCTTTTGTTATGACTGCTTTAATCCCGGATCTAACATGCCTTGGCTATTCAACAAAAAAATCGGTCCTTCATTCAAATTTGCATGTGAATAGGGGACAGAAAGGAGAGTGCTCTAGACGACTGTCCAAACTTTTTTGTCGACCCTACCCGTGATTAACATAAAATGCTTGTGAAACGGCAATATGCTGACCGCCTCGGCAGATAAGCTGGTTTCCATAAACACGAGATTATATTAAAGTGGCTAAAAGTGTCTTCGGGTCTTTCAGCACTTGCTGATAAACTGATAGTACCATTATCTACTGGATACGTTAATTTATAAATTTCAAAACGGTGATAATAATATATGAATATTCCCATTGAAGAATAATAATCATAAAAAAACCAACTCTTGAGTTTGAAGACCTACTTGCTAAGTTGCTACCTTACATAAATACTCTACTTATTACGTCCCACTGCTGCGCACAGACTTCCCCTCAATCATACGGGAGTATGGAGCATATCCACCATGCTGTTTCAGTGGGGATTGTTGGAAGTTGCTATCTAAACCAGCAATATCCTTTTTAACCCTAAATCTCCTTGCTATCTTAAAGATCGCTTCGTCTTTCATTCTTCCACTCTTACCCGCAACCTCCGTTCATCCAACAATCTGTCTCTAAATATTCCTTCCCATTCCTCAACTTTCTACTCCAAGTCTTTCACGGTGCAAGCTGTCCGTTTGTGGAATTCTCTGCCTGAAAGCATTAGGAGAGCTTCGTCATTGGAGTCCTATAAACGGCAAGTCAAGGCGCATTTCCTTACCTCTATTTCCTCTTCATCTTCATAATCTATCTACTCCTTTTCTTCCATAGTATATGTAGTAGTTTAAGTAGTGATATTTATTTATTATAGCAATTATAATTATGTGTATTATTATTATGTAGTTTATGTAGTCGAAAGTGTATTTATTTTTATATGCACAAGTATTCCCATGCTGCACTATCCCGCTATATTACTTAATATTCAATATCTCCTATACTTAAAGGTTGCCTGGAAGAGATTGCTACTTAGCAATAAGGCCGCCTATTGTACTAATTCTATTTCTCTTTTGTTTTGTATTTTGTTTTTTCCTGTTTGTGCAATAAAGTATTTGTTATGTTATGTTATTCCGTCTTGTTATTTCAAAGAGGGACTTTCCAGGCTACGTTCACCATAAATAATATAGATGGCGTTTTACAGCTTTAATGTGATATTTACCTGTTTCTCATTGCTTGACTACATAATTATTTGAAAATATAATGTAAAATAACTGTTGCTTGATATTTAGATCCCATTATATTTTATATAATTATGTTGCTAGGTACCTAAATTGCTTCTCTTAATTTTGATTAGAATAATAATGGGTGGAAGATGTAATGTGCCTTTGCGCCATCTATAACCTTTTCGAGGAACGTAGCCTGTAATCACGAGTCAAACAACTCTTTCCTCCCGTTAATGTATCCTTCAAATTAAGCAATTTAATATCATAATCTACGTCGAAATGTTTCTATAAAACGCCGGAGTCGGGAGGGAAATGACTTTGAGTTGCCCCTTTTTGCACAAAACGGAATCCTCCAGAGCACCCATTGACCCTTAACGGGGCTTTGAAGTGAAGTTAATTAAATTTCTGCTGCTTACATTACAAAGGAAATTTACATTATGGACGTGCTTGAAAAATATAAATTGATAAACACAGAAAAATGATTTCCTGGCCAGTGAATTACCCATAACGAAATAGGACATCAAATAAGTTTGCGTCAGCGAAAAATTTTGTCATTTTGGCATTTAAGCTGTGGATTTCACTTTATTCGTACGGTTACGATAACTAATATGTATACACTTTGAAACCATGTCACATTCACTTTTTTGACAAGTTAAACAGTCTAATTAAATATCAAATATTATGATAGTGCGACAGGGTTCTAAAGTGGGTACATGAAATTGCTCATGACTGCTCATGCCAGACATGTCGTAAAAGTAGACAAGGTTTATTATAGATATGCCATGTGATTGAACTGACGAGCTGGTGATCTGTTGGTGTTATTTTATTTTAGTGATATTAATTGATACCAGGATTATAATGTTGCACAGGAAACAACATTACATATTATTTTTAATTTTTTTAAAGAACATCTAGGGTCCTGTGCCGAGGTTTTTCTTGCAGCTTCTTTTCCCCGGCTATACAGGTTGTGAGAAGCTGCAGTAGTTTTAGGCGGATGCGACGTTCGTTATGTAAAAATTGACGATTCAAAGTGTAACCATGTTACCTACTGAATATTTTTGAATTTGAATTTGAATATAACAACCTAACTGCCTATCAGATTTCTCTGTTGACTGTCATGTTGATCAGGTGATAAAAAAATATGGGTGTATAGAATGGCATATTAGTTTAACGGCCTTGTAGTCCAGTAGTTGAGAGTTCTGCTCACGATCCGGAGGTCCTGGGTTTGAATCCCGGTGGGGACAAATCACTTTGTGATCCCTATTTTGGTTAGGACATTGCGGGCTGATCACCTGATTGTCCAGAAGTAAGATGATCCGTGCTTCGGAAGGCACGTTGAACCGTTGGTCCCGGTTACTATTTACTGATGTAAGTACGTAGTCGTTACTTGTGTTACTTGAGTTACGTCAAGGGCCTTTAGCGGCTCAATAATAACCCTGACACCAGGGTTAATGAAAATGGTCATCCACCTCACAGCCCATACGATAGAAGAAGTTTAACTATCAATATAATGTCCTGTCAAAGTTTTGAATTATAAATTACAACCGTATGTGTGTCGTGATGAAGATTACCTACTATTACCCATTACAATTTATACTAAGGCTATGAAAGAGAAAACATCATTATGCTCTCTCGAATTTTAATAATATTTATAAACAAGTCTGAAATTCAGCGATGCGTGCGCACTCCGCGTTTCCGCAAACATCGGGGCCATTACTCTGCTGTCTCTCCATTTTTTTGTTGTAAAAGACTAATTATGCCGTTTTTTTATTTGCTAATTAGCCTACTGGTAATTTGCACATTTTGTACGTACCCACTCTGTGCTGGACATTAAACCCATATCAGGTTTCTTTGTGACTGCGCCTGTAAGCACACGCCACAACACAAATTAATTTCAACTCGAGAACAAATGTTTACTCGTTTTACCCAAAAATTGTGGGCCAACCCCTCTATTCTTGGACTTTGAACCATTCTAAACTGCTTTAGGGGTTCGGGTTAATTCTGCGGTCGTAAATATATGTATTATTTTCTTTGTCTCAATGTCGTATTGTTGTTTCAGACATGTTAGGTGTAAAAAGCGAAAGGGGTGTGTTAGGATCGTAGTAAGTGGAATTCCGTGGTCTCTGCCTACCCCAACGGGAAATAGGCGTGATATAACCACAACAATGGCGTCGAGTACAGGAATTGCGTCACTAAAATATTAGGTATATATTAGGTATTCTTTAAAATAAAATAAAAAAAATAAAATAATTGTTTATTGTCATAGAAAAAGATCGACACAACATTGGGTACTACAGCTAGGACACACAAATGCTACAGAAGTATAACCCTGCTACCTGAACTAGGAGACCTGTATCTCAGGAAGCAGTGTTCAGCAATTACATCTTTTATAACATCGGTTTAGGCAGACCATTGTTAAACTGAATTTATTTGACAATAAACTGTGCTTAAATAAGAACAAATAAACATGCATTTTGTATGTTAATTGGGTTTGTGTGTATGTGTATGTGTATATATTAGTGTGTGTGTGTGTTTGTGTGTATCTGTGTGACTGTTTGCGTTAGCCCTACGACTTAAATGTTGTCTTGGGTTCAGAAACTGCTATCATGCTATAAGCAGCTTCCACTAACGCATGTACCTGTGCAATTATGTACGTAATTATAAGGATTTGTGAAAAATAACAGGGCAACTGCGTTAGCAACAAAGCTAGGTTAAGATTTAAATCTATCCATATTATGCAGCGTGATAGTGACATCGTAACGAAAACTTTGAGGAATCATTCAGACCATGATTCCGTGTTGATATCAAGTGGAATTTTCCGTCGCAGAAGTTTGGAATGGAAAATAATTAAAAAAACACCATAACCTTCATGAATTTTCTGTCAGGAAAATTCACTTGATATCAACTCAGAATCATGGTCTGAATCATCCCCCTTAGTATTTGTTACGATGTCACTAATACCCTCTCTATATGTATAGCTACTTGTATGTACCTGTACAGGCTGTATGTAATATCGTAACAAATACTGAGGGGGATGATTCAGGTCATTATTCTGAGTTATCAAGTGGAAATTTCCCTCGTAAAACTATTCGTATTGACAATAATTTAAAAAACTAAAAAAAACAATCATGAATTTTGCGGCGGAAAATTCCACTTGATATTAACTCAGAATCGTCCCTCTCAGTATTCCTTACGATGTCACTAACACCCTGTATTTATATTGTTAATAAACTTTACAGGCTTAATATAATAAACCCTGTCCTAATTTATTTCGCTGAGGTCTTACCTATAGGTACTTGCTGTCACGCTGTTTGAATCGGGCACAGCTCAGGGCAGGAAATTATCATGTTTAAATTAAATAATTTGAACCTTCATAAATAAATTACCATTTCCTGGCGCAAGAAAGAAGTTTCGAATCACTAATTTAATTACTTATATGAAAACGACCTACGCATCCCACTTATTAAAATAATAATAATATATTCTTTTCGTAGTCCTACACCGCCTAGTGGTCAAGTGGTTAGAGTGTTGGGCTCACGATCTGGAGGTCGGAGTTCGATTCCCGACGGGGACATTGTCGAAATTTCTTTGTGAGACTGCTCTTTGTTTGGTGGACATTGCAGTTTCGAAACACTGATTGTCCGGGAAGGTAAGATGATTCCGCGCTTCGGAGGACACGTTATGCCTTTGCTCCCGGCTGTTAGCCATAAATAAACTTTCACCAACTCGCAGTAACCAGCGTGGTGAAGTATGCTTCATACGCAATCCAGTTGATTGAGGGTAGGTCTGTGACCAGCAGTATGGCCTTTAGATATAGGCTGTTTATGTTTTCGGATAGTTCTACACATTCAGATAGATTTTTTTATTATATATTGGACAAATTAAACAGGATCTCAATCCAAAAGTAACCCAAACATCTAAAACATATACGTAAGTATCCTTATAATAGGTATGTGAAAATGAATATTCATATACAGTCGTTAACTGAGGATGAGGCCGCCACAGAGCTATAAAGTATATGTCGAGTGTCTTTTAATGATAGTCGGGTAATAAGGTGCAGGACTAAAGGAAAATCTTGGGTGGCCATGATCCTTGTAAAATAATTTCATATTTTTTATATCCGGTTTGACTATTACCGAACAGAATATTCGGCTGAATAGTCAGTTTCGTGCGAAGAGTGCGTAGTTTTGCAAAAGCCATCTGAGTAAGTGACCAAAGTAATCAGTTGTAACTATTATATGTATTCACTACTTATGTTATATTATATAATATTTCTTTTGGCATTTAATATTTTAACAGAATAACCGAATAATATTATCCTGTTTGACTATTACCGAACCGAATATTCGGCTGAACTAGTCAGTTTCGTGCGAAGAGTGCGAAGTTTTGCTAAAGCCATTTGCACACATCCAATGGTTTTGAGTCCTGCAGACACCTTCTAATTTTATTTAAAGTTATACCTGTTATTTTCTTACCCACCGAAAAGGAAAGAGACGGATGATTGACAGTTGTCAATTTTAAAATGAATGAGTTAATGAATTAATAACCTGGGCGGATCAAATAGGAATCTTGCTGATATTGCTATCCATTTGACGTGTGCTGTCAATTTAATTCTTGAGGTTATTGGTTTTAACGTTTTGAGAGGGTTGTTTATGCCTAACGTTTACCCGTCCTTTTCCTTTTTGACGAAAAAGAAACTGACAGCTATAATTTAAAATAAAATTAGTTGGTGTGTACTGGAATCAGCTATACGAGTATTTTCATAAAATTTTAATAATCTTCGTCACATCGTCGTGAAAGGATTTGAGAATCTATGTTAAAATAATAATACAATATCAATATACTTTGTTGCATAAAAGCACAAATAAATGTAGAATTTCTTATGCCACCGTGATATGGTATAAGGTCGATGATAAATTACAAAATGCTAATCTAGAAAAAGAAGCCAGACAAACACAACTAAAAATCAATCTTATTTTACTTGTCGACTTATATTCGAATTTTATTTCTGAATTAAATAACAATGAGTACGACGTTTGACCGCTTTTATTGATGACGTCACAAGACAGTATTTCCATAAATTATTTCCAACTTCATAGGAAACTTTCGTTTTGACATTTCGTAAAAAGAATCTCATTTGACTAGGTTTTCAAGTAGCGTATATTGTCTATGGCTGTGTCTGAATACGGTCCTGTGTAGTAATCAGGGCTAGTAGCTGTTATATGGGTTCAAGTATCCAGTAATTACATGGTATCTATCACTTTTTTGCTTACTTAGTAGGTTGAGAGGGTCGTTAGGTGACTTGGTTTTTTAATACGAATTTTATGCCAACTAAATTGTTTAGAGGAAAATTGTGAATGCAGTTTTTGTTTTATTAACTTCGACAAGTGAAAAAAAACTGTGGATGAAAGTTAACGTTAGAACCTTTATAATTATTGTAAAATTACATTTATTTTTAAGGGTCCGTAGCCAAAGGATAAAAATCGGGAAACTATTAGGTACTAAGATTCCGCTGTCCGTCCGTCCGTCTGTCACCAGGCTGAACCTATCTCATGAACCGTGATAGTCAGATAGTTGAAATTTTCACAGATAATGTATTATTGTTACCGCTATGACAATAAATACTAAAAAATAGAATAAAATAAATATTTAAGGGGGCTCCCATAAAACAAACGTGATTTTATGTTCGTTTTAGTTCGATAACAATGGCAACAGGTAGACGTTTGAAATATTATTATATTTTCACTTCGAAAATAAATAATTATATTAATATTTCAGGTGGCTCCCATATTTACATTGTACGGAACTCTTCGTGTGCGAGTGCGACTGGCACTTAGCTGGATTTTTATTCCTACTGCTCGTAATTAATATTTGTCTGATAATACTTACGAAACATAAACGAGGTATTTCGATGATATGATAAGTGTATACTTACCCGGGATGGAAAATTAGGCAAAATCTGTACATTAATTAGTACGATTACATAATTCCCAGGATTACGTTGTAAAAGTTTTATTACTCAGGTAACTGGGGTCATATTATCAGGTTTATAACAAGAGTGTAAATTGCTCTGGATGGGTAAATCAAAATAGTTGCGGAGTGGATTTATACCGGGTTAACAGCCCCTGGGCAAACCTTAGGTGCGGTAACCTAGAGGCACCGGGTAAACTTAATTAACGTACCCGCATCAAGTTTCTTTGG
Organism: Pectinophora gossypiella; assembly: GCF_024362695.1. Taxonomy (NCBI): domain Eukaryota; kingdom Metazoa; phylum Arthropoda; class Insecta; order Lepidoptera; family Gelechiidae; genus Pectinophora; species Pectinophora gossypiella. Next base: position 5,722,116 of record NC_065414.1, on the reverse strand, counting down.
ATTTACGGGAACATTGTTACCTGCTTCTTACCCTGCTAATCAGGGCTTAGAACCTTGTATTCTTAGAGAAGCTTAAAAATTAAAGCTGCGATGAAATTAGCAGTTTATAGAGACAATGGACCCGATTCCTGCAGACACCTACTAATTTTACTTTAAGTTATACCTGTCATCTTCTTATTCACCGAAAATGAAAGAGATGGATGACTGACAGTCGTAAATTTTAGGAAGAATGAGTAAATGAATGAATAACCCGGGCGAATCAAAAAGTATCTCACTGGTATGCAAACCGTTCGACGTGTGCTGTCAACTTAATTCTGTCGGGTTATTGGCCGATGTAAAATGTTTAGACGGTTGTTTTAGATTTCTGCTTAAAATTGACGTTATGTTCCATAAATTTTATGCCTGTCGATTTCCCGTCCGTTTCCTTTTCGGCGGAGAAGAAAATGACTGTAAGTACTTTTTTTCTTATGTAAATGACATTTAATATGTTGGAAATAAGAAATAAATTCTCTTTAACCATAAGTAATACAAATGCGTTATTTGTGCGAACAACATGCTCTGAAATTCTTCTCTGAGTTCTTCCATCTCCTTTTCCACCCCTTTTAGGGGCGACTTGCGGGATAAAAAATTTTGTTTTCTTCCCTAGGCCTCAAACTATCTCCGTACCAAATTTCATCCAAATTAGTTTAGCGGTTTAAGCGTAAGAAAATAACAGACATGCAGACAATTACTTTCGCATTTGTAATACACCTTGAGATACATAAGCAGCTCAACGTTTTCTAAGTATACAGAGTGTTAGTGACATCGTAACGAATACTAAAGGGGTTTATTCAGACCATCATTTTCAGTTAATATCAAGTGAAAATTTTAGTGCTTTTTTAAAATTATTTTCCGTTCCATATTTTTGTGACGAAAAGTTCCACTTGATCACTCATAATCATGGCCTGAATCATTCCTAAAAGTTTTCGTTACGATGTCACTAACAGCCTGTATTATGAGTCTATGGCATGCCTCGCTTCATAGAAGTATTACCTTTACGAAACCTTACTCTGAAAGACTAGGTATTCCTTATCTACTAGTAAAGTGTTACAGCACTGTATACTGCATACGTTTAATGGAACTTTGGATGTGCAACATTTTCTCCACATTACCGTTAAAAACTATTATCGCTGAAACACTTTATGTATCTTATGTACACGACATACAATGTCACAAGCGTTTTAATTTAAAACCCCGGTCATAAAGCTTCCCAGACTGTTTTTTCTCCGGTGCGGAGTATTAGCACGCTGGCTGTGTTCCACGTCTCGTAGAGAAGTCAAAGCAGTTTAGTGGTCAGATAAACAAAATAATTAAGCGCTTATGGTAATCCAGGCGGGAATGTTGCCAAGCGTCGAGCTTTATGTAAATGTATCTAACCAGAGGCGTATCTCCAGTATCGCGTAGGAGATGAGAGCGTGCCAAAATCGCGGTGATTTTGTGAATGGTTTGTATCTGCACTTGTGACGATTTGACAGGTTTTTGTTGTCTTGTTCTACTTCGATTGTCGCGAAGAATGAAGTGCTTAAATACTTGACAATTCACAAGCTATTTTAGTCCCTGTTTAGGTATTTTTTAATGTTATATTTATTTAGATTCGTTTTTCTTAACACACTGCTTATCGAGTTTCGAATGGTAGGTAAGTAATTGTAGTTAAGGCTACAATTCTATGGCTCTATTTATAATCCTTCTGAACAAATAAAGTTATTTTCTATCAGTTGTAATTTGTATCTATATAAACGAGGTAAGTACGTAGGTATACCTAGACCTACGTTCCTTTACCTAGTGGAAGCGCATTAATAAAATACAAATTCACAACACTTTACAAATTCTGTCAAAACAGCAACATGTTTTGTGAAAGCATTGCAAACGATATGACTGACACTGTACGACACTGTGAAAGAATTTAAAACTGCGCTTCATTGTATTTTTTAAACATTTCCATCACCCTTTCTGCTATTTATGTCATTTGTTCCGAACACACGTTTGACTTTTGTGTAACAAAAATAATAACTCGCCTTATATACCTGTCATTTTCTTATCCGCCGATAAGAAAAGTTATATTTAGATATTAATAATTGACAGGCATAAAATACGTCAATTTTATGCAGAATGAAGTTGACAGCACAAGTAAAAAAGGTTGCATATCATCGAGATGCCTAATTTATTCGTCCCGGTTATTCATTCACTCATTTTAAAATTAACAGTTATGTTGTCAATCATCCGTCCTTTTCCTTTTCGGTAGATATGAAAATGCATGCTCACGGGTTTAGAGTACTCTTGACCTAATATAGAAAGAAAGAAAGAAACATTTATTATTTAGGACACCACAGACACGGATTACATATATTACTAAATGCAAAAACAATAAAAAATATAAATTTATAACATTGAATTATAATATTAAATAATAGTGTTTAAAGTTGCGCATCTCGGCGCAGACTCGACGCGTCGCGCAACAAATGCACCGAACTCGTCTGCGGGGTTTTAATGCCATTTAAATTACAACTCGAGTGGGTTTTGAGTGTCGGAAATTATGAATTTTAGTTGCAAATTCCAAATAAGGCTCTTGCTAGTGGTACGTACTCAGTGGAATATATTAAAAGTTTATTGCTGTAGTGTTATGTACAGGCGCCATGTTATTCGCTGGGAACAGACAGACACTAATTACAATGAATTCGTCGGCTCTTTGACGGAATATTTCATCAACCATATTATTTTTTTAATTTTCAGTGTGTAGGCGTTGGTTATGTTGACAATTTTGTGAAAACAATATTACGCAAATGTTTCCTTTTTCACGTTTAATAACACATTCAAGCGGCGTCAACACCGTTTAATAAATCCCAAAAATATTCGGAAACAAAAACGGTCCCGTAAAATATACCTACTTGCTTACATCCCTGAAATTCGCGAGTCAACACTCGAGAATAGGTTTCGCAAGGCGTAGTTCTGGTACATTATGAAGATTGCCTTCTCGACACAAATAGTTATCGCAGAAGGTGTTTTCTTTATAAACAGCGGCCACAATGTGTCTCTATGCGCTGGGTACGGGAACCCTCCTATTCACATCAACAGCCGCTAGTCAATTTTGCTTTTGAAAAACGAAACGGAATCCTGTTGTGGTTTTAGCGGGGAACATCAGCTTGTTTTAAGGATGCGCACTTTGATTAATTATTTGATTTCTAGAGCTACATTATTATTTTCCGAATGGATGTAATAGAAGCATATCATTTGTCATTTCGGGTTTGTCGGATAGTATCCCCATGAGAAAATAATAGGCTTTATATATTTATAGTGAAACACTATAAATTATGACATATTTACTTAAAATAGATTTGTCGACAGGTGGTCTTGCTATTCAAATAGGGTTTTATATTTATGTAGATAAAAGTCAAGATTCACGTCTCGTTCAGATTTACCATCACATAAAAGTGTAGATCAAAATATATCATGTTATTCATTTATAATCAACTCTGTATTATTTCTGTGCCGCATAACTCCTAAGTTTATTCCAACACTCGTAACGACGTATACCTTTTTTCTTGTTATAAAAAAGTAACAATAGTCTTTGAGTTGGAACACGAACAGACTCTTCCCATCAGTCATTATTCAAAGCGCTATTGTTATCGCTGATGGCAGTTCGAGTTAATTGGAAAACTACTTCCGAATTAATCCACCCTCTTCTTGGGGGACCTCATTCAGGAGCCCTAAATGGACTTTGTTTATTTGTTTCTGTTTAGCAAACACCCAACGCTTGTTCTGATTGAAAGCCAATTTAGATATCGAAGTAGATAAAGGATTCCGTTCAGAAATTTCGGTAAGTTCTTAAAGACTTGATTGGTTGAAAACGTTTCAAAATTCGAAAGATGTTTGGCAGGAATTAACGACTTACAGATATATTAATGCTTACAGTGCTCAAAATTGGTCAATAGACCAAACTACTGTATGTTCAGGGTTTGTGGAGAGCTGAACCAATATTTTGTGTACTAAAACAATCGATCACCAAATTCGGCATATCAACATTTATGGCATTCCATTTTTAAACCGTCACGCTCAATAGGACGCGCGACGTAGCGTAAAACCAAAATTTGTCTGTAAAGTGACTATTCCGCACAAAATAATTGAGCAGTTATGCTAATGAAGAACAAGCTGAACTGACGCCAAAACGATGTCCGTAGAGCTTTATGCAAATCACCCAGGGTTGCGATAGACCCGGCTAGCTCTTCAAACATCTTTATATGACAGCTGACCAGCCTGTCCCGTTGTATTTCGTATCTGGTGCATTCTTTTTTGGAAATTCTTTATTCGGTTAGTGTTTGGGGAGTGAGTTAGTAGCGGTTGGTTATGTTCCTGTTTGGGTTTGTATGGCAACATTCAGTCGTTGAGGACTGGTTGTCCTTATTGAATAGCTTACTTTGCTAACGATCTCCGTGGTTCAGTGGTTGAGCGTTGGGCTCACGATCCGGAGGTCCTGGGTTCGATTCCCGGTGAGGATATATCTAAAAAAATACTTTGAGGTCCCTAGTTTGGTTAGGACATTACAAGCTGATTACCGGAAGGCACGTTAAGCCCTTGGTCCCGGTTACTACTTACTGAAGTAAGTAGTCGTTATATGAGCGATGCCAGGGGCCTTTGGCGGCTCAATAGTAACGCTGACACCAGAGTTGATGAGGTTGGTACTCCACCTCACAATCCACACGATAGAAGAAGAAGCTTACTTTGCTGATGGTGTCATAGTGAACTGAGAAATTTCTGGCGCAGTTGGTCAGTATCAAGATGTTGTAGAGGTATTTATGATATCAGTATTTATCAGAACAATGGTAGTGGTTAAGCTTGGCAGTAGCCTTCCAGCAGCATAGGAATTCTGACAAGTTACCTATAGACTACCTAGCCATGCCGCAATATAAGAATTGAATGCCCCGTATTTTCATTTGTAACGCTATTTAGTTTGATAACATTTTAATTTGTGTGTTTAATCGTGTAATTAATTAATATTCTCACATGTTTGGCAACACCCTAGTTTTCACATACATTTGAAATTCGCTCTGTAAATAATTGGAGTAACTTTATCGTTAATAAAGTAATAAGTGTCGTGTGTGTCATTGTAATATGTTTTGAATAACATTAGGACAACGTAATTGTGCGTGAATACGAAACTTTATATACATAATTATATGTAATACACAAATACTACTTATATCATAATTAAATCACATAATAACGGGTTCTTACCGCGTTTAAATGGGGATATGAGACTCCCGATATTTCGACACTGTTGCAAGTGCCATGATCATGGGATAATAATAACCGCGTAAACTTATAACAATGTACTTATATCATTATGAACAAAACATACCTTCTTGAACGAATAGTAATATATATAGGGAACGGATTATTAAACATACATACACGTAAATACATAAACACACGCCTATTTCCTACCGGGGTAAGCACAGACTATCTCCCGACTCCGGCGGGGTCGTAAGCCTGAAATAAGGCTCGTCAAATAAGAATTGTAGGTTATTTTTTTACATAATATAACAAAGCATGAAGCCTTTATCCGAAGGGGTAGGTTATTATTTAAAATCTAATATATGTAGGAAACTCAGGCAATGGATCCTTAGTCTTACAACAATAACTTCCAGTGGTGAAGTGATCCCAAAAAGAAAAAAAACTCAAAAGGGTTATAGAGAGTAAAATACCTGCTTTTTGGCATGGTTAGCTTTGAAAACGTTAGAGAAATTGTTACCCGCAGCTGACTTCTGTGTCAAAACATATTAAGTACTCATTAAAAGAATATGTAAGTACTTGAAGTAAAAGTCAAAGCGAACTGTGAACTAAGTCATGTAAAATGAGCAATTAAACATGTTTCACGTGAATACATAAATAATCATGTTTCATGTCAATAAATACAGCTGTTTATTATCGTCTGTACGTCTGATGAGAGACTGTCTCATAATGTTTACGGTTCGGAAAGACGTTGTCTTTGAAACGTTCCTTTGTCACTTGGAGCAATAAAACCTTTATGTTCTAGCATAATTAGCTCACAGATCAATAACTGAGGACATTCAGAAATGTTCAACTGGTGTGAATTTTGCGTCTTTGATATAAAGAGAATACCTATGTCTCGTTATTTGGAACATGGCTACAGCTAAAGTTTGTCAAAGCTATTTGAAATGAAATGAAATTTACTCTGTTATTTTTCATTGAGTATCACCAAATACTAATAATTAATGATTAATACAATAATACCAGCGCCGCGGCCCGTGCTAAGCACGTGTCACGGCATTATGCTGAGGGAGATCCTTTTTTTATTTTGGGCGCCTCCATTGTGTATTTAATGTCTGTATTATTTGTCTTTTTGTCTTTGTTTTTTTTTTTTTTTTTTATTTTTTTTTTTATTTCTGTAATGTAAGTTTGTAAATGTGGCGTCCAATATGGAAATAAATATTTTCTTTCTTTCTTTCTTTCTTTCTATTACTTTGTCGTATATGTTCTTCTTCTAACGTGTGGGTTGTGAGGTGGATGACCAACCCATCAACTCTGGTGTCAGGATTTTTATTGAGTCGCCAAAGGCCCCTGACGTGACTCAAGTAACGACTACGTACTTACATCAGTAAGTAGTAAACGGGACCAACGGCTTAACGTGCTGTCAGAAGCGTGGATCATATTTTACTTTCAGACAATCAGGTGATCAGTCTGCAATGTCCTAACAAAACTAGGGATCACAAAGTGATTTGTCCTCCGGATAGTGAGCAGAAAACTCAACCATTGGATCACGGCGGCCGTTCTTTGTTTTGTCATATATGAAAAACGCACTTAAGGGTCCAGTATCTGAATGCAGAATTCAAAATTTGAATATTCCATTGCCCTCGGGGAGCACCATTGCTGACGTCAATAAAGCTGAAGCTGCTCAACTTTACTACTCCAAACATTCGAGATGACAAAAGAAAAAAGTCAACTTAATGCTCACCAACTTTAAAAAAATAAATCGTCACCATAAACTGGCTACGACTCAATTTTGCGGACACTGCAGTCTATTAAGAATATTTTAAAGTCATAAGACTTTATTGCTACTTACATTATAGACGTGTTCTGTATGTCTACTTTAATATCTGTTTTATTTTGAATGTATAAAGGAATATATATTTCTTTAGCTAAAAGTATACTCACTTTAATTAACAATTAGTTATTCAGTTTATTAATTACAACTAATGGAACTCTTAATTTAATTTCTATCTAATTGAAGTTGTTTTAGAACGGATTATTTTAGGCCTTAGAATTTATAAATAGGTATAATTATCAAACTATTTTAGTGTAGACAAACTGAACTGAATTTATATTCTATTACTTTCTATAGTGTGGACTGTGAGTTGAATTACCAACCTTAACAACTCTGATTTCAGGATTACTATTGAGCCGCCAAAGTAACGATTACGTACTTACAGCAGTAAGTACTAACAGGAACCAACGGATTAACGTGCTTTCCGAAGCATGGATCATCGAACATTCGGACAATCAAGTGATCAGCCTGTAATGTCCTAACCAAACTAGGGATCACAAAGGATATTAAGGGAATAAATTTTAGATTTTTAAGGATTTGTACTAACTATAGAGGTTTTTCTTGCAGCTTCTTTTCCCCGGCTATACATGTTGTGAGAAGCTGCAGTAGTTTTAGGCGGATGAGACGTTCATTATGTAAAAATTGACGATTCAAAGTGTAATTATGTTACCTACTGGATAAAGATATTTTTGAATTTGAATTTAAATATACACGGAATACGTTTTTTTCATAAAATTACATATTGTATAAACAAAATATTAAAATAACGATAAACAAGGTACCGTTGTGCACATTGTTATAAAGCGTACTCAATGTTACAAAATGATGTCTTATTAAAAACCGTACCATGGATAAAATACGAACCATTATTATTACGTTAAATTTATGTGTCCCGAGCGAGGAAAATCACATTATTTTCTTATTCATTTCTGTTTTATTTTTGTTCTAAATATATTTACCTTTACTAATGATCTGTGTGGCTAATAAGACTCATATTTTGCCTGACGTGTAGATTTTTATGTGAACTAGTGTTTATATAGTTAGGGCGTGTAGAGTTCGAAGATTGGCTCGATGAGGTCTGAAATTTATTTGACATTTGTTTGTACTGCGCACTTACTATTATATGCGCGAATTGCTTTCTTAGATGAATTGCTTCGATGTGGCCATTTTAAGCCCCTGATAGCTTTTTGACGTTGTGATGTCAATGATCTCATCTTGGCAACATTTTTCATGAAAATGATTTTGTTGGGATTAATAAGTCATATTAGGAAATAGTCTAGAGCCGTGGTAGTCTAGTTGGTAGAACGCTTGCCACTCACTTTGAGGTCGCGCCTTCGAATACAGCACAGGCCTGGACTAATGATTGTCGAATTCATGTTTGGATCATATATGATTATCACGCTCTCAGCGGTGAAGGAAAACAGCGTGAGGAAACACACATTCCCGAGAAATGCATTTAGAGGTATGTGATCTAACCTGTATTGGGCTGGTTTTCCCGTCACGGGTTGGAAGGTCAGACAGGCAGTCGCTTCTGTAAAAAACCGGACCTATCAAATCTTCAGGTTAGGTAAGCGGACCCTGTGAAAAACGAGATAATTCTAACGGGCTGATTAGGAAATAGTCACAGTGGTCCTGTGGCTCACCGACTTCCTTCTCAAACGGATAGTGCCGGATCGAATCCCGGTACTGAATTTGAACCATTCTTCGTCCATTCTCATTATCGTGTGGTTGTGAGGTGAATTACTAACCTCATCAACCCTGGTGTCAGGGTTATTATTGAGCCGCCAAAGGCCCCTGACATGGTTCATGTAACGATTACTCACTTACATCAGTAAGTAGTAACCGGGACCACCGACTTAACGTGCCTTCCGAAGGACAGATCACCTTACTTTCAGACAATAAGGTGATCAGCCTGTAATGTCCTAAGCAAACTGGGGATTTGGGGGGAGATTGAATTATTAATTTATCTTAAGTGCAATGCTGTTAATGAAATCACAGCCGTAGCGCCATCTATAATAATCTGGCTATCATAGACGGCGTTACGGATCACCAACTAACACGTTGGCCTAACGGAAAGCTCGGTGAAGCGTGTGGTACTCAGTTCATTGCGGTGGATGTACCTTTGACTAACCCAATTGGGATTGGGACCCTTTTACCAAACAAATACTTGTATAAAGTTGTGTAATATTTCTCTAAAATGTGACTCTCCTGGTGGTCTTCTGACAAACTTGCACTTCCACATTAGTAATCCTTTATGTCCCATTAATTTATTCTTTCCATCCTGGTCCAGCACGACATTTCAAACGCTTCGAGACTTTCTCTGTCCCAGTGTCAGTGTCAAAGAATAGGGTAGTTCCCAACTAGTCAAATCAGTTACTTTTTACTGACGTCAATCTACGAAATTGCTATAGAATTTTGTATGAAATAGCACATCGTGATGCCATATAAAAACGTGATAAAATGTCGGACTTATTAATTCGTTTTTTTTTTAATAAAATTCGCAAATAAGTTAAAAAGAAAACGTTTTTCGTTAGTTTTAGATCTGTCTTTATTTAGTACTTAATCAGAATTTTATAAAACTTGCATCTAGTACACGACCCAATTGAGGTGGTAATTCTATTTTTTCTTTCTATTTTTTTTGTTTTTTTTTTTCCATTATTAACGTATATTGTAAGCGTCAATGATTTTGCATTTTACAATTTTTTTTTATATCAGTTCACGACTCATCGCGTGTACTTGCGTCCCTAGTTAATTTAGCAAGTAATTAACGATTTTGCAATATAATACTTTTTTATGTGTTGAACTCAAAAACAAAAGAACTAATTACAAGTTCCCCATTATTTTCAACGAAACCTCTCGAGTACCTAGAATTTGTTTGGTTTCACCCTTCGATTTTCACGTAACCCAGTTTTCAAACTTTTTCTTTTTCTATTTTATTTGTTCATTTATTTTGGTAGAAATTTTCCGAAAATAGTTGTAAGCGGAAGGTTGGGAAAACAACTATTAATCTCTGATCTGACTGGTGCATGGAAAGTTGGTCCAGATCGAACTTTAGACTTGATCTACGACCTGTTAGTTTGCCTATATATACTTTTTTTAAATACGTTGACGCCAAATACATTTGCTTGTAATTACTTACGTATTAATATGTTTTTTAAAGTTTGTTAACGGACTTCGTTTTCTAGCGATTGAGTGTTGGGCTCACGATACGGAGGACCCGGGTTCAAATCCCGGCGGGTACTTCAAATCCCTGGTTTGGTTAGGACATTACAGGCTGATCACCTGATTATCCGAAAGTAAGACGAACGCACGCTAAGCCGTTGGTCCCGGTTACTACTTACTGATGTAAGTAAGTAATCGTTACATGAGTTATGTCAGGGGCCTTTGGCGGCTTAATAGTAACCCTGACACCAGGGTTGATGAGGTTGATAATCCACCTCACAACCCATACCAGAGAAGAAGAAGAATATGTTTTTGAAAGATTATTGAATGTTATACACACATATATAATAAACTCACGCCTATTTTCCCCTGGGGTATGTAAAGACTATGGAATTTGATTGGCTTCGATCCTGGCACACTTCTCATGCTTTCTACACATTCATCAATCGTTTCATACACGCACGCCAATTCAGAGTAGATTGCAGCTTTTCTAAGGACTTCTCCAATTTGGTCAATGTACAATGAAAGAGCAAAAGTTCAGTCACTGAGCTCAGCGAATTATTTGTAAACAGTGGTGAAATTATGAACCATTAGTTTTCATTATTATAAAATTTATGTTTTTGTAGGTGTTTTCGGTCTATTGCAGAAACGACATGTCTTAAGGTCTTAAAGTGCAACCAGTTAATTTATTACTTTACAAGAAACTGATTGGACTTTTGCAGCATATCGTACGTCCTTCCTTTGCCAGCCCTACCACCAACCTTTGCTTTATACTGCTTTTGTAATCCTATTATCTTTCATCCGCTCTACGATCCAGCTTAGAAGCGGTACAATATTTTAAAAAGCAATATTTTATTCAGTAGGGAAATAATCAGTAAATGTACTGTACTGAGGTGTAAAATAAGATATCAAAGTGTGTGAATGCCTGTTAGCCTACAAAATAAATCATGCCGAATAACACATTAGGGTAATTTATAAGGTAACTGTTACACCATAGACGGTACCCTCAGTAAGATATTATTAATGGGAAAGTATGCGAAAATCTTTATGAGAAAATTCTTCCTAACGTGTTGTTACGAAGTGATTAGCTATGATGAATATGTTGGTAAGTAATTAAAGCTTCTGCTTTGTGTATATAAAACAAAGGTAGAATATTTTCTTTGTTATCATACTTCAGTTAAAATAAAATTATACAGGGTGTTAGTGACATCGTAACGAATACTACCCCTAGTATAAAGGATGATTCAGACCATGATTCTGAGTTAATATCAAGTAAAAATTTCAGTTTTTTTATTATTTTCAGTAGTCTACTTTTGCGACGGAAAATTCAAATAACAGTAATAGGTTATGAGTAGTTCAGGTTTCACTTTTTATTCGTTACAATACAATACAATTCAAATAATTATACTTTATTGCACCAAAATAAAAGAAAATAGTTTCAAAAGAGACTTAACGTAAATACATGGCAAATGACGGCATTATCGCTTAAAGCGATTCGTTTTCAAATCTTCCAAAATATATTTTTTTGTTAGGAAAGATAACGATCACATTAACAAAGACTCTTAACTTGGCGGCCTTATCGCTTAAAGCAATTTCTTCCAGACAACTATAAGGTGAGGAAACATCTAAAAATTGAAATTGAATTGAGATTGTACCAAGTTAAGAGTCTTTTGTAATTATTTCTTTTTATTTTGGTGTTATAAAGTACATTTGTAACATAGCAATAAATCTTATTTGCCAATTGGCAATCTACCTACCACAGATGTGAAAATAATTCTTGTTAAAACTAAGCTAGGTTCCTGTAACATGCAATCTACAAACAGTGACATTTCATTTCTAGTATTGAGGGCACTCAGGTGCATCCGCCGGCAATACGTCACACCTCCACAGAGCGGGTCCCGTACGTCCAATGACGTTTCATATTTCAGAGCCACACCAATTTTGTACCCGACTGCCGCCATGTTTGGAAGTTGTTGAAAGAACGAAAGAATTTTCCAAATTGGTCCTGACGGCTTCGAGTAATCGGATAATAAATAAAAAAAAAGATCCCGACGCATGGAGATCCTCCCCTTTTTGAAGTCGCTTAAAAAATGTAAAGCGATGATTGTCATAGTTCTAATTTTGAACTAGATCACATAAGATCTTGATGCCAAACACCAGATCCGAAAAACGCGATGCAAGCCCACTTACCACTATTTATAACTCAAATTCAAATTCAATAGCATCTTAATTAAGTAGGAACGTCTCATCCGCTTATAACTAACAGTTTCTCAAAATGTGTATAGCTGGGGAAAAGAAGCTGCAAGAAAATCCGCGGCCCTAGACGTTCTTTAAATAAAACATAATATAATGTTATTATTTAGTAATTTGGCAATATAGTAATATATAAATCTGTATTTACATGTAAGCTAAAAGGGAATAGAGGAAGGCGAAGACCAAGAAGAGCTTACTATACGGAAGTCAAAGAATTGGCCTTTGATAAACCGGAATGGAAAATGCTGCGCCGACAAGAGCGTGGCTCTTTAAATTGATGATGATGATTTAAATATACCTACTTAGGTACTTCATCGTTTATTGAACTGAACTATGTTTTTAGCCTCACAAAGCGCAGGACAGTATACCTACTATAATTATCTAAATATATAAAAGGAGAAACTGACTGACTGACATAATATCAACGCACAGCCTAAACGGCTAAACGTAGGCATTTGAAATTTGGAAGGGACGTAGCTTAGGTACCGTAGAGTTGCACTAAGAAAATTCCCACGGGAACGGGAATTAGCGGGAAAATCCTTTTGTATGAAAAATCTAAACCGCTTAAGTTAGGCGCTTGAAATTTGACATGCAGGTACCTTAGTTAACTTAAAGCTTAGTTGCAACTGGATATTGCAAAATTCCCACGAAAACGGGAGTTACCGGGAAAAAACATTTGTATGAAAAAATCTAAACTGCATAAGTTAGATGCTTGAAATTTGATATGCACTCCCACACACACAAAGATCTCTCTTTTATAACACGCCACGCGGACGAAGTCGCGGGCAAAAGCTAGTTAAATATAAAGGGAACATTTTTAATTGATCCTTAACTGTAATTATGTGCGTATAGTTTGTTTACTTTTAGAATAAGAAGAATAAGAATAAGAATAAAATTAATTATTTGTAAAAGTTTTGTAAGTGAAATGCAGCTATCTTTTGTTTAATAACCGGGTGAGAGCCTTCAGCGCTCCCCATTTGTCCGGCCAAGTAGTTAATGCCATCTGCGGCAAATCTACAATACATAAACTGCCTATATACGTCCCACTGCTGGGCACAGGCCTCCCCTCAATCAACCGGAGGGGGTATGGAGCATACTCCACCACGCTGCTCCACTGCGGGTTGGTGGAGGTTTTTACGGCTAATAGCCGGGACCAACGGCTTAACGTGCCCTCCGAAGCACGGAATCATCTTACTTTTTCGGACAATCAGGTGATTCAAGCCTGAAAAGTCCTTACCAAACAAAGGACAGTCTCACAAAGTGATTTCGACAATATCCCCATCGGGAATCGAACCCGGACCTCCAGATCGTGAGCCTAACGCTCTAACCACTAGACCACGGAGGCTGTTCTACAATAAGTCACGTCAAAAAAAAAATTGTTTAATTTATGTAGAAAGTTATATTCAATTATTTAATATAAATCCAACTGAAATAAAACCCAACCTGAAAACTTATCTGGTCCTAAAATAAATAATTTCCGTAAACCGATAGGAAGCGCAAAAAAGTTCTTTAAATAAAGCTTAATGGACTACGTATTTAATTTTTTTGCCGATTTGATCGTTCGTTTTGTACAAAAAGCCGCATTGTTTTTTCGCATTTTTGAATCGCCAAATGTTGTCGAAATTATAATTATGTGTGTCTACAATGAAGTACACCTCCACTGACACGCGGTGGAGTAGCGTGGTGGAGTATGCTCTGTACCCCTCCAGTTGATAGTGGAGAGCCCGATTATGATTACAATGACGAGTAAATAAATTGGAATAGTAGTAGGAAGCCACGTTAAGCCGTTGGTCCCGGGTACTATTTACTGATGTAAGTAAGTAGTCAGGGGCCTAAGTAAATATACTACTACTGTAGTAGTAAGTAAGTACTACTTACAGATGTAAGTAGGTAGTCGTTACATGAGTCATGTCAGGGGCCTTTGGCGGCTCAATAGTAACCCTGACACAAGGGTTGATGAGGTTGGTACTGCACCTCACAACCCACACGATAGAAAAAAAAAGAAGTAAATAAATAATAATATCATTAAATCTATGCTTCGGAAATTATTCCAGCCATATCACCCATCCATCATGTTATTTCTAAAATGGGAAAAATCAGACAAGATAACCATTTGAATCGACGTTTGTTTGGAATTGTTCCGAAAATAAAATCATTCAATTCGTTTTTTGCTTTTAATCAGATATTTGTTTTTTAATAGAATCTGATCTCGTTTTGATGAACGAAGGTATTGTGTAGTAGTATGTAATACGGAACATGCCGGAAACTTAATTATTGTTCTAATTTTCTTTAAGTACCTATAGTCCTTTCGCTAAATTTTTATTACTTTCCCTTTATTCAAAAGGTAGAAATCAAGCAATAATCGGCGAAATATATCAATGAACAGTCTGGGAAGGTCCTTATTTGTGATTTATGTACAGTCATGAGCAATATAATGTACTTTAGGACTCTGTCGCACTAACATATTTGACATTTAGTGAGACTTACAGTTCAATTTGGCAAAAAAGTTAATGTGACACGGTACCAAAGTGTATACATATTAATGCTCGTGACCGTACTGGTGCTTAATCAAAACGTCCTTATTCTTACATCTAGTAAAAGACAAAATGAAAGAGCACAAAAGAGTATTGAAACGCAAAATTAAAATAACTCTATTGAAATATGGATAAAGCTTGATTGAAATTAACGTTAAATTTTAACTTTTCATGAAAATGATTTTTAATTTGTGATGGCCCTGCGCTGCCGATGATTTTTAAAAGTAATTTATATTTTTTAAATAAATTATAATTTATGTGAGTGACTTTGTCTCTATGTAATACATATTATAATCATGAGATTTAAATATAGCAGGCGAGGAATAGTTGTGTATAGTATTTATATATTATGCGTCTGCTTGCGCCTTCAGGGATATTGGTGTGAAGACGTCACGGGTTCACAACTTAGGTACTAGTATTGTACATCGCTTGCCCAAGATAAAGGAAGACATCGCGATGAATCATGTCTACCCGAGATATCTCAAGATCTGTGCGATGTTTCTCAACCAACCTGAAGGCATTAGGTACAACGCGGTCTAGAAAGTTCTAAACACCGTCCGCTTGGACTTGGGGACATAATAATTATACATACATACATAAACTCACGCCTATTTCCCACCGGGGTAAGCAGAGACTATAGAATTCCATTTGCTTCGATCCTGACACACTTCTCTTGCTTCCTCCACTTAAATCAATCGCTTCATACACGCACGCCGGTTCAGAGTAGATCGTATTAAACTTTTTCTAAGGACATCTCCAATTTGGTCAATGTAAGTCCTTCTAGGTCTTCCTCTGCCAGCCCTACCATCAACTTTCGCGACATAATAAACATAATAATTATACGCTGTTTATATTGTTTATACTTTATATGTAGCAAAGAAGACTGACGAGTTTGAACAATACGAAAAAAAATTAAATACGTAGCTACTTATTATTTCCTGTCCTACCCAAAAGGGGGCGTGTAAATAAACGGGTTATAAAATATAAAATTTGAGTTGAAACTAGAAAAAATATTTAGTAGGTATAGAATTTAAACAAGCATATATTATAATATAAGGCGATTCTCTCATGGCAACGTGTAATGACACGGCTGGCGGATGTGGCGATACGGATATTATAGCGGTTACCGTTTCACGACGCGGCAATTTCGATCACATTAAAATCAGTCACTGTGGGCTACTGATCAGTCAGATCAGTAAGACTAGATGCTCTCTAAAATTAGATGTTAGTCGTATGCCAAGCACCACTCTCGAACCCAGCTGTACAGTCATGAGCAATATAATGTACCCACTCTAGGACTCTGTCGCACTAACGTATTTGACATTTAGTGAGACTTACAGTTCAATTTGTCAAAAAAGTTAATGTGACATGGTACCAAAGTATGTACATATTAATGCTCGTGACCGTACGTGTGTTACGAATGAACGGATTACCCACATACAAATCAATGCCGCCTTAACACCGCTTCACCGCCAACGCCAATCGAGTCGGTCACTTTATCGTTTGAGCAATTATTGTATCAATTAATTCTGTGTAGCAAAGCTTTGATGTTTGATGTTGTTCAAATATTACATTAGGCTCTATTTACTTAGGTTGTTATTAGGAAAATCTGATGTCCAACAAGAAAGCGATTAATGTTGCTTTTACAAACTTTCCATGTAAACATTAAACATGATGGTATTTTAGAATATTCCCAAGTAAATTAGATACAGATTATACCTACTCATTTAACCAAACGAGGCGACGCGTATGGGAAATAATTATTGAAAGTAGATCAAAGAATTATAATATTACATAACTTAACTTACAATTAATAAGTATTATTCTGTATTGTACGCATTAGTCAACGATACAATTCTTCTTATTGTGTGGGTTGTGAGGTGAATTGCCAACCTCATCAACCCTGGTGTCAGGGTTATTATTGACCCGCCAAAGACCCCTGACATGGCTCATGTACGACTACTTACTTACATCAGTAAGTAGTAACCGGGAGCAACGGCTTAACGTGCCTTCCGAAACACGGATCATCTTACTTTTCAGGGCAATCAGGTGATCAGTCTGTAATGTCCTAACCAAACTAAGAATCACAAAGTGATTTTTGTGATATGTCCCTACAGGGATTCGAACCCGGGACCTCCGGATCGTGGGCCTAACGCTCAACCACTGGACCACGCAGGCCGTTACTGGACCACGGAGGCTGTTGCACCGAACGATACAATTTAAAAATAAAAACAAATAAGTACATAAATAAAAACTTGCTGTTTTGATGTGACTTGTACTTTTTTTGGTGTGAAGACTTGCCGCAAATGGAATTAACTACTTGGCCGGACATAGGAAGCGCTGAGCGCTCTTATCTGGTACAACATATTTTTGAATAATTATTTACCAGAGTAATGAAAAAATAGGTAATTATCACGTTAAACCTCGACAGCGCAGCGCCATATACAGGGTATAAAAATAATATAGAGATATTATTTTTTGTTTTTTTAAGTTTTCATCTCGAGCTCCTCCGTGCTTCGAAAGGTTTGTTAAGTCGTTGGTCCCGGCTGCATTAGCAGTCGTTAATAACCACCAATCCGCACTGGGCTCGCGTGATGGTTTAAGGCCCGTTCTCCCTATCCATCCATAGGGAAGGCCCGTGCCCCAGTATTGGGGACGTTAATGGGCTGATGATGATGATTATTTTTAGGGAACGTAGCCTGGAAAGTCCCTTATTGAGTAGATATTATTTTCACAAAATATATCGACAAGAAAAATGTTTATATCGAGTTTCATAAAGGCTCCTGTTTCCGTCCCAGCCTTAGTTTATGTAGTAACCATTATATCGAGCCGAGTGGAATAGTTGTGCGAATGGTGGACAACTCGAACAAATAGGGGTAAAATTTACTGTTTCCCGTTTACCCATAGACGTTTACAGCATGGTGTTGGAAAGAGGAATGCCTACTTAGTGTATGCAGTGGTACATAAACTATACTGCGCGGCATATAATATACAGTATACGTACATACTCGTATATCTATTAAAGCGAAAGGTCACTGACTTATTGACTGACTTATACATCGCGAAAACTTAAAAACTAAAAGTGCTAAGAATATTAAATTATGCAAGATGATTTCTTGTAGAATGTAAGTGCAACTAAAACTTATTTATTTATAAAAAATCTAAAAACAATGCCAATTAAAAAGAGCTATTATACTGTAGACGAATTTTTAAATGTTAAGTTTTAATTTTAATACACACTTCCTGTCTTCCCTTCTACGTTGCTGTGCTCTACAGGATCCATGTTATAGTTTCTATGCCTATGTAACACCCCATTGTACTACATGGAATGCAATAAATAATTGAGAATTGAGAATAATTAAGTGCTCACTAGGACAGGATATTGCAAAATTCAACCCCAACGGGGTGGAAAAGTTTGTCATTTTTAAAGATCCTTAAGTGAGACATGAAAAAAGTTTTATTTGGAAATTCATCCCCTAAAATGCTTATATGCCGGGCAGTGCGCATGCAATTTTTGTAAGGTGCCGGTTTTAATTATGAAATAATATAAACCTCCAGCGAAATGCCTACTCCAGGTTTATGTAGAATCTGCACAATCTACTTAAGCTTGGTAATCTATTTAATATGTAGAAATATACTATTTTTGATTTGACATATTTTTACACATGTTTGTCTCGCTCGCTCGAGTAGAACACAGTAAGAACAAGAATTTTGTATTGAGTATCCGGGCTGTGTCTGTAAAGTTTATAGTCTTCTTAGATCATGCAGATCATTAAATCATAATATTAAAACTAGAATAGTTCTGCGATACATCGACTACCATATCTACTTCCTTACAAAAATAATTATTTGTTCGCGAACTGTGTAATAATAAGCGTATTAGGATAGAGTAATAATATATTTCTTAGTCAATGGCTTTTTAGCGAGTTTTAGGGGGTCGGAAATCGCGCAAAGTCGAAAAGAGTAGAAACATCAAGTGGAGGCCTTTGCCCAGCAGTGGGATGAATAGGCGAAACAAGAATAAGATAAAATGGCTTTTTACAAAAACATCAGTCATGGTTTTACTTAATCCATTAGTCACAATATGTGGTGCCTTTTGAGAATGTAGGCACCTATATTTGCATTTTGTCCGGTAAGTGCACGTGAAATAATAAAACAGAGACATTCCATTCCATTGTGCATAAATACCTACATTCCATTTTCATTATAATTTCATAATACAATTACATCATTTTATGAGTTTCGTTCTCTTCATCAAGTATCTCTTTGTATCTCTGTGGGGTCCAGTAAATTGCTTTATTTGTACTTGTGTGACGCTTCACTAGTGTAAAAGTAGAGCAACCATGATTTCATTCTAAATAATGGATACATGTTTTTGTAAACACTAGTTTCATATGGACATACACACAGCTCACAAGCGTAATACTTTATGGCATGGGAAGAGCTACATGTTACAATAGTATGATGATCTATCTACCTGAAAAGGATAGTGAGCCGAACGCTCTCAGTACCTACTAAATAAACAACCCTACTCATAGACTGGTGATATGACACTTGGGTATTTTTTTTTCGCATAACGCATTTAAATTTTGGTCAAGTCTAAGCGCCGGTGAATAAAAGTCAAAATGGCGGAAATTCAAGATGGCCGCATACAAAGTGTTTCGAAATTGCTTAACATTTTCGAATAAATTCAGAACATGAAAAGCTGATTTAGCAGTGAGCGCGCTACGCACCATCTAGCCTAATTCTACTTGTGACGGTATCCTTCTTCTTCTCTCGTGTAGGTACTCAGATCAATGACCGATCTTGTCAGCATTAGTTTCAGTAACGACTACTACTAAACTGAAGTAAGTAGCCGGGACCAACTGCTTAACGTGAACTCTGAAGCACGGATCATTTACTTTTTGGACAACCAGGTGACCACCCTGCAAAATCCTAAATAAACTAGGGATCACAACATTTATGATATTACGTCCCCAGCGGGGTTTGCGGAAAGTGAGTCGTACGCTTAACCACTGGTCTACGGAGACCTTTAGAACGTTAGGCGATATCCTAAAAATGCATGACGTAATGCCAGCCTATTCGAAAGCGAACCGCAGTAGCCAGCGCCGTCCAGCACCGACCAGTTCCACCGCATTTGACGTTTATTCGATTTAAGTCTGGCCCCGCAAGTTTGGTAAAGTGGCACATGAATAAAGTTACAGCTTTAAACTCAGTTTCGAGTCACTTTTCTGCAATATTTTGTAGCAATCACGACTCCCTAGCGCCTCGAGCTTCGTCAGTGTTTCCCGAATTCTATTTCTTTCAATGGAGTGTTAGGTAAAAATTCTCGGAACTGCGTAGGTAATTTATGGAATATAAAATGTATTTTGAGAAGTTTGTTTACTGGTACATCGCCTGTGGTAATGGATTGACTCATTCACATTTAAGTAACTTAGGCGTAGCGCGTGATAAGTAAGCAGTAGTAATTAATAAGTACTTACTTGCTTCCTTTTGCCATGGCATTGCAACTGCTTGGTCGGAATTTAACAGAACCTCGCAGAGACACACATGTATTGTATGAGGGCTTCACTTCAAATATAGCCTCATTATATTATTATAAGCATGGACTTAGAATTTTAATTATAATAAGTATAACAGAGACGTATATTTTTTGTTGAAAATAAGTTTTTTTTTTTGACATGACTTATTGTAGATTTGCCGCAGATGTCATTAACTACTTGGCCGGAAAAATGGGGAGCGCTGAATGCTCTCACCCGGTACAACGATTAAGACAACAGCCTGAGGGTGCCCAGTTAGGCGCGAACCTCGGCTCAGGGCGTCGTCTGAGAGGAAAAATATTTGAAATAATTAAACGACCCTAGTGGGTCGATAGCGATAAGCGCTGAATGAGGGATTGAAAATAAGTAAACACTTAATCTTTGTATGGAAATGGTCATCTACAGGACAAAGTAATGTTAGCATTTCACAGAGTTGTGTAGAATGACAAGGTGAAGTTTTAGCGGTCAGCGGTCCTCGGGCGTGGACGGCAAATTGCTACAATTCATCACAACTTGTAGTGATGCTACTCGACTTGTTGAATTTACAATTTGCGTAGGAGTTTGTCTTTAACACTTTCAACATCGCTAAATATGTCGTATTGGACAATTCATGATCTCGCACTCAACGCTACGGTACATTATTGTCGGCGAAAAATCAAATTAATAATATATTTAAATTAACTTATGCAATCCGATTGTTGGCATAGACTTTTCATATAATTGTCAATGTTTTAATGCTTATTTAAGAGTGTAATAATAAGAGTGTATCCTCATTTACATTTACCTCATAAATCTTCGTTAATTTTCTTTCATCTTTCTCTTATTATTTTATAAATGCATAAAATACCTAACACAATACTTATTACAAATTGTTTGCTATAATGACATCACTATTACATTCATATCCTAGCAACAGAGCGACTTGACAACTATAAATCACAGTTTAATTATGAATATCAGATGAAACGTAGATGTGTGATTGTATTACGTAACATAATAATAGGTAGGTACTATGATAATTTGCGAGATGACAGATACGTAGATATTATTGGTAATAATTTACGAAACTGAGAGTCTAAAAATGCCTTATTTAAGTAAATTTAGAAAATACTTTACATGAATAAAATATTCGCGAGAAAAAGGTCTTCTTTTGAAAGAGTTCACTTACAGGAGTGACATTAAAATTTATACTGAATTTGAACCCAAATTCCAATATTCGCACAATTATGATAAAGGAGATTGACCAAAAGTGGCCCAAATGTTCACCACTAACCAGGCCTATACAACTGAATAGCTCATTAATTAATACTAAGACCGTATTCAAAAATATGCTGTCAACAAAAAGTCATGGCTTAATGAAAAACTAGATTTTTGACATGGATATATTTTCAACCATGTACTATGGACTACATTTAAAAGAACGTTTGACTCTAACTGAGGGTGCAGGTTCAAATCTCATTTTTGAATTCATTTTTGGATCATAAATGATAATCATTTTACTAGCGGAATAACAGAATTCCTTTGACCACCTTCCAGCTCCATTTTCAGACCCGGGATGTCATTTAGCACCAGAAAGCTTATCAAGACAAATCATATAATATATTATATATAAATAGCCTATATACGTCCCACCGCTGGGCACAGGCCACCTCTCAATCAACCGGAGAGGGTATGGAGCATACTCCACCACGCTTCTCGACTGCGGGTTGGTGGAGGTGTTTTTACGGCTAATAGCCGGGACCAACGGCTTAACGTGCCCTCCGAAGCACGGAATCATCTTACTTTTTCGGACAATCAGGTGATTGAAGCCTGAAAAGTCCTTACCAAACAAAGGACAGTCTCACAAAGTGATTTCGACAATGTCCCCATCGGAAATCGAACCCGAACCTCCAGATCGTGAGCCTAACGCTCTTACCACTAGACCACGGAGGCTGTTAGACAAATCAAACGAGTCCGAATCAGTTAAAAATGTGCAGATGGGAACAATGATGTAAAAAATATTTTCTCATAAAAAGTTAAAAAATGATTTTTCATATAGCTATAACTTTTTTCTGACAGCATATTTTTGCCCGCGGTTTGGTATTTATTAAGTACTACAGTATTTAGTGACCTGTTACGGTAAATAGGTCTCGTTAGTAGTGGATATTTGGACCAAGATCCATACAACTTTGGTCAATCTCCTTTCTGATAATATATAATTGACAAAGGCTATTAAAGAATAGCTATCGGTTTTACAGGTGTAGTTGAAAAATAATTAATGATAAAATCTGATGAAAAATTAAATAAACAATAATTCCTTAAAGTAACAAATAATATCTTGAGAATGTCGCTGAGTGTCTGAAACGTTCAACTAGCGATGCAGGGGAGTGAGCTCAGCAATTTCTCAAATAAATAGCCCAAAGACGGCGTGAGGAAACGAGATAACAAATAAGGAGAATAAACAAAGCTGCTTAGAGTATCGGGCTGTTATTAAACGAGTTATTTTAAGGATATGATGGATGCAAGCGGGGTGGCGAGACGACTAGATTGCGGCTATTCATCAAGGTATCAAATCAACCCCCCACCCGCTCAGTCGCCCGTCCTCATTCCCCTGCCGTCATTCCCGTGCCGTATTGTACCGTCCCGGTAATTGTGGAGGAAATATCGAATTAACTTTTTATCGCGCTCTCGCCGAGTATAACGCGTTGTCGGATTTTTACGCGAAAAAGAAATGTCAGGGTTTATTGAGACGGCCGGCGGTTGTTTGATATAAAAATAGAAGCTCGGAGTGGGTAATGACGTGGGACATATTTTGTCTATTAGCGACCTATTGTGTCTTTTATTCAGTTCGTATTGTAGCGAACTTGATAATATTTTTGCGATTACTTAAGCACTGCGTAAGTAAATAGACGCTGGTTATGTTAATATTAACATTGTCATAATAAGTTAGTTAATTAAGTTAGTTAAGTATAAGTTAGTTAGTTGTTAGTAAGTTAGTCTTGTTTATGATTCATTTTATTGCTTTATGCGTGTAGCGTCATTCATCGTAATCATTAATAAGTAATCAACAGCCTATATACATCCCACTGCTGGGCACAGGCCTCCCCTCAAACAACCGGAGGGGGTATGGAGCATCTTACTTTTTGGGACAATCAGGTGATTCAAGTCTGCAATGCCCTTACCAAACAAAGGACAGTCTCACAAAGTGATTTCGACTGGCCCCATCGGGAATCGAACCCGGACTTCCAGATCGTCAGCTACTTAGGTCGTTAGTTATTTTTTTATAAAGCCTTATTTATTCTACGTTACGGTCGTAAGGCCCGGATTTCCAGACACAATAGTTAAAAAATGGGATTAGTACTACTAGTATGGCCGTGGACCTTAGGAGGATACTATTCTGCGCAAAATACTGTGGAGGTTCATATCCGCATACGGAAATGGCCATGGATTGGACATGCTCTTAGAAGACCTGTGGAACACACGTCCTGTCGAGCTCCTGGACCTGGACTTGGTGTGCGCGTGGAACACGCAAAAGGGGGCGGCCCAAAGAGACTTGGCGACGCTCGGTTGGCCAAGAGTTTTCAAACTCTCGGCATGTCAAGGGTGCAAGCTACAGAGGCTACAAACGATCGTGAGGAGTGGAAATCTGGTATTCTAGCCCTACATCCCAGCAGGGGATAAAAGGATGAGAAGAATAAGAAGACTATGAAAAGTACTTTATACCAGTAGATTAGTTCAACTTCGTTGGGTGTCGCAATTTGATTGTACTTGTCTTTAGTACACGTTCAGCTGCTTCTCTTCCCGGGCATGTCGTAAAAACCGACAGAGGGATTGTGTCCTCTAACATGATGGACTAATGTTATGGACGATAGGCTGATCCCTTATCACCATAAGGTTCATCATATCCATCTTTGGACTTCGTATCAACAGTGGCTGCAAGTTGTCTTTGATTACTTGTGGCTCTGCCCACCCCATTAGGGATTACGGGCGTGAGTTTATGTATGTATGTATGTCTTTAGTATAAGATGTACTAGTATAATAATATGTGGGATTAATGTCGGGACAAACCCTTTTAGGGTTTTACGATGTTAACTATTTAACTTGTAGCATTAAATTGTATCTATGATAAATAAAAAAAAGGCGTAAAAATAAATGTAACAGACAAGAAACAGAAATAGACCCTTTGTGTTTGTAATATACTTTAATGGACTTTTTATATTTTTTTTGTCTTAGTATATTAATTAGTTCCATACTTCCTCCGGTTGATTGAGGGGAGGTCTGTACCCAGCAGTGGGACGTATATAGGCTGTTTATGTTGTGGCTGTATGTGTATATATATATATATATACAGGGTGGCCCAGAAGTTCATGTTCACAATTAAAAATTAGATAGAGCCAACACCCCTATGTATGTTCAGAAATTATTAACGGTTTAGGAGATATGACCCATTTTGTACCTTTTTCTAGATTTTCTACCTTACTTCAGAAATAATCATTAAACTAAGCCGCCGAAGAATAATAACCACATGAGATTGTCATGGTATAATTACTTAGTTTTATGCCCTTATTAAGGGTACTTCTTTGGATGTTTCTAAAAGCCTATTAAATGGAGCAGTTTTTAGAAATACTTTCAGGGTCCATGACAATCTCATGTGTTTATTATTCTTCGGCGAAGTTTTAACAACTGTAACAATTTGGGCCGAATTCTCACTTTGACTTCCGATAACTTTTTTTTTTATGTTTGATTTGACTTTGATTTATCTTTGATTGGATGGTACACAGCCATAGGCATAGTTGTGAAGTAAAATAAAATAATTATTAAGAAAGGGATAGCGACAAAATGATTATTTCTGAAGTAAGGTAGAAAATCTAGAAAAAGGCACAAAATGGGTCATATCTCCTAAACCGTAAATAATCGCTAAACATACATGGGGATGTTTCTGGTAGCTAATGAGTCCCTCTATCTATTTTTTCATTTTGAACGTGAACTTCTGGACCACCCTGTATAATTAGTATGGCTTTAAAAAAAAACAAATTCAAGTGTTTAAATAATACCTTTTTATATCAGTTATTTTTTTTTCATCCATAGCACGAAGCTTTGAAACCAGATAGATAAAACAATTCAAGTTCTTGTAAAACAAAATTCATGGCGACTAACCCTCACTAACGTAAAACTCTTTCAACCGTATCCCGTTTGTAAGAATAGTATTTATGGCTATTGATCCACTACCTACGCGATACTTACGTTTTGTGAGGCAAATCTATTGAATGCACGAGCTGAATGCCAAAAAGAAAAGTAAAGGACCCTTGTTTGTTAAGAACTGTTTAGTAAAGAACTTGAAAAGGGCATTGTGACGTCGTCTTCAGAATAGATTTGGTTGTGTCTGACATTTACAAAGTAAATAGTATTTATTTCTTTTTTTTTCTTCACTAATTTAAGACTCACGCTCTTGTCGGTGTAGCATTCTACTTTTTAGGGAATAATAGGGTAGTGGATTCCCTCTGGCCTTCATTTCTATTTAAATAATCCGAATTCATTGAACACGTCTCTAGTGATGATGATGATGATGAGTCGAGTAAACAGAAGCAGGTACGCAGGATATATTAAGGTGCGCAGACATCTCTAGTACCCTTGGTGTGAAGCCATAATAAAAGCCTCTGATTGGCAGATATAGTACAGCATCAATACATAAACTCACGCCTATTTCCTACCGGGGTAAGCAGGAACTAAGGTTTAGAAAATTATTTTCAGTTTTACTTCCTTTACTTAAATATTATTTGTAGTCACGTTACGTTGTCGTAGCCGCGTAGTTTAAAACATTTGCTACGTCGTAGTGTAATTCCAACACATCTTCAAATGCCTTGTGAGTTGTGGCTTTCACAAGTCCGAACCGTTTGCTTGTTTTAATTTAATAATGGTTATGGTTACCCATTCAATAACTTACTGCACTCGTAGTCGCATAGCTAGCATAGAGATGGTTAATCACCTCGCGACAACAAAAAAATCAGCACCCCGATGCCTACCCGTTTTCTCTCACTCATCGCTATCCACTAGAGTCGGCTGATTCCTTCAAATGTAATCCTCTCAGATGACGCCCTGAACCAAGGTTCGAGCAAATCTTAAATTTTATACCGGGTGTGAGCTCTCAGCGCTCCCCATTTGTCCGACCGAGTAGTTAGCGCCATCTGCGACAAAGCTACAAAAAGCCACGTCAAAAAAAGACCGAATTCAATTAACGAGCGCTTCTTGGCTCCTTTTATCTCCTAGAGTAGCTAATAAAGAGTACCTAGAATGTAAATTATTTCCCCTTCTTATAAATGAGTTATAAAGTTACGTAAAATGCCAGTGGACCCGGCGATACAATGGGCCGTCGCACTATTTTCCTTCTTTGCAATTTTTCTTGCACTTTCCGCTGCTGAGCTTTAAGTCAATTATTTTATAATGTTGGTACACTAGCGATTTGTTATACAGAGAGTTTCTTAGAGTTATTTTATAATGTTGGTACAATAGCGATTTCTTATACACAGAGCTTCTTAGATCTATTTTATAATGTTTGTGCACTAGCGATTTATTACACAGAGTTTCTTAGAGCTATTTTAAAATGTTGGTACACTAGCGATTTGTTATACAGAGAGTTTCTTAGAGTTATTTTATAATGTTGGTACACTAGCTATTTCTTATACAGAGAGTTTCATAGAGCTATTTTAATATAAAGTGTATGTAGGATTGGGATGTATAGTACTTAGCAAAATATTCTATGTTGGTACTCCACGCTGGCTACACATCTTTGCCTACCCTTTCGGAAATACGGGCGCGAAGCTTAATTATGTTATAAATTGACTCAATTGCCAGAAAATCTAGCATCGAGACAAACCGTTCCTATTAAACTCTTTATTGTACACATAAATACATAAATAATGATAAAAAATAGGTACTTAAAGTGGATTTTTCTCTAAAAGTCCTAGTCTTCTTAAACTTAAACGAACAATGCGAGCAATCTCTAGTTCACTTTTATAGGTACGTAATGTAGTATAATACCTTTTTTAAATCACAAAGCTTCGATATCGAAATTGAGATTACCCATTTTATCCTGGATTGAAACTTAAGGTCCGTGCCCACTACACCGTATCATACTAGGACCGTATCCGTCCCGGCATGGCACGGGCAAAAAAAACATCCGTCACCGACCAATACCGTATGCACGAAGCGGCCACAGTTCCCGGCGAAAATATTTTGCTCTGTTGCAGTGGGCATAGTAGCTTCGGGTATGCCCCGGTCCGTGACTGACACGGTGTATTGAGCACCTTAACGTGTCTATTGTAAAATTAATAATTAAAACACACAATAACGGGTTCTTACCGCGTTTAAAACAGAACCACGAGATTCCCGATATTTCGACACTGTTGCAAGTGCCATGATCACGGGATGACTGATGAGATTGGAGTGGAGTAGGTAGATCCATAATTTTCTACGAGCAGACATATCTGTCTACCCCCTATCTGTCCCTGATTTAAACGCGGTAAGAACCCGTTATTATGTGTTTTAATTATGATAATAACCGCGTACTTAAGTCTAACAATCTATTGTAAAGTTGCCATGATGATGTTGTTTGCCATGTACTTAGTTAAGAGACTTTTTGTAATTATTTCTTTTTTTTTTGGTGCAATAAAGTGTATTTGTATTGTATTGTATTGTAAAGTTTTGTAAGCAGAAACTATTTAAAAAAAAAGTGTTTACGAGATTTTCACTCTAAAGCGACGATATAACGATCCCTTAGTCGGTTCTACGACTTGCCTGGGATGACAATCGGTGACGAACTATGGCTATATTTATGATATACAGGTTGTTAGTGAACTCGTAACGAACAGTTTGAGGGACGATTCAGGACATGACTCTGAGTCGATATCCAGTGGAATTTTCCGTCGCAAAAGTATGGAACGGAAAATAATTTAAAAAACACTAAAGTGAATTTTCCGATAGGAAAATCCATTTCATATTAACTCAGAATCATGGTCTGAATCATCCCCCTCAGTATTTGGTACGATATCACTAATACCCTATCTACTTGTATGGCTACTTGTGTGTAGGTACTTGTACAGGGTGTAAGTGACATTGTAACAAAAACTGAGAGGAATGATTCAAATCAAATCATTCATCATTATTATTTATGATTTATTATTATTTTTTATTTATTTAAATCATTTATTTCAGCTCATTATTCTGAGTTAATATCAAGTAGAATTTTCCATCGCAAAAGCATAGAATTTAAAATAATTTAAAAAATCTAGAAAAATAACATGAATTTTGGGACGGAGAATTCCACTTGATATTCGTCTGAATCATCCCTCTCAATATTCGTAGCGATATATTAGGATATATTTTCTTTAATAGCAGTCCAGCAAAAGCCATCATTCACAGTTCATTGCATGATTAATTACATGTCTGTCTGTAACACATTAACGGATATTATAACATATTATAATGTCGCACTAATACGATAGTGTAACAACAATGTGGCAACTATCATAGTAGGATCTGACATAATTATGTGACGTGTTTAGTGCACACATTGGACTACAATAGTGCGCGCCGGGATTACATTTGAGTACACAGAGATTATATAATATATTGTATGAAGATTATCTGTATAATTGGATGTCTAATACATACTCATTTATTCATAAATTATTATTTTAAATATTATAATTAGATTCTTAATTAAAGATTCAGTGTTTAATGTTATAATGTTTATTTTATATTTTTTTAATGTAGTATCAAGTAATTACAAAGTTAAGATATTTTCAAACGTTTAATATCAATTAATTTGATCTTGAATGTCGACAGTCGTAGTACATAAAATCACGTACAGTCGTAGTACATAGAAACAAATAAAAGAGAAGGTGCAGGTCGTGTCGTATCAGGAGGTGAAGGATTTGGCGGGAAGAACAGAGGAATGGCGATTACTCCAAGACACAGAGCACAGCTCTTAAATAAAGAGAGAGAGAGAGAGAGAGAGAGTTATTGGTAGAGCGCTCAAGGTTTCGTCAGTAAACAAGAGATATTGTTTACTAACGACAGTCTGATCAAGTTGGCCATCCCTGCTCTAGGCATTTTAACTACCAGACCATTAAGGGGAACTTCCTTATCTAATAAACTATTGAGGAAATAACGGGCAATATGGATAAGATCTGCGCCCATTTCTACGGAATGAGTTTAGAAATCGTCTGCGGAAATGATTCCTAGTATTGTATAACGACAGTGTAAACGATCGTAACCTAATTTTTTTTTTTTCACTTAGTGTTCTGTATTCGAATTATAAATATGTTGCCTTTCAGTCACTCCATATTTGTCTATCTCACTCTCTCCGTTTACCGGTAATTGAGTCTTATAAGTAAAGCGGATTGATTACTTCCGGCGTTTTATTGCAGATATAATGCAATTGGCGACGAGGATGGGTGTCGAACCTGCGTGTGTACAACACATTTAGTTTATGTGTATTGTACAGTCATGAGCAATATAATGTATCCACTTTAGGACTCTGTCGCACTAACATATTTGACATTTAGTGAGACTTCCAGTTCAATTTGTCAATTTGTCAAAAAAGTTAATGTGACATGGTACCAAAGTGTATACATATTAATGCTCGTGACCGTATGTTTGTACCCTATATATTTATCTATATACCTTATTAGTCTCATTATCAATAAATGAACATAGGCCTCCCCCAAAGCTCGCCACAATGACCGATCCTCTGCTGACCGCATCCAGTGTTTACCGCGACTTTCAGAAGGTCATCAGTCCACCTTGTGGGGGGCCTGCCCACGCTGCGCTTACCTTATTAGTCTATCTATTCAGAATACTTTTGTTTTATTTCTTATTTCTCTTACTTTTTGCATCTGGATTTCTGGTTACCGGTTGCAGAAAACTCAGAGCACATTACAGGGGGGTTCAAAAGGCCACATCGAAGCAATTCACGGAAAAAGCAATATTGCAATTTGACATTTGTGCATATAAACGTACCTAAGTGCGCAATGCAAACAAATCTGAGTGAGAGTAACTTCAGCGCTCCCCATTTGTCCGGCCAAGTAGTTAATGCCATCTGCTGCAAATCTACAATAAGTCGTCAAAAAATAAATGCAAACATATATGTCAAATAGTTATATTGTTGTTTTAGACAAATTACTTTGATGTGGCCTTTTTACCCGATTGCGGCGAAGCAAAAAGGAGGGTTATATGTTTGACCGCTATGTAATATAATATATGTATGTATGTATGCCAATTTGTCCTAAGAGTTTGCTTACCACGGCATACGACCACTTACGAACACATTGGGAAGAATTTCTAGAGGGCATACTTTTTAGAGGGCGTATTTTTTTTAAATAATATATAATTTTGGTACCTATATTTTTATTTTTTAAGATACTTACACCGCTTTCCCAAAGGCGTACTTAGTTGTCCAAAACCGATATTTCTATTTGAATGGCATCGAGAGGAGTTATACTTGCCGATGGGCGATTGAATTAGCATCAGCCAGCCATAACACGAGTTCTTAACCGCTTCCAATAAAATATTCCCCTACTCCGAAACCAAATTAAATTTTTAGACGACCATTAGGTTTCTAAACGATAAATTGTGGTAAGTATTGGTTTTGCATCCGGATAAGAGCCCTCAGCGTTCACCATTTGTCCGACCATGTGCGGCAAATCTATAATAAGACACTTAAAAGTAATGGTTTGGTTTGGTCGTTTACGAAACATTTAGAACAACAAATATAAACACTTTTGTATAAAATGACTTACTTTACAAAGAATCTAAACTTTCACTTCTGTATCACAACTCACAAGTATTTCCTTTAGTTGCATAGTACAAACCGGACACTCCATACAAATATCTTTTTCGTGTAAGTGCGTGTAAAATAGATAATCCTCGCGCGCTCTCTTACTCCTTAACGGCTTACAGCTAATACAACTCAAGTGAGACCCAGCGGGGGAGAAGTAAATACAGCAAGGTACCGATCGATGCGAATCAGTGCGGGGCGGAGGCCGTCCGGCCTATACGCAGTATTATTCTCTATTTGTTTTATGTCATTATATCCAATTTGCCAAATGTCCAATCATTTACGATCCAAATATGAATTCGAAAACAAATTCGACAATCACTGGTGCTGGATTCGAACCTGCGACCTCAAAGTGAGAGGCAGGCGTTCTACCAACTGGGCTACCACGGCTCTATGCATATCGCCTTTATATTGAAAGCCAATTAAAAAGTAAATCCATTTCCGCTTCCTCTTTCCGCTTCTCTCTCATACTTTCTCGCTCCAAACGTTCCTTTTCATGCATTATCTTACTTTTCCAACTTTTCCATACACACATGTACAGTCATGAGCAATATAATGTACCCACTTTAGGACTCTGTCGCACTAACATATTTGACATTTAGTGAGACTTACAGTTCAATTTGTCAAAAAAGTTAATGTGACATGGTACCAAAGTGTATATTAATGCTCGTGACCGTATGTCACTATTTCTACCATATTACAGAAAACGTACACCACACACGCAAAACGTATACAAGCATATAAGTACATGTAGATAACTGTAGAACCTACGTTGTAGGTTAACCGGGTGATAAGGGAAATGAGTTGAGCTGAGCCAACTGGCAGGCTCTGGTAAATTCATTTAATTTGATGACATGGTGCATTGTTGAATACTTCCTTCCTACTAGT
This sequence comes from Pectinophora gossypiella, assembly GCF_024362695.1. Taxonomy (NCBI): domain Eukaryota; kingdom Metazoa; phylum Arthropoda; class Insecta; order Lepidoptera; family Gelechiidae; genus Pectinophora; species Pectinophora gossypiella. The sequence goes on along the minus strand of NC_065414.1, from coordinate 5,689,824 downwards.
CCGCTGCAATTTGTATCCAGTAGCAATACAATACAATACAAAACAAATATACTTTATTGCAAACAACATACAAAACAAGTTTTACACACATGGACCAAAGATACAGTACGCCTTGGGAGAATATCAGCGTTTTATAGTTAAAACCTTTAAGCGCCTTTTTTGATACATCATCACCATCTCCCTATCATTGTCTCGTTTTTTCACCGGGTCCGCTTACCTAACGTGAAAATTTGACAGGTCCGTTTTTTTGCAGAAGCGACTACCAACACGCGAAGGGAATACCTGTGCAATACAGGTTAGGTCACATACCTCCGAAAATGCATTTCTCGGGAATGTAGGTTTCCTCACAATGTTTTCCTTCGACGCTGAGCACGTCATAATCATTTACGATCCAAACATGAATGCGAATACAAATTACGCGTGTGCTGGACCTCAAAGTGGGTGACAAGCGTTCCTTTCACGGTTTTTTCGATAAATCACATTCTGATATGGTTTTCTTCAACAAAACCTTGATTTCTTTCAGTTAATTTCAATGCGTGTAAAAATTGAAAAAACATTTTATTTATCTGGATTGAAAGTAGCTTGTCTATTGTGAGGTTTTATTTACAAAAAAAAACCCTAGAAACGTGTTTTTTAAAATGCCGCTTACGTGGTTTTTGCTATAAGATGACGATATGGACTTATGCAGCAATAGGTACGTGGATATGAGTACAGTATACAGGGTATTAATGACATTGTAACGAAAACTTTTAGAGATTATGCAGACCATGATTCCGAGTTAATATCAAGTGGAATTTTCCACCACAAAAGTAAAAAAATTGAAAATAATTCAAAATAATTAATTAATTATTATTTTTTTAATTTATTTTTATTTTTGATTTTTTTTTTAACTAATACATGAATTTTGCGACGCAAACTTACACTTGATATTTTTTTTTTTTAATTAATACATGAATTTTGCGACGCAAACTTTCACTTGATATTAACTCACAATCATAGCCTGAATCATCCGCCTCAGTATTCGTTACGATGTCACTAACATCCTCTATACACTTATAGATACCTGGACCCGTCACTCAGGAAAGTATACATCCATCTAATGAGCCCGCACGATTTCTTTGTTGGACGAGCATATACTAAATATGTATATTATCCATTGACTTACGGGTAGCTAGTAATGGTCATTGTAAACTTAGTGGAAATAGCATAAACAGCCTATATACGTCCCACTGCTGGGCACAATGGAAGCAGTAGCTTTAGGCGGATGAGACGTTCGTTATGCAAAAATTGACGATTCAAAGTGTAACTATGTTACCTACTGAATAAAGATATTTTTGAATTTGAATTTGAATTTCAATAACTGAAATAAATTAAATCGTGAACCATCCTTCCCGCTCATGATGTAACCTAAATAATATGTCTACCGTAAATTAATTACCTCTTGTCTATCATAAGAACGTTAGTAGAATTTTTAAATAAGGAAGAAAGTATTTAAGTATTATTTTCACGAAATCTTTACCTCTGTTATTAAAATTATTGCCCTTTTATTATTTTTAAGATATTAATACACAAAAGGTAAATAACGTTATAACAAAAACATTGAAATTACATTATTATGTAATGAATTGAATCGCCATTATGTCATTTGTTTTGAGCAATAATATATCGTATAATAATATTTGCTAGAAACGAGTAACATACGAGTAAAACGAGAATTTTAGTTTCAATAATTTTGACAGCAGGAGGGAAAGATAAAGCTTAGTGCAAAAGAGACAAAACATATTGTTCTGACAGCTGTATATTTATTGCCTCCGACCGTACGACCTCCGTGGTCCAGTGGTTGAGCGTTGGGCTCACGACGGAGGTCCTGTTCGATTCCCGGCGGGGACATATCACAAAAATTACTTTGTGGTCCCTAGTTTGGTTAGAACATTACAGGCTGATCACCTGATTGTCCGAAAGTAAGATGATCCGTGCTTCGGAAGGCACGTTAAGCCGTTGGTCCCGGTTAGTACTTACTGATGTAAGTAAGTAGTCGTTATATGAGGCATGTCAAGGGATTTTGGCGTTCAATAGTAACCCTGACACCAGGGTTGATGAGGTTTGTACTCCACCTCACAAACCAAACGATAGAAGAAGAATAGATACTCTTAATTCGCAAGTCAACACGTCAACGTGTTTCCCATTGACAAGAAGCGTAAAGATAGATTTCTTCTTTGCTTAAAGTTGAGAATGGACTAGTTTCACAAAGTTCTATTATTGGATTTTGGCGACTACCGAATACTTTACTATTTTTATATACATTTTTATAAGCAGTTACTGAACAGGTTTTGGTTAGCAGTGAATCGACTCTATTTATACAAATTTTACGAATCTAAAACCAGTATATACCTATTCTAGCTTCAAATGCATTCATAAAACTCTTCGTAAAAGCAAACGAAATTACACACAATTTCAATAGACGCAAATTACAAGCATTTATGAAACATGAGGATAATAAAAATAAACTTTAGCTATTCACTCGACTTCGCTCTTCTCACGGTCGGTCGTACGAACAAATCTGGGGAAATTGCGTACAAATAACCTAAAAGTCCGATTCCATCATAAAAGTCACATCTTTATGAGTAACGAGGTAAGTTGGCAAAAAGAAGTTACCCCGCTTCCTTGCTTCGTTGGTTTTTTTTACATAATTTGCTTTCAGTTTGTGCGTTGGAAACGTTTGTTTGTCACTCCTTCGTCCTTGTTCCGTGAATGCTGATACGTTATAAGTCGAAAACAGGACGGTCTTGTGTCATATTACATAAGCTCATGGTCCCCGTTGTCTAGTGGTTGAGCGTCCGGCTCACGATCCGGAGATCCCGGGTTCGAATCCCGTTGAGGAAATATTACAAAAATTACTTTGTGACTAGGAATCACACTAGGGTTTACCAACCCCATAAACCCTGGTGTCAGGGTTATTATTGAGCCGCCATAGGCCCCTGACATGACTCATGTAACGACTACGTAGTTACATCAGTAAGTAGTAATCCGGACCAACGGCTTAACGTGCCTTCTTTTCTCGATCTTACTTTTGGATAACCAAGTGACCAGCCTGTAATGTTCTAATCAAACTAGGGATCACGAAGCGATTTTTGTGATTTGTCCCCACCGGGATTCGAACCCGGGTCCTCCGGATCGTGAGCGTAACGCTCAAGCACTGGACCACGGCGGCCGTTAGTAACATTAAGTAACATGTTCAAACCTCATCTTCGACTTAGACTCTATTCACCCTGCGAGTATGATGCTAAGTCAACAGTGTCCCCACTTTTGAACATATAACTTACAACATGAATGCATGAATATAAACTTACCTAAGTCCCAAATCTTGGAGCCGGAAATCCACGATCTTTATAAATAAAACTTCGCTTTATCAACTGTCCAACAAAGTAATCTGACTGAGTAACCGACTGCATCACAAATGAAGCTTTTACTATAATTAAAAATAACAGGTAAACCGAATGGAAACTATTAGTATGGCGGGGTACTTTTATTTGAGCTAAAACACGGGTGTTTGTCATGACCCGAATTAAATCAAAGCGCCGCCGTTCTAACTTCTAGAACTTACCGCATTCTGTGCGATTAAATTATTTAAACGATCATGTGGTACCAAATGTAGTTCATGTAATATTCCTTCTTTGTTCCATTATCATAATATTGTCGTGGGTTCGAATCCCCTCTTGGGTTACCGGGTGAGAGCCTTCAGCGCTCCCCATTTGTCCGGCCAAGTAGTTAATGCCATCTGCGGCAAATCTACAATAAGTCACATCAAAAAAAAAGTATTCCCTCTTGGGCTCTTAAGCACTGAATTCGACTTTCGACTTGGATTCGGTCAAATCTAATTCATCACCAGCCCATTAACGTCCCCACTGCTGGGGCACGGGCCTTCCCTATGGATGGATAGGGAGATCGGGCCTTAAACCACCACGCGGGCCCAGTGCGGATTGGTGGTTATTAACGACTGCTATTGCACCCGGGACCAAACTTGACTTAACGTGCCTTCCGAAGCACGGAGGAGCTCGAGATGAAAACTTTTTTTTCTGTAGTCACCCATCCTATGACCGGCCTTTGCGAAAGTCGCTTAACTTCAACAATCGCAGACCGAGCTCGTTAACCACTACGAAAATGCATTAAAAAATGACAACAAAAAAAAAATACAACCACATAACTTACCTGATACACGATCTTTTATAAAATGCGTCACATTTGGCCCAGCAACGAATGTTTGTGTGTTACCATCTGAAGTGTTATTGTAAACCACTCGCAGGACGGATGCCTCTATCCTGTCATTTTGACGTAAACAATAACCAAACAATAGCACAACCGAACTGAGGGAAAGCAAACTTGTGTATGACACACAGATGAGTATTTTTTACCAAATTATAGTCATAGAATAAAACATAAAACTGCTTAGAGAACTGCAACTCTTCGCCCCACACCAATTCGCTTCATGCGCCTACCTCACCCCCTCTGGGTATTACTTGACAAAGGTTTTACAGCTGTGACCATGTGGCCACAAGTGACATAGCTGAGTTGTATCAGTTTCCCTTGTTATATAGCCTGTATTTTAGGTACCTATTTAAATTTACTAGTAGGTAGAGTTAAATAAATATACAGATATAATACAGGTTGTTAGTGACATCGTAACGAAAACTTTGAGGGATGATTCAGGCCATGTTTTTTAGTTGATATCAAGTGGAATTTTCCGTCGCAAAAGTATGGAACGGAAAGTGTATAATAATAATGATATTTTTATATACAGGGTGTTAGTGACATCGTAACGAATACTGAGGGGGATGATTCAGATCATGATTCTGAGTTGATGTCAAGTGGAATTTTCCGTCGCAAAATTCATGTTCTTTTTTAGTTTTTTTTTTAATTATTTTCAATTCTATACTTTTGCGATCAAAAATTCCACTTGATATTAACTCAGAATAATCAGCTGAATGATCCCCTTCAGTATTCGTTACGATGTCACTTACACCCCGCACAAGTACATACTGTAGCCATACAAGTAGGTATGGGTGTTAGTGACACCGTAACGAATACTGAAGGGGATGATTCAGACCATGATTCTGAGTCGATATCAAGTGGAATTTTCAGTCGGAATATTCATAAAAAAAATTGTTTTTTTTTTTAAGTTATTTTCTGTTCCATACTTTTGCGACGGAAAATTCCACTTGATATCATCTCAGAATCATGGTCTCAATCATCCCTCAAAGTTTTCGTTACGATGTCACTAACACCCTGTATATTAAAATAATTTTAACAATATATTTCATTATTTTTTTTTATATATATGTATTAATAATACCGTTTAAAAAGATAATAAAAAACAAGAAACCCCTGTGTGGACTGAACGAGTCCTAAACAATATTTAAGTTAGTGTTGCCGACAAGGATTTCCTAGAAATAAGCAGTAGAGTAGGGATTTAGGTATAAAGGAATAAAACACGATTAACAAAAGTGCGAGAGGAATAAAAGCGAGAATTGAAATGGTAACAGAGGCTGAGTGATATGGCTGAGACCCAAAGAAGGGCAGAATAGTAATAAATGTAGGTAAAATATGTATATAGTTTAGTAAAGACCCTGCCTGTCCTGTGGGGTCGGGGTATTTGAAAAAAATCTTAGGTTAGGCATTGGCAGATTTTTATGCAATTAATAGGTAGTTTGAATAAGTCCCATTGCATATGGGTGGAAAAACACCTAGACCCCAAATAGGTAACTTTTGATTTGTATTTTAATCAGAATAGTCTTTTAAAATTTTAGGTTCTTTTTTGCAAACAATATTTTTTATAAAGCTGTTGATCAATAAAGATAAGTAAAAGCCAATTTGATTTCTTATTTACATATAAATAAACAGCCTCCTTGGTCTAGTGGTTAGAGTGTTAGGCTGGAGGTCCAGGTTCGATTCCCGATGGGGACATTGTCGAAATCACTTTGTGAGACTGTCCTTTATTTGGTAAGGAATTTACGGGCTTGTATCACCTGATTGTCTGAAAAAGTAAGATAATTTCGTGTTTCGGAGGACACGTTAAGCCGTTGGTTCCGGCTGTTTAGCTGAGAAAACATCTCCAACAAACCGCAGTGGAGCAGCGTGGTAAAAAGTATGCTCCATACACCCTCCGGTTGATTGAGGAGAGGTCTACAAAACAGAGGGACGTATATAGGCTGTTGTTATTTTCATGTACCTAGACGGTATCTTATAGGTATTGTAAAGTTAATCGTACCCATCAAAATTTAAATATTTCTACGGCTTTATGTCTCAAAAACGTAGCGACGTATGTTTGTCTGGTAAAATGTTTAATAACACAATTGTTATCCAGTTGTCAATTGTCGAATGCAGCCTAGCCAAAGTTATAAACAAAGCCGTAGTAAACAATGAGTATAACGTCATTTTATACCTAGGTAACGGTGATATAAGACAGAATTCTCTGGTCGGTTTCCAGTCTATTAGTAGCTGTGAATCCTCGATGTTCTCATTAAAAGTTCGACTAATAAACTTAGTGTTTCCATAATTAATTTACTGGTGAGTGTGATAATAAATATAATATATGCCACGAAAATTTTAACATACATTTTTTTCGGTAGCGGAATATTTGATGGATATTCAAGTTTATGGAAAATTTCGTGCGAAATTAGTTTTTGAATATATAACTTTGCATCTTTTACCATCCACTTTTTCTTATACATACATAATATCCACTGTCTGAAAAATAGAAGTCTTAGATTTTCTGTGAAAAATTAAACGCGAGTGAATATATTAAAACAAGTGAATATATTTATAATTCATGTAAAGAAATTTGAACTAACTTACAATCATTCGTTAAATTGAATTAAAAAAATAATTATGAAGCTCTCACTTATTATTGACTCATTATTGGTACTTAAATTGAATAAAGTACTTATTTGTTATTTCAAACTACTAAAAACTTACTATGCAGCGTAACTATAGTTACTTTAACTAAACTGTGACTAAGTATAGTCACAGTTACATACACATATATTTGGTACGGATTTTACATCACAATATAGATTTTCATGACTTGCATAATAAACCCCAAACCTGAGTCTACGGACCTTTACAGATTTTTATATTAACAACAACAACTAACATCCTAAATCTAGTAGTTATGCAAAGCGTTAATTTGGCTACAGGAATACTTGAAAACATTTAATAGGAGGCGAGGCAAGGCGCCGAGGCAGAGGCAGAGGCATCGAGGCAGAGAGGCAGCGAGCCGCGTGCGACTCAGTGCACGTTCTGTAAAACTCTGCGCCTCGTAACGAAGCTTGTTAGTGTACTTTTGTGAGGAGATTGTCTGTAGAGACACCTTCTCGGCAAATGGAAGTAATGAGTTCCCTGTTGTTATGTGCGCTTGTTGCGCTATTGCCACAAACGCTAGGTGAGATCTTACCAGCTATTTCCTTAACTACCTCGTTTGTAAATACGTCTGATTTTCACCCAGCAAATTGGATTATTTTAGCAATTCGTTCAACGCTATTTTTAACAGCATGTGATTTTATTTGATAAATTAGAAGATTATTTTTTATTATTATACCTGTAATCATAATTCGTTTTTAAAAGTATTTGTATTGTAAACTAATTATTGTATTTAATATATTACTACCGACCAGTTTCAGGAAAACAATCAGTGCGGAGCTCAACAACGGACATACGGTTTAACAACACGATTATAATACAGCAACAGAAAGCTAAACATAAGTTGCTATTGAACCTGAACGGGCAGCCATTAGTGGTCAAGGTGAATGAACTACAAAACGTATTCAGTGACTACAGTTGCAGCCATTGCACAGAATGCATGGAAAGAGCCATAAGAGCTCACAAGCTAGCAGGATATCAAAAAGACAGACCGGATTCTATGGAACTACATAATGATATACTGAAAGGGAGAGTAATAAGAGAGAGAAGATCTGCTAACGATTCAAGTCAAGACAAAGGAGATAAGAAAAACAAGACTAAAAGAGCTAAAGCACATAGATCTATCACTGTTACAAAATACAATATCGCCGGAGAAGTTCACGCTTTAAAAGTGAAAGAATCTAATCCGACCAATGACGAGACTAAAGTAGGATCGTGCGAGGTATATAAAGTATCAAAATCCTACGCCTGCAATTCTCCAGACGGGGAGGCGATATTATCAGCTGCAAAAAGGAAAAACAATAAGAAAAATAAAAAAGATAAGGACAAACAGCAATTTTCAACGACAACAGGTGCACCACGGTCACCGCAGTCCGTTCCTGTCTTCAGAAAGCGACAAATAGAAAAGTTCCAAATACCAGAAAACGTGATGCCATCCATTGAAGAGTTCTATTGATTATGAATATGTAAGTGCCATTAAGTATAATGTACTAATGTACTGTTTAGCATGAAAGGTTGCAGAACACCGTAGGTACACAAAACATGTTGAAAAGCATTGTTGTGTGTATCAATCAGTCTCAAAACAGTCTCAATGTATCAAAAGTTTTTAATGACATATTTTTGTAGACATAAGGTACCAGTGTTCATAATTAATTAATTAATACCTAAGTATTTACTCAAAGCATCAACATAATTTTCCAAATCCAATAAAATTGACAAATGAAAGTTAATATTAATATAGTTTCAAATAAATTCAAATATAAATAGTTTTATTTTTTTACTTGCATGTTCTATGTTGTAAAACTAGGCTTAGTAGTTGATGAAGAGTTGCCTGGAAGAGATTGCTACTTAGCAATAAGGCCACCTATTGTACTAATTCTATTTCTCTTTTGTTTTGTATTTTGTTTTTTCCTGTTTGTGCAATAAAGTATTTGTTATGTTATGTTATGTTAAGAGTTATATTTTTCTTGAAAATTATTTTTATTTTTCAAAACAGTGCACTTTTATAATTATTTGTAAAGTGTGATTTATTTCAGTAAGTACTTAGTACATTATTATTAAGGCAATATTTAATTATACGGATTGTAGTGTGGAGTATCCAGATAAAGGATCTCTAATGAAGCCAGTATGGGAAGTGTCGCGAAAATAAAATAATTGTTAAAAAAACGTACTTATACAATTTGTTAAACGAATTAAATTTAGATTTTGTACATGTCATCTTGTATGTTGTGTTCTAAATATAAAATTTAATTCGAATGTTTTCATAATATCTGTTTGAATTAAGAAGATTAAGAACTCCTTTTGACTCCAACGTTAACCTTTTCCTTCTTCCTTACATGAATACTATTGTTCACAGAAACGCTCAGTATTGTGGTGGGTAGAGCGACAGGTCTATAAAACATAATTCATAATTTTATTATGGTCATATATCTGTATTAACCAAAAAATGTCGTCCGATTCATTTATCCTTCAATTTGTAATGAGTCACAAGTTGATGAAAAATATTTATGCTCTCTCACTCTCAAAAGTAAACAAAATAATAAATTAAGATGACATTTTTTTTATCAGAGAGGCTAAAAAAAAATAAAAAAAAATCCCCGACCTATAAACAGTACTCAATTATTATGACAAAATGTAAAAAATGTCAAACTCTATAAAAAGCATAAAATAACTTATCTTACATATACTTGCAAGCAAACTGAGCGTGTAACATTCCTATCACACTTAACAAACGACCTGATGACCTTGAAGAACTGAACCGATTTCCACCAAACATAGCTAAGAACACTCTCGACTGATATACCTTTCAAACAAAAAAAAATCGCATTAAAATCGGATCATCCGTTTGGGAGCTATGATGCCACAGACAGACACATACACCCGGCGTTTTTGCGTCGGGGGTTAAAAAAGGCCACATTAAAACGGTTCACATAAAAACCAACATTACAATTGGACATTTGTTGTGGACTTTTATATGCGCAAATGTCAAATAGCATTATGCTTCAATGTGTTTTTTTTACAGAGTACAGAGACATATCCATGTAAATTATGGTAATGAGGAGCATTGTAATCGAACATAAACAGCCTATTTACATTCCACTGCTGGGCACAGGCCTCCCCTCGATCAACCGGAGCGGGTTAGGAGCATACTCTCCACGCTGCTCCACATCATACATTCGCATTAATGATAAAAAGTGTCATCTTAAAATAAACATTTACCACTTCATAATAGGCATAAAATAATTTATTTCATACACACGAGGGAATACACGTGTAAGTTAGACATAGGCAGGTATTTATTTATTTTATAATATCGGTTCAGTGAGTACCAACGATATGAATATTAGACATGTAATAAATATCAGGGATCTAAGTCTGCTAAGTTGCAAATACAGAATGTTAGCGACGGAATAATCCTCTTGATATTAACTCAGAATAATAAGCTGAATCATCCCCCTCAGTATTCGTTACGAAGTCACTTACACCCCGTACAAGCACGTACAGTGTGGGTGTTAGTGACACCGTAACGAATTTTTAGAGCGATGATTCAGGCCATGATTTTGAGTCGATATCAAGTGAAATTTCCTGTTGGAAAATTCGTGAAAATGTCAGTGTTTTCTTTAATTATTTTCAGTTTCATACTTTTGCGACGGAAAATTCCACTTGATATTAACTCAGAATTATGGCTTGAATTAACTCTCAAAGTTTTCCTTGCGATAGCACTAACATCCCGTAGATAATTAAGTATCATCATCATCACCAACCATTAACGTCCCCACTGCTGGGGCACGGGCCTTCCCTATGGATGGATAGGGAGATCGGGCCTTAAACCATCACGCGGGCCCAGTGCGGATTGGTGGTTATTAACGACTGCTAATTCTTGATTGATAATTAAGTATACATAGTCGCAAAGGTATAATGAATTGAATATGATAAGTCCAGATAAGTAATTTGGACACTGTCGTAAGTAACAGGATGTTAGTGTTAGTGACATCGTAACGAAAACTTAGAGAAAAAAATTGACGGAAAATTCTACTTGATATAAACTCAGAATCATAGTCTAAATCATCCCCCTTAACATGCGTTACGATGTCACTAACACCCTGTATACGCAAACACGCGATAGAAAACTTGGATGAAGCTTTTAATAAGACGGGTAGAGCAGTTCGTTTTGTAAACTTTTCCCTAAGGACTGATTAGTGTTATAAAAAAATAAACACATTTATTTATGAAAGACAGTTCCTGATCGTGATGTAATGAATACAAAATGTTTTCAAACAAGGTCCCCGACAATTCAATATTCTTTATGAGTTTTAACGAGGTAGGAGTATAGGTTGATGAGATTGATGTCAAAATACTCCGCATGCATTTTATTTACAAGGAAATGCATTATTTTCATTCAGTTTTTAGCATATTTCCGGGACGTCCTTTTGTTTGAAATAAGAAAATAATATATAGGTTGACGTTTCAATATTTTAAGCGGAAGAAATACTGAAATCTTCTTTTTATTTTCTTCCATGAGAGTGGAAGAAGCAAAAGTGGTGTGTGTGTGTGTGTGTGTGTGTGTGTGTGTGTGTGTGTATTTGGAATTCCGTGGTCTCTGCCTACCCTGACGGAAAGTAGGTGTGATATTATATAGTAAAGAAAAGGTTCAGGACGATTTACTCCGAACCGGCGTGCGTGTATGAAACTATTGATGAATGTGGAGGAAGCAAGAGAAGTGTCTCAGGATCGAAGCAAATGGAATTCCGTAGTCTGCTTACCTCGGTGGGAAATAGACGTGAGTTTGTGTATATTTATGTATGTGTGTATGTATATACACATATATGTATATAGTGGTTGGTTGTATGTATATGAAATAAGATATATTGTGGGGGATATTTTTCCTTACGTTACTTTTCCGGGATTGTTTTTCCGGGCTTATGCAAAGTTCCACGCTGATCAAAGAAACAAAACAAATGTTGTTTTACTTTCTTGCTGATTGATGAACAGGTTAAAAAAGTAAAGACTTTGTCAATCACTTCGCTAAGTTACGGTTGAATTCATTAGCCATGTTTTTTTCTGAGAGATTTGTTTTCTGAAAAATATGTGCGTTCTATTTTTAAATGCTACCCAGATTGATGTAGGCAAATCTGTTTTTATTTTTCTTCCTTATTAAACTCTTTGTTGTACACATGAATATACAATTAATGACAAAAAAATAGGTACCAAAGGTGTGTTTATCTCTTAAAGAGATCTCTTCCAGCCAACAAAAGTGTGTGCCTTCAGTGCCTTCAAGCGAATAAAAGTGAAAATAATAATAAAAGTAGAGTAAAAAAAAAACTAAGTAGAGTAATAATAAAAACTATAGTTTTGTTTATCGTCAAAGAGACGCAACAAATAATTTTATTTTTTAAGCCCTAAGCTCTAGAGTAGCTGGCAGGTGAACTAACTGCACTAGTTATTCAAAGCATTTTCAAACTGCAAAGGCAATGAACCTCAGAGTATTATGAACATTCGAACTGGTTGAGAAAGTTTCCGATAATAACTCGTTAATGAGTTGTGATTACCCGATAATATCAGGATACATTACACGTATTCATAAACAATCCACTTAAAATGTACTATAATGTGATGAAAATGCACTCAAATGATTGGAAATATCAATCCCGCGAGATCCCGAAATTTTCTGGATCTAATTCATAAAAAAATGTAAAGTAAGAATGATTGAAAACGATGAAGACTGCTTGTTTGTGACAGTGAGGTTAATTAAAACAAAATATTAAAAAAAAAAACTTTATTCTTCAATATTACTAACTAAACAATTAAGTTTTCTTTGGAAATCAGCATAACCAAAACTTAAAGTATAACTCAAGGAGATTCACCCAATCCCGTCAACCTCGAATGGGATCTCGTCATATTATGCTTCGGGATTCATCCCGAAAAAAAAAACGAGATGTCGCGAAATCGGGATTGTATTCCCTAGTACGTAGTGACGCAATGCTCAACACTACCAGGCCTAAGAAAAACCGAATAAAAGCGGTGAGTGAAAAGTAAACTACAACATGAAAAGGTCACGTCCCTATGTTAGGCAACGCTATCTAGCATTTGCCCGCATTCAGAGAGTTTTGCGATAAAGACTCAGTAACGAGTTCTGACTAGACCCGATTGAGTTAGGTCTCCTTAAACGGCTAGATATTTACAGCCTTATTCAATAAACTTCTTCGGTCTATGTAAGGGCTGGGATAAATAGAAAAAGTTGGGTGGTAAGCCGCTTGCCTGTATTATTCTTGAGCGAAATTGAATCAGAATATCAGTTCTAAGAAAGTATAAGTAAAACCTGAACATTCGTTAACACAAGTTTTCATGTGGTATTTTACCATTGTTTTATTATTAGATATAGATACTTTACTTAACTTTTTATCAAAATGGTTCAGATTTCTGCACTATAAAATGTTATAAATTTATTATCTATCAACCTTTTTTTTTTTTTTTTTTTTAGCGTTGGGAAATGCTTTACGCATACCACGCCGCCCGGGGGGGCGACGTGGTTATGTGGGACTCCCCGGGTGTTGCCACCCGGTATACCCACTAAAACCCAACGGTGTTCCTACTTTTCCACTGTGGTGCCAGGACCCGGGAATCGCCGAAGCATTCTTCCGCGAATTATCTATCAACCTAGCCCAACTGTAAGCATATATTATGTTATCAATATCTATTTAGATAAGTAACACCTAAGTACAGACCGCTTATAGATATTAAACAATTATTTGTTGATTTATATCCTAATCGTATAATGACTCAGATAATATGCGGACGGACGGTTATTGACAACCTTAAAAATATAAATTACTTTTTTCATATTTTTATTTTATGGAGGAGCTCGGTGGCGCAGCGGTAAACGCGCTCGGTCTGCGATTGTTGAAGTTAAGCAACTTTCGCAAAGGCCGGCCATAGGATGGGTGACCACAAAAAAAGAAAGTTTTCATCTCGAGCTCCTCCGTGTTTCGGAAGGCACGTTAAGCCGTTGGTCCCGGCTGCATTAGAAGTCGTTAATAACCACCAATCCGCTGGGCCCGCGTGGTGGTTTAAGGCCCGATCTCCCTATCCATCCATAGGGAAGGCCCGTGCCCCTGCAGTGGGGACGTTAATGGGCTGGTGATGATGATGATATTTTATGAATTCGTATTTCTTTATATTACTATATTTACATAGTGTTTATACCTACATTAATTCTTATTTTCCTATTTTTGTAATAATATTTGTTTATGTACACTATTGACGCATATTTATGGAACACGACATTCTTGCCTCATCTAGCAGGGTCCACATAGTACCAGAGTCGTGGTTCACGCCGCGACTTGTGCTGCTATGTGAGGAGGACATCCATCACCACCTTATGATCATTCCAACGAACATCCTCTAAGCTTTTTTTAAAAGAACAATTGCAAATTTTAAGTGATGTTATTGTCTTGTTTTATATGTGTCGTCCTTTTAGAAAAAACAATTGCTATTCTATTCTATAAATTACTCTGGGTATTTTGAGTAGAGACAGACCATAAATATGTTGTAAATATATCCAATAACTCATAGCTTCCAGCAACAAGTATAACCGACAACTATTCCTAAATTACAGCGCTAAATCATCTCCAGATCCCTGCCATAACACTTTGGGCTCGTCGGCTTAAAGTGTTATTTTACCGTACAGTACCTATAGTTGGTGAAATGACGAAACTTACTCAACATCAATTTATTTGCATAAACAACAGACAATTAGCGTTGGAGTCATATGGGGCATCGCACGCACCTGTGACGTAATTTAGCGGCGTGTACGGAATTTAGGGGTGGGATAGAATACCGCGCTATATGGGGTAATTCATCACCATCCCTAATTTAAACTCTGCCTTGGTCTGTTCGATGTAGCAAATCCATTATTGCCTATCAAAAGCCAATTGGGTAGTTTCGTAGGTCAAAGATAAATTATGAAATAAAGACAGATCTAAAGATGACAAAAAAAACGCTTTATTTTTTCTATCTATTATTTTTATGAATTTTAATAAAGAAAAATGTAATAATAAGTGCGACATTTTGTCACGTTTTTCTATGACGTCACAGGTTGCTTTTTCATACTAATTCCATAGTGATTTCGTGTTTTGACGTTTGGTGAAAAGTAACTGATTTGACTAGTCGGAAACTACCCTATTCTGTGACACTGACACGGTGGGACAGAGAGAGCCTCGAAGCGTTTGAAGTATCGTGCTAGACCAGGATGGAAAGAATAAATGAATGGGAGGATAATGAGGAAGTGCTAGAAAGACTAAAGGAAATAGACAAATATTGAAAGTTATCGAGGAAAGACGAGACAAGATGATTGGACACAAATAGAGAAAGGGGAAGACCAAGAAGAGCTTACATGGGTGTCATAAAAAGAAGTCAAAAAATAAATACGGGAAATAAACGTTTTTTTTTTATTATTGTATCAATCTACTTACGTGCACATACTGACGAGATATCTAAGATCCGGTTTTCAATATCTCATCTAATACTAGGGGGCTTAGCACCGTAAACGCGCGACTCTTTCTCGCCTCGAAATACGTCACCCGTCACTCTCTCACAGTCTGCACAGAAAGAGACAGACGATCTCTGTCGCCGCGAGAAAGAGTCGCGTGCTTACAGTGCTAGGCCCGCAGATAAGTCAATGGTGGGGAAATGGTCCGTCCCGTTCTAGCAAACCGCTTTTGTCTATGTAGCTTGTATAGCACTAGCGACATGTGACGTCACGAGTTACCTACGACTAAACTATTGACATTTCTTTCCTACTCCCTGATTTCAGATGGCTGTAATTGTTACGTTTTTCAATGAATTTCGACTCTGGCTTCATATTTGACAGTTCATTTATATCTATTTTAGAACGATAGTGAAAAGCTCATCATTTTAGATAAGTACTTGTTTTTGTTTTTTGGGACAGCAACACTATATCTACTCGGACAACGTTTAGTTTTCATTTACAATATGTAAGACCAATGATAGCTATCGACAATATTACATGGTAAGCTTAACAAGAAAAAATATATCGTAAACTCGTGCAGTCGGAGGTTACCAAAGAAAAAAAGACAAATAAAGCAAAATTTCATAGTTCTGTGTATGTGTGTTTGAGTGTGGGTGTGTTTGTGTGTCTTAATACACAGCAGCAGTCTTTATCACTCATATGGCAACACGGACCTCCGCGGACCGGTATCAGTTCGTTCAATCAATATGATACCTACTCATTATGAGCGATAAGACCGCCATTTGCGATGTACCTAGTTAAGTCTCTTTTGAATAGAATAGAATAATTTTATTTTTATTTTTTTATTTAATTTTTTTGTAACTATTTAATTTTATTTTGGTGCAATAAAGTATATTAAATTGTATTTTATTTGTAGGAGAGCAATACAAAAGTAATTCAATTAAACAGTGAATTTAATATTATATAAAAATGTATATACATATACTATCCATAAATAAATCAATTAATTACAGTATAATATATGTGCGGACTAATCTCGAATCTCGGTGGGGACATACCACAAAAATTACTTTGTGATCCCTAGTTTAGTTAGGAGATTACAGGCTGATCACCCGATTGTCCGAAAGAAAGATGACCCGAGCTTCGGAAGGTACGTTAAGCTGTTAGTCTCAGTATAATATACTAACAATAAGTAGTCGTTACATGAGTCATGTCAGGGGCCTTTGGGGGCTCAATAGTAACCTTGATACTAGAATAGAATAGAATCATTTTATTTGCTAGGGTTGATGATGTTGGTAATTCACCTCACAACCCACACGATAGAAGAATAAGCCATGCCGTGTACTTCTAATAAGCCATTACCAGTAATCTATTGTCAATATTTATATTTGTACTTAATTATAAAAGTCGGATGCTAATAGTGTATGAAAGTTAGTTATTTATAACAACATTTGTCTGTTCTGAACATGTAAATAATTAAAATACTTAATAAAACCGGGTTCCAATCGCATCATTATCAGGGATATGAGACCCCCGATATTTAATGATTAGGCAGCTAAATTACACAATTGTATGCCAATATTTTGTTTATTTTTATTTTTTTAAAGAACGTTTAGGGCCCTGTTCCGAGGTTTTTTTTGCAGCTTCTTTTCCCCGGCTATACAGGTTGTGAGAAGCTGCAATAGTTTTAGGCGGATGAGACGTTCGTTATGTAAAAATTGACGATTCAAAGAGTAACTATGTTATCTACTGAATAAAGTTATTTTTGAATTTGAATTTGATTGTGCATATCCCTGATAACGCGGTAAGAACCCGGTATTATGTGTTTTAATTATGATAATAACCGCGTAAATCTCAAACAGTGTACAATATAATATTCGATATCCGTCAGATAGTACAAAGGTGACGAAGTGATAGAGAGGCATAAAGTCCGCCTTGCTCCGCAGACAGCAATTCCAAATCTACACGAGTAGTAGTACGGTGACGTTCGACAAGAGATAATAAACTTTGAATTTGATATACTTAATCCAAAAATCATTAATATTGTTGCCAGTAAACATTTTATCATTATCCGTAAATATGCGATGTTATCATAGGGATTATGTAGTAGCAAACAATGATTTGAATCTTATAAAATACCTACAAATGAAACGTGTTTGTTATTGACTGGGACCAATAAACAAAAAATGCGTTGGGCTGCTTATCTTCCCGGGCACGTCGTAAAAACGTGACAGGCGGGATTGTATCTTTTCTTACATGATATACCCTATAAGGGCTGATCACCTATCATCGTAAGGTTGGTACATCATCATTATCAACATCATCATCACCAGCCCATTAACGTCCCCACTGCTGGGGCACGGGCCTTCCCTATGGATGGATAGGGAGATCGGGCCTTAAACCACCACGCGGGCCCAGTGCGGATTGGTGGTTATTAACGACTGCTAATGCAGCCGGGACCAATGGCTTAACGTCCCTTCCAAAGCACGGAGGAGCTCGAGATGAAAACTTTTTTTTGTGGTCACCCATCCTATGACCGGCTTTTGCGAAAGTTGCTTAACTTCAGCAATCGCAGGCCGAGCGCGTTTACCGCTGCGCCACCGAGCTCCTCATCATTTATCATCTGAGGACTTTGTATCAAAAGTGGCTGCAATTTGTCTTCTAATTGTTTGTAGCTATTCTCTCACCAGGGATTACGGGACTGAGTTTATGAATTATGTACTGAGGTTGCTATCATATTGAGACTCTCGATATGATCTGGTACAACCCTATGACGTCATTTCGGGCGGTCGAATTAAGGGCTGTTACGTCACGGGAAACAAGCATAATTTGCCATCATCACAATTTTAACAAACCCAGTGTGCTCACCAGTTAAAAGATATGCTACATACTTATTTATTTCATCATCATCATCACTCTCTTGTCTATCAAACGCCAATTCTTTCACTTCCTTATAAAACACGACGTTTTGATGACGCTTTCTCTTTAATATGTTCGATGTAAACTCTTCTTGGTCTTCCACTATGATGTTGTTAATAAATTCGTCGTGTCTTATTGATCATCTTGCTTCTTCTGTCTTCAATAACTCTCAATATTATAATAATAATTACGATTATAGACGTAATGGTCAACCTATCCTACGAGACGCTCTCTCTAATATTTTTACGAATCTTTTATAATGAAAAAGTTTTCTTGTAATCTGATTGAATATTTGTCTGAAATTTGAATACATTAGAATATTATTGGTAATATATTGAATTTCAATAACTCCAAATCATTATAGGATCGAATTGAATAATTATAATTATGCGTAATTTTGACAAGTTTGTTGGTACTTCGATTTTTAGGTAATTTAAATTAATATTTAATTTCGATTTTTGTTATACTTGACAAGATTTCTGTAGACGGTCAGATAGGGATGGAAAGAAAGTTTTTTTTTTTTACGTCGCGTCGCGGTCGTTTTCGCAGCCGATGGAGGGTCTCTGATAGGCTAATCTATAGGCTGCTATCGCGAGCTGAAATTATAAAGTTACCACACTCCTTACGCTTCGCCCTAGACTAACCTCACCCATCCTACATCAAGTAATGCATGACAAAATTCAAAATCACCTCTTCTTCCCGAACATTTTAGAAAAATATTCAAGATAGCTACTTACCTAAAACAGATGCTGCTGTATTTCGACACAAAGATAAAGCTTGGTGCCACCATCGTAAAATTTGTGCTTGGCTACGCGAAAAAATGCGAGAAGCGCATTCTTTTCAACGATCTAAAACGAGCGATATTTTGCGTTTTCGCGATATAAACATACGGATTAATTTTGCCTTTTTAAAACTGCTTCTTGCTTTTTGAAACGTACGTATTATGGTTATTATTACTTTAGTTTCTATCACTAATTGAGTTGATCGCGTTTTACGTAAGGTTTATTAAAATGTTTTTAAGTCGCTCTCTAGCAACCAGTACCAGTAGCTACTATTAACCGATGTAAGTAAGTAGTCGTTACATGAGCTATGTCAAGGGCCTTTGGCGGCTCAATAATAACCCTGCCACCAGGGTTGATGGGATTGGTAATCCACTTCACGACCCACGCGATAGAAGAAGAAGCAACTAGTATGTCACGACGGTTCTATCGATATAGACAGAGGCGCTTATATCGATATAACTGGCTTAAGTTTATGTGCAAGACCATTAAAATCACCCCAGGGGGGACAGAGTCATCTTCTCTGCCCTCCGCTGGGACATTTCCTGTTCAGCGCGTCCTTGCCGCGTGGGTAGGAGCCTCTTACTTCAGTAGGCCGGAGTGAGATGATGGCTGAGTTCGAATAGGGACCCAGACCTACGGGGTATAACGTAGAACCCTTTCCCAAAGATACGGGTGAAGACCTCAACTGTTGCAGAAGCGGAGATGGGAGCCATCGGGAAAAGTCAAGTCACAGGGACTGTAACCTGGAACCTGACAGAGGGTAGCAGTAACTGTCAGTAATATTCAGAGGCAAAGGGTAGGAGTCCTAGTACGGCTTTGAAATAAACTGCTCTGGGTGCCATCACCCAGAGTACTGCGGGGCGGAAAGCAAGAGGGAAACCACTGCCCTATTTATTCCTAAAAAGTAGCATGGAGAATGCTACACCAACAAAAGCGTGGCTCTTAAATAAGTGATGACGAAGTTTATGTGAGTATAATTATGTATTTTATTACCTACTACAATCGTGATTAGATAAAGATTTGGCTTTAATATAATTCGACATTCAATTTACTTAAAAGTAACCTTCAAATGAAGTTTCGGACTGAAGTGGTAAATATTTTCTTAAATTACTTAGCCGCTAAGTCTCAGCTTATTAGTACTTAGATATTACATTTCTACTTGGAAATTCAGTCTCTTTTCCATAAATTTTCTTAGCAAATACGTTTTCAAACTTTAAACATAATATTATTAAGCATCAAAGAAATCTTTTCAGGATTCAATACCTACCTACACGTCAAAACATAAAAACTCGTATCTAATTTATTAATTTTAAATGATAATTCGTTTTTTTAGCAAAACAGGTCTGGTATTATAAATATACAGTGCTTAAAAATATTTTTTTTTGCGTTGAAAAGCTTTTTATAAAAACTAATTCTATTTTTGCAGACATGTCTAGGTAGGGCTGCGAAGACAAATATTCAGGTAGGTGTTTAAGGCTTCGGCCCACCTAATGCTAATCAGAAGCAGCGCAATTTGTATGCGGGTCCGTGTAAGTTGTAATACAAGAAACTAATTATGTAGTATATCACGCCAAAAGCCGTAGCAGGGGAGACGCGGCAGGGCAGACACTGCCCGTTAGAGCGCGTGCCTGCACGGTGGCAGCGCCGTAGCGATTTACTTGATAAATCATCGAATCAGTGCGGAAAAAATAATGTTAATATAATTCCAAAGCTTTTATTTGAAATATGGAAAATACTTAGTTTGTTAACAATCATATAATTCACAATAATTAGACTCGTATTAAGTAGATTGGTTGCGCAACCAACAGTGCTCCAGACATTTGTTGGTGATGATGATCGTTGCCACATTCGTATTCTAGATGTGATCAGGGGGCTTAAAAAAGCCACATCGAAGCAATTCATCTTAAAAAGCAGTACTTAATACTATTTGACATTTGTTTGCATTGCGCACTTACTTTTATACACGTAAATGTCAAATTTCAATATCGCTTTTTTTTTAGATGAATTGCTTCGATAATCCTATAATCCGATAATTTTTTAATCCCCCTGGCGTTTATTTTTAAGTTATTTTTTACACGAAAATCCTTAATATGATGCTATTTAATAAAAAAGACCTTGAGAGCATAATACATTAACTAACATCCATTCCACAAACAATGTCGTTTACAATACGATGACGTGCAGTAATACACTGTGTCTATACATTGGAAGTTTACGGTTTGTCACCAAGATATGAAAAGGATAGGAAAGCTGGGTACAATAGCGAGCTTTTAGTAGATTTGTGAGGTGGACCGTGTCTGGCAATACAATTTGTACCTTGTGAAAGCGATAGTGACATCAACACGCCTTGAAATGTGTCATTATATATATATAAAAAAAAAACAATCAAATACGAAAAACATGACGAGTAATGCGTTTCGGTGGATAGACCTAACCTGTGTTGGGCTGGTTTTCCTTAAGGTCAAAGTCAATTTATTGCACACCATATGGTAAACAGTAGTTATAAATATTCTTATAGTACCACATATAGACCCGGGAGTATAGCAAAAATAAGAAAAAGTATCAAGAAACTAAATTAAGCTAGAAATACAAAAAAAAGAAAATAATAATAAGTACTTAACATTAAACAAAATAAATCAAAAAAATAAATTTGAAAATCTTAAAAACTAATTAACAAAATCTACAACACTTACGGTCTATTTGTCAATATAAGAAAAACTCTTGGAGTGGTTAAAAACTTTTCTTAATTAGGTATTTTATTAAGTTAATTTTAAACTCTTGTATATTTAAATCTTTCTGTAGCACCATTGGAATCCTATTGTAAATTTTAACTGCCATGGCAAATGGACCAGAACCTATCATTTCCATGGTTCTTATGGGGAGCGGTAAACAAGATTGTGGCCTGGAATATTTTGGGAATAAACGCAGATTCTTTTTCACCATAATGCAAACTTCAATTATGTATAAATAAAGATGTGAGTGTTAAAATATTATACTGTTTAAAATAAGGTTTACTGCTTAGGCATTCTTTTTGGTTGTGTTTTGCTGGTGTTGGTAGGTCCGAAGCCTTTGGCAAACAGGACCGAAGACACTTTTTGTATAAGTACTAGGAACGCTTATAAATAAACAATAAGTAGTCGTTACATGCGTCATGTCAGGGGCCTTTGGCGGCTCAATAGTAACCCTGACACCAGGGTTGATGAGGTTGGTTATCTACCTCACAACCGACACGGTAACAATCATTATCATTTAAACCAGCATGGTAGCATCCTATTCCGTAAGCCTCTAAATCTAATTAATCGTTTAAAATAAATTTTTCGTCTACTGTAGAGATAAGAAATGAAAAAAGTTTATATGAAATTCTAAAATTTTATTGCAAAATGAAATACTTACACAATAGCACACCCCGGACACTTCATACAAACACCTCGTTTTACACAGACACCACACATTGACGTTATCGTACACGCGCATCTGTGTGTGTGACGTCTGACGCGATACGATTGAAGACTAAACTATGCTCGAGGGGGAGGGGGGAGTAAACCTATCTCAGACGCTGGTGAGGAGCGGAGAGTTGCCGTTCTATACGTAGTATTAATCCTTACCCATGCTGTCGTACAACACAACGCTATCCTTTCAAAGACAAGAAAGATTACCGACACATAGAATTTATAGGTAAGTAATAATAAATCTCTATATAACTTATAGGGGATCGTCGTATCTGTTTCTTCCACAGCAATGCAACAGCATTTTTAGTTTTGTGTTAGCAGCGAAGGAGTTCGCGCGAAGATTGAACGCAACCGGCCAACAGTTTAGATTAGAAAAGTTCTCGCCAGCCGTCCCTGAACAAATTGCTTTACTAATACAACAGATTTCGGACTTCTGCCGCTAAAACCCGGCAAAAACAAACACGTTTCCTGCGTACTACACAGCACTACATTTCTCGACACTTGTAATTTCGTCGCGTTATCGTTTTTGCGCCGCATTTAGGTCAGAAATTGATATTTGTATAATGTGTATTTAGAGAGGGAACTGTAACGATGCTCCAAAGTTTCTCTTGTTTAGCTTTAAATTACAACTGGTTGGGGATGAATAAAGTAATGTTTAATGTTTTGTTTTGTGAATGGATTATATTACAATCAAGAGGCGGTTTACGCCGATACGTTGAACCCTGACAGATAGTTTTTGTTTTGTGACGTCACACGAAGCTCAACCATGGCCGCCCGTTTTCGGGTCATGTAATACACAGATAAAAAATCACATTCTTAGTCTGTAAAAATAAAATATTTAAATATTTGAATTACAGTTAATAACTTAAGTTGCTTTTCCGAATTCAGTATGCAAATTGGATACTTGACAATTTTCGGATAAGTATTTTAATCATTACAAACGCTTATTATCTCTTAAAATATTTTATTTTCTCGAAAAAGCTTTTGTTTTTGTTTATTTTGTGATATGTGACGTCACACGAAGCTCAATCATGGCCGCCCGTGTTTCGGGTCTTGTTATAGACAGATAAGAAATCGCATTCTTATTTTGTAAAAGTAAAATATAAAAAAAATATCTTAATAAAAAAGATAAATATGGTAGTTTATCAATTATCGCTAAATGATAAACTACCGTAATCCGACATAGTTCAAATTTTATTGTTACAACTGTCAAGTACTTAGACAATTATTACCAACCGTATTTGATAGCGACTGCTTGAAAAATTTAGTTACTTAAGTGACCGCTAGAGCTGCTAGAAAATAAACCGTGCAAATTAAATAGACAATATTGTCAGGGGGATGCATGCCATCGAGGTGTGTTCTGAATTCAGAAGAGCAAATTACATTTGTATACTATTCTAGTTTTTAACATAATGTACTGCGTAAACCGGCGTACTTATATTATATAATATTTCGTTACTCAGTTGATGTTAACAAGAGCTACGGAGAATGTTTCGATTTTGTTTTCTCTTTGTAGGTTTCCGTAAGCACCGGTAAGTAATTGCTATAAAAACAAAATTCCTTTGATAGAATAGGTTGTCTTCAATAAACAGTTGTTGAAAATTTGTGAGTGCTCTTTCTTGACATCGATGAGAAACGGCGCTTTTAATCGGACCAGAAATATTCGACCATAATTTTCGAACTATTTGCCAACTATGAAACGAGTACGAGTATTATAATACTGAAGGGTTATAATATAAAATTCTGACTTTTTTTGACGTGACATATTGTAGTTTGCCGCAGATGGCATAAATGTCTTGGCCGGACAAATGCGGAGCGCTGAAAGCTCTCACCCGATACAACGTTTAAGACAACAGACCTGAGGGTGCCCAGTTGGGCGCGAACCTCTGCTCAGGGCGTCGTCTGAGAGGAAAAATAATTGAAAGTATTAATCGACCCTGGTGGGTCGATAGCGATAAGCGCTGATTGAAGGAAATCGTCGACCATGCCGGCGGGGTCGGTATCGGGGTCCTGAAGTGTTTGGTGTGGCGAGCTGATTGGCTGCCTCTATGGCTAAAGTAATCGGGTCGTCGGGATCGTATATTACGTCCGACACTTTATAAAATTCTGAACAAAATAAAAGTTTCCTTCAAAATCATATTCTGTCGGGGTAGTGCAGTAAATATTCATGGAAATATTCGTGCAGTTTGGGAATAGGACAGCGGTAGCATAAGAATAAGGAGGGCGGTGCATGCTGAATCGAAGAGTGCCGGAGCCGCCATCGATTTTACTTTGCCACTAACAAACCATGCATGGATAACACCGTAGTGCCTGCAAATATACATGCGATTTAATACTGAATATTGAGAGAGTCAAAGATTCTTGCTGGACAATATTTTCTAATCCATATTAACTAAGTATTTAGGTACCTTCTCATGCAATGTAGAATGCACTATGTCCGCTAAGTAGTTATGTTATGATAGTAGCCTTTGGATTCTCCATATAATATAATATAAGGATTTTCTTGTGGTATTCTGGGAGCTTGGTCCAACAACTTGAAGGAACCTTTGTGTTAATTATATCATGACAATAAGAAAATGGTGGAATATTCATCGGTGGGTCTTAGCTAGGTCAATCGCACGCACACTGCGCATTTCTTGTGGAAATATAAACAGAGGGTCCTTTCTTATCAGAGGAATTAGTTGCTTTTTCCGATGTGAAAGTAAGTGGTTAGGTAAATTTAATTAAGCGAGGGTCGTGCACGTCTAACCAAAGTGAGAAACGTCACGTTCCACCTCTACCTAGTTTGCCTCACTAAAGTGGAAACATCTGATCCTTTTTAGGCTAAGTAAGTATGCAACTTTGGCCTTACTTGAGTCACCTAATTCTTATACACAATTCTTCATATTATATTGTGCTACCACAGAACCAGATCACATTTTTAAATATTAAAAATTACCGAATTTCAAACGCTTTTACGCAAAATTTAATAAAAGTGATGACAGTAATTTTGCTTCCGACAAAGGGTCAGGTTGCCTGATATTTTATTAATTTCATCAATATACATTTTGGTCGGGCTTTATAACCCTACCTTTTGCACCACGTTTCAAATGGGTAGGTAATACGATTTCGATGTCTGGTATGATTTCGTGAATTTCACATAACAGTATCCTGGCAAAATCCCATATCAATTAAACTTAAATGGAGCAATAAAAGTGCACGTTATCGGGAGTCGTCAATATGAAGAGCACTTGGAAATTATAAGACCCACGACGAGAACGGCGGCTTAAGTATTTTCATCAAACTCCGCGAACGATAAATGGGTGTCTCCGCGCATGAACAGAACCATTCCTATTATTTCTCAAATGTTATCAGAATATCAAACAGCGATTCGGGAAAGTATCGCTTTCATAAAGTGAAACAGCTCAGGGGGTTATAGCCTTTAATAGCGGTAGCTTAGTGTGATATTCGTGTGAAGTAGAAGGCGTTGGGTTGATTCGAAAAGCGGCGCCTGGAGTGAGGAGTTGTGAGGAGCGAGTGTTTTTCACGGTCTCATTATGTGACGATTCGTATTCGAGGCCAGCACGAGGTACCAGTGTTGAGAGGTCGGAGGGTAACTCCCCTCTGACACATCGCATTCGACCGTGCTTACGAAGTTCGTAAACGATATTGATTTTTACCATCCGATTATGTGGAAAAATTCAATTATTGAAGAAACTTTTCTGGCTTTATTATGTTTTTACATTCCTAAACTGTTGGTTTATATAAAATTTAAGGCGTTTATGACGGGAATGTAGTTATAATGTAGCGAAATCTATTGCCGAATCGAAGCATTTGATTATGACTATAGGAAGTAAGTATCCATACCTACCTAGGTTTATCATACATGTCATACGTGTTAGTGACATCGTAACGAAAACTTTGAGGAATGATTCAGACCATGATCCTGAGTTGATATCAAGTGCAATTCTCTGTTGCAAAAATATGGAATTTAAAAAAAAATCATTTCCGCCTCAGTATTGGTTACGATGTCTCTAACACTTTATATTGTCTCAAATTAGATCTGAGGTCAGATTGATAAATTTTTTTATCAGAAAATAATCCATCCACATAATATCATGTAGTACCTATACCTTTCAATAAAGAGATCTTTATCAAAGCCAATCCACCAAAATAAATCACATAGGTACTTGAAAAACTAATTCGATAAGGGTGCGATAAATTAGATACGAATTGCTGAAAAAATGCAACTGAGCTGCTTTTACTTTTAAATTCAGTACTTTGTCAGTTCAGGTGCAATCAAGCTGACTTATGCAAAGTGCCCGTGAACTGCATTTTTGCAGTCCATTCACAGTGCAACGTCTGCCAAAGTTCTTAGTGAATCTGAACCGAGCATAATATTTGAAAGAACCCTCTCCACATTCTCATTTGCAGACATAATGAGCAACTGGGATTTGGCCTTTTCGTAACAAAAGTTACTTACACAATTTTGAGCTAGAGATAAGAAGCTCCATCTCCGAGCTAGTGGACAAAGGCGTCTCTGATTAAAGCGAAACTTTTTTCATTTCTTGTTTTACCAAGTGGTTAGGTATTGTAATAGAAGTGATTGGGGACGAAACTACGAGACGTCGTTGGCTCGCCGGGTCGCTGCTAACTGAAATTTTGTTTAGTTTTATTTCTCCCTTTTTATTTACTTCCAGAGTTTGTACGTTTTCGTCACTTTATTTAAACAAATAAATTACAGTGAACAAGTTCTCTTTGCATTACATGTTTCATTTATATTGCATTGACTACACTACGAGTACCTGTATAAACCAAAATGACTTCCATCCTCTTAGGTAAGTATGTTATTTTTTAACAAAAGTTGTGTTTCGGGTTTCATCATTCAAGTTTAGGTAAAATTAATGAACGATTCCAACTTCTCGATTGATTTTGTCACAGAGTTGATCTCGGATATTGAAGTTCAAAGAAAAAGGATTTCAGAATTATATGTTTATGTTGTATTGATGCTTTTCCACAGAACCGAGTTTAGGACTTAAAAACGTTTTAATAAGAATGATAACTAAGAAAAAGTGATTCCAAAAAAATAATTGGAATAAACTTTGCGTGACTTAGTTCTAAATATTTTATTTTTGGTAGAGCTTCAATATCTATACATTTTGTCTACAATGAACAAGGTTTACGGAACCACAAGAATTTACGTCCTTAAATAAAGCACCCGAATTTCTGAATCTACGTCGGAGCTTACCGGAATACCTCACGGATTCCCTTACATTTTTACGGCAGGTGTGAACAAATCCAAAAATCCGAGCTAAGTTTAAACCGTTAGCGGTTGCCAATTGAACCATTTCAGCTGAGTAATAGCGCGCTCTATTCTAAACGTTCCGGCGATTTATCTCAACAAATTCACAATGATTTCCAGATATAACAATTTTACGAGTACGAATTTCGAGTTCTCACGATTTTGATATTTGCAAAATTAAATTTATCAAACTCTGCACACGCGCTATTCACGGCTGATTCCTGATTCATCACATCCTTACCTTATAGACATAAGCACACCCCGGACACTTCATACAAACAACCTCGTTTTACACAGACACTACACATTGACATTTTCAACACGCGCAACTGTGTGTGTGACGTCTGAGGGCTGCGAATTACAATACCTAAATTAACTGTTATTACTTATTTAGGTAGGTAGTGCTACGTACGAAAGATGCTTTTATAATAATCAGTTAATATTTATTTACCACCCAAATCACAAACAAGAAATTTTGAACAATTAAAGTTCACAATTAAATAAATAGGATTTACGCTTGACTTAAAAAATCATTGAACTAATTAATTTATTGCATTCACATTATTTTACATTTAAGCACTTAGCCTAGGTTCAATTTTATTGCAAATTCACGCCGCGCAGGCGTACGCAGCGCAGACAATTACTGTGAGATCAAATATTCGAATCAAACGAAAGAACATCGGCGTCCAATTTCAAAATTCGAACATATAAACTAAACTGATAAAAATAAAAACAACGGTCCGCGCGCAGCTTTTACGATTCTAAACTGTGTCCGAGGGGGGTGAGGTAAACCTAGCTCAGACGCGGGTAGGGCGGAGAGTTGCCGTTCTATACGTAGTATTATTATTCTATGACAGAAGCGCGGTTTCTTGCTTCAGCATTTTAGTTTTAGTGATGAGTGTTGTGGGCTTTCTATTTTTAGTTAAGCAATTCATCACTTGTGTTGAAATTGCTTACGTGTTATATATGTTAATAAATACTGCAAGAAATTCAGCGCTTTATTTCAAGAAAGCGCTTTTCTTCATGCTTTTATTCTCAAAACAGATATTGCTGAAATAATAATTAAAAAAAATAATTCCATAATAACAATAGTACTCGTACCTATGTTAATAAATTCACATGTTGTAGAGAAGGTAGGTAAGTACTAACATTTTAGGGAGATTCGACACACATCGAATTCGAGCATACTCAATAACCTGACCTGGAAGATAATCCTATTGTGGTTTCAATACAATATCATTTACCTTACGTCCTTGATATTTGAAGTTTACAAAGGCGATGCTAATATTATGATGTAATAAAATTAAAAAATATATTATATATTGCTAATATTTATCTGACCATCACAGATATTACTATCGTTTACTTACTTCCCTTTGTCCTGCCTTATTTTTAAATCTAACTAACACCACGTTAAGTCAAAATTATGCATATCTTAATCTTTGACTTCAGTGCTACATAGTAATCTCACATTTAGTATGCAGACAATATAAGCTTGATGCTTGGTATAGAGCGCTCCAAATTCCTTGGTGCAGTTCATTCGGTTTTATTGTTAAAGATGTTAATATACGTAGCATAAGGCTCTGGTATCACACGTTTCATATCCCGAATATATTCGTGAGTCGGAATCAATACGACGACAAATTTCTTTTCAAAATCAAATTTCCTCGTAGCGGATGGCGTACTTTTGAACTTCAGCCAATATTTTATTTAAATCACGCAACTTTCTTCTCTGCCACAACACTGAGCAATTTTATTTTATAACTCTGATATCATTTTATTGATTTACGAATATAAACTCTTCGACATTTTGACTTTTAATCAGGTTTCTTTCCGGCTCTTGGGGTTTGCTTGAATACAGACGAGGCCTTATTTTATGAAATTGGTGCATTATTGTTATTCTTCTTCTATCGTGTGGGTTGTGAGGTGGAGTACCAACCTCATCAACCCTGGTGGCCGCCAAAGGCCCCTGCCATGGCTCATGTAACGACTACTTACTTACATCAATATGTAGTAACAGGGACCAACGGCTTAACATGCCGAAGCACGGATCATCTTACTTTCGGACAATCAGGTGATTCAAGCCTGAAAAGTATTTACCAAACAAATGACAGTCTCACAAAGTAATTTCGACAATGTTCCCATCGGGAATCGAACTCAGGACCTCCGGATCGTGCGCCCAACGCTCTAACCACTAGACCACTGAGGCTGTTCACGGAGTATTGTTACTTATACAGAATACTAAATAGACTTCAGTGCAATATTAATATATATTTTTTCAAAAAGCTAATTGAATTTAAGTTAATATCAATGAATGAATTCTAACGCAAACCAAATCAACATAAGTCAATACGTCAATTACATTCTTTTTATTTTAGTTTTGTGATACCTAGAGCAAACACTACATGCAACTTAGTAGATCTTGCTTAATATTCAAAGCAAGATCCTTATCCTTATCTTGTTAGAGCCGTGGTAGCCCAGTTCGTAGAACGCTTGCCTCTCATTTTGAGGTCACAGGTTCGAATCCAAGACAGGCCTAAACCAATGATTGTCGAATTTGTTAATTCATGTTTGGATCATAAATGATTATCACGTGCTCAGTGGTGAAGGAAATGCATCTTGAGGAAACCCTCACTTTTCCTTCGCGGGTTGGAAGTTGGTCAGACAGGCAGTCTGTAAAAAACCGCACCTGTCAAATATTCAGGTGAGGTAAGCGGACTGTACAGAAGCTGCGGGACTTATTTAAAAGAAAGAAAGAAAGAAAGGAACACACGACACGACAGGAACGGCCGTCAGACGGACGGGTTTTTTCATGACACGGACTACATTTTAACCTTGTTTATCTTTTAATCGAAGCCGTTATAACCCAGCTGCTAAAACGTTTGCCTCTTACGTTGAGGTCGCAGGTTCAAATCCAGCACAGGCCTAAACCAATGATTGTCGAATTTGAAAGTATATGTGATTTGATTTGATTAACATTCTTCTTTGTCTGTCACTGTCAAAACGCAAATCTCAATCGAAAACCATGCTAAATACATCATGCCTAGTATCACGACAGACGACAAGTTAATTAAGTGTTGACTTTGCACGCACTCTAAACGCAGCATTTTATTTGCCCGTTAGATAAAAAAAATAAAATACACCAGCTCTCCGATGCGTCAAATGTAAACGATGCTGCCTAACTAACCGAAACACCCCGTATTCCTCCCTATGTTTATTGGTTACTGTGTCGAAAATGCAATATTCCCCAATATGTTTCACTTGTTCCACTGTAACTTTTATGTACAAAAACGAATATCGGAAATAGAAATATCGAAGAGATATTTCCCATTCAGGATTGTATTGTGTTTGTACATCATTCTTTATTGTACCAACAACTGGATACAAACTGATGTGAAGTCAGTTTGGCAGTTGAAATGTATGCATTATTGTCTAGACAATACGACTATTAATATACAGTCACGTAGGGCACGCTCATTATAGGGGTGAAATGGTCATAGTAAGATAGTAGTTACGTTAAGCCGTTGGTCCCGGTTACTACTTACTGATGTAAGTACGTAGTCGTTACTTGAGTCACATCAGGGGCCTTTGGCAGCTCAATAATAACCCTGACACCAGGGTTGATGAGGTAGGTCATCCACCTCACAGCCCACACGATAGAAGAGAAGATGGTCACAGACCACCAGAATACAACTTGCATTCACACAGAATCAACTTGCAACTTATCTAGATGACGGCGTGAGATTTAACTACACCATCAACACGCTACTTTTAGGTATATTTTCTTAGCAAGGCTAACAGTCTTAAAATGTTAAAAAAATGTTAAACTAAAATAAAGCACTGGGGTCAACAGAGTGACGAAAACATATCTAAATAACATCTGCTATTAAAATGTGACCAAAAGTACAATCAAACAAGATAAAATAATAAATACCTAATAAGGTACCTACTGATCGATTTAACTTTATCTTATCATGAAAAAAAATCGCATAAACATTTACGCCGATTTGCGTCAATATTTATCACTTATCTTAATAAAATCATTAAAATAAAATATTTTCTTCACAAATTATGTAAGTACTTAAAAAAGATGCCAAGTCTTGTAACAACTAGATACGCGATGGGTGACCAAAAAAATCAAATCAAAATCCAATCTGTTTTGGTAAGAATTTGGGTACATAATTTGGTGTTAAAATTTATTTTATGGCTAAGTCCCACCAAACTCTATCTTTGAAGACATATTCAAACATTATTTACAATACAGGAAAAAGGAGCCCCCCAGCTTGTACCCGTTAGACGTCGGAGGATGTTCACTCTGGTTTTCAACTTTTGCTTGACGTTGTCTAGGTGTTGCTTATACGTCAGGGACCGGTCGAGTGTAACGCCAAGATAATTGGGGGTGAAATTATGTTTCACGAGTTCTCCACAGAACGTTACTTTAAGCTTCCTGTTAGCTAGGCTGTTGGTCAGGTGGAACGATGTCACTTCGGTTTTCGACGGATTAGGGCTTAGACGCCACTGGGTGTAGTAGCTTCCCATGGTGTCGAGGTCCTGCGAGAGTGCAATCTCACCTTCAACTTTTTCATCTTTTTCATCGTGAAGTATATATTATTAGGGCCGAAACGCTACCTAGAAAGAGTAGAGCTTGGTTGTGTACACTCCCGTGCCCTTTCAGCCATTTAGTAGGTATTATCTGATATATCACTTAATGAGATCTTTCTTGTTTGGTATAATTTATCAGAGGAAATCAACAAGGGCCCATCCGGCTATATATATTCAATAGATTTGCTGTATAGCTGTACCAGATTCTACCAAAACTCAGCAACATGTTGTTCGAGTTGTTGGTCTTGGCTTTTGCGACGGGTATGTATTCAAAATTAATTTATACTGTACTTGGTTGCCATTCAGGATTTTTATGGTTAAAAGTTGCAGGATCGAAAAATATAATATCCTATTATGCGAAAGCTCATCGACATGTGTATTCTGCCCATCCTAACCTACGGTGCCTAGATCTGCTCATTTACTAAACGTCAAAATTCCAGGCTCAAGCTCTGCCAAAGAGCGATTGAGCGTAGTGTGTTAGGTGTCAAACGAATTGATCGAGTTCGAAACACAACACTGCGTTTAAAAACGGGAATCGCTGATGTGAGACGTCAAGCCGCCAGACTTAAATAGGATTGGGCCGGATGTGTTTTTGGCATGCACCCTGACTGGTGAGTGGCATGGATTGTGACCCACTGGGTGCCTCAAGATGGGTACAGACGTTGTGTTAGACTTCGAAAGAGATAGCGTGACGACTTGGACGCTTGCCGGAGCGACTGACCGGAGTGCGCACAGGACCGCGATTAGATTATTTTTATGCAACAGTTCCTTATATAATGGAGTATGCTAAACCTACAACCTGCTTGTTTCATACAGATTGGCAGATTTCCATGTTGATTTTGCCTTACGCGATGCTCACGTGACGGCATTTACAATCCACAAACTCATTTGCAAACATATTCAGGGCACCGAAATTGTTTTTTTTACTAATTACATTCGACCTCCCAGCTTCCGTAACAGCGGTGCCAGTAGTCCCGGAAGTGGAAGTCCAGGAATATCCCCGGTTCATCGAGTTCCCTGGAGGCGATGGACAAATGCACAGCGTGGATTTAGAAGAAGAACCTGACTTGGATCTAATCGAAGCCGCCAACGATCCTACCAACAACCGATACTGGCTGTTTACCAGGTAAGAGATCTTTGGCAGTGCAATAGTAACTCTGACCCTTGATGAGATTTTGCTGAATGAAGAACAAGAAGACCAGGGGGGTTAAAATGGCCCCATCAAAGCAATTCATCCAAAAAACAATATTGCTACTTGACATTTGTTTGCATTGCGCACTTACTTTTACATGCGCAAATGTCAAATTGTAATATTACTTTCTAATATGAATTTCTACTTTTTAGCCCCCAGATGATATAATAATACTAGTTAAAATTTTATTTAGTAGTTTTGGTACGTTTAGTAGGAAAATGCTTTATTATATACGTAGTATTTTTAGTAATAGTATTTTTCAAACAAACCAGTTGTACATGATATCTAGTTTGTTTGCTGAATTTTAAAACTGATCAGCTGATTTAGCCGTGCTCTTGTCTGATATCTAAGACGTCTGGGAATTAAAGTACTTACATAGATAAAGAGCAAAGCTGCAGCTCTGTTTATTCGTACATAATTTGACTACTTCTTTAGCTATATTTTTTTCTTTTTCGGCTTAGTAATGAATGACGTGGGAGACTTTTACAGATTTTTTTACATTTCAGACGGAATCCTGATGTCGCCCAGCAATTGGCCTACAATGATGAAGAGTCTGTGTTCAACTCCAACTTTGACGCCTCTAAGGAGGTCGTTGTCATCTCTCATGGATGGCTGGGTGGCCAGAACAACAATATCAACCCTACTATCAGAGACGGTAAGTACAATATTTCATGACCGTCAGAATGGGAGTTCACTTGTATTTTGATGGCGTATTTTAGGCACTAGGTGGGATTTGTTCAGCACCATTTCAACTTAAACTAAACAAATAATACACCGACAAAATATGAGTGACCGATCATTCTGACGGTCATAATATTTTCTATTAATTTATACAGATTCCATTATTATTTTAGTTTCGATTTGCATAATGGAATTCGAAATATATTTCGATAAATTTTCGAAATATATTCAAATTATTTTATTGATATCATTCTATTACAACTAGATTGATAAAAAGCTGAATCAACATTATGAAATAATAATCATGAGAGTAGTCCATTTTTATCGGAGCTTACACAGCATCAGAGCTATTTGGAGGCTGCAGATCTAAAGAGCGTGGTGATGCTTCTTTCGGAGTTCTGCCGCCTACAGCTAAAACTTTTTTATCTTTAACATTTGATTATGATTATCTACTTATTGTTTCACAGCTTACCTCAACAGGGATGACGTGAACGTCATCGTCCTGGACTGGAGATACCTTGCACTGGGCGGCTACATAACTGCAGCAAGTGGCGTCCCGCGTGTCGGTCGCGGTTTGGGATTGTTCCTGGAGTTCCTGAACAGGCTCACTGGCGCTCCTTACGACAAGATGCATTTGGTCGGATTCAGTCTTGGAGCTCATCTCGTCGGCAACGCTGGCAGATTCCTCGACGGTCAAGTTGCTCGTGTTACTGGTAATTTTGACTTTTTATTTATTAACCACTATTAGCTATAAGGTAGTAGTGCAATAAAGGGTTTTTGTATTTTGTATTGTAGTAGTCGTTAAGCCAATTCGAGGCCTCTGAGGAATCGATAAGATGCTAGCCCAAATACCTCCACTAACCCGTAATGGACCTCATACGAAGGTCTATGCCCAGAAGTTGCACATATTAGGCAGATTGCATCAAGTCCGTTATTGCCCATGTTATGTCAGGAGACCTTTTTTATATTCAAATTAAATTATAATTATATAGACACTGGTGACATTATATAGACATTATATAGACACACATTACGGCAGTGGTGAGTCTTCAGAAGATTTTATAATTTTTGATTTAAGATTTTCGACATATGTAATTCAAAGCATCTTAGTAAGTTGATATTTTTGTTCTATGGCGACATTGCCTAAAATACGCGCGGTTTAATCGTATCTGAGATTTCATATCAAGAGTAGCTGCACTTGTCATCTGATTACTTATGGGTCTTTCCGCCCTATAAATGATATCGAGGGTGATTTGTATGCTATCTGTTCCATCAATAACTTGACTGGTAGCCATGTTTTTTGCTTGGTGGTACTGATTATAGCATTTAATTTGTAATTAACGTAATCAATATTCAATATTTAGCACAAAATCTAATCTTATCATGTCTCTGGATTGACGTTTAAACACCTTAGCGGACATGATATCAGACCCAATTCATCGTTTACTGCACTATCATTGCGAACAAGCAAAATATAATCAATAAAATAAGATTGCTATGCTACTTGGTAGCTACCTACACAATTTCCACTCGAATTAAGAATGCATATGAGTCATCGTAGAGCTCGAACGAATGTCAATCTGTTGAAAAGGCGGATCACTTCTTTACATATAAATAAACCATTAATGTATCGGACGACGGTAGTCAGACGAGGATTGTGAGGTAGAGGTGTGGAGACTTTGGTGGCTCAATAATAGCCCTGAGACAGATAAGTTTACTTATTTCTTTGAAATTTT
The DNA here is from genome assembly GCF_024362695.1 of Pectinophora gossypiella. Taxonomy (NCBI): domain Eukaryota; kingdom Metazoa; phylum Arthropoda; class Insecta; order Lepidoptera; family Gelechiidae; genus Pectinophora; species Pectinophora gossypiella. Next base: position 5,653,779 of record NC_065414.1, on the reverse strand, counting down.
TCATTACGTCAAGTTCTTCGACGACTCCCCTAATGGTATCAGTGTAACTCTGACCTAAGTGAAATATAATATGTAGTGAAACATAACTACCTACTTTCTTTTCTCAGGTCTGGACCCTGCTGGCCCTCTATGGCGCACCAGCTCCAACCGTATCTCCCCATCTGACGCCCGCTACGTTGAAGCCATCCACACCAACGGTGGTCTAGACGGTCTCGGCATCGGCATTTCTGTCGGTGACGTGGACTTCCACCCCAATGGTGGCAGTTCCCAGCCCGGCTGTATCACTCCCATTTGCGACCACGAACGTGCCTGGAAGTTCTTCGCTTCCACCGTCACTCATGACCATCTGGTAGGAAGACGGTGCTCCAACTTCATCCAGCTCAACCTTAACACTTGCAGAGGAGACCGGCTTAACATGGGCAACTCTGATTTGAATAAATCTGGGTGTGTATATTGTATAGAATTTAGATTTTGCCATATAAATTCTAGTCTGGATATAAAAAAACTCGTATTATACTTTTCTTATTACTTGCAATTTAGAATCTGTTAACGCGCGGAGTCGCCTCAGTACCTCGCACCCTGCTCCCGCGGGCCAGCCGCCGGGCGTGGGGGCGACTCCGCGCGTTAACAGAAGCCCACTTCTTAGAAATTAATAATTATGTAGGAAGTAATGTAACGCGTAATTCCGATAGCGGCAATAAATGGGAGATCATATACATCTAGTAATAAAAATAGATACTGGATAATACCATTCTCAACTTCACTGATAATAACCAGTCTATATTAAACTTCCTAGCAATAATTTTTTTATACGTCTACTAAGATAAGTTATAATCCCTAGATGTAATGATGGATTTTATTAGATTAGGTTATCGCCTTGTTTATTTCGATAATAATAAAAAAATATAGACTTGATTACATTTAATTATGATTCACTGCTTTACATGAAAAAAAAGTAGATACTCAACGCTACACGTGTTAAGGACGGTGTAAGTAATATTTAGTAATGGTGGGAAAGAAGTATTGAAAGAAAGTTATATAAAAAACGTAATCTCATTGCAAATTGTCCGATCCCATTTACCAAAGAGGATGAAAACAGCAACCTTAACAAATGAGAATTAAGTATAATACTTTTATCTTTTTTCCAGATCCGGAACCTACCGTGTCAACACCAGATGGCGTTACCCATATTAATTGAAATACTTGATTATGATCTGACATTCTATAAACGATTCTTGCATTAACTCTGTGGGTTTTTTTTATTACACCTAATAATTTGTCATCGCAATTATCCTCCTATCTCATAAATATATAAAAAAATCGAACATATGTATTATACTTGGCAGCATGTAGGTCATCTCAGTGATCTGTGAGAAATGAAAGCATTTTCATTTCCCCTATGCTGGGTGACCACTTATTTGCTTCTGTATATGGCTGATGCTCATGTCTCTTAACCATCCGTTGTCATCACTGGCAGACGTCGACACTAAGTCGTTCGTCTGATATAGCCCTAAGTCCGATCGCAGTTTGAACTCATTTAAATATGAGAACACCCGTCTACAATATGATAAAGTTGCATCCAGTATGCGCGCTCCCATAGTACTTGAGATACCCGGATTGTTTCCGAGTATTCGTACGTGTTCACGAGTCTAATTAGCACGAAAACGTGTCTCGACTGATCTAATTGTTGAAATTTAAGTCCTAAAACAAAAACACACATCAACAACATCGCTCTCGAATACACAAACAGCTTTATTATACAAGCTGTAGGTTCTCATTTCTCATATTTTATTCACAAATGAGACATTTCAATATTATTAAAATCACAACGGTGAAATTCATAGAAATGTTGGTGAAATTTTTGAGAAGTGGCTTAAAGCGACAAAGCGTAAATATACCGCCAGTGAATATGCTTGTTAAACAAATATAAACAGGAAATATAATTTTGGTTCATAATTTATAGTCTAAGAATAGGATGTCGAAAATATGATTATGAATAACCCCGTCTCGGTAATAACATAAAGTTACTAATAGGATATAGGTCCCATTGCTAAGCACATGACTTCCCTAGAATAAGGCACAATCGTATGGGCGTCAGGCGTCATATATACAAATGTGCGTGTTTGATAACATCGATATGTAGTGTCTGTGTAAACATAAACATAACATAAACAGCTTATATACGGCCCACTGCTGGGCACAGGCCTCCCCTCAATCAACCGGAGGGGGTATAGAGCATACTCCACCACGCTGCTCCAATGCGGGTTGGTAGAGGTGTTTTTACGGCTAATAACCGGGACCAACGGCTTAACGTGCCCTCCGAAGCACTAAATCATCTTACTTTTTCTGACAATTAGGTGATTCAAGCCTGAAAAGTCCTTACCAAACAAAGGACAGTCTCACATAGTGATTTCGACAATGTCTCCATCGGGAATCGAACCCAGACCCCCAGATCGTAAGCCTAACGCTCTAACCACTAGACCACGGAGGCTGTGTAAAACGAGGTGTTTTCTATGAAGAGTCAGGGGTATGCCCTCAGTCAACCGGATATGCTTATAAGCGTATATAGATGTCGGTTCGAACAATGGACGATAAAAAATCAGCGGCACGAAAGCCGTAGAACAATCGATTACGACTTTGGTGACTAGGTCCGAGTATTAGTGGGCGATATAGGGATATAATTTCCATAGCGAGTTTTTTAGTTGATTAAATCACTCTGCTCAATAGAAAACAACTTGGCAAAAATTGGTCTCGCTTCCACATCCTCACCAGTTAGCCTTGAATTGCAGTAAAGATCCCAAGAATCAAAGATTCAGAATCGTTATTATGGCTTTTCTTAAAAAATTTACTGTGTAACTTCATAATATTCTTCTTCTTCTATCGTGTGGGTTGTGAGGTGGAGTACGAACCCCATCAACCCTGGTGTCAGGGTTACTATTGAGCGGCCAATGGCCCCTGACATGACTCATGTAGCGACTACTTACTTACACCAGCAATAGCGCTTAACGTGCCTTCCGAAGCACGGATTATCTTACTTTCGGACAATCAGGCGATCAGACTCTAATGTCCTAACCAAACTAGGGACCACAAAGAAATTTTTGTGATATATCCCCACCGGGAATCGAACCCAGGACCTCCGGATCGTGAGCCCAACGGTTAACCACTGGACCACGGAGGTCGTTATTCATAATATTAATAAGCAGTTATAAATGTTTAGGACCTAAAGTGGATAGTGATGAGACAGTACTGTGACGTGTGTTACTGTCCGTGACTTAGTTTATGGTTGGTTTATTGGGATTTTCGTATTTTGATAAATTTTTCGCGTTAATACGCAAAAAGTCTGCCTCGTTGCTCTGTAGGGTGTGGGCCAGCTCCAACTCCATTCTGAAAACTATCGCGGCCAGGTATGGCCAGGTATAATTGGGGAATTATGAGGCACTGGGCCAAAATACTCGTAAAAAGGAACGAAATTTTATGATGTTTTTTCTACCACCTACGCTACTAACATTATCTTTTAAGTTTTGTTCCATGTTACTAACCAATTGGATCTATGTTATCTTAAAATTAAATAAATAAAAATAAGTAACAAAATTGTTGATTTTCTTTGCTGGCAAGCAGTCGATCCTTGCCTACCCGTGATTCACCGGCTTATTCTCAAACAGGTACCACTGGTTCGATTCCTGATACCAGACTTGCACCAATGAGTTATTCATTTATCTCATAAAGACACTTTGACCATTATAGTTCATTACGTTGGTCTAACAGAAAGCCCGGTGTAGCGTGGCTACTTAGTTCATCATACGATGAATGTACTCGTATACCTGGGTTTCCTCACGAAGTTTTCCGTCACCGCTAAGCACGTGATAATCGTTTATGATCCAAACATGAATTCGAAAACAAATTCGACAATCATTGGTTTAAACCTGCGACCTCAAACAGCCCTACCATGGCTACACCGATAAAACGGAATGTACAACTGACTACCACAATTGGAAATATAGTCGGATGCATAAGTGATGTTATTTCTGGTCTTGCTTGAAATGTATTATAATATATTCAAAGTAGATTATAGATCACCTTCTACGTATTAATGCCACAAGGAGCTTAATGAAGACACGGGGCACAGAATCAACATAAACCTGTCGTCGCCTCGATCACAAAAATATCATAACAGGGGCAAATCTGTCATATGGATTTGAGATATCTTTAATACTGATAAGTATTAATACTTTCTTATATTTTATTTACACTCCCCTATGATTTTCAGTTGCCACCCGATGATTTGCGGGTGGTTTGGTTTCAGATTTCTATAGGTAAAATTTAATAACGTTTGCGAAAAATATATCACAAATCATATCCGATAATACACAGTAAATCTAGAGCGTAGGGGAGTGTAAATAAAGTGTTAAGTACCTATCAAACATTCTATAGGTAAGTATTATAGATGCTTATCTTAAATCCGTCTGACTGATAGGATCCTGTTTTGGTCTATTGGTGATCGGCACAACGACACCAAGCGGATTCGGGTAGGTACTTATACCTAACTAATCTCCTTCTAATTACTACTAATCTTCATAATAATTACTTGATTTCAGATAAGACATTTCGACTAGTATGATAAAATTCAATATATATATTGTAGTGCGAAGTGCAATTCGCATTCTATTTATCTACACGGCATAAGAAGTTACTTTTAGTAACAATGTTCAGATTTCTGGTTTTAGTTTATATGGCAGGTATGTTTACTTGCGGTTGATGCTTGACGTTTTCATTATTATTTTTTTAAATTCTAGCCTAAAGTGTCGTACTGTTGAATAAACGCCTACTCTTCCATCTTAGTCTGTTGTGTCTCTACTTTATCTCAGAACATCGAAGTCATCCCTATGAAGCTTCATCATTTCTTTTCGTATCGTACGCGCTGTCAAAATATTCAGTTTTATATACCTCTAGAATCATAATAGGCTACATAAGCCATCTTCGGGGCATGTTCGAAATCGGTCGGATATCATCATCATCATCATCATCAGAATCATAATCACTGTCACAAAACAGAGAACATCGATAATTTGGATTTAGTGAAAGCACCACATTATTATGATGAGATTATCCATTTTTTTCTAATTAACAGAACCAAAATCGGCCTTATCTGTTTTGCCATAGTGACTCCATATATAACTGAAATTTCTGATAGCGCGTACAATGCGGAAGAATTTTGGTCCGCTATCAGCTTGAAGTATATACCATTGCTATATGAGGTGTCCATTCTGTATCTAGTACTGCCAATATGTTGATTAGGATATATATCTAATTGTTACGTATTTCGTTTGCAGTTGCCATCACCAGTTCTCTACCTGTAGATGAATCGAAGCAGTACCCAAGGTTTATAGAAATTCCTGGAGGCGATGGGCAACTGCATAAGGTGGACTTAGAAGAGCAGCCTGATATTGAATTGCTATCAGAGATCACCAGGAATCCTGCTAACAACCTCTATCTTCTGTTTACTAGGTACGCTTCTTTTCAAGGATCATTACAATAATGTAATAGATAAACATGATACCCTTGACATTTCTTGGGTACTTACTCATCTAGTAAGTAGTATGGGAAGACTTATGTTTACTTAGCATCTCTTTAATTACACATTATAAAATTATATGATATTGTGAGAGCTAATGTGCTGAACTCCACTGGTTTAACCTTTAAAGGCGCAAGAAGCATTTTTTATTCTATAATGTTAGTTGTAATAACATCATTAATGAATTCCTTCATTTTAGACGCAATCCAAGATCTGCTCAGACGTTGGTTATGAACGACATTGACTCCATACTTTCCTCCAACTTCAATCCTTACGTGCCAACCGTCGTCATAGCCCACGGTTGGCTGAGCAACCAGAATAGCGACCTTAACCCTGTCATCAGAGATGGTAAGTAATTTTTTGGCTTTAGCTACTTCATCATCGTCATTAAAATGACATTGTCAAGCTAAACGCGTGGCTTCTGTCACAGGCTATTTTGAGTTGTTTGCAACAAGCTGTGGGTTTATTTTATAATTTACCTTATTTTGTTATTTTCCAGAATTCCAGATCCTTGTAACTTTTGATAACGTCGTTATAACATAATTTCCCGGCTGGAAAAATGGAAATAAGTAAAAAAAATATATATTTAACATACGTTTCTTTGTTTTCAGCGTACCTCGATAAAAGCGATGTGAACGTAATCGTTTTGGATTGGAGACGTCTTGCTATATCAGGATATGTCACCGCAGCTAGTGGAGTACCAGCTGTTGGACGAGGGTTGGGTCTGTTCCTGGAGTTCGTTAGCAGAGTGACTGGTGCATCTTACGGCTCGATGCATCTAGTCGGGTTTAGTTTGGGTAGCCATCTCGTTGGCAATGCTGGGCGGCAACTCGGTGGAAGACTAGCACGTATTACAGGTTAGCAGTAATCAAATTTTAATTCGTATCTGTACTTTTTAGGCCCATGATACGTATTTGTACCGTTCAAATGAATACGCTTTATATTCAAAAGCCCCATAGCATACAAAGAGTCAAATATTTCGTAGAGATTTGACATTGATGACATACTGATGACGTAGGTAGTAGCAATGCTCTCATATCTAAAATTTTCGTTACAGCATTGGACCCAGCTGGTCCTCTGTGGGTCTACAACTCGAACCGCGTAAGTGCCAATGATGCCATCTACGTCGAAGGCATACACACCAACGGTGGAATGGTTGGTCTTGGTCTGGGCAGTGCTATTGGCCACGCCGATTTCTTCCCCAACGGAGGAGTCACACAACCTGGTTGCTATACCCCTATCTGTGATCATAACCGTGCCTGGGAGTTTTTCGCTTCGTCAGTCACACACAACCACCTGATCGGCACGGAATGTACCAGCTCAACGCAAATCACTTTGAATACGTGCCGTGGTTCTAGGATATTGCCCATGGGAAATGATGATCTGAATAAGCGAGGGTAGGTTTTTATTCGAGTGTATTTTTTTCATTAACCTCGACCAAGGCTATGGTCGCTCATCGAACTCAACCCACACATAAAGAAGAATCTTCACTGATTATTATTAACAATTAATGACATTTACGTATCTACCTACGTAAACATACCAAAGCGTACCTACCTACAGTTTGTACATTTTAATAATAGTTTAAAGTAATATAAATACAACACTTTGTTATATGGTTCTTAGGCCTAAAATCCTCTTAATCAAATCAAACACCAAATTTTTAATAGTAATTCAATTATTTTAAATTATGTTTTTCATTTCAGATTTGGAAGGTATCGCGTGAATACTGGAAGGAGATACCCGTTTTAAATGTCTGGAAAGACTATGTGACATGGAAATGAATCTGGATTTTGTATATTAATAAATTAGTAATAAAATAAAAATAAATAAAAAAAATAAATTATTGTGTTTGTTTTGTTGTTTTTCAAATATATAATGTGCACCTTTATATCACAATTTCAAGGAACCTTGCGAAGAATTATACAATACAATAACTCTTTATTGCAATTAAAAATAAACAATTATAGTCAGTTAGGTAGTACAACAGTGGCCTTATGGCTAAGGTAGCATTCTCTTCCAGTCATCCTAACCAATTATAATGTGAAGATAGTCATTTAAGTTTTTAGTATAAATGGTACAGTCAGTAACAAGCTAGGCATAGGCTTATACCATAAGTAGATTCATACCTATTATATTATAGCTTCTACTCTATAGTATCCATTGCTAGCTAAAAATATTTATTTTCTAGTAATAATCAATAATAATCTATCGCGATGTATTACAAAACAAATTAAATAAAATCCTAATTATTCCATTTCTCGAACAGACCGTAAGTATGTAGAATCATTAGAAACCACTGTCTTATTAAAAGACAAGATTATAAAAAATATCCATCTAATTTTATTTTGTCACCTGTCATGTTCTTATCCGTTGAAAAAGATAGGGACGAGTAAATGACAGGCATAAAACTTATGGAACGCACCTCAATTGTAGGGAGAAATTTAAAAATCCCTTCCATATTTTATTTTGGCCAATAACCCGACAGAATTAAGTTAACAGCTCACGTCAAACGGGTTGCATACGAGCGAGATGCCTATTTTATACGCCCGGGTTATTCATTCATTTTAAAATTAACAGTTGTCAATCATCCGTCCCTTTCCTTTTCCGCGGATAAGAAATTGACAGGTATCATCATCATCACCAGCCCATTAACGTCCCCACTGTTGGGGCACGGGCCTTCCCTATGGATGGATAGGGAGATCGGGCCTTAAACCACCATGCGGGCCCAGTGCGGATTGGTGGTTATTAACGACTGCTAATGCAGCCGGGACCAACGCCTTAACGTGCCTTCCGAAGCACGGAGAATCTCGAGATGAATTCTTTTTTTTTTGTGGTCACCCATCCTATGACCGGCCTTTGCGAAAGTGGCTTAACTTCAACATTCGCAGACCGAGCGCGTTTACCGCTGCGCCACCGAGCTCCTCACAAGAAAGTGACAGGTATAACTTAAAATATTATAAGGATGTGTCTGCAGGAATCAGGGCCACTATACACCAATGTTTAGATCTACCACAATCCTAGGGAACAGACACTTTCTAAGCACTATGAAGCAGCTGAATGTATTTTATATATGACATCGTAACAAAAGTTCAGATGGTTCCGAACATTCCGATATCAAAAACATAAACGAGCGGCAAAGAAAGAGGGTAGACAGATATGTCTGCCCGTAGAATATTATGGATCTACCTACTCCACTCCAATCTCATCAGTCATCCCGTGATCGTGGCACTTGCAACAGTGTCGAAATATCGGGAGTCTCATATCCCCATTTAAACGCGGTAAGAACCCGTTATTATGTGTTTTAATTATCGTAACAAAAACTTTGAGGGATGGTTAAAGCCATGATTCTGAGTTGATATACAGTGGAATTTTAAATTATTCTGTATGTTATGTGCAATAAAGTATACAGGGTGTTAGTGACACCGCAACGAATACTGAGGGTGATGATTCAGACCATGATTCTGAGTTTATATCAAGTGGACCGTCGCAAAATTTGTTTTTTATTTTAAGTTTTTTTAAATGATTTCCAATTCTATACTATTGCGATGGAAAATTCCACTTGATGTTAACTCAGAATAATGAGCTGAATCATCCCTCTCAGTATTCGGTACGATATCACTTACATCCCGTACGAGTACATACAGGTAGCCATACAAGTAGGTATGGGTATTAGTGACACCTTAACGAATACTAAGGGGGATGGATCAGACCATGATTCTGAGTTGATATCAAGTGGAATTTCCTGTTGGAAAATTCATGGTTTTTCTTTATTTTTATTTTTTAAATTATTTTCCGTTCCATACTTTTGCGACGGAAAATTCCACTTAATATCAACTCAGAATCATGGTCTGACTCATCCCTCAAAGTTTTTGTTACGATGTCACTAACACCTGTATTTGTATTTGTAATATTTGTGCCCTTAACGGTTACCAGGTTTGGGAAAAATAATGAACAAGACTACTCGTAGCCTCTCATATTATTATATTCTAACGGGTACGATGAACCGAATGGTGGGAGGTGATTACGAATACACCATCGCCTTAGAATAAAGAATAATACTGCATATAGAACGATAAAACCAAACCATCAAACTTCCTAAGTTTGGCGGGGATGATTTGTAAATCTACCGTTTAAATTTTTCATTTAAATAAAAAAAAAACTCGCCGCCCTGCACCAATTCTTATCCGGCACCGAGCTAGATTTATCTCACCCCCTCTCGGTCTTGGTTTAGCTTAGCTTAGTAATCTGCTACCTCTGTAACTTGCTCCCACGATATGCCAAGAGCCTGTAATTTGGTCAACCGAATGACGTTAGGGGATCAAAAAGCAATATTGCTAGGTATTTAAAAACATCATAGAAGTCTTCTTGATCTTCCCCTTCCTCTCAAAAAGAAAGAGTGAGAGGGTGAGTGGGTGGGAGGGTGAGTGTGAGTGAGAGTGAGAGGAAGGGGAAGACCAAGAAGAGCTTACATGGAACAGATTAAGGAGAAGGCGAACGTCGTGTCTTATAAGGGAGTGAAGGAATTGGTTTTTGATAGACAAGAATGGAGAATGCTACACCGATAAGAGCGTGGCTCTTAAATTAGTGATGATGATTTGACGCTTGTTGACATTGCGCAACTTTTATATATGCGCAAATATCAAATTGCAATATTGTTTCATTAAAGCGAGGCCTTTGCGTATCCCACGTTCACAACTGGGGTCTAAAAAGTTCATTATTAAGCAGAACATCCTCGGCGGGTCTTATCGCATTTTGTGTTCGGTGTTCGCCACAGGACATCTGAACCTCACGTGCAGAGAGGTCCGAACCTCCCTCCCGAACAGAGGCTAGGACCTCTCCACTGAGGTTTGACGTCTTCGATCATTCGGTTAACATCTGACATGACAGAAAAACATAGATATACCACAGATCCAATTCATATATGAAAGCAAAAATTGCTATTTGACGTATTCAGCATTAATGCTTGTTTAAATTAACTGAGTAAATGTGGCCTTTTTAACTCCTCTCCAATATTGCTTTATGATATTAATTGACATGATGCACTTACTTTTATATGCGCAAATTTATGTCACCAAATGCAATATTGCTTTTTATGATTCATTGCAACGATGTGGCCTTTTTAGACCCACTGCTCTTCTAGAAATATCGTCCATCGTCCAATCGACCGCTGCTTCCGTGTGCATTTTATTTGTGTAAGTACGTAATATTTTTAATCAGTAGCGTATTAAATAAACACTAATCCACTAAGTGATATCTTAAATCAATTTAAAATTTGGACTTATGATTGCAGTTTAATATCCTTTAAAATTGATAGGGGGTAATGCAGGTGAATGTGTACAAACACTTTGATTGATAGATATCCGCTTCGATTTTAAATCCTACAAGATAAGATTTAGCCTCACTGGGAATTAGTATTTTGATAGCATTATAACGAAAAAAAATACATCTAGTAATTTTGTTTGTTGTTACTTCTGTCATACAATTGAGTACTTGACAGTTTTCGGATGAGTATTTTAAAAATTACAAACGCTTATTTTACACCTCTTTAAATATTTTATTTTCTCTAACAAACTTTATATAATAAGAAAAAAAAAACATATTTATTCATTAATTTCAAATTCCGCGCGAAAACGCTTGGTCACGTGACATTTTGCCCAGTGACGTCACATCTCAATAAACAAAGGAACTGTCAAACATTATAACT